>NC_142478.1:13017719-13642719 GCF_049115385.1 Moschus berezovskii | reverse complement strand
AAACAGGAAACTTTCTTCTCCTTTCTTGCCTCTGCACTCTGCAAGTCTCAGGCTAGCTGTCCTTCCATTCATTTCACCCCCCACCCTATCCCCTAAAATACTTAGCAGCACTGGAGACTCATACTTCATTGTCTGAACTGTTAAAAAAAAACTGAATCCATAACAAAGAGCCTCCGACCACTGCCAAGATACACTGTGATCAGTCACCAAAAGCAGTATATATTCCAAGAGAGTTAAGTACCAGGAGGTTTCAAGAAAACCAAGATGCATGACCGAATAAATACAGTGTACAACTAGATGCATAGAATCAGATGTGCAGTATAAAAGGCAGATGATATCTTAGAAGTTATTGATTAAACTCCAAATTCAAGTTCATATGGCATTTTAATAGGAAACACTACAGCTGTTTCCCTTCAATTTTTCTTTCTTTTTTTTTTTTCCACTTCTTCCTCCCCTCCTATTCTTCTCTGGGTTGAAGGGTGAGGAGTGGGAAGAATACCAATGATGATGCGGATTATAAGCAAAGTCACATACACTGTAGAAGCTGGAGCGTGGTCCTCACCTAGAAGATCCTGATACTTTTACTTCTTTGAACATGAAATACATGGTCTACATGTCAGCCTCTTTGTTACATATCTTGAATGTAATGCATGGCCCTACAATCTGAAGGGTATGTTATATGTATGATACCAAAGTACTCAAAGCAAGTCTTGTTTAACTGATATGTGGTGGGGTCAAGCTTGACTTATCCAAAAGAACTCGAGAACACGAACTAAGTTCATAAATGTTTAAGGAAGCCCAGCCTTGAGCTTTCACATAGAACAAGGGTAAGGGAAAGAGAAATCAAACAAATTCCAGCTAGATAGCAGTCTGGGGGAAGGACCAGAATAGTGGGGGAGGGAGGAGGGTGGAAGAAAGGAGATCATAAAGCCAGGAAAGGGAAAGGCTCATTAAACTCAAGTCTGAAAGGAAATTGTACAAACAGTGAATAAAGAGAGATCAAAACCAGGCGGGTATGTTCCCAGGACCCTGGACGAGTCAGCCTCTGGCAGCTGATTGTACACATGGTGATGTGAACACAGCAGATAGAGAAAAAAGCAGACTGAGAATCCGAGCACATTCAGAGCAGACTCCTTCTGCTTCAGAACATCGCTGAAATCAGAGATGCTCCATCACTGAATCGTCAGTAAAAAAAAAACAGGATTCCATCCTGGACCATGGCAATTGGGTTCTAAGCATTGCTCATAAAAGAACTGAATGCTTTTTGAGGAAATTAAGCTAGTGAGACTAAGGAACAGTGAATTCCAGATTGTGTGGTCATTCCGGACCCATTCGGAACTTGTTCTTACTTCTCTTCTGTGTCAGGCAGCTTGGTCTTGGCATGCATCAGTAAGATATGAGTACATGCAAAGGTTCATGGCCAGAATTGGCAGAGAAACCCAAGATCCCACATTAAAAAAATTCTCGTGGGAGCTCTTCACAAAATACATGAACAGGCATATAGCAAATGTATGTAGGAAAGAAGATTCACCACATAAGCCACTCTTCTCTCTGCAGGAAATGATGATCCAATATCAACAATGCTTCCTGCAGGCTGACCCCTTAGTCACAGGCGTCCAGCTGTTCTCATTAACAACAAAGGCATGATTTATCTCTCAAGGATATAAAGGAAGGAAAGGCATAACCGAGAAAGTTATGGCTTAAACAGATGGGGTTGATCCCAGGGGACAATGACTTTCCCAGCATTTAAATCTTCTCCCTTCTACGCTCTGGTACCAAATCATATCTCAGGGTTGTTCTGGTGTTAAATGCCTCATCACTATCCTCATATTTTGCTTTTCTCAGGCTAGTGTTTCCTGTAGCTAACAGTTCATTAATTAAATGGGCTTCGCTTACAAAGTAAACTTTTTTTTTTTTTTGCTAGAGGAAGATTTTTGCCAGGTCCTTTTGTTTGATTGTATATTTGTTTTCTCGAACGTATATCAAGTTTGCATGGGTTAAGCCATATTACTAAGTAGGCAGAATAATTTTTCTGAACCAATTCCCAGTCTTGCCTTCCTTTGCCTGTCCATTTCCAAAAAAAGAAAAGATTCAACTGAGATACGATTTCTGCTTGAGGAGGCAGATAGATACGGGAAATAGGAAATAGGATTCACTCAGCTCAAAAATCCACACTCAAAGACCCAGTTGATAGAAAAGCCAATATTTTTATCTCTCCTTTTACACACTATTGTCAGATGCTTTTCCCCTAACTTACTATAAAGCTTCCTTCCAGGAATCAAACAACCAAAGAGTTCAGATAACTGAAATTTTTTTTCCCACATTTTACTTCAGTAAAAATGAGACAAATGGGTATCAGAGACTTGGAGGGTTTTTGCTGCTGTGCCGTTGTTCTTCTACCTAGCGTAGGTCATAGGGTCTTTACACATTAGACTAACCACCTACATCTCCTACCCTTCAGATAATAATGGCATGGATATTCAATCATAATTATATTGAAACTCTTCATGATAGGATCCATCCAAAAAAGAACAAATTCATTTAATGCTATCTGTCCATACTTTCAAGCTTCCCAGGTGGTGCTAATGGTAAAGAACCTGTCTGCCAATGCAGGAGATATAAGAGACATGGGCTTGATCCCTGGGTCGGGAAGATCCTCTGGAGAAGGGAGTCACAACCCACACCAGTATTCTTTCCTGGAGAATCCCATGGACAGAGGAGCCTGGTGGGCTACAGTCCATACAGTCACATAGAGTCAGACATGACTGAAGTGACTTAGCATGCATGCACACACGTACATCATTTATTTGAGGATTTTTTAAACTAGAATCAATATAATTCTCTATTTACTATAGTATTGCCTTAAGGTCACTTCCATATATACATACTTTATAAGTGGGAAAAGTACTCTAAATTCAGTAATAAGTATACATACACTTATTTTAAGAGGAGCATAGATTCTGTAGAGAAAATAGGATTTCAATGACCCCATCAGTGAAAGAAGCTAGTCACAAAAGACCATATTTATATGAAATGTGCAGAAGAGGCAAACCTATAAAGACAAAAGGTAGATTAGGGTTTGTCCAGGGCTGGGGCTGAGTGGAGGTGGGAAAGGTAAGGGCAGGTGACTGATATGGATATGGGGTTTCTTTCTCTTTTGGGTGATGAGAATATTCTCAACTTGGATTGTACTGATGGTGGCCCCACTCTGTGAATATCATTTTAAAATCATTGAACTGTACACTTTAAATCAACAAAAGATATGGCATGTGAATTATATCTCCATAAAACACTCTTTAAAACACCCTCTCAGAGGTGGTTTCCCAGAGCTGCCCAATACATGGGTGGGTCAATAAGATCCAACCAGAATAGCAGCCAGCCTCTGGGTAGGTCTCCTTTCCCTGACCCTCTCTTCCTCTTTGTCAGAGATACTCAATTTTGACCAATCTCTATTTCCTTCTCTCCTTTCATCCCATCTGCTTGGATTGTGCTCTGCCATATGTTCACTAACTTGGCTTTGAATTTCTGGCGCTCCTTAAAATAACATCAAGCACTCCTTTGAAAATGTCCTATGATCAAACCCCTGCCTCCTGGATCTCATAGGAACTCTGACACCTGAGCACGTTCTGCCATTCTTGACCGGCACTCCTGGACTCAGTCAAGTGTCCTCTGTCTTCTAACCCAAATCTCAGTCTTCTTCCAGAGATTTTAAGTTAGGACCAAGGGAGAGGTTCTCACTGATACCAGCCCAGGCTCCCCAAGAGGACTTTGCTGGATCTAGTAGTGGTCACGTGGACTTAAATGAAATGTGGTGAAATATTCAGAAACTCACATTGTAAAGCACCCAGTCTTTTTTTTAACTCTAAACTGACCTGGATACTAATGGGTTTTCCATGCAGACTAGACCACTCTGTTCCCCTTCAG
The DNA here is from genome assembly GCF_049115385.1 of Moschus berezovskii. NCBI lineage: Eukaryota > Metazoa > Chordata > Mammalia > Artiodactyla > Moschidae > Moschus > Moschus berezovskii. Next base: position 13,638,795 of record NC_142478.1, on the reverse strand, counting down.
GAGGCAGGTTACAGGACGGAACTCTGGGAAGTTCACAGCAATCCTATTTAGTCCCCAGCATCAGGAAGGCTCCCATCCAGCCATCATATTCAAAGAAGCCCTGGAAGCACCTTTCCAAATAATCATCAGTTACTTAATGTCCAAGTTTGGAATGGCCTAGAAAAAGTCCTGAGCTTATCTGATCTCATGGAAAGATACAAATCATATGTTTGATTTCTGCGGGTTGCTCAGCTCTTCCCAGTTTTCCCCACCCTACTTTCAGAGTTCCTTTTGCCTTCATCTACAGATTCTCTTTTGAAAGTGGTGCCTAAAGGCACAGCTGAACCACTGAGTGGTCCTGTGGTCTGATTCCCTGACACTTTAGATTCTGATTTGAAGAAACTGCCTGAAAGCACTGATAACTTTTTTCTCGACACTGGCAAATGGCAAAGCTTTCACATCCTGATAGCAATGCTGTTAAGTGAGAAAGAGAGGAACCAATTTGTCCAGTATTCCATTATTCTGCCCAAACACTTAATAATTAAGAGACAGACTAGAATACTTGAATTAACTACCTAAAAGGGTCTGGGTTTTTTTTTTTAATGTTTTTAAATTTTTAATCGGAGGACAATTGCTTTACTATGTTGTGTTGCTTTCTGCAATACAACAACATGAATCAGCCACGGGTATACATATGTCCCCTCCCTCTTGAACCTCCTTCCTAACCCCCACCCCATCCCACCCCTCTAGGTCATCACAGAGCACAGGGTTGAGCACCCTGCATTGTATAGCAACTTCCCACGAGCTGTCTATTTCACACACGGTAATACATGTTTCAATGCTACTCTCTCAATTCGTCCCAACTTCTCCCTCCCCCACTGCATCCACAAGACTGCCCTCTGTGTCTGCGACTCTATTCCTGCCCTGCACATCGGTTCACCAGTAACCACTTTTCTAGATTCCATATACTTACATGCATTAATATACAATATTTACTTTTCTCTTTCTGACTTACTTTCTGGCTCTAGGTTCATCTACCTCAATACAATTGACTCAAATTCATTCCTTTTTATGACTGGGTAATATTCCATTGCATATTGGATATTCTTTACCCATTCATCTGTTGTTGGACATCTACGTTGCTTTCATGGCCTGGCTATTGTAAATAGTATTGCAATGAACACTGGAGTACATGTGTCTTTTTCACTTATGGTTTTCTCAGGGTATGTGCCCAGCAGTGGAACTGCTGGGTCATATGGTAGTTTTATTCCTAGTTTTTTAAGGAATCTCCATGCCTTTCTCCATAGTGGCTCTACCAGTTTACATTCCCACCAACTGTGGAAGAGCATTCCCTTTTCTCCACATCACCTACAGCATTTATTGTTTGTAGATTTTTTTGATGATGGCTATTTTGACTGGTGTGAGGTGATATTTTTGTAGTTTTGATTTTCATTTCTCTAATAATGAGCAATATAGAGCATTTTTTCACATGTTTATTGGCCATCTGTATGTCTTCTTTGGCGAAATGTCTGTTCAGGTTGTTTTTTTGTTTTTGTTTTTGTTTTAAGTTGATTTTGAAGTTGATGAACTCACTATAGTCTGAAAAAATTTCTTTTACTGGGATGTTCTCACAATGTGTATGACTGGTTTATTCAAAATGAAATTTAAACTTCTGGAGACGGGGACGACAGAGAATGAGATGGCTGGATGGCATCACCAACTCGATGGACATGAGTTTGAGTGAACTCTGGAGTTGGTGATGGACAGGCAGGCCTGGTGTGCTGTGATTCATGGGGTCGCGGAGAGTCAGACACGACTGAGTGACTGAACTGAACTGAACTGATAGCAATTTTAGTTTCATGTAACTTTAAATCTTAGAAATCTTTAGCAAAATTCCTTCACTTTCAGATAACAAAAGTAAGACCCAGTGAAGAGAAGTGACTTGCCCAAGTTCATAAACATATGACAAAACTAGGACTGGGGGAAAAAATCCTCAGACTCTTGAAACCAGACCTTCTTTTACTCCGTGACCAGGCAATAATTTAGACTGATGATGTGCGTGCATGTGTGCTCAGTTGTGTCTGACTCTTGGCAACCCCATTGACTGTAGCCCACCAGGCTCCTCTGCCCATGGGATTTTCCAGGCAAGAATACTGGAGTGGGTTGTATGGAGAATACTGGAGTGCCTCCTCCAATGATGTTGTGAGCCTTACGAAGTTTACACTTGACCCAAAAACTGGAGGGAGAATAAGAAAGGGATTTGCAAGGGAGAGGAGAGAATGAGAGGCTCAAACAGTATCTTTTTTCTCAATCCCTGCAGTGATTGAAACAGAGAACATAGGGAAGATTATTACCTATCTCCCTAAACCAAAAATAGCAAAGACCTCCTAGAAGCTAAAGAAGCTGGAAAACACTGCCTTACACTCAGTTCCTGGACACAGAAAGCCCACAGCTTACTATGTCAGGGCACAAACAAGCTCCAAATAAATCATGACTTGTGACAGCCTTAACGAGTTGCAACAATCTCTTACCTTATCTGATTACTACTCTGTTCACCAAAATAATAATAGCAACTACATGCACTTTTATGAGTAAATGCAAATTTATCTTCATAGAATCATCTAATATAAAGTAAATAAAGAAAGAATTGCAAGGAAGACATAAAACACACATTTCATTAGCCCTATCTCCTGATTTTCACTAAATTTAGCCTAATTTCTCCTGTAGGCGTATTAGAAAATCACTCTCTTCCGTCAGTAGAAATGGTCTGTAACTATGTTTTGGAAATGAGCTATTTCTGGCATTGCTGATCTGTAACTCTGCAGAGCATCTTCCTGGGGCAGAGGGCAGCTGAGTGAGTCAGAGACTCAGAGGAAAGCAGGCGCCCTGTCTGAACAAGTTCTTTGCTGAGCAGTTACTAGTCTCCTTGAAGGTGTTCCTCTGAATTGAAAGAGAACCTCTAGGGAGAGGTTCAATACGGGCAGGTGGTTTTGGGTCAGGAGGACAGTGCTTTCTGGGGATTAGTACACAGCCTGGGTTACAGTTTGGTTCCCTGATTCCTGACTTGGTGATAAAGAAGTAAGTTATTGAACTTCTCTATGAAATGAGACCAGCCATATTGATGCCACAAGTTCTTGTGAACATCCAAAGAAATACCTGACTGTACCCAGCCCAGAGTCTACATAGATTATATCCCCCGTAACAGAGTTCTCTTCCCTTTCCTGAGCCAAGGGAAAGGGAACCTGGCTGCACTGCTGGAGAGAAACATTATGCTACAAATCAGCTCCACTTGGCCACTGTCGCAAAGGTTTTGCAAAGCTTAGGCCCAAACAGTAGCTTAGGAAATTGGTGAAGAAGCCTGTCTATCCACCATCAGAACCCCAATTATTTTTCAATTCTTTTTTTTTAATTCCTCAAGGAATCATTTATTAAATGTGTTTTTATACATCAGACTTTCTTTTTTTTAATTTATTTATTTTTTATTGAAGAGCGGAGAGGGTGAGGGTATGGAAAGAGTAACATGGAAACTTACACTATCATATGTAAAATAGATAGCCAACAGGAATTTGCTGTATGGCTCAGGAAACTGAAACAGGGGCTCTGTGTCAGCCTGGAGGAGTGGGATAGGGAGGGTGATGGGAAGGAAGCTCAAAAGGGAAGGGATATATGTATACCTAAGGTTGATTCATACTGAGGTTTGACAGAAAACAGCAAAATTCTGTAAAGCAATTATCCTTCAATCCTTTTCTGAATTTTTTTTTGTTTTGATGTGGCCCATTTTTAAAGTCTTTACTGAATTTGCTACAATATTGCTTCTGTTTTATGTTTTGTTTTTTGGTTTTTTTTTGGCCCTGAGGCATGTGACCAGAGATCTCAGGGCTCAAACCCACACCTCCTGCATGAGAAGGCAAAGTCTTAAACACTGGACCACCTGGGAAGTCCAGCACCAATTCTTAATGCTATAGACCAGTGTGGACCTTGGCCCAACAGCATCAGGGTCATCCCAGAACTGGCCACAGGAATCTGTGATTCCACCAGCTCTCCAGGTAATTTTTTGCACACTCAAGTTTGTAAAGCACTGCTCTAGAGAAAGTGTTACCAGCAAACTTAAAAAAAAACAAAACAGGAAGACGTAAACCAGGGAATCAACGATTTTCAGGGGTCCAAGTCAAAGAGATTTTAAGGAAAGATGGAAGAAGCAACTGGCAGGAAATCTCCAGGGGAACCTATAGACATCTGACAATATGTCAGATGACAATTATCAATTTTGCAAATATTTTCATTCACTTAGCAAACACAAATCCACATAATGCTATTCATCTTCTAAGTAGAAATGAACTACTGAATTTATTACAGATCAGCTGAGTGGGCCCATCCCCCAAACAAGAAGCGATCAGCCATAAATTTTTTAAATAAAAAGAACCCAGCTGCTCGTTTGTGGTGACAATAAGGAAAGAGCAAGATGGGAAGATAGCATCTTACTCAGCAACCAGTCCTGGGAGGAAAAAAAAAAAAAACAAGGAATAGAAGCAATCCAAATTTCTAAGGCTTTCAGAATGAAAAACATATAATAAGAGTGAGACATGGGGCTGAAATCCAGCAGGTGAGACATAAGCCACCAGGCCAACTGGCACAAGGCCCAGCAGCAAGGCACTCCCTTAGGATCCAAACGTCTGTCCACTTTCACATCTCCACGACACACTAAACTGTGAGCAAAATGTTGCAGCATTCCACAAAGATCAAGGACACAACAACACTCAGAAAATTCAGTTGCATGTGTAAATATTAACCGCATGACTTCCTTGAGGTCTACAAACCTGTTTCATTTTATCAGCAGCAAACTCCATCATTTTAGAGAGTCACTCTATTTTACCAGCAGGATTGGGAAGTGGGGGAGAGACCTCACTTGAAATAACTGGGAAAGCACATTACAGATTTTTAGCAGTAATCCTATCAATGCCTCTGAAGCCAGAAGGGAGTGGGGAGGAGCATTCTGAAGTGCGGTGTCCAAGTCAGAGAAAAGAACACGCTAATCTTCCTTCAGGCTCCCAGCTCTTGCAACTCCATACTCAAAGTTAAGGCTTCTTGATGCATTTTCAGGTTAAACCCTTTGCCAGAATCTGGATCCAACACAATCATTAATCAGAAGAAATGGAAGGATCTCCAGTTAAGCATCTCAAGTAGATATGCCTGCCAGGGAATCTATTCCTAGACGTGCCCTGGCTTACAGTTCCCAGTCTGATGAATAGTGTTCACTCACCTGACTCTTATGGACAGCTCCCCAGCTTGTGTGTTATTGCAATCCTTCTAGGGTCCACATGAGAGCTAAATGCAGAAGTCCAAATGCTTCCTTCAGGAGGCCAACAGTCCATTTCCTCTCGGAAAATATTCTCAACTTCCTTCCCAGGTAAATGGGAAAATTTGTCCTCTGACCCGAGTGGGAAGATTGAGGCAAAAGGAGAAGAGGGCGGCAGAGGATGAAATGGTTAGATGACATCACCGACTCAATGGACATGAACTTGGATGGACTCCGGGAGACGGTGAAGGACAGGGAGGCCTGGCGTGCCATGGTCCATGAGATTGCAAAAGTCAGACATGACACACCAACTGAACAAGTAAGTGGAAATAAAAAACTCACTAGGTTAGGGACTCTCCTGATGGTCCAGTGGCTAAGATTCTGCATTCCCAGTGCAGGGGCTCAGCTTTCGATCCCAATACAGGGAGCTAGATCCTGCATGCCACAACTAAAGACTGCACATCCATGACAAAGATCCTACATGCCATAGTTAAGACCTGGCACAGCCAAATTTTTAAAAAAATGCAATTGTTTAATAGTTGGATAATGAGGATGAAAATATCTCTAGAAAGTACAACAAAAGGAAAATACAATAGAAAGAGTTCAGTTTAGTTCAGTCCAGTTCAGTTCAGTCGCTCATTCGTGTCCGACCATGAATCACAGCACGCCAGGCCTCCCTGTCCATCACCAACTCCTGGAGTTCACTCAAACTCAAGTCCATCGAGTCGGTGATGCCATCCAGCCATCTCATTCTAAGTGAAACAAGAGAGTGGAAAAAGTTGGCTTAAAGCTCAACATTCAGAAAACTAAGATCATGGCATCTGGTCCCATCACTTCATGGCAAATAGATGGGGAAACAGTGTCAGACTTTATTGTTTTGGGGCTCCAAAATCACTGCAGATGGTGATTGCATCCATGAAATTAAAAGATGCTTACTGCTTGGAAGGAAAGATAAGAGAAGTGGTGCAAATTCTGAAAATCTAATGTTAGAATACTAGGTTTCTTGAAAGAGAGGGGAAAAAAAAATAGAGGGAGAAAAATCATCAATTGAAAAACTCCTAGAGTTGGAGAACGTGGGTCTGAGTGTCCAGCATGCTGGGTGAAAACAGTGCCATGCCAGGAACCTCAATGAGCAGTTTTAGAACCGTGGGTATAAAGAGAAAGGGAAAAAACAGCCAACTATGAAGGAATCTGAAAGCAAAACAGCCTCAAATGACATAAAAGCAGCCAAACACCAGTAATTAATGGAGTGATGCTTTCAAAACTCTGAAGGAAAATTAGTTCCAGCCTAAATTTCTATTAGCAGCCACACCATCATTCAAGTGTCAGGACAGAACGCAAATATTAAAGATATTCAAGGACTCAACATTTTTTAAAGTGGTGAAGGCCTTGGTGCTCAAACAGTGATGAGTACAATTAGTTATTTTAAAAAAAGCAAATTTCAAACATGACAACTCCAGGGACTACAAAAAGATATGCAAAGAAGGAAAACACAGCACAGGCATATAATTTATCTATGAATAAATTACAGAGGTAATAACAACATAACCTTTCCTGTTGATTCTAACTAAATATATCATATAGCTATATTGGGAGGTCAGGGGGTTCGGAAAAAAATATAAATATAGTGTGTGTGTGCGTGTGTGTGTGAAGGAAAGGGAGGGAGAAGGGCTAAAATCTTCATCTTCCAACATGAAAAGTCAATAGATAATGTCTAAAACTGGAGGGAAAGATAACAGAGTAGAAACAGTAGCATATTATTCAGGAATATGGAGGAAAATACCAAAACCAAAAATCAACTTTGGGTTATCAGTGTTTGCTTCTGGGGAGGGGGAGGGAAAGGAAACAAGGAAATCATTTTTCATTACTGATTGTGTAGGGCTTTTTGACTCCTAAAATTATGAGTGATAATGATGTTGATTAAAATGAATGTGAGAATAAACAACAAGGTCCTACTGTATCACACAGGAACTATAGTTAATATCCTGTAATAAACCCTAATGGATAAGAATATGAAAAAGAAATATATATATATATATATATAAATGAGTCACTTTGCTGTACAGCAGAAATTAACACAACACTGTAAATCAACGATCAGATCAGATCAGTCACTCAGTCGTGTCCGACTCTCCACGACCCCATGAATCACAGCACGCCAGGCCTCCCTGTCCATCACCAACTCCCGGAGTTCCCTCAAACTCATGTCCACAGAGTCGGTGATGCCATCCAGCCATCTCATTCTCTGTCGTCCCCTTCTCCTCCGCCCCCAACCTTTCCCAGCATCAGAGTCTTTTCCAGTGAGTCAACTCGTCGCATGAGGTGGCAAAGTAAAATAAAATTTAAGAAACAAGTTTAAAAGTAAACATCAAAGAGGCTGAGGCCCAGCGGACCTAAGGAATGGGAGAGGATAGTATCTGAAGTCAGAGCACCTAGATTTGCATTCTAATTCTGCCTCTGACTAACTAGGTGACCTTGGGCATTTTAAACCTTAAAAACCTCAGTTCCCTCAACTTAAAATGGTGGTTATAAAAATATTCACATCAGAGAGTTGCTGTGAGGTTTGAGTCATAAAGGGCTAGGAAGATTAGCAGTGCCTGGCACATTATAAGGGCTCTTCTTTTCCTTTAACACATATTAAGAGCATCTGCTCTGCATCAAGCACAGTAGACAGTGGGGATGTATCAGTGAATGCACATGGAGCTTACTAGAATTAGAGGGAGAAACAAACAAGAAGCAATAAAATACTAAATAAAGTGATACAGTCACTTAAAAATGATAAGTGACACGCGCTAGGGAATAAAATAGAGCAAGGCGGGAAGGGACCCCCAGACAGCTGGGAGGGGAAGAGGGGCTGTGCTTGCGATTTCAAATAAGTTGTTCAAGAATGACCACCGCATAAGCAATTCCTCTGGTGGTCCAGTGGCTAAGACTCCGTGCTCCCCATGCAGTGGGCCCAGGTTCAATCCCTGGTCAGGGAACTCGATCCCACACGCCAAAACTGAGTTCAGATGCCATAACCAAAGATCCCACATGCCACAGTGAAGACTGAAGATCCCAAGTGCCATACTAAGACCTGGTGCGGCCCAATAGATACAAATAAATTCTTTAAAAAGAATAACCTCACAAGAAGGTGACTTTGGAGCAAAGACCTAAAGGAGTGGGGAGACTAACCATTCATATGTTTGGGGAAAAGCATTTGGGGGCAGAGGGACAGCCAGTTCCCAGTCTCTAAGGTGGGCAAAGGCAAGGCCAGTTGGAGAAAGAGCCGGAGAGCCAATGCGGATGGAGCTTCAAGGGGAGAATAGCAGGAGATAAAGTCTCAGGGGAAGCAGGGACCAGAGAGATCAAAGGGAGCCCTAAAGACATGAGTAGGATCTTGGCTTTTCTTAGAGTGAAATGAGGAGTCATGGCAGTGACTCAACAGGGTGATATGACCTGATTCTTCCTGGGGAGGGGCCTCTCTAGCGACTGTGTTAAGAAGGGACAAAGCCTAGCAGGCTCTTCACCAGCAGTGGGGACCAGGAGCGGGTGCCTGCAGCATTCCAGAATGAGAAGATGCCAGTGGCTCAGACCAGCAAGGATGGAGAGAAGTGACTGGATTTTCTATACTGAACATATTTCACTATCATCATTTACCCAGGATGATGCAAAAAGTTAAAGGCAGAAGTACGAAGCTACAAGTTTCCAGTCTTTTTCTGAATGAAGAGAAACTATAAAACATTACTTTGCCAACCAAGGTCCGTCTAGTCAAGGCTATGGTTTTTCCCGTGGTCATGTTTGGATGTGAGAGTTGGACTGTGAAGAAAACTGATCACCGAAGAATTGATGCTTTTAAACAGTGGTGCTGGAGAAGACTCCTGAGAGTCCCTTGGACTGCAAGGAGATCCAACCAGTCCATTCTAAAGGAGATCAGTCCTGGGTGTTCACTGGAAGGACTGATGCTAAAGCTGAAACTGCAATACTTTGGCCACCTCATGCGACGAGTTGACTTACTGGAAAAGCCTCTGATGCTGGGAGGGATTGGGGGTGGGAGGAGAAGGGGACGACAGAGAATGAGATGGCTGGATGGCATCACCGACTCGATGGACACGAGTTTGAGTGAACTCCGGGAGTTGGTGATGGACAGGAAAGCCTGGCGTGCTGATTCATGGGGTCGCAAAGAGTCGGACATGACTGAGCGACTGAACTGAACTGATAAATGGAAAACCTAAGTGGAAACATAGTATTATTTGCACATAGAATAATATATTAATTATAGAATATATTACCCAAAGTAATTTATAAGTTCAATGCAATCCCTATCAAGCTACCAATGGTGTTTTTCACAGAGATAGAACAAATAATTTCACAATTTGTATGGAAATACAAAAAACCTCGCATAGCCAAAGCAATCTTGAGAAAGAAGAATGGAACTGGGGGAATCAACCTGCCGGACTTCAGGCTCTACTACAAAGCCACAGTCATCAAGACAGTATGGTACTGGCATAAAGACAGAAATATAGATCAATGGAACAAAATAGAAAGCCCAGAGATAAATCCATGCACCTATGGACACCTTATCTTTGACAAAGGAGGCAAGAATATTCAATGGAGAAAAGACAACCTCTTTAACAAGTGGTGCTGGGAAAACTGGTCAGCCACCTGTAAAAGAATGAAACTAGAACACTTCCTAAGACCATACACAAAAATTAACTCAAAATGGATTAAAGATCTAAATGTAAGACCAGAAACTATAAAACTCCTAGAGGAGAACATAGGCAAAACACTCTCCAACATGAATCACAGCAGGATCCTCCGTGACCCACCTCCCAGAATATTGGAAATAAAAGCAAAAATAAACAAATGGGACCTAATTAAAATTAAAAGCTTCTGCACAGCAAAGGAAACTATAAGCAAGGTGAAAAGACAGCCTGCAGAATGGGAGAAAATAATAGCAAATGAAGCAACTGATAAAGGATTAATCTCAAAAATATACAAGCAACTCCTGCAGCTCAATCCCAGAAAAATAAACGACCCAATCAAAAAATGGGCCAAAGAATTAAACAGACATTTCTCCAAAAAGACATACAGATGGCTATCAACACATGAAAAGATGCTCAACATCCCTCATAATCAGAGAAATGCAAATTAAAACCACAATGAGGTACCATTTCACGCCAGTCAGAATGGCTGCTATCCAAAAGTCTACATGCAATAAATGCTGGAGAGGGTATGGAGAAAAGGGAACCCTCTTACACTGTTGGTGGGAATGCAAACTAGTACAGCCACTATGGAGAACAGTGTGGAGATTCCTCAAAAAACTGGAAATAGAACTGCCATACGACCCAGCAATCGCACTCCTGGGCATACACACCGAGGAAACCAGAATTGAAAGAGACACATGTACTCCAATGTTCATCGTAGCACTGTTTATAATAGCCAGGACATGGAAGCAACCTAGATGTCCATCTGCAGACGAATGGATAAGAAAGCTGTGGTACATTTACACAATGGAGTACTACTCAGCAATTAAAAAGAATACATTTGAGTTGGTTCTAATGAAGTGGACGAAACTGGAGCCTATTATACAGAGTGAAGTAAGCCAGAAAGAAAAACACCAATACAGTATATTAACACATATATATGGAATATAGCAAGAGGATAACGATAACCCTGTACATGAGACAACAGCAGAGACTCGGATGTGTGAAGCAGTCTTTTGGATTCTATGGGAGAGGGCGAGGGTGGGATGATTCGGGAGAATGGATTGAAACATGTATATTATCATATGTGAAACGAATCTGACGTGGTTGGGGGCTCCCCACCTCAACACTCTGTGGATTTAAGAGGCCGTTCCTTCCAGAATTGTATAAATTAGCCTGGGATAGAACCTGCACACTGAATTTACTAATTAAGAAATGAGAAACCAGAACTATAAAGGTGGCATAGAAATACAAGAAACTATTCTTAAGTAATCTTTTAAAACTTTGAACAGAGTTACAGATTTTACCATTTGTGATAAACTGATATATATAATTTAACCAGAACCAAAAGAAAATTAGTATTGTGTGAATTCTGAAGTACTTTCAACATGTTGTAGGAATAATGTGGACTTTCTTGAGTTTTACACGTTCATAAGTGAATGGTCTGTACCTCGTGCCTTTGTTGGTTTTCTGTGAGCTGTAGTTTCTGGGAAGTGAGCAGCTCTCATTCCTGTAACTGTTGTAATCCAGTCATTCGTGTGCCTCGTTCATGAGGATTCAGTGCGGCTGTGGTGCTGTTATCCCTCTGATAGGAACTCTAACTCAGTGTAAAGCCCCAAAGGTCTGTTACTTATTTTTATTTTATATTGTACTATATTTCATTTACAGTGTTGTGTTTGTTTCAGGTGTATAGCAAAGTGTTACAGTCATATATATATATATATATATGAATTAACAAAAGCAGCTCCCGTCTTTTGATGGGGAGCTCATGGTTTATAACATAAACGGCATTATTTTGAGAGAGGGATAACTTAGGTATGGCATTGGGTTTCTTTTCTTTTTGCGGCCTGAGGCAGTTGTAAAATAACTTAATGTAGCTTTTTACAACTGTGTATTCTATAGTATTTTTTCATTTGGTGAAATTTTAACTGTTAATGTTTTTGGCCTTGTGCTTTGTACCATTTATTAAATAAAAATTTTAAAAAAAGAATAATAAAATCTATAAAAGTTGCACTTCCTTTTACTTATAAAATCTCTGTTATTCAGTAGATCTTGACAACTGTATACAATCAATGGATGATTTCTTTTTAAGAGGCAATAACATTTGCACATATGACAACATGTCCCTTTATTTACTTTGCTTGATACCTTATACAGTAAATATGTTAGGCATTGTTTAAAGTAAAAGATTTATTCATTCATCAAATATTGATAATTAAGTCATGGAACTTCCCGTGTAGCTCAGTCAGTAAGAATCTGCCCGCAAGGTTGGAGACCTGGGATCAATTCCTGGGTCAGGAAAATCCCCTGGAGAAGGAAACAGCAACCCACTCCAGTATTCTTACTTGGAAAATCCCATGGACAGCAGAGCCTGGCAGGCTACAGTCCATAGGTCGCAAGACTCGGACACAACTTAGCTCTTTCTTTCTTTTTTACCCCTCAGCCTGCTTAATAGTGTGGTAAGGGAGAGAAGAAAAACACAAAGAATTTAAACACACAGGAGGAGGCCAATGCCAGAAAGCTAGCTAGGGTTAATTGCTCTAGGACAGGAGTTCCAGCCTCCAGAATCTAATGCCTGATGATCTAATGTCATGATAATAGAAATAAAGTGCATCATAAATGCAATGCGCTTGAATCAGCCCAAAACCATCCTCCACCCTGTCCACAGAAAAACTGTCTTCCACGAAACTGGTCCCTTGTACCAAAAAGGTTGGGGACCACTGCTCTGAGGAATTCCAGCTATTCCTTCACTGGGGGAAGGTCAGGAGGTGGTGAGTGAAAGGCTCCATGGAGGAGGTGACATCTGTGGGACTCTGTATTTGGATTGCAGGATGTGACAGAGGGGCTGGATATTCCAGAAGTGAAAAAAACAAATTTTTTTTAAGATACCAAAGTAAATTATTTCAATGTACATAAGAGGAATGATAATTTTTGAAGAGTCATTAGAACATAGCACCTCAGAAAAGGATTGATGGAGCTATGAAAAATAGGATGAATAATATCATATGAAGAAGCAGCTTGGGATTTGGCTGGTGGTCCAGCAGCTTGGGTTCTACCCCTGGTCAGGGAACCACATGCTGCAACTAAGGCCCAGCTCAGCCAAATAAACAAATAATAATATTTAAAGGAAAAAAAAAAGGCTTAACATTGCCAGGTAAAGGACTCTGGATAAAGACTATCATAACAAGAAAAGAAATAAATGCTAAAAAGAATCCAGTTGTCATGAAAGGGTTCTAATGGGCTCAGCCACGAGTCTGACCACTGGTCTCATTATGAGTTTTCCAACTGTCAAATTTACTGTCCAAGATTAGAACGTGGGCAGGAACTTTAGGGTTGAGTTAAAACTGCCAGCCAAAAAATTATTTTCTATTTTTCCTTTTTTTTCTTTTAAGGATTTTTTAAAATCTTTGGACACATATTTCTCTGTTTTACTTTGCTTTCTTTCCAAAGTTAAGGAAAAAATGGTAGCAATCCTCTTTCCTTCCCCTCCTATTTCCCTCCCCTCCCTAGCTTTAGCAAGACAACATTATCAGCAGATCAAATGGCCAGCCATATGTTTTGGGTTCATTTTTATTGCAAGTCACTGGGGTCAGAACCAAGACCTAACCAGGACCCTCATAAATCATAACTAAGACTCTTTTCAGATGCTACATGCAGAGAAATATGCCTGTAGCCAGCATTTGCATCTCAGTGAACTTGACTTCTGCAATTTAAACATCTTGGTTGTATTCCACCAATCTCTTACATGCCCTAACAAGTAGGAATGTTGCCCCCATTCAGCAAGCTGTGAGGTTTTCTGTAACCCAGATTATCTGGAGAGCTCTCAATTTTATGATGGAATTTTGCAGTCATTAGCAAACTCCTGCAATCCCCATTTCTGCAAAAAATAGCAATAGCTACCACTTATTGAGAACATACTTTGTGCCTGGCCTGTACAACCTCATTTAACCCCCACACCTCTGTCAGATAGGTAGAGTCATTTTGTCCATTTATAAACGAAGAAACCAAGGCACAGAGAAGTTAGTTAATTCACCACGGATCCTAGAGACAGAAAGTGAATGAATGAACAGCATTTCTTTCTTCCTTCTCCCAGAGCCCACAGTCTCTGCCAGCAGCTCTCACCTGAACCTTCCCTTTGCTATCCGTGTTGTTGTGTTAATCACTCAGTCATATCCAGCTCTTTGCGACCCCACGGGCTGTAGCCCGCCAGGCTCCTCTGTCCATGGAATTCTTCACTCAGGGATACTGGAGTGGGTTGCTGTTCCCTTCTTCAGGGAATCTTCCTGATTCAGGGATCGAACCCGGGTCTTCCGCATTGTAGGCAGGTCCTTTACTGTCTAAGCCACCTTAAATCTGAAAATGAAGTCCTCAGACTACACCTCAGTTCCTTTCTATGAAGCCCCTTTCCAGACTTGTCTCCTCACCAAGCATTTGCCAAATCATCTTGTCCTATGCAGTTCTTAGACTGTTGGTTTAAAAACAGCTTCTCACTGACCCTTGCCCTCTATCAACATCACTCTGTTATCTTATCACAACTTTCACTATTTTATCTTGAGTGGGTTTTTTTTTTCTACTGCATTTCATCATTTTCAAATGTCAGATTAATCTGTCACCATGTGTACTCTTCTGAAGACCTTAAAATCGTGGTTCATCAAGACCATGATGGAGACCAACAACCCAATTCAGACAAAAACTGAGAATTTAAATGTCGTTACCAGAACAAGAAAGAAAAATAGGACTGTTCTCCAGCTGCATATATATCTGTGTGTTTTTTTTCTTTGGATGTTGACTTTGAAATGCTGAAATGCTCCCACATGGAAAAGATCCATCATTTTGTTGTTTACGCTTATGAATGTGTGGAGAACCTGGTTTACAGTGCCAAGATGATTCAACCAACATACTTAGAGGTCCCTAATTAGTTTTTCAGAAATGTACAAAAGCAGGTATATTGCCCTTGTAGAAGTATATTATGATAATTTTAATTGGATCACTCATCTAAGAAAATTTGGATGAAATATCCCATATTCTCCTATATACATAAAGAATAATTTTTTAAGTTTGCACTTGATCATTTTATAGAAAAAGGGAACTAAAAGCTCTATTTATATTTTATCTATATCATCTTCCAACTTCTGTCACTGTTCATACATAAGTACATTTTTATGTCACTGCATCATGCATGCATTGTTTTGTGTTCTGACATTTCTTCACTTTATTTAATATTTCTTGTACCTAAATAGGCCCCATACTTGCCTTTTTTGTGTCTTGGAATGACTATGTGGTGCTGCTTTGTGATACTGTAGCTATTGGCCTTTTTTTTGGGGGGGGGTGGCTTTCTGTCTTATTTTGGGGCTTCCCTGATGGCTCAGACAGTAAAGAGTCTGCCTGCAATCGAACCCAGGTTCGAACCCTGGATCTGGAAGATCTTCTGGAGAAGGGAATGGCAACCCACTCCATTATTCTTGTCTGGAGAATCCCATAGACAGAGAGGAACCTGGTGGGTTACAGTCCATGCAGTCATAAAGAGTCAGACACGACTGAGTGACTGAACACACACTTATTTTCTCCTATTTTAAACTGAGTTATTTTTAATACTGTCATGTAATTTACATTTTTCTCTTGAGCGACACCTCCATAGAACACTAGCTTCAACTAAATTTTAGCTTCATCCAAACACTGTTTACCCAAATTTTAATTTAAAACACTCCCACATACACAACACATGAGCAGTAGCAAAAGAAAATCTCTAAACCCTAACCTCCCCCACCCTCTTTTCCTTAGAACTCCCCAGAGCCTGGTCTGAACATCACCACCATGGGTAGAGTCTAGAAGCAGAACCGCAACATGAAAACAAAGAAATAGTGTTAAAGTATTTTTCTTTAACATATGCCATACTATCCTCCAATAAGACTAAGATAATTTACAATGCTGGCGGCTCTTTATAATTGTGCCCACCAACCGCCATTGGTTTTCTGCTATTGTTATTGATTTATGATATGTAAATAGGTATATAATGGCACCTGGGCTTCCCTGTGGCTCAGCAGTAAAGAATCCACCTCCCAGTGCAGGAAAGATGGGTTCGATCCCTGTGTCAGGAAGATCCCTTTGAGAAAGAAATGGCAACTGATTCCATTATTCTTGCCTGGAAAAGCCCATGTTCAGAGGAGCCTGGAGAGATACAGTCCATGCGGTCACAAAGAGTCAGACATGACTTAGTGACTAAACAACAACAACACTGGTATGACACATTTATATATAAACCTATGTAGCACCTCTACAACTTTCATATTATATTTTAATTGCCAACATCTGTTGGATCTTAGGAAAAGCAAGAGAGTTCCAAAAAAAATCTGCTTCTGCTTCATTGACTATGCTAAAGCCTTTCACTGTGTGGATCACAACAAACTGTGGAAAATTCTTAAAGAGATGGGGATACCAGGCCACCTTACTGCCTCCTGAGAAACCTGTATGCAGGTCAAGAAGCAATAGTTAGAACTAGACTTGGAAAAACAGACTGGTTCAAAATTGGGAAAGGAGTATGTCAAGGCTGTATATTATCACTCCACTTATTTAATTTACATGCAGAGTACATCATGTGAAATGCTAGGCTGGGTGAATCACAAGGTGGAATTGGAAAGAAATATCAATAACCTCAGATATGCAGATGATACCACCCTAATGGCAGAAAGTGAAAGAGGAACTGAAAAGCCTCTTGATGAAAGTAAAAGAGGAGAGTGAAAAAGCTGGCTTAAAGTCAACATTCAAAAGATGAAGATCATGGCATCTGGTATCATCATTTCATGGAAAATAGATGGGGAAAGGGGGGAAACAGTGAGAGATTCTATTTTCCTGGGCTCCAAAATCACTGCAGATGGTGACTGCAGCCATGAAATTAAAAGACACTTCCTCCTTGGAAGAAAAGCTATGACCAACCTAGACAGCATATTAGAAAGCAGAGACGTTACTTTGCCAACAAAGGTCTGTCAACGTTACTTTGCCAACAAAGCTATGGTTTATCCAGTAGTCATGGATGCATGTGAGAGTTGGACTATAAAGAAAGCTGAGCATTGAGGAATTGAACTGTGATGTTGGAGAAGACTCTTGAGAGTCCCTTAGACAGCAAGGTGATCTAACCAGTACATCCTATAGGAAATCAATCCTGAATATTCATTAGAAGGACTGATGCTGAAGCTAAAACTCCAATACTTTGGCCAGCTGATGCGAAAAACTGACTCATTGGAAAAGACTCTGATGCTGGGAAAGACTGAAGGTGGGAGGAGAAGGGGACAACAGAGGATGAGATGGTTGGATGGCACCATCAATTCAATGGACATGAGTTTGAGTAAGCTCCGGGAGTTGGGGATGGACAGGGAAACCTGGCTTTCTGCAGTCCATGGGGTCGATAAGAGTCAGACACAACTGAGCAACTGAACTGACTGACTGACATGTATGGATGTGAGAGTTGGACCATAAAGAAGGCTGAGCGCTAAAGAGTTGATGCTTTTGAACTGTGGTTCTGGAGAAGACTCTTGAGAGTCCCTTGGGCTGCAAGGAGATCAAGCCAGTCAACCCTAAAGGAAATCAACCCTGAATATTCATTGGAAGGACTGATGCTAAAGCTGAAGCTCCAATACTTTGGCCACTTGATGTGAAGAGCTGACTCATTTGAAAAGACCCTAATGCTGGGAAAGATTGAAGGCAGGAGGAGAAGGGGGTAACAGAGGATGAGATGGCTGGATGGTATCATCAACACAATGGACATGAGTCTGAACAAACCCCATGAGATAATGAAGGAGAGGGAAGCCTGGGATGCTGCAGTCCATGGAGTTGCAAACACTTGGACACAACTTAGCAAATGAACAACAACAAATACATAATATATTTTTTTTTCTAACAAATTTATCTATTATTTTGTTATTCTGTTGATTTCCTTGAAATTTCATCCTATTATCATTATATAGCAGCTTCCCTGGTGGCTCAAGCAATTAAGAATCTACCTGTAATGCCGGCAACCTGGGTTCAATCTCTGGGTTGGGAAGATCCCACTGAGAAGGGAATGGCTACCTACTCTAGTAATCTGGCCTGGAGAATTCCACGGACAGAGGAACTTTTTTAGCTTTATATATTTAAATCTCCTTGTCTGAGGTCCAAGCTTGGGGATACAGGCAGAGTCTGGCAGAGCTCATCATAGCCAACAGGGTTGTCCATAGGGCAGTACTGAGCACGCAGACAGGCACACGTACAGCTCATGATGACATAGAGTCTGAGAGAGCCACTGAAGCTGGCCAATCTGCGCACACACTGGGACGGCTGGGTTGACTGAGGTCAGATTGCTATGGAGGAATCAGAAGGGGATCAAATTGAGAGTGGATCAGGACCAGGCTGAGGTGAACTGCTCAGTCCCTAGTTCTCACCTCTACATGGGTTGTTGTGTGGTTCGTCAGAAAAATAAGCTCAGAATAGGTCAGAAAAAAGGCAGACCCATATCGGAATCTTTCATTTTTATCTATTATGATAGCCTTGTTTCTTCAATAGCTGGGATTTATTATCCAATTATCAATTTCTTAGCTTGTTCCCAAAGGTAGTAGAGAAAGCTTACACAGGAACACACATAATATAATAATGTCAGAATATAAACAGAACTAGGATATTAGGCGAAGGGAAAGTATATCATGTAAATCAGGATCAGTTTAAAAAATAATTAGAGGGAGTTAAGTATCGCCTGTCTTTTCTGCTTTTTAATGCCTTACTTTTTTTAATTTGAAGTATAACTGATCTACAATGCTGTATTAATTTCTCCTATACAGTAAAGTGATTCAGCTATATGTGTATATTTACATATACATGTGTGTATATACACATACACACACATATATGTATATATACATTCTTTTTTATATTCTTTTTCTACCATGGCTTATCACAGAATATTGAATACAGTTCCCTATGCTATATAGTAGGATCTTTATCCATTTAGTGCCTTACTCAGTGATAAATCTGGAGTTTCTCATTGCAATGTTTGGTGCCTTTGTCAATAATTCAACTCTTCTCTATAGCAGTCACCAGTTATCCCTGTATATTTAGTGATTAGTGATGCCATTCTCTACTGTTCTAATATTCCTGATAGATAATCTTTCATCCTCTTAGTTTGTGAATTCCCCTAAAATTTCAATGTAATTATGTTTTCTCTTTTTAATCCAATGGCATAAGTTTTTTAATAGTAAGCTTTATTTTTAGAGCAGTTTTAGGTGTTCTAATGGATGTGAGAGTTGGACTGTGAAGAAAGCTGATCACCGAAGAATTGATGCTTTTGAACTGTGGTGCTGGAGAAGACTCTTGAGAGTCCCTTGGACTGCAAGGAGATCCAACCAGTCCATCCTAAAGGAAATCAGTCCTGAATATTCACTGGAAGGACTGATGCTGAACCTGAAACTCCAATACTTTGGCCACCTCATGCGACGAGTTGACTCATTTGAAAAGACCCTGATGCTGGGAAAGATTGAAGGCGAGAGGAGAAGGGGAGGACAGAGGATGAGATGGTTGGATGGCATCACCGACTCAATGGACATGGGTTTGAGTGAACTCTGGGAGTTGGTGATGGACAGGGAGGCCTGGCGTGCTGTGATTCATGGAGTCGCAAAGAGTCGGACACGACTGAGCGACTGAACTGAACTGAACTGAACTTAGGTGTTCTAATAGAAAATTATAATAAGCTTTAATTTTTATTATAATAATAATTGACATAATGTTTATTTTTAGAACAGTTTTAGATGTTCTACCAGGAAATTACAGAGATGGCATGGAGTTCCCATATACCTATTCCCCTATTCTAATATAGCAACATGGTACACTGGTTGCAAATAATGAACCATGATCAAATCATTATTATCAACCAAAGTCCATAGTTTACTTACTTCTAAGTTTCACCTGATGTCCTTTTCCTGTTCCAGGATGCCATCCAAGACATCAGACTGCATCTGTCATCATGTCTCCTTAGACTCCTTTTTGACTGTAACAGTTTCTCAGGCTGACCTGATTTTTGATAACCTTAATACCTTTGAGAAGTATTGGTCAGGTAGTTTGTAGAATAGTCCCTTGCAATGGACTGGATTATATCTTCCCAAAATTCATGTATTGAAGCCTTACCCCTCAATTGTGACTGTGACCTAAGAGGAGGAGATGATAAAAGTTAAATGGGGTCATATGAGTCCTAATCCAACAGGGCTGACACATAAAGGGAATGACACAGCAGAGCTCTCCCTCCACTGTGTGAGGACACAGCATGGAGGCACCATTTGCAAACCAGGAAGAGAGCCTGCCCAGAACTTGGCCATGCAGGCACCCCAAGCTCAGACTTCCAACCTCCAGAACTTAAGAAAATCAGCTTCTGTTGTTTCAGCTACCAGTTTATGGTATTTTGTTACGGCAGCCCAGGCAGATGAATACATCCATCAACTGGGATTTTTCTGATATTTTTCTCTCATTCTACATTCATGTTTTGGGTTTGAGGTAACCAGACCACAGAAGTAAAATGCCATTTTCACAACATCCTATCAAGAGTGCATACTATCACCCTGACACCACTGGTTGTACTGACTGTGACCACCTGGATGAGGCAGTGTTTGTCAGGTAGATTCTCCATACTAAAATCATCATTTTCTAGATGACCAGTGCAAGTTCGATGCATGAAGAAGGGCACCCAAAGCCAGCACTCTGGGAAACCCAAAGAGGGTGGGGAGGGAGATGGGAAGGGAGTTTAGGATGGCAGAAAACATGGATACCCATGGCTGATTCATGCTGATGTATGGCAAAAACCATCACAATAGTTTAATTATCTTCCAATTAAAATAAAATTTAAAAAAAATTAAGTTGTCATTTTTCTCCCTTTCCATCCTGCACTTTTGGGGAGGAAGTCACTATACATAGTCTACACGTAAGGCCAGAGGAGTCAGATTCTTCTTCTTTGAAGATAAAGTAGCTACAGTAATTATTTGGAATTCTTGTGCAAGACAGATGTGTCTCTGTATCCCCGTTTACATATTTACTCAAGTATTTCTTTATATCAACATAAGGACGGGAGAAAGGAAGGCTGGAAGGGCTAGAATAGGAGAAATGCCCTTTCATCTAGGTGGGATGGGGCTCTAGTAAATCTTTTCCTTATTATGGAGTGCATATGTTTTTATATACAATAATAAATAATAACTAGATAGTAATTAACGCACAATACTTTTAGAGCTTTCTTATATTCTAAAAATTTGTTAAATTCATTTGTAACTTCTAATAGTGTCAGTTATTTCCATAATTTTTTGACTTTTGTAATTTATTACTTTCATTAAAAAAAATCATTCCTAAAATATTTTTGTGTTTATTTATATGTCTGACTTCATTTTCATCTCAAAGAGCTAATACCAACATTTCAAGTGTTATGCTGAACAGCAGTCTATCCTCATCCTATTTCTGGTTCAAGTTTTAGAATTCCATAAGTGAATGTAATACTTATTCATTCTAAATGTATAGTATTAAAAACCATTTTAACGACTTTAAATAAATTTTAAATACATAAAACTTTTAACAGTTTAGTTATGTGACTGAATCAAGAAAAGATGGCACATTTCACTGTCACCTCTTGGAATCAACTTAGCTTACATTGAGGGCTTTTGTTTTCTTTCCTGTGAATCTGATAAGCAGTATCTTTGTGATACAGATCATTACTTTGTTGCAGTAGTCCTTTTTGACTGGAGCATATTATTCATCTGCTAAATGACTATATTTTGCTTGCTAAGTTTCCTATAGTTTACCTTTAATATTTGCCTATGTTTACTTTTTTCTTTTACAGTTTATAGTATTCTTTCATTTAAATTCAAAACTATATTTGCCCTATTAAATAAATTAGCAACATATTTTAGAAAAAGGCATCTTCTAAAGAATCTATTTTTGGAAATTTCGAATTTGATAGTTTCATCGCATTTGGGAATACCAATTTTAAATCGCATAGTAACGTTTTTCTGTTTCTTCCTCTCTGAATAGGCAGTTTATGCTCCTTATTTCTAGTGCTTATTTGAGTTACATTATTTTTATAATTAATCATTTGATCATCAAATATATTAGTATAAACTAGAAATAATAAAACAGAAATTATTTAAAACAGGTTCACAATGATCTTTTGCATTCCTGATTTTAACTAAATTTCCTCCTTTCTTATCAGGTTGAACAGGTTTTTAAATAAATCATGTCAGCAGTTTACTAATGTATTCATTATTTTGAAGAAATAACTTTGATTTTAAATGTTGATTTTTTTTTTTTAATGGGAATGCCTTTTTTTGCTTTTCATCTTTTGTCTGTGCCATACACACGCAGGGCTTCCCTAATAGCTCAGTTGGTAAAGAATCTGCCTGCAATGCCGGAGACCCTGGTTTGATTCCTGGGTGGGGAAGATCCGCTGGAGACAGGATAGACTACCCACTCCAGTATTCTTGGACTTCCCTTGTAGCACAGCTGGTAAAGAATCCACCCGCAATGCGGGAGACCTGGGTTCAATCGCTGGGTTGGGGAGATCCCATGGGGAAGGGAAAGGCTACCCACTCCAGTATTCTGGCCTGGAGAATTCCAGGGACTGTATAGTCCATGGGGTCACAAAGAGTCAGACATGACTGAGTGACTTTCACTTTCACACACATGCAGGATCTTAGTTCCACAACCAGGGACTGAACCCAAGACCTCTGCAGGTGAAGGTGAAATCTTAAGCACTGGACAACCAGGGAAGTCCCTTAAATGCTGTTTTATTAATTTTTCATGTTTGCTATTTCAGCTCTTAGTTTTATTTCAGCATCTGCTTTTGCAATTACATGGAATTTTTATAGAGGATCATATTTTAAGGGTAGCTTATGCCATTTCTGTAGTAAGAAAGCCAAGCAGCATCTAGCATACTTCGCATAGCTGTGTCTTTTTGTCCTGTGAGGGTCAACAAGTTCATCACATTATTTGAAAATGAATTTACCCAGAATGGAGAAAAAAGATATGTACAAATCAGTAAACAATGTCAGACTGGATACTGTATCACTGAACTGTTTATCATACAAATTCTGAAACAGAAAAAGATTTCAAATAGGGAAATGCCAAGAACATATAAAAGGTTTAAAAGGCATGGTTGCACTGGGTCTTTACCTTTTATACAGTCATGATTTTAAAAGGTTTATAATAAGAACCAATAACTAGACTGACGTGCAAGACTGACTCCTATCAGTCTACACACTACCACCAAGGCAAGAACTTCCCTCAGATCCTTGCTTCCAGGTGTGACTCACCCCACTCAAGCTCAGCCAACCTTTCCTACTTTAAAGAACTACTTTTCCTCAAGGTGCTTTCAAATTCTAATGAGATCTCCAGATGCGTATTGCAAAATACCTGTGGCCCTTTACACACTTTCATCATCGGCTCATAAACAACTCTTCTTTTATCTTCAAACAGTCTGCGAGAGTTTCAAGGCTTATTTCTTCAAAAAGTTTTGTTTGACTCTACAATTCCAGAGGATTTTGTATGTTTTTCTAAAAGTCAATGAGCTTTAGCTTTGAGGAATTTCTTTTTGTACCTGAAGACCTCTTCAGTTTACATTTTTGTTGATCATAGAGCTGACAGGTCTTATCAAAAATAACAAGTTGTCAACCTAACTAATCTTTGTCCTTAAGACAGTAGGCTAATCCCAGCATGGTCTGTGAAGCTTCTGGACTCTACCATGTATGGTTAACGATAGGAGGTAGAATAAACAATAAAAAACTCACACAATGTAAAATTTTACATATCACAGCATACTGACAGAGTGGCTTCTATTTTTCATCCATGTCCTCTTTATTGCTCTTGAGTGAGTGAGTGAGTGAAGTTATTCAGTCGTGTCCAACTCTCCGCGACCCCGTGAATCACAGCATGCCAGGCCTCCCTGTCCATCACCAACTCCCGGAGTTCACTCAAACTCATGTCCATCGAGTCGGTGATGCCATCCAGCCATCTCATTCTCTGTCGTCCCCGTCTCCTCCCGCCCCCAACCTTTCCAAGCATCAGAGTCTTTTCCAGTGAGTCAACTCGTTGCATGCGGTAGCCAAAGTATTGCAGTTTCAGCTTTAGCATCAGTCCTTCCAATGAACACCCAGGACTGATCTCCTTTAGAATGGACTGGTTGGATCTCCTTGCAGTCCAAGGGACTCTCAAGAGTTTTCTCCAGCACCACAGTTCAAAAGCATCAATTCTTCAGCTTAGGTAGGTAAATTTTATATTGCTGTTTGTTTTTAAGTAAAACCCTGGACTACACTGCAGTATAACAACAGAAGAAAGTAACAGGGAGGAATGCTTTAAAATAAACGTTAGGACGGCGAAGCACACATCTTCACACTATCCCAGAGGTGTCCTAGGCCAGGAGCCATGACTTGTACATCTTGGCAAAACCTCTCCTTTAGGACTGTTCTGGAAGCAGCTCTCTATCCCTATCAAGGACTGGCTTCCATTGGTCCACACAAGACATCCACAGAAGGTTTTTTTTAAATCTCTTCCTCAGAAGGAAGAGACGTGACAGTTGTAAAGGTAGTGTAGTGTTTATTGGGCTTCCCTGATGACTCAGAAGGTAAAGAATCCGCCTGCAATGCAGGAAACCCAGGTTTGATCCCTGGGTTGGGAATATGCCCTCAAGAAGGGAATGGCTACTCACTCCAGTATTCTTGCTTAGAGAATTCCATGGACAGAGGAGCCTTGTGGGTTACAGTCCATGGGGTCTCAAAGAGTTGGACATAATTGAGCAACTAACACTTTCTCTTTTCATAGTGTTCACTTCTGTTATAACAAATGCAATAGGCATAAAGTCATTATCAAATTCACAAGTCAAACTCCTGAACATAAAGTTCAAAATTGAAACACAGTAAAAAAAGAATTACAATGAATTCTAATGTAGTAATTTGTCTAAAATAATTATACATCATTCTTCCCTGGCAAAGAAACTTCTTATAGTAATTTTGATATTTATTTGTAACTACGTCTCATTCTGTAGAAATGGTGGCTGAGCTAGACTACAGTTTTTTGTAATGTTGTCGACCTTAAAGCATGTTTAATAATTTTTTTTTCAATACGATAATAAATTCTCCACTAGCACTAATACTGACAGAGATAAACATGAACTGGGAGCCAGACATGTACCTGGAACCGTGTGCAGTAAATTAATGCTGCATGATGTCCCATCACTAGGTTAGCATTTTCATCACTCAATTTCAGTTGTAAGTTTTTAGGTATTTGTATTAATTCATTTCTACAGATTTCAAAGTAAATATGTCATCTAGAACCGAGGTCTGCTAACAATGGCTCCAGGGCCAAGTCTGACCCACCATCTGTTTTATACAGTTCATAAGTTGAGAATTGTTTTTGCATTTTCAAATAATTGGAAAAAATATTAGCAGTATTGCATGACACCTGAAAGTTTTATGAAATTAGAATATCAGCATACGCCAATAAAATTTTACTGAAACACAGTCCTGCTCATTTGCTTATGTATAGCAACTTTTATGGTTTTTCCAGTAGTCTTGTACCCATGTGAGAACTGGACCATAAAGAAGGCTGAGCACCAAAGAACTGATGCCTTCGAACTGCGGTGTTGGAGAAGAGTCTTGAGAGTCACTTAGACTGCAAGGAGATAAGGAAATCAACCCTGAATATTCACTGGAAGGACTGATGTTGAAGTTGAAGCTCCAATACTTCGGCCACCTGATGCTGTGAAAGATTGAAGGCAGGAGGAGAAGGGGACGACAGAGGACGAGATGGTTGGATGGCGTCACCGACTCAATGGACATAAGTTTGAGCAAATTCTGGGAGATGGCGAAAGACAGGGAAACCTGGTGTACTGCAGTCCATGGGCTCACGAGGAGTCGGACACAACTTAGCGACTAAACAACAACAAATAGCAACTTTTACTCTGCAGCAGTACAGTTGAGTAACTGAACAGAGAACAAATGGCCCATAAAGTCTAAAATGCTTACTGTCTAACCCCTCTGCAAACCCCTGAGGGAGGACTTGATGACGGCTATGATAAGAAAAGTCTTTTGATACTGGAAACTTTTTAAAATGAGAAGCATAAGTTATTACTATGTAGAACTAGCAATGATTATGACATCATTACTACAGACTATTATTCTGCATTATTATGATTTACTATATTCATATTGCATGTTATTATTCTTTATTCCTCTATACTATCAATATATCTATATGTTTACGTGTGTGTGTGTGCTCAGTTATGTCCAAACCTGTGGACCCTATGGACTACAGCCCACCAGGCTCCTCTGAGCATTGGATTTTCCCAGGCAAGAATACTGGAGTGGGTTGCCATGCCCTTCTCCAGGTGATTTTCCCCATTCAGGGATCAAAGATCCCCACACAAAGATCCTCTTACATTGACAAGCAGGTTCTTTATCACCAGTGGGAAGCACCACCTATATGTTTAGGTATCTTTAACATCACTGGCAATTTCTAAAAATGCACAACACATTTCCTCTAGTTTTCAATGACATGATGTTATCAATTTTCTTCCCAATCACATATTTGACAAAGGTTTTTAAGTTTTTTAATTTTTAGTAAATGTGTTTTAAATACAATTCACTGTTTGACTGAAGTAAAAAACCAGTGGGTTAGTTCTTGAAAGACAGAAAATTTATTGTTGTCAAAAAAAATTTTTAACTGCACTGTTAACTATCAAGTGTAAAGAATGTACAAATTAAAAGCTAAAGGCTCTTTTGTGTAATCTTTTATGTTTTCTATACATACTTACAGCCTTGGCCCGTCAAATTGTTTTTATATTTATTAAGTGCTTTTTCAAGTGGTTTAGTCCACAAGAAATGTACATAAGTCTTCTTATTTCATTTACATGGGAAACTCCAATCTAAAAGTTCACATATGGAAATACATGCATTTCTATAATCCACACACCTAACAATTTCTCTTTACCTGGCCTATATTAGAGATTTTATCTAAAATGATGAAATTATGTTTTACATTTCTTTTGATCCAAACTGCTGCTGCTGCTGCTGCTAAGTCGCTTCAGTCATGTTCGACTCTGTGCGACCCCATAGATGGCAGCCCACCAGGCTCCCCCATCCCTGGGATTCTCCAGGCAAGAACACTGATCCAAACTATTCTGTTATAATTTTGGTTTTTTCATTCCACCCCCTAAGAAGTATGTTATGCTGCCAATGTTTTTATTCTGTGCAAATGTCTTCCATAATATAAAATTCTTCTATAGTTTCTGCAAAATACAGCAAATTTACCATTATCTCACTCATAGAGTTTCTTGAAAAATCTTCTCAATGTTAAAACATAGCTTTGCCAAAAACTGAATCATGTATATTAAGAGGCCTCCATAGTACACCAATATTTTTCTCTTTTTCAAATCATCTCTGGTAGCATTGATAGTTATAAAATTTTTCTATATAAAATTTCAATTTTGAATACTTCCATTACTGTTGACATGCGTTTCATTTTTTTTCATGCTTAGTAAAAATATGTAATTAAAGCTGACAGTCACTGAGCACTTTCTCATTCATTAGTGGATCTTTTTCTGTCCCCAAAGTACTTAAAATATAGACCAAAAAAATAGAATCTTTTACTAATCAGTTTCAACATTTGGGACAATTTGTGAATAATCATATGTGAAATATTCTTGCCTACAATTTCTTTGGGAATGTTATACTTTCCTACAAAAACTGGATAATTTTCTACAAAAATGGCATTTTTTTGTTTCATATTCCAATTAGATGGGCATGAACTTGGATGGCAAATAGAATGTTCAATTTAAAAGATTCCTCAGTGTTTTCTCTGCTTCAAGTTGTTCTTCAAATTCTTCTTTTAGAGTTGACGTTGAGGTGGAAGGTAAATTAACACACTGCTCCATTAATGACACATCCATGCTGCATTCTGCTGAGTATTCTAGTTCTGAAATTCTTTTCTTTTTTGTTCTGTCATTCCACCTATTTCTCCAGAAAATTTATTTAACCAGCCAAAGTTTCTCTTTACTTTTTTCCTAACAATTTTCCAAATATATCTTTTCTTAAACCCAAAATTTAAATTTTGTTTTCAACTTCTGAGGTAAAATAGCACCTTTTTCAAAAATTTGTAACATTTGAAAATAATATTTTATGTCTCTAAATCTTAAGTAGTTAAACTTTTTAACAACATTTCCATAGTAACAACAAGAAAAAAACTATAATATATTGTACCACAATGTATAAGGTTACATATTAAATATCAGGCCTCCCGGGTGGCTCAGTAGTAAGGAATTCACTTGACAATGCAGGAGGGTCGGGTTTGATCCCTAGTTTGCGAAGATCCCTGGAAGGAGGAAATGGGCACCCCACTCCAGTAATCTTGCCTGAGAGATCCCATGGACTGAGGAGCCTGCTGGGCTACAGTACATGGGGTCGCAAAGAGTCGGACATGACTAAGAAATTGAGCACATAATATATATCAAAGTAAAATGCTGTTCATTTGTTTAATCATATCCAACTATTTAGGAGCCCCCCTGGATGGCAGCACGCCCGGCTTCCCTGGCATTCACTGTCTCTCGGAGTTTGCTCAAACTTGCATCCATTGAGTTGGTGATGCCATCCAACCATCTCATCCTCTGTTGCCCTCTTCTCTTCCTGCCCTCAATCTTTCCAAGAATCAGGGATTTTTCCAATGAATCAGCTCTTCAGGTGGCCAAAGTATTGGAACTGCAGCATCAGTCCTTTCAGTGAATATTCAGGACTGATTTTCTTTAGGATTGACTGGTTTGACTCTCCTCCAAGAAGAGTCTCTAGAGTCTTCTCCAACACCACAGTTCAAAAGCATCAATTCTTTGGTGCTCAAACTTTCTAATGGTCCGACTCTCACATCCATACATGACTACTGGAAAAACCACAGCTTTGACTATATGGATGTTTAGTTGGCAAAGTGACATTTCATGATTTTTAATATGCTGTCTAGGTTGGTCATAACTTTTCTTCCAAGGAGCAAGCATCTTTTAATTTCATGGCTGCAGTCACTGTATGCAGTGATTTTGGAGTCCAAGAAAATAAATTCTGTCACTGTTTCCGTTGTTTCCCCATCTATTTGCCATGAAGTGATAAGACCAGATGCCATGATCTTAGTTTTTGAATGTTGACTTTTAAGCCAACTTTTTCACTCTCCTCTTTCACCCTCATCAAGAGGCTGTATAGTTCCTCTTTGTTTTCTGCAATTAAGGTGATATCATCAGCATATCTAAGGTTATTGATATTTCTCCCAGCAATCTTGATTCCAGCTTGTGATTCATCCAGCTCAATATTTTGAATGATATAGTCTGCATAGAAGTTAAATAAGCAGGGTGACAATCAGCTTTGATGCACTCTTTCCACAATTTGAAACCAATCCATTGTTCCGTGTCTGGTTCTGTTGTTTTTTGACTTGTGTACAGCTTTTTCAGGAGGCAGATCAGGTGGTCTGGTATTCCCATCTTTTTAAGAATTTTCCAGTTTGTTGTGATCCACATAAACAGCTATACTGCAACTACTTAGTGTTTAAGAAATGATTGATTTTGAATGTGAAACAATAGTTGTTCAGCAGAAACAAAGAAACGATAATAAAATGTCTCTAAGAGCATAAATACAATTCATTTTTTAAAAAACATATTAAAACTTATGGTTACTGAAGGTAAGGGGGAGAGAAAAATTGGGAGATTGGAATTGATAAACACACTGCTATATATAAAACAGATAACTAATAAGGATCTACTGTACAATGAAGGGAACTCTGCTCAATACTCTCTAATGATCTACAAGGGAAAATAATCTAAAAAAAGAGTGGAGGTATATAAATATATTTATAAGAGATTCACTTTACTGTTCACCGGAAACTAACACAACATTGTAAATTTACTATACTCCAAAATAATTTTTAAAAAGTGAAATAAAAAAGCATCACCAAGGTAAGATGAACTTTTCCTGTATAAGCAAATGACAACTATCAGGATTCTTTTAGAGTGAAAGTACAGTTCCTGGTGAATGTCATTAGTGGTCTTTGGAGAGGATTGTGGAAAGTTTAACACTTACATTCCTGTTTTGCTTTAACAAAGCATCATAAATTGGAGGGGGTAACACATCAAGCTCATGTAGAATTCAGTCCTGGATACCCATTCTAGTGGGAGAGGGAAGCAACATACAGATTAATTCTGTATTGCTAGAATGACAATGTACTATCAACTAGGTATAGAGAAAGTGTTTTGGGGAAATAAGAGAGGAAGAATTCACTAGGAAGGATGGTGAAATTGTCATTAATTGATTGACCAAATATTGATTGCAGGTCTGACAGGCAAGAACTATTCTTAGCAGTAATGTAAACAAAAGAGCTAAAACACTTTTATGAGCTTCCCTCCATGGAGGGAAGCAGACCATAGACAGATAAAATGTCTCTCAGGACTTCCTTGGTGGTCCGTGGCTAAGATGCCACGTCTCCAATGGAAGGGGCCCAGGTTCGATTCCTGGTCAGGGAACTGTATCCCACATGCTGTAACTAAGACTCAATGCAGCCAAATAAAAAATTAAAATAAAAAAAATCTCTGAAACTTCAAAGTGCTCTGGAAAACAATAACGGCGGAGGGCTGGAGTTGTGTGGGAAAAGAGAAGTTTTAGATAGGGTGGCTGAGAAAGCCTCCATAGGAAGACTACATTTCAGTGACGCCCTGAAGGAGGCCAGGGAGTAAGTCGTGTGACACTGGTGAATATCACGCAGGGTGAGACAACCGCCTAGGAGAGCGCAAGAATGGGTGAGATGGAGGGATGACACGTTCAGAGAACAGCATGAGGCCAGTGTGGCTAGAGCAGGGAGGAAGCCAAGTTGTAGAGAGGTGGAGAGAGATCAAATGAAGGGCCGGGTCATGCGGGGCCTTGCAGACCACTGTGAGGCGGCTATCCCCCAGGGAAGAGGAAGACAGAGCCCACCATGTCAAACCTTGGACCGAAGACAACAATGGCTCAGAGCAGAATGGCAGCAGTGGAGACGGTCTGAGGCGCTCGTACATGAATTTGCACATCTCTTAACAAACGTTCCCTGAGTGCCTCCCACATCCCAAGTATCGTACCCAGCTTCAGAGCTTGGCCTGAACCCCTTGCATCAAGGCTCCGGACTCCCTTGACCAGTGACTCAAACTATTGAAAGTGAGAGCTGCTGTTTCCGAAGTACTCTCAAGCTGACCTCCGGGGTCCTGCCTACGGCCCAAGCCAGACTGCCCCTTGCTGGATGTGGACATGGTGACTTGAACTCACTCAAGCCCACCGGCAGCAACCTGCTTCATAGTCAGGGTTGCTGTGCATGAAAGGGAGAGGTGGCAGCTTTCACAGCACATGTGAAGGACAGCACCCAACTGGCATAGACCCCAAATCACTGTGTGTGAAGAGGAGCATTGCAGATGAAAAGCACTGGAAAGGCAGACTTCATCCTGGAACGCCACCGTATGCCGCCTGCGCTTCATCCTCTAGAGCAGGGGTCCCCAGTGCCTGGGCCATGGACAGGTACCAGTCCATGGGCTGTTAGGAATCAGGCTTCACAGCAGGAGGTGAGTGGCAGCAAGCAAATCTTCATCTGTATTTACAGGCACTCCCTATTGTTTACATTTCCACCTCAAGTCTGACCAGTGGCACCATTACGGTAAGCTGTATCATTATTTCATTATATATCACAATATAATAACAATAAAATACACCATAACTGTAATGCACTTGAATCATCCTGAAACCATTCCACCACTGGGTCCATAGAAAAACTGTCTTCCACAAAATCAGTCCCTAGTGCCAAAAAGGCTGGGGACCACTGCTCTAGGGCAAGGCCAGTGGACATCTTTTATTGCATGCTTTTTATAAATGCAGTAAATTGTATGATTGTTCAGCAAATGATTACCCTCTCCTCTCCTTCCAGGCAAGAATACATGAGCCTATCCTTGCTAACATGGGGTTTAGGCCTGTGCTTTGTTTTATCAGTCAACTGTGGGCAGAAGAAACAGCGCTAGTCTCGGGTGAGGACTGACGAGGCAGGGAGAGATTCTGCCAGGCTGTTTACAGTTACATGCTTTGCCACGAGAAGAGTTTCCCTGACTAACTGATAGTCTGATAGAATAAGAACTGATAGAATAAGGTGAGACATCTAGCAGCCTTAAATCCAACGCAGAAATCCAAACCAGCTCCTCAGACAAGTCACAACCAACCAGAGGGCCCCATAGCTAATCCCAGCCAACCTAGTAAGTAGTAAATGTTTATTACTGAAAACCACATAGATTGTGGGATCATCTGTACCGCGGCATTATTGCAGCCAAAAACAATTCAATACAATCAGAAAAACTTTTGCACATACATTCCCCATACACATAGACTTATTTATTTGGATGCACATACATGGACCACTACAAAATGTGCATAAAATATAAATATAAAGCTTTGAAGAGTATAATCTGAAAACTAATTAGAAATTAAGTCCTAATAGTTTCTATCTCCCAATGGATCATCTTAAGCATTTCCTGGGATGATGAGTCCAAATTTGGAGACTAGACTGTTCTCTGGACCACCAGATTTTGTGGTTTAACCATACTAAAACCTTGTTTAACACTTACTTTATTCCAGGGTCTAGGGATGGATGCAAAAAAAAGAATAAGACAAGATCACGCCACTGGTGCTGAAGAACGTTTAAAACAAGAAAAGCATAAAAGATTTCAGAGAGATTACTCCGGACACAGAAAGAAGAATATATCAGAGAGAAAAGGACAGCAATTTCAGTGGGTAGAGTTATAAAGTTATGGAAATCAGCCAAGAAGACAGCACTGGGTGCTGACAAGAATGAAAGGAAGAAAGGAGAGAGAGAAAAGACAAACATCTGGAAATAGTTTGAAATGATCCTCAACTTCATAATGACCTACCTAACAAACTTTCCGCTGTATAGTCATAAGGGAATTGATTTAGGTCATACTTGAATAGTCTAGTGGTTTTCTCCACTTTCTTCCATTTCAGTCTGAATTTGGCAATAAGGAGTTCATGATCTGAGCCACAGTCAGCTCCCATTCTTGTTTTTGATGACTGTACAGAGCTTCTCCATCTTTGGCTGCAAAGAATATAATCAATCTGATTTCTGTGTCGACCATCTGGTGATGTCCACGTGTAGAGTCTTCTCTTGTGTTGTTGGAAGACGGTGTTTCCTATGACCAGTGCATTCTCTTGGCAAAACTCTATTAGCCTTTGCCCTGCTTCATTCCATGCTCCAAGGCCAAATTTGCCTGTTACTCCAGGTGTTTCTTGACTTCCTACTTTTGCATTCCAGTTCCCTATAATGAAAAGGACATCTTTTTTGGGTGTTAGTTCTAAAAGGTCTTGTAGGTCTTCTTAAAACCATTCAACTTCAGCTTCTTCAGCGTTACTAGTCGGGGCATGGACTTGGATTACCGTGATATTGAATGGTCTGCCTTGGAAATGAACAGAGATCATTCTGTTGTTTTTGAGATTGCATCCAAGTACTGCATTTTGGACTCTTTTGCTGACTATGATGGCTACTCCATTTCTTCCAAGGGATTCCTGCCCAGAGTAGTAGATATAAGGGTCATCTGAGTTAAATTCACCCATTCCAGTCCATTTTAGTTCACTGATTCCTAGAATATCGATGTTCACTCTTGTCATCTCCTGTTTGACCACTTCCAGTTTGCCTTGATTCATGGACCTAACATTCCAGGTTCCTATGCAATATTGCTCTTTACAGCATCGAACCCTGCTTCCATCACCAGTCCCATTCACAACTGGGTGTTGTTTTTGCTTTGGCTCCATCCCTTCATTCTTTCTGGAGTTATTTCTCCACTGATCTCCAGTAGCATATTGGGCACCTACAGACCTGGGGAGTTCATCTTTCAGTGTCCTATCTTTTTGCCTTTTCATACTGTTCATGGGGTTCTAAAGGCAAGAATACTGAAGTGGTTTGCCATTCCCTTCTCCAGTGGACCACATTCTGTCAGATGTATATACAGTCAGCAAAAACAAGACTGGGAGCTGACTGTGGCTCAGATCATGAACTCCTTATTGCCAAGTTCAGACTGAAATTGAAGAAAGTGGAGCAAACCACTAGACCATTCAAGTATGACCTAAATCAAATCCCTTATGAATATATAGTGGAAGTGAGAAATAGATTTAAGGGACTAGATCTGATAGAGTGCCTGATGAAATATGGATGGAGGTTCATGACATTGTACAGGAGACAGGAATCAAGACCATCCCCAAGAAAAAGAAATGCAAAAAAGCAAAATGGCTGTCTGAGGAGGCCTTACAAATAGCTGTGAAAAGAAGAGAAGCTAAAAGCAAAGGAGAAAAGGAAAGATATAAGCATCTGAATGCAGAGTTCCAAAGAATAGCAAGAAGAGATAAGAAAGCCTTCCTCAGCGATCAAGGCAAAGAAATAGAGGAAAACAATAGAATGGGAAAGACTAGAGATCTTAGAGATACCAAAGGAATATTTCATACAAAGATGGGCTTGATAAAGGACAGAAATGGTGTGTACCTAACAGAAGCAGAAGATATTAAGAAGAGGTGGCAAGAATACACAGAAGAACTGTAAAAAAAGATCTTCATAACCCAGATAATCATGATGATGTGATCACTGACCTAGAGCCAGACATCCTGGAATGTGAAGTCAAGTGGGCCTTACAAACAAAACTAGTGGAGGTGATGAAATTCCAGTTGAGCTCTTTCAAATCCTAAAAGTGATTTGAATGCAGCTGTGAAAGTGCCTCACTCAATATGCCAGCAAATTTGGAAAACTCAGCAGTGGCCACAGGACTGGAAAAGGTCAGTTGTCATTCCAATCCCAAAGAAAGGCAATGCCAAAGAATGCTCAAACTACCGCACAATTGCACTCATCTCACATGCTAGTAAAGTCATGCTCAAAATTCTCCAAGCCAGGCTTCAGCAATATGTGAACCGTGAACTTCCAGATGTTCAAGCTGGTTTTAGAAGACGCAGAGGAACCAGAGATCATATTGCCAACATCCCCTGGATCACAGAAAAAGCAAGAGAGTTCCAGAAAAGCATCTATTTCTGCTTTATTGACTATGCCAAAACCTTTGACTGTGTGGATCACAATAAACTATGGAAAATTCTGAAAGAGATGGGAATACCAGACCACCTGACCTGCCTCTTGAGAAACCTGTATGCAGGTCAGGAAGCAACAGTTAGAACTGGACATGGAACAGCAGACTGGTTCCAAATAGGAAAAGGAGTACGTCAAGACTGTATATTGTCACCCTGATTATTTAACTTATATGCAGAGTACATCATGAGAAACACCGGGCTGGAGGAAGCACAAGCTGAAATCAAGATTGCCAGGAGAAATATCAATAACCTCAGATATGCAGATGACACCACCCTTATGGCAAAAACTGAAGAAGAACTAAAGAGCCTCTTGATGAAAGTGAAAGAGGAGAGTGAAAAGTTGGCTTGAAGCTCAACATTCAGAAAACTAAGATGATGGCATCTGGTCCCATCACTTCATGGCAAAAAGATGGAGAAATAGTGGAAACAGTGACTGACTTTATTTTTCTGGACTCCAAAGTCACTGCGGATGCTGATTGCAGCCATGAAATTAAAAGACGCTTACTCCTTGGAAGGAAAGTTATGACCAACCTAGACAGCATATGAATGAGAGGGTAACAGGCAGGAAGGCCAGGGGTCTCCAAACGGAGGAAATAGCCTGCAAGTGTCAGACATTTTTATCTCTCTTAAGCGGCAGGAGGAAACAAACTAGATATTTTTTTCTTCTCTATACAAATTTAAAAGGAAGTTTCTCTTAAAACACTGTGTTGCCATAATGACACCTGGTTTCACCTGAAGTTAACTATTCTCAAATCTTGAGTTAACCAATGCATTTTTTCTTATGGAAATGTTGGTCTTAAGCTATGTTAATGTACTACCCATTTACCCCGACTCTATCTTCAAGTCGGTTCCGCCAAATGGCTCAGAACCTACTTGACAAACCCTCTATGTTATACTCAGATATTGTTCCCTTAATCTATGTAAAACGAAACTATTTATACGGTAATCTGCCCTTCTAGAAGATTCAAGTTAATCATTTTATGGCCCGGGATGAATCGTCCAGTGTCAAAATTATCCCAAAATGCATCTCATGGGTGAGGGGCCTGGTGCCATTCTGAGCCTTAAGACATTCCTTTCTTTCATTAACAGACAGCTAGTGACTATATCGGAGAAGGCAATGGCAAGCCACTCCAGTACTCTTGCCTAGAAAATACCATGGATGGAGGAGCCTGGTAGGCTGCAGTCCATGGGGTCGCTAAGGGTCGGACACGACTGAGCGACTTCACTTTCACTTTTCACTTTCACACATTGGAGAAGGAAATGGCAACCCACTCCAGTGTTCTTGCCTGGAGAATCCCAGGGACGGGGGAGACTGGTGGGCTTCCGTCTATGGGGTCACACAGAGTTGGACACGACTGAAGTGACTTAGCAGCAGCAGCAGCAGTGACTATATAACATCCAGCTGAAGACTCTTTCTGCCCCCTTCTGATGTCTATGTCAGAAGCTTTCTCTATCTCCTTTATCCTTTAATAAAACTTTATTACACAAAAGCTCTGAGCGATCAAGCCTCGTCTCTGGTCCCAGATTGAATTCTTCTCCTCCAGAGGCCAAGATCCTGGTGTCTTTGTGTCATTTGCAACAACCTTTCATTAAAAAGCAAAGATATTACTTTGCCAACAAAGGTCCACCTAGTCAAGCCTATGGTTTTTCCCGTGGTCATGTATGGATGTGAGAGTTGGACTGTGAAGAAAGCTGATCACCAAAGAATTGATGCTTTTGAACTGTGGTGTTGGAGAAGACTCTTGAGAGTCCCTTGGACTGCAAGGAGATCCAACCAGTCCATCCTAAAGGAGATCAGTCCTGGTTGTTCATTGGAAGGACTGATGTGAAAGCTGAAACTCCAATACTTTGGCCACCTGATGTGAAGAGCTGCTGCTG
This sequence comes from Moschus berezovskii, assembly GCF_049115385.1. Taxonomy (NCBI): domain Eukaryota; kingdom Metazoa; phylum Chordata; class Mammalia; order Artiodactyla; family Moschidae; genus Moschus; species Moschus berezovskii. The sequence continues at coordinate 13,601,803 of NC_142478.1, read as the reverse complement.
CTGCTAAGTCGCTTCAGTCGCGTCCGACTCTGTGCGACCCCATAGACAGCAGCCGACCAGGCTCCGCCATCCCCGGGATTCTCCAGGCAAGAACACTGGAGTGGGTTGCCATTTCCTTCTCCAATGTGTGAAAGGGAAAAGTGAAAGTGAAGTCGCTCAGTCGTGTCCGACTAGTAGCGACCCCACGGACTGCAGCCCACCAGGCTCCTCTGTCCATGGGATTTTCTAGGCAAGAGTACTGGAGTGGCTTGCCATTGCCTTCTCCGGATGTGAAGAGCTGACTCATTTGAAAAGACCCAGATGCTGGGAAAGATTGAGGGCGGGAGGAGAAGGGGACGATAGAGGATGAGATGGCTGGATGACATCACCAACTCGATGGACATGGGTTTGGGTGAACTCTGGGAGCTGGTGATGGACAGGGAGGCCTGGCGTGCTGCGGTTCATGGGGTCACAAAGACTCCAACATGACTGAGGAACTGAACTGAACTAAACAAACTTTAGGTAATCTTCATACATACCCATGAAATAATAGTTTATATTTATAAGCTATGATTAGTAAAATCTTCTCACATACTTAATTTTGTTAATTTTAATCCTCATAGTAACCCTACGAGATGGATATTAATATCCTCATTTGGTAACTGAAGACCTCTAAGGCTCAAATATGTCTTCCCTTCAGTTCAGTTCAGTTCAGTCGCTCAGTCGTGTCTGACTCTTAGCGACCCGGATGAAGTACAGCACGCCAGGCCTCCCTGTCCATCACCAACTCCCGGAGTTCAATCAAACTCATGTCCATCGAGTCGGAGATGCCATCCAGCCACCTCATTCTCTGTCTTCCCCGTCTCCTCCTACCCCTAATCGCTCCCAGCATCAGAGTCTTTTCCAGTGAGTCAACTCATCGCATGAGGTGGCCAAAGTATTGGAGCTTCAGCTTTAGCATAAGTCCTTCCAATGAACACCCAGGATTGATCTCCTCTAGAATGGACTGGTTGGATCTCCTTGCAGTCCAAGGGACTCTCAAGAGTCTTCTCCAGCACCACAGTTCAAAAGCATCAATTCTTCGGCGATCAGCCTTCCTCACAGTCCAACTCTCACATCCATACATGACCACGGGAAAAACCATAGCCTTGACTAGACGGACCTTGGTTGGCAAGGTAATGTCCCTGCTCTTTAATATGCTATCTAGGCTGGTCATAACTTTCCTTTCAAGGAGTAAGTGTCTTTTAATTTCATGGCTGCAATCAGCATCCGCAGTGATTTTGGAGCCCAAAAAAATAAAGTCTGACACGGTTTCCACTGTTTCCCCATCTATTTCCCATGAAGTGATGGGACCAGTTGCCATGATCTTTGTTTTCTGCATGTTGAGCTTCAAGCCAACCTTTTCACTCTCCTCTTTCACTTTCATCAAGAGGCCTTTGAGTTCCTCTTCACTTTCTGCCATAAGGGTAGTGTCATCTGCATATCTGAGGTTATTGATATTTCTCCCAGCAATCTTGATTCCACATCTAAAAATATGCAGAAGAATCTGGAAACATTTTTCTCTTTGGGCCTGTAGTTAATTTTTGCAGTCAGATGTGAGAAGATCTTCCTTCACTTTGAAAGATGACAGCATTTCTATATGTTAATTTGTCTAATGAGCAAGCAGCTAAAACTGTGGTCTTAGTGAAAATGAGATGGCCATGTGGTTTGGTGAGTAATACAGACAATATTATAGACACTCTATCATGTGTGTTGTGAAGTTTTCATCAGCTTAAGGAAACATTCTGGTGAGTGTATCCAATATGAACAGACTCTTATAAGAACGAATGATGTTGATCTCCAGTTTCTTTGAGATGTGGGATCCTTATCTACATTTTACAATGCATATACTCATATACAGGCTTATGAAACTCAGATCGAGCAGAATGAATTGAAAGCGGGAAATCTTTGATAAGAACAATGTATTAAAAAAGAAGTGGATATGTGGAATCTAGGAAAAGGGTATAGATTATCTTATTTGCAAAGCTGAAATAGAGACAGACATAGAGACAAAATACATGGATACCAAGAGGGGAGGGGAGGGTGACTCGGGAAACTGGGATTGACACATATACACTATTGATACTAGGATAAAATAGAAAACTAATGAAAACTGACTATACAGTACAAAGGCTTCTACTCAGTGCTCTGTGGCGACTTAGATGGAAACAGAATCCAAAAGAAAGGGCATATATGTGTATGCATACCTGATTCACTTTGCTGAACAGCAGAAACTAACACAACATTGTTAAGCAACAATCAGTTCAGTTCAGTCCAGCCACTCAATTGTGTCCAACTCTGCGACTCCATGAACGCCAGGCCTCCCTGTCCATCACCAACTCCCAGAGTCCACCCAAACCCATGTCCATCAAGTCGGTGATGCCATCCAGCCATCTCATTCTCTGTCGTCCCCTTCTCCTCCCGCCCTCAATCTTTCCCAGCATCTGGGTCTTTTCAAATGAGTCAGCTCTTCACATCAGGTGGCCAAAGTATTGGAGTTTCAGCTTCTACATCAGTCCTTCCAATGAACACCCAGGACTGATCTCCTTTAGGATGGACTGGTTGGATCTCTTTTCAGTCCAAGGGACTCTCAAGAGTCTTCTCCAACACCACAGTTCAAAAGCATCAATTTTTCGGCACTCAGCTTTCTTTATAGTCTGACTCTCACATCCATCCATGACCACTGGAAAAACCACAGCCTTGACTAGATGGACCTTTGTTGGCAAAGTAATATCTCTGCTTTTCAATGTGCTGTCTAGGTTGGTCATAACTTTCCTTCCAAGGTGTAAGTGTCTTTTAATTTCATGGCTGCAGTCACCATGTGCAGTGATTTTAGAGCCCAGAAAAATAAAGTCAGCCACTGTTTCCACTGTTTCCCCATCTATTTGCCATTATACTCCAATTTAAAAAAATAAGAAATGGGTTTAGAGAAGTATTGCTTTCAAGATCAAGTGCCACAAATTATGAGAAGTGCAAACTTGAACTGTTCACTTATGTTTTAATTTCAAGGGGGTAGTTGGGAGGCTTAAATAAGATAACAAATGGGAAAGTGCTTTGAAAACATACAAAGTCATCCAAGAAACAGTTATTGCATCGGATATACACATGTGAACAATACAAGCACTGTGTCTGCCCTCGTAGAGGTTATAATGTTAAAATAGCTATTTACTGAGTAACTTTTATGTGCCCAGCACTGAGATAGGTGCTGTGGATAAATAGTGAGCAAATTCACGCTGTTTAGGGCTTAGTGTATAGAGGAGAATATAAATACGCAAGCCATACAGGTAAGTGTAAAACTAAAATAGAAAAAAGTGCAAGGAAGGAAAGAGGCACCCTCTGCTATTACAGGAATTGCACCTAAACAGAGAGATCACTTAAACTTAATTCTGAACAATGATTAGAAAAAAAAAATAAGGTCACAGATCAGCTGGTGCAATTTCCAGGGGGAAGTTCACATGTAAAGGGAGGGAGCTGGGACTACTTTATGAATGTGAAGAAAGTCAGTGTGACTGGATTAAAAAATGAAAGAAGTCCCAAAGCAAGATAAAGTTAGGAGAGATGTAGCATCCGTTGCTGTACAGGCTATTTTAGGGAGTTTCTCACTTTATCCAAGGAGCCTAGGAACTCAATCACAGAGCTTTAAAGGGTGGTAATAAGGTGTGAATAGTATGCTCATATCTGCCCTTTGTAAAGATCACAGGACTACAATGTGCATATCTGACTGGAATATTCTGAAGCTAGAGTGACAGAAAAGATAGAAAAGTCCAGAGACTAATGAGTGGATTGAATGAGATAAAATGGAATATTACTCAGCCATAAAAAAGAATTAAATAATGCCATCTGCAGCAACATAGATGAACTTAGAGATTATAATATTAAGTGGAATAAGTCAAAGATAAGTATCATATAAATCTCTTATATGTGGAATCTTAAAAAAAAAGTGAAACAAATGATTTTATTTACAAAATAGACTCACAAACATAGAAAACAATCCTATGGTTACCAAAGGGGATAACCAAGGTGTGTGCACTGTATGCTTAGTTGCTCAGTCATGTCCAATTCTTTGCAACCGCATGGACGATAGCCTGCCAGGCTCCTCTGTCCATGGGGATTCTCCAAGAAAGAATATTGGAATAGGCTGCCATGCCCACCTCCAGGGGAATCTTCCCAACCCAGGGACTGAACCCAGATCTCCCTCATTGCAGGAGGATTCCTTCCCTGAGCTACCAGGGAAGCCCAAGAATACTGGAGTTGGCAAACTATCCCTTCTCCAGGGGATCTTCTCGGCCCAGGAATCAATCTGGGGTCTCCTGCATTGCAGGCAGATTCTTTACCAACTGAGCTATCAGGGAAGCCCCTAGCCAAGGTGAGGGGCAGATAAATTAGGAGTTTGGGATTAACGTATACACACTGCTATATATAAAATAGATAAACAACAGGACCTATCGTATAACACAGGAAACTATATCAAATATAATACCTAGAATGGAATAGAATCTGCAAATATACACGTATAACTGAATCACTTTGCTGTATACTTGAAGTTTTTCAGCACAACACTATAAATCAACTATACCTCAATTTTAAAAAAAAAAGAGTAATGGTACTCTGGATTAATGGTAGTAGTAGAGAAGAAATATTAACATAGAAAAAGAAAACATCAGAGAGAGAGAAGCTATCTTTCCCTACCAAAAATAAAACAATGGCTGCCTTTTTTCTAGTGGTTTATATTTACCAGGCACTATACACACGCATAACCTACTTCAAACTCACAAAACCCCTCAGGTTGGTATTATCGTCATTTTACCAATGTCAAAACAGGGGCTTCTCAGGAACTATACTCAGCATTTTGTAATAACCTGTAAGGAAAAGAATATGGGGGAAAAAAGGATATTCGTGGATGTATAACTGAATTACTTTGGTGGACGCCTGAAACTCCCGCAACACTGTAAATCAACTATTTGTGGTTGCTGTTGTTCAGTCACTAAGTCATGTTCAACTCTTTGCAACCCCACGGACTATAGAACATCAGGCTTCTTTGTCCCTTCAACTACACTCCAATTTTTAAAAATGATCACAAAATTAATTTTAAAAAGCAGGAGTGTCCCAGCAAGTCTAATGAACTTGTATGAAAACAAGGCCTATGTATTTGCCACCACTCCATGCCATCCTACCATATGGAATCCACCTAAACTTCTCATGGTTGGAACACAGCCATCAAACAACGTGCTGTGTTGGACTGTAATTCTGAGAGCCCTTCGCCCACACAATGTGAAGCAATGCTTCATGAAGGAAGTGATCTTGGAGGTGGATTTTGTCATCAAGTTTGTTACTATAAATAGATATTTGTTGACCAAGCTATTGGAATATGAAATGGAACAAGTAAAAGGAAAGAACTGAGGAAAGAATACTTTAGATTGTTTCAAAGTTGAAAATACATCCTTTTACTAAACCCCAGACTCCCAGTATTCTTCACGAATAATCAACAAAAAAGAAAAGAGATGAGTGTAGAGCTACTCAGAGGAAAATGAAGGTCAAACTTGACATCACAGTCACAGGTTACTCTCCAAGTGTTGTGGTCAAAACAATTCTAGGGACTTCCTGGAGGTTGAATGGTTAAGACTCCAAGCTTACAGTGCCGGGTGCATGGGTTCAATTCCTGGCCAAGGAATTAAGGTTCCACAAGCCAAATGGTACAGCAAAAAAAATTTTTTTTAAATAAGATTCTATATAAAAAGGAGATACTTCCTCTATCCCCAGAAGATGATCCCTGAGCAGCCTTGAACTTGTGCTGCTAACTGAACACCCAGCAGAGGGGACGACCTCAACTCCTCCTCTGAACTCCCCTGTATGTGAGGAGCCAGAACCTGCCTTCATGGGACAAGCCCACACTTGAACTTTCTTGGGCTTTTGTCCATGATTCACCAGCATCAACGTCCAATGGCAATTTCATCAGAAGAACATGAATCACACACGTTGAGTTACAGATTCTCCAACATTCTTGAGCAAGATGTGCTAAGCCTTAAGTTACAGTCGGCCCATGTGGCCTTGGCCAAAGGAGTACCTCAAGTTCAAGGTAGGTAAAGTGCCACCCTGTAGCCTCTGAGTGTCTTCATGGCGATACATGAAGTGTTAAAATGCTTGTACTCTTCACTTTTTTCTTATGCTCTTCAGGCTTTGTCGATCTGAAGCATAAATAACTGGGCTTTTTTTTAATCAATTCAGTGTGAGAAAAATAACCTGATTCTTTCTCCCTGAATGAAAGAAACCACGAAGGGAGCAGATTTTTCACTCAACAACTGTGTGTGTCGATGCTATATTGGCAAAAACGCAAAGGAGAGTGGGTGTGTGTCCTACATCACATAAAGCACAACCTCCAAGACACTGTGTGCCAAAGTCACGCCACCTCTGGGCTTCCCTCAACACTCTGCTGACAGTCTTCTCCAGGTACACCAGCGTTCTTTCTGGTCCTCAGATAAACCGAGCTTGGTCGTTCTGGGGCCACTGCACTCCGTGGCTACCTCTGCTCAGAACACCCTGCTCCCAGGGTGTTCAATTTGCTTCAACTTGTCATTTATGACTCAGCTGATACACCACCTCCTCAGAGACGCTTTCCCAGGTCCCTCTCCTAAATGGTGCATTCCCTTCATTACCATCAACCCCTCTCTCTTTGCAGCTGTGTTTTCTTCATGGCACTTTTCCCTACTGGAAATATCTTCTTCGTTTGTTTGTTTAGTTGTTTTTGTCTCTGGCTCCTGTCTAATATAGGAACCCCAAGAACAGGGACCTTGTATGTCTTGTCCACCAACATATCTCCAGAGAATTGAATATCTGCCTACTGAAAGTTCTCAATAAATACTTGCTGTTTGAATGAATCAATGAATAAATAACTATATGAAGGAAGGTAGGAAGGAATGGTTTCTAGCAAAGTTGTAGCAAAGTCCCTGACGCTAAACATATCCAGGACTGATGGTAAACCAGCAGTCCTCTACAGCAGAGGTGAATAACTCTGGGAACAGGTTTCTATTCTTGATATCCATCCTTATGTTTAGCCAAACTCCAACTAATGAAAAAGGGAGAAAATTCTTCTTCATATTGCCACAGCTATGTTTCCCTCTTTGTGCCAAGAGACAATATTCCTGAACAGAAGCCAACAAATAGAAATACGTAATACAGAAACAACAAACTTTTCTCCCTCCACAATTAAAGGGATTTCTACATAAAAATGGAATTCATAGTTTTCTCAATTTAATGTATTCCAGAGACCATTTTTGCAGCTCACTATTCACAAATATTGAAGGTATACACTTTACACTCTTTGGTTCTACTTAATCTTGATTAATTTCTGAAGATTTCCATTGCATTTTCTCTCTCTCCTCTTTCTCTCTCTCAATATATGCCTAACTTTAAAATATAGATAAGAATTTGTGGGCCACAGAATGGGCATATCATGAATCATGGCCCCAACCGGAAAGACAAAGAAAACAAGCATATTATATAACAAAATGTTTGAACTAGAAACATGTCTCTTTGTCTTAAAGAAAAGCCACTCATAATGACTGCCTAACTTTTTAATTTATGGAGGCAAAAGTATTTTTATTCTATTGAATACCACATATAAAAATGCAATAATCCAAAACAAATTCTGTCCTATTTAAAGCTAAATGCCATTCTTGTTGAAAATCAGTACCATTCAAAATGTTGTGTTCATGTATATAATACCTATTACTAATTTATGAAGAGGGAAATTTAAATATTTGTTATTTATCTAAAATGCCTGGGCTTCCATGGTGGCTCAGTGGTAAACAATGTGCCTGTCAATGCAGGAGACACAGGTTTGATCCCTGATACAGGAGTATTCCAAATGCCATGGAGCAACCAAGCCCAAGTGCTACAACTACTGAGACTGTGCTCTACAGCCGGGAACTGCAACTACCGAAGCCTCCACTCCCCAGAGCCCGTGCTCCACCGCCAGAGAAGCCGCTGAATCAGAGAGCAGCCCTCACCTGCCACAACCAGAGCAAAGCGTGCACAGCAGTGAAGACCCACCACTGCCAAAAACAGTAAATAAATCACAATAAAATAAAGCGCCTGTTCACACACAATAAAAGTAATCACCTAAAAATTTAAATTTCCCTTTATTTAGAATTTAAAACATTCAGAAATTAATGACTAGCATTTAACAAACAGTAATAACAGTGATGAAGGCAATGGCAAGCCACTCCAGTACTCTTGCCTAGAAAATCCCATGGATGGAGCAGCTTGGTAGGCTGCAGTCCGTGGGGTCGCTAAGGGTCAGACACGACTGAGTGACTTAACTTTCACTTTTCACTTTCACACATTGGAGAAGGAAATGGCAACCCACTCCAGTGTTCTTGCCTGGAGAATCCCAGGGAAGGGGGAGCCTGGTGGGCTTCCGTCTATGGGGTCACACAGAGTCGGACACGACTGAAGTGACTTAGCAGTAGCAGCAATAACAGTGATAAAATAAATAAAAGAGAAGCAGTTTCTACTGATGTAAATGTCTTCACATTGGAAATATGACAAATTGCCTCATGGAAAAAATTTAATCAGTAAACAGATTTTTTTTTAAATTATATTATGGGTAAGAAATCAATATTTTCATTAACTAGCATCTTCCTCTATGGAATGGATTTCTCCATTCTCCATGGATTTCTCCATGCCTTCCCATTTATAGGCTAAATCCTTAACCTACCTCTGAGTTTATATTCAGACAAATGTATGAGGTAATCTATTGACTCAAACTGATCTTCCAATACCCTTAATTGTTGGAAGGCAAACTGACCCTCTCAACCTAATCTCAAAAGTACATGGCTAGTTTCTGTTGTTTGAAAATTGTACTGCATGGGTAGAAAACCTAAACAGGCATTTCTCCAAAGAAGATATACAGATGGTCAAAGGCACATGAAGAGATGCTCAACATCACTAATGATTAAAGAATGTAAATAAAAACTCTAATGCGGTATCACCTCACATCAGTCAGAGTCAGTTCAGTCAGTTCAGTTGCTCAGCTGTGTCCGACTCTCTGCGACCCCATGAATCACAGCACGCCAGGCCTCCCTGTCCATCACCAACTCCCGGAGTTCACTCAACTCATGTCCACAGAGTCGGTGATGCCATCCAGCCATCTCATTCTCTGTCGTCCCCGTCTCCTCCCGCCCCCAACCTTTCCCAGCATCAGAGTCTTTTCCAGTGAGTCAACTCGTCGCATGAGGTGGCCAAAGTATTGGAGTTTCAGCTTTAGCATCAGTCCTTCCAATGAACACCCAGGATTGATCTCCTTTAGAATGGACTGGTTGGATCTCTTTGCAGTCCAAGGGACTCTCAAGAGTCTTCTCCAGCACCACAGTTCAAAAGCATCAATTCTTCGGCAATCAGCCTTCTTCACAGTCCAACTCTCACATCCATACATGACCACGGGAAAAACCATAGCCTTGACTAGACGGACCTTGGTTGGCAAAGTAATGTCTCTGCTTTTTAATATACTATCTAGGTTGGTCATAACTTTCCTTTCAAGGAGTAAGCGTCTTTTAATTTCATGGCTGCAATCAGCATCTGCAGTGATTTTGGAGCCCAAAAAAAATAAAGTCTGACACTGTTTCCACTGTTTTTCCATCTATTTCCCATGAAGTGATGGGACCAGATGCCATGATCTTTGTTTTCTGAATGTTGAGCTTCAAGCCAACCTTTTCACTCTCCTCTTTTACTTTCATCAAGAGACTTTTTAGTTCCTCTTCACTTTCTGCCATAAGAGTAGTGTCATCTGCATATCTAAGGTTATTGATATTTCTCCCGGCAATCTTGATTCCAGCTTGTGCTTCTTCCAGCCCAGCGTTCCTCATGATGTACTCTGCATAGAAGTTAAATAAGCAAGGTGACAATATACAGCCTTGACGTACTCCTTTTCCTATTTGGAACCAGTCTGTTGTTCCATGTACAGTTCTGACTGTTGCTTCCTGACCTGCATACAGGTTTCTCAAGAGGCAGGCCAGGTGGTCTGGGATTCCCATCTCTTTCAGAATGTTCCACAGTTTATTGTGATCCACACAGTCAAAGGCTTTGACACAGTCAATGAAGCAGAAATAGATGTTTTCCTGGAACTCTCTTGCTTTCTCCATGATCCAGCGGATGTTGGCAATTTGATCTCTGGTGCCTCTGCCTTTTCTAAAACCTGCTTGAACATCTGGGAGTTCACGGTTCACATATTGCTGAAGCCTGACTTGGAGAATTTTGAGCATGACTTTACTAGCGTGTGAGATGAGTGCAATTGTGTGCTAGTTTGAGCATTCTTTGGCATTCCCTTTCTTTGGGATTGGAATGAAGACTGACCTTTTCCAGTCCTGTGGCCACTGCTGAGTTTTCCAAATTTGCTGGCATATTGAGTGCAGCACTGAAGGGAAAAGGTGAGGGAGGGATAAATTAGGAGTATGAGATTAACAGATACACACTACTATATATAAAATAAACAAGGATTTATCGCACAGCACAGGGAAGTTGGTGATGGACAGGGAGGCCTGGCGTGCTGTGATTCATGGGGTCGCAAAGAGTCAGACACGACTGAGTGACTGAACTGAACTGAACTGAACAGGGAAGTATATTCAGTATTTTGTAATAACCGATAAAGGAAAAGAATCTGAGAAAGACTATATATGTAGGTATATATACCTACATATATTCACATATATGAATATATGTGTGTATATATTTTACATACATATATGTGTGTATATATACACATATATGTATGCACACATATATATTTCCATATATATATGTATATCCCAGGTGTATAGAGATATATATATATCTCACAGGTGGCTCAGTGGTAAGGAATCTGCCTGCCAATGCAGGAGACACAGAAAATGAGGGTTTGATCCTTAGATCAGGAAGATTCCCTGGAGGAAGGAAAGGCAACCCACTCCAGTACTCATACCTGAAAAGTCCTAGGGACAAAGGAGCCTTGCAGGCTACAGTCCATGGGGTTGCAAAGAGTCAGGCATGATCAAATAACTGAGCAGAATATGTATGTTGTTCAGTCACTAAGTCATGTCCAACTCTTATGACCCCTCAGGTTCCTCTCTCCAAGGGATTTCCCAGGCAAGAATCCTGGAGTGGGTTGCCATTTCCTTCTCCAGAGGTTCTTATCAACCAAGGAATCAAATCCATGTCTCCTGTACTGGCAGGCAGATTCTTTACCACTGAGCCACGAGGGAAGACAACATGGGTGTATATGTGTGTGTATATACATATATATACACCAATCATTTTGCTATACAGCCGAAACTAACACAATATCGTAAATCAACTATACTTCGTTTTATAGCTATATTACAAAAATGACAGGATGACCATTACCTTCAACAATGAAACCCTAGGTTCCTATTTTTCTTCAAAGTTGCAACCAACATCCACACATCTAAGACTGAGTAGATCATTATCATATTAGTCTAACACCATGGCAAATTTTGTCAATAATGAAATTTCCACCACCACGTGAGTCCATAATGCCTTCTCTTTCACATATAATAGAAAAGGATTAATTTGATAAATGCTTGTCTAAGATATTAAATGGAATAAGACACTAAAGAGGAACACCATAGAATCAAAAACCTTGGAACTGATTTTGACTTTAGGAAGACGTTTCTAAGACAGTAACTTCTATGGTTGCTTAGCCTCTAAAGAGAGCAAAGAATTCCTCTCAAATAGAATCAACTTTCCTGGATAATTTCAATTTCATTGAGGTGATATTAATCAGGAAATTCTTGGCTATCACTTTAATTAACATTAAAGTGCTAATTAAAATACATTAACATATTTCAAGTGACTGATTTTCTTTCTTTTTTTGCCAATAAAACTTTGCTAGCTCTTTGTTAATGTCATAACTCAGCATTTACTACAGGTTTTTACCCAGAAGAAGAGGACATGTTTAAAAACAGCTATAGAATTAAAACACAATAAATAAATGTCCAAGTAAAAAGGCTTGGTTTGGTTTGGCCACACATCACACAGCATGTGGGATCTTAGTTCCCTGACCAGGGATCAAACTTCGGGCCCCCAAGTTTTACATCATATATATTCTAAAATTCTTTTTAAAGGGAGAGCACAGATCTAAAGTTAAAATGCATACAGTTTATGGGGTTCACATCCAAAATCTTTTCCATACATTATGAAAGTGTATTCTTTGGAATTTAATCCAAGTTCACTTAATTTACTGCTCAAAAAAGAAGAGAGTAACTGACAGCTGCTTTTCCTCACTAACAAGTCAACGTTATGATCAGTCATCACAAAAATGCCATAATTTAGATCACCAATTGTGTTACAGTTTTACACGACACTCTGGTTTAGAAGGGGTGGATATTTGATGAATATTTGTTTTCATCTTTGGACTACTGTGAATAATGCTTCTGTGAATGTTAACATACAAATATTTGTTTAACTCTTTTTACTTCTTTTGGATATATAACTAGTAGTAGAGTTGTTGGGTCATACAGTTATTTTCTGTTGAATCTTTTTAGAAATGGCCAAACTATTTCCCATGGCAGTGGAACCACTTTGCATTCTCACCAACAGCAGTTAAGAGGGTTTCAACTTTCCCACATCCTCGCCAACACTTGTTATTTTTCATCTTGCTTTTGGTTTCCGCTTTTAATTATAGCTATACAAGTGGATGCGAAGCAATATCTCATTGTGGACTTTCCATTGTTTTGGTATAAAGCTTGTGTGTGTGTGTGTGTTTTATTCGCTGAGTCACGTCCAACTCTTTGCAACCCCATGGAACGTAGCCTGCCAGGCTTCTATGTCCATGGGACTTCCTGGGCAAGAGTGGGTTGTCATCGCCTTCTCCAGGGAATCTTCCCAACCCAGGGATCGAAACTGCATCTCCTATGTCTCCTACATTGCAGGCAGATTCCTTACCACTGAGTCACCCAGGAAGTCATGTTGTCCGAAATATTAAGACTGAATGATCCTTTATTATATACATATATCATGTTTTAACATTAATTCTTTATTTGGCTGTGCTGGGTCTTCGGTGCTGTGCAGGATTTTCTCTAGTTGCGGCAAGCGGGGATACTCTCGAGCTGCAGTGTGCAGGCTTCTCATTGCAGTGGCTTTTCTTGTTGTGGGGCACAGTTCCATGAGGTAGGTAATACTATTTGCTCCAGTTTACAGATGAGGCAACTGGGGTGCTAAGTGACTTGCCCAAGCTCTATAACCAGTAAATCCCAAAGCTGTGACTCAAACCCACTCAGTCTGACAGTAGAGTTTATTTCATTCTTATGTTACCAGCTGTGCCCCAAAGTAGTTGAAGCCCTGAGGCCTTATAGATCGATATAAAGCTGGTGAAGGTAACTTAATTATAATAGAGAATTCAAATTCAGGCGCTCATGCTGTGTTTAAAATATAAATGTGTAATTAGGCTTTTCAGTTCAGTTCAGTCACTCAGTCATGTCCGACTCTTTGTGACCCCATGAATCTCAGCATGCCAGGCCTCCCTGTCCATCACCAACTCCCGGAGTTCACTCAAACTCATGTCCATCGAGTCGGTGATGCCATCCAGCCATCTCATTCTCTGTCGTCCCCTTCTCCTCCTGCCCCCAATCGTTCCCAGCATCAGAGTCTTTTCCAGTGAGTCAACTCGTTGCATGAGGTGGCCAAAGTATTGGAGTTTCAGCTTTAGCATCAGTCCTTCCAATGAACACCCAGGATTGATCTCCTTTAGAACGGACTGGTTGGATCTCCTTGCAGTCCAAGGGACTCTCAAGAGTCTTCTCCAGCTTTTAGTTCATTGTTTTTAAAGGACTGTTGTTAAGTGAATTTATTCACAAAACAGAAACAGACTCACAGACTTAGAAATAACTTATGGCAACAGGGGGTGGGGGGAAGATTGGGGGGGAAGGGATAGTTCAGAAGTTTGGGATCAACATGTATACACTGCTATATTTAAAATGGATTACCAACAAGGCCTTACTATTAGCACAAGGAACTCTGCTCAGTGCTACATGGCAGCCTGGACGAGAGGGGAGTCTGGGGGAGAACGGATACATGTACAAGCATGGCTGAGTCCCTTTGCTATCCACTTGAAACTATCATGACACTGTTCACTGGCTTTACTCCAATATAAAATTAAAAGTTTTGTGGTTTTCTTTTTTAATGACTGTCATTATATGTGACCCTGAATGCACTTCCACTTTTAGTAAGGGTCAAACATCCTTCATCCCTGCTGGGTGGGTAATGCGTGCTCAGTCGTGTCCAGTTCTTTGCGACCCCATGGACTGTAGCCCACCAAACTCCTCTGTCCACAGGATTTCCCAGGCAAAGAACCCAAATGGAGTGGGTTGCCATTTCCTTCTCCAGGAGATCTTGACCCAGGGATCAAACCTGCGTCTCCTGCACTGGCAGGCAGACTCTTTACCGCTGAGCCACCTGGGCAGCCCCAGATGGGTCATGAGAGGGCCTGATGGTCAGGCCCTAGGTAGCCCAGGTGGCTTTCTGCTACCGTAATGCTGCTCCTACCTGTAGGAGGCGCCATTCCACTCCACCACTCAGCAAGGACAGCTCTGGCACTCTGACTGTCTCCACCAACCTCGCCTCCCCTGGCCCCATGAACAGAGGTAAAATCTGAGCAGGGCAGTAAGAAACTATAACCTTTAGCTTTCTTAGTTAGACTTGCTCCATCTTGCCCCAGGCCTCTGAACACTGGAAGCAAATTCCACGTCTCTGTGCAGATGGGAAAAGAGTCCATTCCTCCTAGTACCTCATCGGCAGTTCCCAGTTCAGCTCCAAACTGACAGAAAGAACCTCCTCTCCTTGACCTCATAGCACTTGCAGAATTTCAGGTAAAAAGAACATTCTTTTCAAACACCTCCTGATTCTACCCAAACCACAGCAATCAGTCTTCAATTGGTTAAGAAAAACTAGTTTTTAAAAACATGTAAGAGTTAGTAACAAAAATCATGAACTGCTGCTAAGGATGTGATCAAGAAATACCACAATATGACAAAGAGTGACTCAGAAGGTTATATAATGTTCTAGAATTCCCCAGAGGGTCCAGAGAGCTCTGCAACCTTCGCCCTCCTCATGCTTATCATTCCAGTCCAAATGACCAGTGTCCGGGCGGTGTTCGTGGTGTGTGGCCATCCCACCAGACAGGAGAGAACAGGCTTTGAAATCAGCATTGACATGTGTACACACTGCCATGTGTAAATCAGAGAGCTGGTGGGAAGCTGCTGTATAGCATAGCGAACTCTGCTGGGTGCTCTGTGATGACCTAGCGGGATGGGGTGTGGGCAGTGGGCGGGAGGCTCACAAGGGAGAGGATAAATGTATGCATACAGCCGACTCACTGCATTGTACAGCAGATAGTAACACAACATTGTAAAGCAATCATATTCCAATAACATTTTTTAAAAAAAGAGCAGTCTTGCCCTTCCAGCCCATCACCACCCAGAAACAAAGGACCATCCAGTGAGCATCTATGTGCCAGGCACTTTATCAGGCATTTTACAAAGCAGCAGCAACTAGATTTGAGGAGGGCAGGGGAGCCAGGGAGACCACAGTGTGACAACTTCAACTCTCATCACCTGAGCAACTTCAGGCAAGGTACCGAACTACTCTGCATCTCACTTTGTATGCTAGTCACTCAGTCATTCCAGTTCTTGGCAACCCCATGGACTGTAGCTCTCCAGGCTCCTCTGTCCCTGGGATTTTCCAGGAAGAATACTGGAGCGGGTTGCCATGCCCTCTTCCAGGGGATCTTCCCGACCCAGGAGTCAAACCCAGGTCTCCCACCTTGCAGACAGATTGTGCACCATCTCACTTTGAATAGCTGTAAAATGTAATGTCTCCTAAAGACCGTGATGTCACCTAATGACTGTGATCATTGTCCAGGGCTCTGCACATAGCCTGGAACAGTGGGATGGCTCAGTGAGCATTCGCTATGAATAGCAGCACTGTCATCATTATTGTTCAGTTAGTTCACATTCTCTTCCTAGGCAAAGTCAGAGAAAGCTCAGAATGGGAGGAACTCTGAGATCTCAGTTAGCTCTTCCCAGTTAGTCCCAAGAGACACTCTGGAATGTAAAGTGTTTCTTTCTCTTGGATGTCCCTGCATTAGGAAGCATCAAAGCAGGCACTAGGATTCGGTGCATTGCTCTCAACTTTAATAAAGTCTGTTCCATCGCTGTCAAAAGCATGAGTCCTTATAGTTCTTTTTAAATGGGCTTATGAAGACAGGGTTCTACCCAAAATGTGGATTTATGCCCCTCACAGCAACAAAAATATGCCATTTCAATTGCTGTCACAGGTCAGGGGTGGAACTAAAATGAAAGACCAGAACCTCACTGAGAGGAAAACTGACTCCTTCCTGTTAAGGGTTTCCATCTCAAGTGAATGGATGAAAAGTCTTTTTTAAAATGTCTCATGCAAGATGGGCCTGTTGAAAACTTTTGCCCATTTTTAGAACAAAATTGGAATTGGCCTTTTATGGTGATTCAAAAGCAGGCCGATAGTATCTGCAATTATTTGCTTCTTTGCATTTATGGAATTGCTCGTCCCCCCAAAGCAGGTGGCCTGAAGCAAACTGTGCCAGCTGCTTCCAGAATAATCCATGTTTGTACATTCACTCCCCACACACACACTTGAAAAAAATCCGACAGGAACTAAAGAGAAACAGGCCCATGGGAAAAACAGGTCGCTGACGCATGCACCTCCTCAGCCCACGGTCGGCCAGACCTCGTGTCCTCCCTTTTCGCTCTTGGATGCTTTTTTAGCTCTAGTCTTACTTGACTCTTTGAATTCTTTCTGAAGCACTTACACTGTTATGTAATGGAAACTTTACAGCTTTCTGGCAAGTGCCTCATCCGAGTCCTAGTGGCATCCTGCTCCCCAGGCTCTCCTGACATCGTTCTGCGCCTCTGTCTCCTCCTCTCTGGGCGCATCTTCCTGGCTTCCCTACTCATACTGCCGTGTCTCCTGAGATGTGCGCCTCTGTGCCCGCCTCTTCTCAGTGTGTATGAGTTGTGTTGTGTGTGTGTGTGCGTGCACACACAGTCATCTCCAACTCTCTGCGACCCCACGGACTGTAGCCCACCAGAGTCCACCAGGCTCCTCTGTCCGTGAGATTCTCCACACAAGAATACTGGAATGGGTTGCCATTTCCTGCTCCAGAGGAACTTCCGGACCCAGGGATCAAACTTGTGTCTCCT
Source organism: Moschus berezovskii (assembly GCF_049115385.1). Lineage (NCBI taxonomy): Eukaryota > Metazoa > Chordata > Mammalia > Artiodactyla > Moschidae > Moschus > Moschus berezovskii. The sequence continues at coordinate 13,584,560 of NC_142478.1, read as the reverse complement.
GTACCTCCTGCCACGTGGATTCTTTACCAATGTGCCACCTGGGAAGCTTTGTGGGACATATAATTGCAGGGCACATATTCCTACCACTGGGAGGAATGGCATCTGAATGACACATTTAATATAGAGAGAACTCTAAATCTACAGTCTTCCTTTTTTAAAAAATAAAGTAGGAGCTCATGTATTTTTCAAAGGTACTTGTATGCCTCCAATAAAGCAGCTTAAGGTAAAGCTCTAGATCATGTGCCATTTATAAGAAGGCTGGGACACAGGCCTGCTAGACATAGCTAGCAGGAAAATTAAACTGCTATAACCATCCTTGAAAGCAATTTAGCAATAATTATCAAAAAGCCATTACAGAAACTTCCCTGGCGGACAAGTGGTTGGGACTTCACCTTCCAATGTGAGGAGTGCGGGCTGGATCCCTGGTCCAGGAGCTAGGATCCGACATGGCTTGGGGACAAAAGATTAAAGCATGAAACAGAGGCAGTGTTGTAACAGGTTCAATAAGGCTTTAAAAAATGGTCTACCTCATAAATAAATCTTAAAAAGAAATGCTGTTACACTGTCTGTACACTTTGATGCAACAATTCTATTTCCACATAATATTTAGGAATATATACTAATATTCATCTTAAACATATTCATCGATTTGAAATAGCTTGAAATGTGAAAGTAATCTAAATAGTTCGATAAACTATGGCATATCCATATAATGACACTATCAGTTCAGTTCAGTCGCTCAGTCGTGTCTGACTCTTTGTGACCCCATGAATCACAGCACGCCAGGCCTCCCTGTCCATCACCAACTCCCGAAGTTCACTCAAACTCATGTCCACACAGTCGGTGATGCCATCCAGCCACCTCATTCTCTGTCGTCCCCTTCTCCTCCCGCCCCCAATCCCTCCCAGCATCAGAGTCTTTTCCAGTGAGTCAACTCGTCGCATGACATGGCCAAAGTATTGCAGTTTCAGCTTTAGCATCAGTCCTTCCAATGAACACCCAGGATTGATCTCCTTTAGAATGGACTGGTTGGATCTCCTTGCAGTCCAAGGGTCTCTCAAGAGTCTTCTCCAACACCACAGTTCAAAAGTATCAATTCTTCGGCGATCAGCTTTCTTCACAGTCCAACTCTCACATCCATACATGACCACGGGAAAAACCAAAGCCTTGACTAGACAGACCTTGGTTGGCAAAGTAATGTCTCTGCTTTTTAATATGCTATCTAGGTTGGTCATAACTTTCCTTCCAAGGAATAAGTGTCTTTTAATTTCATGGCTGCAATCAGCATCTGCAGTGATTTTGGAGCCCCAAAAAATAAAGTCTGACACTGTTTCCACTGTTTCCCCATCTATTTCCCATGAAGTGATGGGACCAGATGCCATGATCTTAGTTTTTTTAATGTTGAGCTTCAAGCCAAACTTTTCACTCTCCTCTTTCACTTTCATCATGAGGCCTTTGAGTTCCTCTTCACTTTCTGCCATAAGGGTGTGTCATCTGCATATCTGAGGTTACTGATATTTCTCCCAGCAATCTTGATTCCAGCTCATGCTTCTTCCAGCCCACTGTTCCTCATGATGTACTCTGCATATAAGTTAAATAAGCAGGGTGACAATATACAACCTTGACGTATTCCTTTTCCTATTTGGAACCAGTCTGTTGTTCCATGTCCAGTTCTGACTGTTGCTTCCTGACCTGCATACAGGTTTCTCAAGAGGCAGGTCAGGTGGTCTGGTATTCCCATCTCTTTCAGAATGTTCCACAGTTTATTGTGATCCATACAGTCAAAGGCTTTGGCATAGTCAATGAAGCAGAAATAGATGTTTTTCTGGAACTCTCTTGCTTTCTCCATGATCCAGCGGATGTTGGCAATTTGATCTCTGGTTCCTCTGCCTTTTCTAAAACCTGACACTATAAAATGACACTATAAAATCTCCCAAATATCGAGAATTCCCTGGCAGTCCAGTGGTTAGAATTCTGTGCTTCCATTGCAGGGGACCCGGTTTAATCCCCAATGGAGTAATTAAGATCCCAAAAGCAGTGGAGAGTCAAAAAACAGATAAATAAATAAAATCTCCAAAATACATTCTTACACAAAAAAAAGTTAAAAATAACAAGTAGAGTAAGACCCCAATTCTTAATATATATGTATATACATATTTAAACAGACATATAGAAAACAAGAGAGGGAATATGGAAAGAGGTCACACCCAACACTGATAAAGATTCTTTCTTGGTATAAGAAAAATGGATGACTTTTATTTTACTCTTAGGGCTTTTCTATATTTTTGAAATATACTGAAACACCGTGGATTACTGTTATAATAAGAGGAAATAAACTTTTTAGGAAAAAGTTTAAAAAAACTTCTGAGAAAAGAGAGAAGTCATATAAATAAAGATAATATAGTAACTATTCTCCTAGAACTTATAACTCCAGTAAGTTATATGTCACATGAAAGAAAATTATAAAGGAACTGCCCAAGTGGCTCAGCAGTAAAGAATCCACCTGCCAGTACAGGAGACACAGGTTCAATCTCTGAGTCAGGAAGATCTCCTGGAGAAGAAAAGGGCAACCCACTCCAGTATTCCTGCCTGGAGAATTCATGGACAGAGGAGTCTGGTGGGCTACAGTCCATGGGGTCATAAAAGTGTCAGATGTGACTTAGCGACTGAAACAACAACAAAGAACGTTATAAGAAGTTACAGATAGGAAAAGTTCATGCACCGAGACTATTTGAAATAGAATATATATTTCAGAAGAGATGTATTTGATTTAACAGACATTAAATCCTGCTTGAGGTTGGTCTAGGGTTAAACATCTAAGTGGAGATGTTTCTCCACAACTCTAAATAGGGAAGAGAATAACACCTGGCTGACTTCAGAATTTGTCTAGAATTAGCTCAACTTTCTCCCATGAAGTGGGAAACAAAGTGTAAAGATGGAAACACTGCCTTTGGAATTAGAGTAACATTGTTCACCATCTACCCACCCCACTGACTAGCTGGCTAGGTTTATAGAAAAGACAGCAACACTAAACCTCAGAGATTCTTTTAATTAGTAAAATAAAGATAGCTCCTACTTCACACAATATAAATGAAGAAATCAGTGGATTCTTATTGTCCACAATTCCCTATTTGTGAATTCCCTACCAGCTAAAATTTACTTGGACCCTCAAAACAATACTCACATGAGTTTCCTGATCATTTGTGAATATGCCCTAAGCAGGAAACATTTTGCGGTACAACCCACACATTCAGGCTAAGGTGGCATAAGTAACTAAGACTGTGAACAAATGTCCTTTCCATGGTCTGTTTAAGGCCATGGTTTTCACATGTTTGTGCTCTTTGTTAGCAATTTCACCGTTTAAACTGGCCGGCTAGAATGGAAACAGAAGAACAGCCACCATGGAGAACAATACAGACGTTCCTTCAAAAACTAAAAATACAGTTGCCAAAGGAGCCGGCTGCTGGGTTTATATCCCCAAAAGATGAACACACTAACTCAAAATGACACATTTTGAACGTATCAGTGGAAAAACTGTGACCCAGTGTTCACAGCAACACTATTAACAATAACCAAGACATCAAAGCCACCTAAGTGTCCATCAACAGATGAATGGATAAGATTCCATACACAGTGGAATATTGCTCAGCCATAAAAAAGAACAAAATATTGTTCTTCTGTGGCCATTTGTGGTTCTTGTGTGGCCAATATTGTTCTGTTGTGGCCATTTGCAGCCACAGGGATGGACCTAGAGACTATTATACTAAGTAAAGTTGATTGAGAAACACAAATATCATATATTATTTACCTGTGGAATCTAAAAAAAAAAAAATCAACTTATTTACAAAACAGAAACAGAGTCACAGATATAGAAAACAAACTTGTGGTTAACCAAAGGGGAAAGGGGGAGGTATAAATTAGGAGCATGAAATTAACAGATACAAACTACTATTTATAATATAAATAAGCACTCACTGTACAGCACAGGGAACTGTATTCAATATCTTGTAATCACCTGGAAAAGATCTAAAGCTGTACACCCAAACCTAACACAATATTGTACATCAGTTCAGTTCAGTCGCTCAGTCGTGTCCGACTCTCCGCGACCCCATGAATCACAGCACACCAGGCCTCCCTGTCCATCACCAACTCCCGGAGTACACTCAAACTCATGTCCATACAGTCGGTGATGCCATCCAGCCATCTCATTCTCTGTCGTCCCCTCCTCCTCCCGCGCCCAACCTTTCCTAGCATCAGAGTCTTTTCCAGTGAGTCAACTCGTCGCAAGAGGTGGCCAAAGTATTGCAGTTTCAGCTTTAGCATCAGTCCCTCCAATGAACATCCAGGATTGATCTCCTTTAGAATGGACTGGTTGGATCTCCTTGCAGTATAAGGGACTCTCAAGAGTCTTCTCCAACACCACAGTTCAAAAGCATCGATTCTTCGGCGATCAGCTTTCTTCACAGTCCAACTCTCACATCCATACATGACCACAGGAAATACCATTGCCTTGACTAGACGGACCTTGGTTGGCAAAGTAATGTCTCTGCTTTTTAATATATTATCAAGGTTGGTCATAACTTTCCTTCCAAGGAGCAAGCGTCTTTTAATCTCATGGCTGCAATCAGCATCTGCAGTGATTTTGGAGCCCAAAAAAATAAAGTCTGACACTGTTTCCACTGTTTTTCCATCTATTTCCCATGAAGTGATGGGACCAGATGCCATGATATTGTACATCAGCTATAGTTAAATAAAACACAATATTTTTTATCAGCTATAGTTAAATAAGGGCTTCCCTGGTGGCTCAGAGGTTAAAGCGTCTGCCTCCAATGCGGGAGACCCCGGTTCGATCCCTGGGTCGGGAAGATCCCCTGGAGAAGGAAATGGTAACCCACTCCAATATTCTTGCCTGAAGAATCCCATGGATGGAGAAGCCTGGTAGGCTACAGTCCACGGGGTCGCAGAGTCGGACATGACTGAGTGACTTCACTCACTATAGCTAAATAAAAATAATGAATTAATTAAATTAAATGACCAGCTAGTGTAGTGCTGAAGTGTCACCTAGTGTCCATAAGTGCAAGAAGGCTATGATGTGCCTTAAGCGAAAAATACATATGTTAGATAAGTTTCATGGAGACATGAGTTACAGTACTCCTGGCTGTGAATGTTAATGCCTCAACAATATATGTTAAATATGGTGTTTTTAAACAGAAACACATATAAAACAAGATGACATGTATTGATTAACTGACCAAAAACTGCATGACCAGAGGATTCCAGGAACCTAAGCTTGTATCTTCCCCTAGAAGCAGTGCTGTTACTGATGTGTTAGTCACTCAGTCCTCCTTGCAAACTCACGACTGTAGCCTGCCAGACTCCTCTGTCCATTGAATTTTCTGGGCAAGAATAGTCAAGTGGGTTGCCATTTCCTTCTCCCGGGAATCTCCCTAACCCAGGGATCAAACCCACACCTCCTGCATTACAGGCAGATTCTTTGCTGTCTGAGCCACTCTACATGTGTCAATCAGTTGACAAAAAATGTATGACCGGAGCTTCCTAGGAAACTAACCTTGTAGTTCCCCCTAGGAGTGATGCTGGGGTATTTGCAAAGTTGCTGTTTACAGCAGCCTTGTAAAGACCATAACTACCACGAACAATGAGAACCAACTGAAGACAGGATTCGCTCAGGCTTTCTACAAATGTCATATTAAATGCATCATGAGCTAGATGCAACACAGCATCTCGGTGAAGAAAAATGGGAAATACATACCTGTTGAATAAACTCAATGTTGCCTTAAGCAGAAATAACAGATGTCATAAAACACCTGTTTTTAATCCACCATTTACGTACACTTTCTGAAAAACCTCAAGCATAATAACTTTATAAACTTCCTTTTCCTGGGCTATCTTTGTTTGCAATGGCAATTAAACCTCCATTTCTTACCAGCCAACCCAACACTTTGATAATCAAATATTCTCAAAGAGGAGAACATCCAAAACAGCTTCACAGAACATCCAAAACAGCTTCACAATTTATATCCTTGCCGAAAGGTAATTGCTGAATCTCCTTGAGGAGAGCTTTCTATTCATTTAAGTTATTTTTTCAAAGGGCATTTAGTTTTTCTCCAGCCCAATCTACTCTCCTCCTGCAGGGGGATACAAGTACAATGTACTTTTCTTTCACTGATGGAAGTACCATGAATCTACAACATTCAATATCGGTATTTCTGAAAGAAAAGGGGAGAAGGAAAGAAACTGTTTAAAGAGAAAAGGAAATATCCATAACTTCAATCTAACCATGAAGAAACATCAGAAAAATTCAAACTGAGGCACATTCTACAAAATATCAGTACCCTTGAAAAGTTTCAAGGTGACAAAAGACAGAGGAGTTGCCACAGACTTGAGAAGACAAAGGAGGAAGGACACGTAAATGTACGATCCTAGGTTGGGTCGAAAAACAGAAAAAGACATCGGTGGAAAACTGAAGAAATGTGAATAAATTCTTTAGCTTAGTTAAGAATATTGTATCAACATCATTTCTTAGCTTTGCCAGTTATCTCTCAGTTATGTTTAGTCTTAACATTCCAGGAAATTAGGTGCAAACTATGAGAAATCTCTGTAATCACTTTGCAATTCATCCCTGAGTCTACAATTAAATTTGAAGAAACGTTTTGAAAGAGAGAGAGGAGAGAGAGTAAGAGAAGAAAGAGATGGCTCATCCTACAATCCAAGTATAAATGTTGAGCTGAAGCCAGGATGGGGAGGAGGACGGGCTGACTAATAGTTACTTTGATTAATCGGGCAATTTCCCTGCAGCCCATAGGGGCCCATCATTTTCTGAAAGAACTGACCAGAAGTAGTTCCTTACTAATACAACATGGGAAGCCACTTTCTCCAGAGCCCTTAACTTCCTGTCCCGCAGAAGATTTCTCCAGGCACCCTGAGTGCTAAGACATGTTCTGGACTGGAATGATCCAGACAGAAGAGAGACCTGGAAAGCTGGAACTCTGCAAATTCAGGGCGCCTTTGGGAACCTGTATCTCCCCTGAAATTGTAACATACAAGGCTCTTCATGGCCTGGCAGTGTTTCCTCTGGGCACGAACTCTATGTCAGAGGGACAAGTGTCTTCAGATGTCCTGCGAAAAGAGGCCCTTGAGCCCCAGTATCGTGCCATCACAGGACCTTGACGATTCTGGTTCTTAATCATCACAGGCTATAATTTCCCCCAAGTTCTTTTGAAAGTCTGTTGCTGTTTAAACCTTTGCCTTGCTGTGATTACTAAAAATCACAATGGGCATGATCCAAAGAGAGGGTAGGGAACTACACAGTCCCTTCCTGAAAATACATCAAAGCTGTAAAGTGTTCATCTGCAATACTGGGAAATTTCTTAATTTTCATGAGTTACATGAGCCCTGATGCTGGGAAAAATTTGAAGGTGGGAGGAGAAGGGGATGACAGAGGATGAGATGGTTGGATGGCATCACTGACTCAATGGAAATGAGTTTGGATAAACTCCGGGAGTTGGTGATGAACAGGGAGGCCTGGGTGCTGCAGTCCATGGGGTCGCAAAGAATCAGACACAACTGAGCAGCTGAACTGAACAGATATGAGCTGGTCTTTGCTGACAGTCAGCTGGTGAGTAAAAGGCACTGATCCCTGAGACTAGAGATCTGACTGTCCATGGGGCATCTTTCCAACTTTGGAACTGTCTTCATGTTCATAACCTACATCTAGCCAGCAAACAGGAGAGCTCAGAGCTATACACCAAGGTCAGTCTATCAGATGCAAGAAATCCAAATACTCGCCTAAGAGTGTCACACTTCTTTTCCCCAGAAAAATGCAAGGCCTTAAACTTTGAGTCTGCTTGGAAGAAATGTTTAAATTCTGGGATATATTGAGGCATAGATGATCCAAATGTGGTGGCAGTGATGACAAGGTAGAACTGTAACACAGTTCAGTTCAGTCGCTTAGTTGTGTCCAACTCTTTGCAACCCCATGAATCACAGCACACCAGGCCTCCCTGTCCATCACCAATTCCCAGAGTTCATTCAGACTCATGTCCATCGAGTCGGTGATGCCATCCAACAATCTGTAGCAGTAATAATAATGATGGGAACTTCTCTGGTGGGCCAGTGGTTAGGAATTCACCTTGCAATGCAAGAGACACGGGTTTGATTCCTGCTCAGTGAATGAAGATCCCACATGCCACAAAGGAACTAAGCCCCTACTCCACAACTACTCAACACACATGCTCCAGAGCCTGTGCACCACAGCTAGAGTTCATGTGCCAAAACTAGAGAGTTGGTGCACCACAATAAAAGGTCCTACATGATGTGACAAAGATCCTGCATGCCACAACTAGGACCCAATGCAGCCAAGTAAATACTAGAAAAAGAATGACGGTAACCAAAATGCCAACATTTACTGAGCATTTACTATGTTCCAGGCACTGTATTACACACTTGATGTGTGTTATCTCCTATAAGCCTCTCATAACCTTCTGAGGTGAACTTGATTATTGTCTGCCATTTGAAAGGAACTAGGGCTTTATGAGATTAATAACCAGTCAATGATCGCAGAGCTAGTAAATGTAGCAAATGAACAAAACTGCCATGACCCAAAGCCTACCAGCTTAACCACTACACTGCACTACATTGTGTCCGTGATAAACTCCAGGGTATCCTGTCAACCTAATTTCTGTAACAACACGGCCTCTATGAGATGTTTCTGGGAAGAATGAAATCCTGAGAAATCAGCTTCAGTCCCTTTCCACTCCCTTCTGCCTCCCTACAGACACACCTTGCTCAGGCACCGCCAAGGCTTCACTCCTGAAGCCATCTGTACAGTACCAGAGGCTTTGACTCATGAGGGAGTTTCCTACCCAGTGTTCAAACGCTCCCTGGTCCTCAGGAAAAGCTTTCCTCTAGCTGATAGGGGAAAGAGCCAGGAATAAGGCCTGTTTTCTGATCCTACCTCTGTCCCTAACCACCTCCTTGGTCTTCATTAAATCTCTATTTCTGTGGGTTTACCTCTGTGTGCATGTTCACATTTACTTCATGGAGATGTTTCAAGACAAAAGAATTTATCTGCTCAAGAGGGAGGGGATATGTGTATATGTAAGGCTGATTCACTTTGCTGTACAGCAGAAACTAACACAACATTGCAAAGCAATCATACTCTAATTTTAAAAAATTTATCTGGGCATGAAAATACTTAAAACTAAACCAAATTGATTTAATACTGAAAATTCCTGAGAGTTGAGAGTCACTCGTGGGGATGTAAAAGTCATCTCACTGCTGTATTACATATCTAGATTACAGCCTCACATTACAGATGAGGCTCACCATCTACATTACAGATACACCCAGTCTCTTCTTGAGCAGAATCACTTTCACAGCTACAGGCATGCTGGCAGTGTGGCATGGTTTTCTTTTGGTAAATTTCCTCTGGCTCTCCAAGTGAGTCTGTTGAGTCCATCCATCAAAAAACTCTACATCCTCTGCCATAGATGGTAGACATATCACCCAAGATGACCAATCCAAAAAAATATATCTTCCTCACTGCTGAACAGCCCAAGAACGGTTCACCCGAGTCCTTTCTGATAGATTGACATGAATGTCTCTGTTGCACTTTGATTCCAGGCTGTAAAAATGCATGTGGCCACTGGGGATGTGTTGCCATAGAGAGAGCCTAAGAATAAAACAGAGTAGTGAAAAGTAATACTTATCACTGAGAGACATGCAAGACAGACAAACAGAGATTGTGACGGGAACAGCAACAGATAGCGCTGATGAGTTGGTTTGAACCCCTGGATTCAGCTATGTCTGAAACCAGATCTACCACTTGAAGTTCCCAGTTAAATAAACCAAAAATGCCCCCTTGTATATTTGGCTTGTACGGAATTGTGTCTCACTTGCAATATATTAATTCAGTCCTAACATACATTACAATGTCATTGATACCAAAGTCTCCTTCTAAGTCCTTTTCATTTGTTTTTAACTGTTGAGAAAGTAGAAAAGTATAAAATAGTAACTTTTCTCTTACAAAATGAGACTCATTATGTTTCATAGACTAGCAGTTCTAAAGCTGAACAGAAAAATTTTAGTAGTATGGTTGGGAAGTTAAAATAATAAGCTAAAAATGCCCAGATGTTGTTAGCTTCAGAAATAGTGAATAATTTTACACATAAATTAAATGTGCATATTAAAACCTCATTTAATCTAGAAAAGTGTGTGTGTGTGTGTGTTGTGTGTGTGAACGTGCTAAGTCGCTTCGGTCGTGTCTGACTCTTTGTAAATCTATTGACTGTAAACTGGCAGGCTCCTTTGTCCATGGGATTCTCCAGGCAAGGATACTGGAGTGGGTCGCCATGCCCTCCTCCAGGGGATCTTCCTGACCCAGGGATCAAACCCACGTCTCTTATGTCTCCTACACTAGCAGGTGTGTTCTTTACTACGAGCTTCATGTGGGAAGCCCATGTATGTGTCTATGTACCTATGAATGACTTCCAGAACCCCGCCCCTAAATGCAAGACTCATTTGTCCCTTTGCCAGCTGGATATCTCCTCTATGATGTCACTAGGCATCCAATGTCAAAAAAACAATTCTGGATCCCTCTGCAAAATCCGATCCTGTTCAGAGCTTTCTTTTTCAATAGAAATCTTCAGTTAACCTAAAGGCTAAGGTACAATCTTCAAGTTATTCTTGATTCCATTCCTTCTTTCACCTCACATCTAGTCAACCAACAAATTGTTGTTTCTGCTTGAAAACGTATCATGAATCCAACTACTATCTCCACCACTATGAGCGTGGCCCAACCCACACCATCTCTGCTGTGGGTCACTGCCACAGTCTTTTAACTGGGATTTCTGCCTTCACTCACAACCCTTTCAAGCTGCTTGCTCATACAGTAGCCAGAGGTATAATTTTTAAAATATAAATCTTATCATGTCACACCTGTTTAGAATCCCCCCCATAGCTTCCCATTACACTCAGAAGAAAAGCCCAAGTATTTATCATCATCTGCATGATGCTTTGGCCCACTGCAGCCTATGATGTCATCTTTATAACTGCTTACCTCATTCTTTCTGCTCGAGTAGCAATCACTACAATACAGCCAGCATGCACTCACTGTAGTGCCTTTGCACTTCCTATTTCTTCTGTCTAGAATGCTCTATCCCTCAGCTATCCTCACAGCTTGTTTCCTCTCTTCATTCAGGTCTTTACTCAAATGCCACCTCAACCAAGGAAACTTCTTGGCAGCCTGAGCAAATGCACTTCTTCTTTCAGAAGGAGCATTAAATTCCCCGACCTCCACCATAAGAGTGGGCTGAATGAATGACTTGTTCCTGAAGAACAGAGTATGGAAAGTGAAAAAATAATAATTTCACTGTGGAAAAACCTGGCAATCACCACCAGAACACAAAGATCAAGGTTAATATCCCAGCGCTAAGTCATGCTGACGGGCATGTGCCTCCTGATAGGATGTGATGAAAAAGGCACTTGGCCTCCGTGGTATTCTTCCCAAACACCCACCTTCCCAATCAAACCATGAGAAAACATCAGACAAACCCAAAGTGAGAGATATTCCACAAAATATCTGACCAGTACTCTTGAAAATGTCATGGTCATGAAAAAAGTAAAACTGAAAAACTGCTACAAATTACAGGCGACTAAAGATACATGAAGATTAAATGCAATGTGATACCCTGGACTGGATCCTAGAACAGAAAGAGGACATTTGTGGAAAAACTAGTGAAATCTAAATAAAGTCTGAAGTTTAGTTGACAGTAATGTACTAGTGTTAGTTTCTTAGTTGTTATACATGGACCACAATGAGGCGAAATGTTACATGGGAGACACGGGAACTTTCTGTACCACCTTTCCAACTTTTCTGTAAATGCAAAATTGTTCCAAAATAAACATCTATTTTCCTCTAAATGGACAAGGGGAATGAATAGGCAAATCATTAAAGAAATACATATGATCAGAAATCTATGGGGACTTCCCTGGTGGTCCAGGGCTTAAGACTTCTTTCAGTGTAGGTAGTACTGGTTCGATCCCTGGTTGGGGAGTTAAGACCTCACGTGGCTCCTAGCAAAAAAACCAAGACATGAAGCAGAAGCAACATTGTAACAAATTCAACAAAGACTTTTAAAATGGTCCACATTAAAAAAATATATTTTTTTAAAAACTATGAAAATTATGTACCAAAAATTACAGATAATCAAAAACATTTAAATGATAATAATGAGTTTTCACCCATCAGAATGATGATGATTTTCAAAAAGGATAATACCTAAAGTTCCTTAAAAGTGAGTGGATTATGAGTGACTTATTTTTCCCTCTACATAGTTTTTGCATTTTCTGATTTTCTGAAATGAAAATGTATAATTCTGATTATGGGAAGCATACAAATCTTTTTAAAGAAAAAATTCAATACCAAAAACGTAATTTGCCAACAGAATCTAACGTCTTTATCAAATACATACCCCAATTCATTTCCCAAGGAAAAAAGCAAGTACTCAATATAATAAATTATATTTATTGAACACTTACAATGTGCCAGACACTATGAAAAACAGTACATAGGCATGGGATCATTTGATTCTGCTGCTGCTGCTGCTACGTGGCTTCAGTCATGTCTGAATCTGTGCGACTCCACAGACGGCAGCCCACCAGGCTCCTCCGTCCATGGGATTCTCCAGGCAAGAGTACTGGAGTGGGTTGCCATTGCCTTCTGATGACAGTTCTATAAAGTAGGTACTCTTCTGATCATCGACATTTCAAGGAAGAGAAGCCTAAGCTTGCTAGATTATTAACTACAATGATGGCTGTTCCACTAACTATGCCTCCCTGTGTCTATGCCCTGGCACGGTCCCTCCCAAAGTGACTCTGGGTTTGGCCATCTCACTTGTTTAAGCCAACAAGATATAAAGCACACACTGCAAATAGAGAATCTCCCCCTTTCTGCTTTTGAAATCTTGCCTCAATGTTAAAAAAAAATTCTCAGCCACTGAAGATCCAAGGTCAGCCAACAACCACCACCAACCACCAGACATGGGAGAGAAGCCAGCTGAGACCATCCAGCTTCTGGTGAGCGCTCACGTGATTTTAGCCACGTTAAGGGACCCCAGGTGAGAGAAGCTGAAGATCCACCCAGCTGAGCCCAGAACACACTCATTCATGAGCAAATAAAATGCTTGTTTCAAACCACCAAGTTTGGGGATAGTTTGTTCTGCAGAAATAGATAACTAGTCACCTCATGAGAATTTGTTCTTTCTAGTTTATACCTGAAGAATCTAAGACTTAGTAATTTGTCTAGTATGTGGCAGAGCCAGGCTTCACAGAGACATAGTAATTCATTTTTTTTGTTTGTTTTTCGGCCACACCATGCAGCACCCAAGATATTAGTACCTCAACCAGGTATCGAATCCATATCCCCCGCATTGGAAAGGCAGAATCTAACCACTGGACTGCCAGAGAAGTCAGGGACATGCTGCTGCTAAGTCACTTCAGTTGTGTCCGACTCTGTGTGACCCCATAGACGGAAGCCCAACAGGCTCCCCTGTCCCTGGGATTCTCCATGCAAGAACACTGGAGTGGGTTGCCATTTCCTTCTCCAATGTGTGAAAGTGAAGTCGCTCAGTCGTGTCCGACCCTTAGCGACCCCACGGACTGCAGCCTACCAGGCTCCTCCATCCACGGGATTTTCTAGGCAAGAGTACTGGAGTGGCTTGCCATTGCCTTCTCCATATATCAACTATACTTCATTTAAAAAAAGAATATATGGTACAAACTAAAACAATCAAAGTAATTCATCAGTTACATTAATTAACTAATCTTTTTTCACCAAATGGGCATCTTTTAAATGTCAGTTCTAAGCGCATGCTAGGGTTCTGGATGGTATCTTCAGCTGCTGTCACTGGGAACATTAATTCCAGAACCTTTCTAGAATTAAATTTAGCAATATGTATCAAGAAATAATTCATATCACATCAAACAGTAGCAATGAAGTGCTACTTAAAAGGCAAAAAAATTGAATAGAACCTAAGTCTGAAGATAAGAGAATGGCTCAAAAGGTAACGCAACGTTCACCTAATAGGAAAGAATATAGCCATTAAAAATCTTGTTTTCAGAAAATATTTTATAACATTCATTATCCCATATTGCTTTACTTATCATATTAAAGAGTAGAATATTGGTAAATATCAATATAATTCACATGGAAGTGAATATGTGTATATGCATGTGGAAATGCCCTCCCAAAAAGACCTTTGAAATTAAATACACAAAATTTAAAGCATTATGTGTGATAGATAACTTCAATTTTCTGCTGCAGAGCTGTCAAGCACCCATGATAAGCCCACATTGAAAGCAGTGGATACTAAGAGGCACAGAGGTTACTTACATTCAAGGTCAGGCTCTCTGGGCCAGTTCTGGGTCTGGGCAGCCACTGCACATTTGAATCCTGGCACATGGAAGACCACCACAGGGGCAAGGGCTGGGAGAAACTTTGCGCGCTGAGTAGAGCCACGGTACAGTTAGAGAACCTACATCACTAAAATTCTCAAGAAAGGGAACTCACAAAGCTGCAGGTATTTCAGGGGAGTCAGATATACACTGATCCCCAGTCAGAGCACAGAGGGATCTTCTCAAGCTGCTTTGGCTTGTAAGTCATTTTGGAATTGCACCTGTTAAAGAATAGCACCCATAGCACCTACCACTGATATGTGGACCAGTTCACCCCAAATCATAACATGACACCTTGAATGTAGCCACAGTAATCAGAATCTTCCATTGTGAGTACTGCTAACTTGTCAAGCCGCCTCGTAGGAGGAGCAGAGGAGACCTCAGATCCTTCCTCAAAGACGGAGAGCTACCTCTGAGTCAGTGTTCTCATCTCATCCATACAGAGAAATGAACAAGCCAGGATTCAAACTGTCAGACTGCAAAGCCCAGGATAAATTTTAACCTGGGCTTCCAGCCTTCTCCCCAGCTGCTCCCTATTAAGATCATGGAAGGAAAGCACTGTACTAATACCTGCATACAGTGTGTGCTTAACCTAACAGAGTGGATGAACTCATGGGTCTGATGGCAATTCCCAAGTTTGATCCAAATTAACTAAACCTTGACTTGTAGTCCAAACTATTATTTGTTCATTTTTAGCCCCACTTCATTACCAAAACATAGCTTACAAAAATGCATAAAGTGTAGCCCAATAAAATGAATTCGAAGTAGATGAGAAAGAAAAGTGAACGCGGATAGGGGCACAAAAAGTGCCAAGATCAATGCTAAGACAAAATCACAGAACACAATGTCCTTCTGTATACTTGAGTATTCATTCTTTTGTAAACTTACATGGCACTTTAGAGTTCTGCCAATAAAACTCCAAGTCACATGATTTACCACCTAGTTACATCCTAAAAAGACATGTCAGCATTGGTATAAGTTGCTTTACATGAACACTCATCACAGGTCAGAAAAGTTTAGTAGTTCAGAACTGCTTTTAGAAACTAAGACATTACCATGGATTGTGGATCAAAAGACAGTGAGGGACTCAAAACATCCGTGTTCCGACTTCTCTATCATACAGGCTGTGGTTACCAGTGCCTAGAGGGGATAAAGATTTCATTTTAAATTGGGTAAATGCTAAATTCATCACCTACAGCCTCTATTATATGCTACAACTTTCATTCCCCAAAATAATGATAGATCTGTGCTATCTAGAACAATGATAGAACAGTATACAGCAGTCATAAACATAGAGCATTCAACATTCATGGTGTTTAGTGCTATGAGGATATTAATAATATCTTGAAAAGTGACTTAATTGATAGGAAACAGAAAAAAAATGCAGATGCTCACTTGTACTTTGAAGAGTTATCAGTGAACTACAGTGCATATCACAGAGCACAAGTAGGTACTTACTTGGAAGCAAAGATTTTGCACTTTAAGATAAAGTCCTAAGATTCAAACATGGCACCCTCTTACGCCAAGAGAGCAAGAAAAAAGGTTTACAGCAGATGTGTTGCTGTTGCTGTTTAGTCGCTCAGTTGTGTCAGATTCTTTGTGAGCTCATGGACTATATATAGCCCACCAGGCTCCTCTGTCCATGGGCTTTCCCCCACAAGAATACTGGACTGGATTGCCTTTGCCTCCTCCAGGGGGTCTTCCCAACCCGGGGATCAAATGTGCACTTCCTGCATTGGCAGGTGGATCCTTTACCGCTGAGCCACCTGGGAAGTCTGAAGGGATGTGTGAAGAGCTAGAAAAACATTACTCTGGGGTGTGTCTGTGAGCACTTTTTCCAGAAGTGATTATCATCTGAATCAGTAAAACTGAGTGATGATCACGTCTCACCCCTGCAGGTGGCCATTGCCCAATCTGTTGAGCACCTGGATAGAACAGAAAGGTGGAGGAAAGAAAAACTTGCTCTGCTTACGCCAAGACATTCATCTTCTCCTGCCCTCAAACATCAGTCTCCAGATTCCTGAGGCTTTGGTCCCAGACTGGATTCCAACATTGGCTTTCCTGGTTCTCCAGCTTGCAGACAGCAGATCATGAGACAGCCTCCATAACTGCCTGGGCCAGTTCCTACAAGAATCTTCTCTTATCTCTCTCCAGCTCGCTCGCTTATCTGTATTTCTCTCCCTTATTTCTATCTCAAGCTCTTAACTCCAATCTCTGTCTCTCTGTATCTCCATCTCTAATCTCTACTTCTTGTTGTTGCTATTCAGTTGCTAAGTCTTGTTCAGCTCTTTGTGACCCCGTGGACTGCAGCACGCCAGGCCTCCCTGTCCTTCACCATCTCCCAGAGTTTGCTCAAACTCATGTCCATCGAGTCGGTGATGCCATCCAACCATCTCATCCTCTGTTGCCCCCTTCTCCTCCTGCCCTCAATCTTTCCCAGCGTCAGGGTCTTTTCCTCTTTGCATCAGGTGACCAAAGTATTGGAGCTTCAGCATCAGTCCTTCCAATGAGTATTCCCGGTTGATCTCCTTTAGGATGGACTGGTTGGATCTCCCTGCAGTCCAAGGGACTCTCAAGAGTCTTCTCCAGCAGCACAGTTCAAAAGCATCAGTTCTTCGCTGCTGAGCCTTCTTTATGGTCCAACTCTCACCTCCGTACGTGACCACTGGAGAAACCACAGCCTTGACTCTCTCTTCCTCCAACTCGCTCTATCTCTGGGAGTCTCTATGTCTACTCTGACCTCACTCTGTATATCCGTATCTCCTATTGGTTCTATTTCTCTGGAGAGCCCTAACTGAAACACTTGAGTAAAAACAAACTGGATCCTGTATGCATAACGGACTCACTTTGCTGTACAGCAGAAACTAACACGTTATAAATCAACTATACTGCAATGAAAAATTTAAGTAAAAAAAAAAAAACTGGATTTCACAGATTTATCAGATGCTGTTCCCCAGTTATAATCCTCAAATTTGGCTCACGTAAAAATTTCCAATTCCTACTCAAAAAAAAAAACAAACCCATACTAGAAATTGATACTTGGAAACAGTTGGATCTGTACTATGCAATATGGTAAATTCGAGTCTTGTGTGACTATTTCAAGCGTATATGAATTTAGATGAAATAAAATTTAAAATTTAGTTCCTCAGCCACATTAGCCACATGTTCAAGTGCTTAACAGCCACATGTGTCTAGTGGCCACCATATTGGACAGCATGGAAGTATATTTCCACTACCACAGGAAGTTCTATGGAGCAGTGAGATGGTTCAGTTACCAAGCATGAATTTAAAGAATAAATTATCAAGTTTACTCCACTTCAAAACAAATAAAAAAGTGAAATCTTACACTGTCATCTGTAAAATTCCAGCCACCTTTGCTCAGGGGGAAAAAAATAAGCATGGGTCAGGACAACATGAAAGCCATTAATAAAAGCAGCTTACATTCCTTCTTCCCAGCAGAGAGCAGTACAGCTCAGCCTCAAATAGAACGTGACATTAATGGGCTAAAAGGGAGAGATAGGTAACAGAGAGCAACTGAAGCTAAACAGAACATGCCCCAGACTCTGCATGCTTCATTCCAAAGTCATTCTTAACTGTTATCAGTCTATCTCGTGACCTGATGAGGAAACTAATACCAGTGAGAAAGTGGCTAGGTAATGGGGAGCATCATCCTATGTCCGACTCTCTCTGGAATACTCAACTCTTATACAAGCAACAACAGCCAAAAAAAGAAAAAAGAACGTATTAGTCAGGGTTCTCTGGAAAAACAGAACCCACAGGAAACAGATAGGCAGACAGATATAAAGGTAAAAAGATAGATATAGACAGAATTACACATAATTCTAATTTTATATTATAATTTATTGTTAGAGAGAGAGGATTTCTTTCACAGAGTAGGGGCATGGGATTGTGAGGACTGGCACATCTGAATCCACAAGGCAGGCCCACAGACTGGAACCCCAGGGAAAGCTGATATTTACTTTTGAGTTGGCAGACAGTCTGAAGGCCAAATTCCTTCTTCTTTGTCAGGCCTCAGGCTTCTCATGTAAGACCTTCAACTTATTGGATGAGGCTTGCCCACATAGAGGAAATATCTACCTGACTCAAAGGCTACTGATTTAAATGTCACATCTGAAAAATACCTTCACAGAAATATCTAGACTGGTGCTTAACCCAACAGCTGGGCCTCACAGCCTAGCTAAGTTAACAAAGAAAATTAACCATTACAGGAGCAGAGGAGATAAAATCTTCGACTCCAGGCACCTAGTATTTGAAGGCTACCTACCAAGAGCCCCTGGTGGCTCAGCTGGTGAAGATTCTACCTTCAGTATTGGAGACTTGGGTTGGGAAGATCCCCTGGAGAAGGGAACAGCTACCCACTCCAGTTTTCTGGCCTGGAGAATTCCATGGAGTGTGTATAGTCCATGGGGTTGCAAAGAGTGGGACATGACTGAGTAACTTTCACTTCACTTTCTACCCAGATCCTTTCCTTGCTTCTTTCCTCCAACTCAACAGCCACATCAGTGAAAACTATAATGATACTGATGTTGTAATAAAGGCAGACTGAGCTGTGGGAACCACCTGTCACCAGTCCCACTGAAGTTTGCTGACAAAGTCACCATGAGCTTTCAGAATGGGACACCTGATGTCAACCCTGAAATTGTTCCAGGACAAGGGAAGAGTGGAAAGCGTTGGCATTTCTCTTCTCCCCAAACTCTCCCTTGCCAAGGGCCACCTAAGATACTGAAAATTGAACTGCATGTCACTTACTATATGATCACTTGGGAAATTTGGAAAATAAATGAGATGTTTGTCAACCACACTGAGTATTTCAAAAAACAAGCATGGCTCAAAGGGAAAAGGGGCTTTCATTAAAAGAGCCTTTCTAACCTGCTAAACACAACTTGAATTTTTCCTTGGATTTGGTAGGTGGAGAAGAAAATTTGCTCATCTTCTAGGAAAAGAAAAAAAAATATTCTTTCAGACCATGGACTTCATGGTCTATGAAAGTTATACTCCCACTAGAAAGTTCCTTCTGTGTTTCATTATTCCTAATTTTATATTCAGAACTGATGAATATATAGCCTGCAGTAGTGTTCTCTGAGTGAGGAGAAATCAAGTTATAAATCTATAGAAAGCCTTCCTCCTCACAATGATATTAAATATTGAGGGAGCAGGTTTATGGATTGATTTCTTTTAGCACTTATTTCAAAGTCTAACCATAAATTTTGCCAATCACAGGTACTAATATCCAACTATCCAACTTGGAATCCAACTACAGCTCTCTGCCATTGCCTTGGCATAATCCTTGGGGTGTTTTTTTCCTAAGCATTTTGGTCAGAGATTGAGCCCCCATTGGAATATCACAAGTCACATTATCTGCAGCTGCTTATTCCACAAGACACCACTAAAATCCATGATTAGCAGTTTCTCTCAGTTGTTGCTGAGAAAAGATTAGCAAAAACACAATTATTTAAATCCATAAAAGTATCGATTTATTTCCACTCCACGCAGACTTTGAAAGATTCCATGGACCAAATGCCACCATAATTGGGTTTCATAGGAAGTATAGGATTCTATATGATTAAAGGGACTTGGTTTCCACAGTCAACGTAAATTCAAGGAACCAGCAACTTCATTCACATGGGATGAAAACTTAGAGTGAGAATATGTCCCTTCTACAACTTGGCCTTCTACCCACCTTTCTACACTCTAGACTTACCTCTTGCTACCCTTACCTACCCTGTCTTAAATCCACCTTCTCAAATTCATCCTTCCCTTTGAATTAATCCAATCTATTCCCATTTATTAGACTCATCAAAAGTCTCATTTGGAAAAACTTAGAAAAACAGTATCAGTTCAGTTCAGTCGCTCAGTCGTGTCCGACTCTTTGGGACCCCATGAATCACAGCACGCCAGGCCTCCCTGTCCATCACCAACTCCCGGAGTTCACTCAAACTCATGTCCATCGAGTCAGTGATGCCATCCAGCCATCTCATTCTCTGTCGTCCCCTTCTCCTCCCGCCATCAGAGTCTTTTCCAGTGAGTCAACTTACTCCTTGGAAGGAAAGTTATGACCAGCCTAGATAGCATATTAAAAAGCAGAGACATTACTTTGCCAACAAGGTCCGTCTAGTCAAGGCTATGGTTTTTCCCGTGGTCATGTATGGATGTGAGAGTTGGACTGTGAAGAAAGCTGATTGCCGAAGAATTGATGCTTTTGAACTGTGGTGCTGGAGAAGACTCTTGAGAGTCCCTTGGACTGCAAGGAGATCCAACCAGTCCATTCTAGAGGAGATCAATCCTGGGTGTTCATTGGAAGGACTGATGCTAAAGCTGAAACTCCAATACTTTGACCACCTCATGCGACGAGTTGACTCACTGGAAAAGACTCTGATGCTGGGAGCAATTGGGGGTAGGAGGAGACAGGGACGACAGAGAATGAGGTGGCTGGATGGCATCACCGACTCGATGGACATGAGTTTGAGTGAACTCTGGGAGTTGGTGATGGACAGGGAGGCCTGGCGCGCTGTGGTTCATGGGGTCGCTAAGAGTCGGACACGACTGAGCGACTGAACTGAACTGAACTCTTCACATGAGGTGGCCAAAGTATTGGAGTTTCGGCTTTAGCACCAGTCCTTCCAATGAACACCCAGGATTCATCTACTCTAGAATGGACTGGTTGGATCTCCTTGCAGTCCAAGGGACTCTCAAGAGTCTTCTCCAGCACTACAGTTTCAAAAGCATCAATTCTTGGGTGATCAGCTTATAGATGATCCTATTTGCAAAGCAGAAATAGACAAAGATGTGGAGAACAAATATATGGATACCAAGGGGAGGGGAGAAGGAGGGTAGGAATTGGGAGGTTAGGATTGACACATATACACTATTAACACTATGTATAAAATAGGGGCTTCCCCAATGGCTCAGTGGGTACAGAATCCACCTGCAATGCAGGAAACACGGGAGATGCAAATTTGATCCCTGGGTTAGAAAGGTCATCTAGAGGAGGAAATGGCAACCTGCTCCAGGATTCTTGCCTGAGAAACCTCATGGACAGAGGAGCCTGGCAGGTTAGAGACCAAAGAGTTGCAAAGAGTCGGAAACAACTGAGCAACTAAGCACACACATAAAACAGACAACTAATGAGAACCTAAGATACAGCACAAGGAACTTGGCTGAATGCTCTGTGGTGACCTGAATGAGGAGGAGGTCCAAAAGGGAGGGGATATATGTGCGGCTGGTTCATTTTGCTGTACAGTAGAATCTAACACAACATCATAAAGCAAAGTTAGTTTTTTTTTAAATCCCATCTGCTAGGTATTTACCATTCAAATCTCACATCTTTCATAAGCCTTCTAGTTCACTTTTCTAAGCACTAAGAATTTAACCTCTTCGCCTCCATACCCTCAGAATGCACTGCCTCCACCAGAAGCCTTTAAACAACTCAGACTGGGGTTCCTCATGTATCGTTCTCATTATTTGTGAGCTCTGATTCAAAAATTTACTATGTATCAATTTTCCAGCATTTAACACAACCATCAGTTCAGTTCAGTTCAGTCGCTCAGTCGTGTCCGACTCTCCGCGACCCCATGAATCACAGCACACCAGGCCTCCCTGTCCATCACCAACTCCCAGAGTTCACTCAAACTCATGTCCACAGAGTCGGTGATGCCATCCAGCCATCTCATTCTCTGTCGTCCCCTTCTCCTCCCGCCCCCAACCTTTCCCAGCATCAGGCCCAAATAAATGGTGTGTTTATTTAAACAGAATGGGAGAGAAAGGAATGGAAGTAGTCCTAAGGGATAGCTTTGCAGGACCAGGTTAAGCTGCCAAAACAGCTTTTCTGAAGGTCCAGGAATTCTGTAAGATAATACAATGTCTTTAGGCCATGGGACCCTAAAACAGGGAACAAGATGTCCTTAGAGAAACTGACACAGAGAAGTAGAAAAGGACAGAGATTCCAGTAAAGGGGGTACTTGGCAAAAATAAAGGTGTACTCACTCTTCCAGAATTGCCTTAAATTCCTTCTTCTTCAAGAAGAATCTCCCAACTCTGCCACTGAACCTTCCCCCGTCAAGGTGAACTATGGCTCCCTGCCGCCACCCCAACAGCACAGACCACAGCAACAGAGTAAGTGCATTGGAAGCTCCTCCACACACACTTCCACCTTCCATCCTCTTGTGCCTTGTGAGGTCAGTTTTCCTCATTTGATAGATGAAGAAGGAGAATCACAGATTCAGTCATTTTCCTTAGGTCCCATAAGCAGTTTATGGCAGAGCTGGGACTGTCAGCCAGGTCTTTTTTAACTCTGTTTGAGAGCAGGAGTTGCCGTCTACCCTCCCACTTTGTAGGAGTAAGATTTCCAAGCCTTGACTACAGCTGAACCTCTGGGGGGTGCAGAGCGGAGAGTAGCAAGCAGTTCCAGCTGTGGAAGCAGGGGGCTCAGGCAAGGCAAGGCAAGGTGAGGAGGAAAGAGGGTGAGCCCTGAGGCTGCAGTTTATTGTATGCAGGAAGTTCAGAAGCAGAACCTTCTTCTAGCAGCATAAACTTTGTTCTATTCAGTTATGATAAACCCTTCCAAGAGAAGCAGTAATTCAAGTCAAGTTCAAGGAAAGGACTCTATTCCTGCTGGAAGGCTGGGATGAGAGTGCACTTGTGACCCACTCGGGTCGTAGGTCCAGTTAGGGTGGAAAGGATGAGAAAGGAAAAGTCAGGATCCTTTGAGCTCTGAAAATATGCAAACTTGAGACATCCGATCTTCAGAGACAGTGTAAATACCTCCTTGACTAAAGTCCGTGACATTCAGCCACAGGCTGAAGTAGCCACTTCTCATGGACAAGAGTTGCTGACAAGGATGCCGAATTCAATGTTGTGACATTTTATGGCAATTAACCCAACACCCATGGTTATATATTAATGATAGGCTGGACAGAAAAGATGGTCCACAACTCAGGGCAAGTTTCTTCAAGAAAACTTTTTGACTCTTTGACATTTGGTACAAAGCCAACATTAACATATTAAGTCAACATTGAACTAATGCAAAAGATACATCTAGTACTAAGAGAGGAAAAAAGCAAACCAAGATGATGGAAAGAGATGATTGAAAATGGAGACAGAAAATAAGCATACCTCTATAAATATGAACATCTACTCATCATAAAAAGATTTCACATTTTAACATAGGTTGTATGAGTACTAATTTATAAATTTAAGTATTGTTCCATCTTGCTTCAAGATGGAAAAATTGCAAAAAGAATTTGAAATTATAAAAGTGTATGTGCATATACACACACATATACATACATATATAGCTATACACACACACATATACATAAATACATACCTATACACACACACACATATATACACACACACATATACGTAAATACATACCTATATACACACACATATATACATATACAGACACACACACACATATATATATATATATATATATATATATATACACACAACCACATGTTACATGGCTTCCCTTGTAGCTCAGATTAGGTAAAGAATCTGCCTGCAGTGCAGGAGACCTGGATTCGATCCCTGGGTTGGGAAGATCCCCTGGAGAAGGAAACAGCAACCCACTCCAGTACCCTTGCCTGGAAAATCTCATGGACAGAGGAGCCTGGTGGGCTGCAGTCCATGGGATCACAAAGAGTCGGGCACGACTGAGCGACTAACACTTACTTACTTACACGCATATATACTTTCCTTTAAGATCCTGGCAAAGACTCAGAAATCTTAAGCAGGTTGTGAACTTTGGGTTCACTAGGCTAAACAGAATAATAATTTAGCTGCTGCTGCTGCTGCTGCTAAGTCACTTCAGTCGTGTCCGACTTTGTGTGGCCCCGCAGATGGAAGCCCAGCAGGCTTCCCCGTCCCTGGGATTCTCCAGGCAAGAACACTGGAGTGGGTTGCCATTTCCTTCTCCAATGTGTGAAAGTGAAAAGTAAAAGCAAAGTCGGACTTTGTTTTGTCAGTCTTGTCCGACCCTTAGCGACCCCACGGACTGCAGCCTACCAGGCTGTCCATCCATGGGATTTTCTAGGCAAGAGTACTGGAGTGGCTTGCCATTGCCTTCTCCGAATAATTTAGCTAAAGGAACAAATTTTAAATGTCCATCAACAAAGGAACAGATCAAGATGATGTGGTACATATATACAACAGAAGATTACTCGGCCATAAAAAGGAACGAAGTTGGGCCATTTGAAGAGCTATGGATGGATCCAGAGCCTGTCGTACAGAATGAAGTGAGTCATAAAAAGAGAAACAAATATTGTATATTAACTCATATATGTGGAATCTAGAAAAATGGTATAGATGATCTTACTTGCAAAGCAGAATAGAGACACATATGTAGAGATCAAACATATGGATACCAAAGGGGATAGAAAGGGGGGTGGGTTGGATGAATTGGGAGACTGGGATTGACATATATACACTACTTATACTATGTATAAAATAGAAACTTACACAACACTGTAGAGCAACTATACTCCAATAAAAATTAACTGTAAACAATAAATAAATTTTGAGAGGAATGAACGACTGTGCTGATCAGGGAATTTTCCCCTGGCTGGTCCACAAAGCTATAGGGGAAGACTGAAAGCGGGAGCTGTCCTCACTGCCCCCCACACCCACAGCTCCCAGGTGCCAGCCACCAGGAAGTGATGCAGGAAAGAGAAAGACTCAGTAGAGGGGTCTCTGGAGAGCTGGAAGCCATGAGTAATTCAAAGAACCAAACAGAAAAACCACTTCCTCCTTTCCTGATCTAGAGGAAGAAATGTAAGACTTGGTTACAGCATTGCTGTTGAATATGTGCGCATGTATGTCCTAATGCAAACTTAAATCAAGTTCTAAATGACTATCAAAGAAGCAGAACTTAGAAGCCTAGTTTTGACTCTGAGGAAAAATCCAAAAGAACTGTATTTTATCTGAAGAAGTAAATCCATTATTATTTATGTATTATGATTTCTTGCCTAATTAAGAGAGGACAGGGGGATTTGATATAACTTTTTGCTAAAGTCAGGCATAAATACTGTTTGAATAGAAATTAAAACCAGAAAAGGAGTAAGAAACAAATATCCTAACCACAAAGGATAATACGGTTACTGTGACTGAACTCCACGCCTGGCCCCAAGCTTCTTGGCAGTCAAGACCAAAAGGAAAACACAGTGAGTTATACAGTGCCAATGAAGGAAAGCATACAAATGCTTCAAGGGAGAAAACCTTTGTTTCTGGTAATAAATTTTCCAAAAAGCATTCATCACTAGATTAAACAATAATTGATAACAGTTGAGGTCTTGCGGAAGGAGCTTGCATTTGTATTTCTGAAAGACAGCTATTTTTTATTGTGGCATAAATGTATAATTCATCTCTTACTTATGAGAGTTTAATATGTCTGTGACTGATGCTACAATTAATTGTATAACTATACAAAAATGTCTAAGATCATGGGCAATATGTGAAAAGGCTCTTAGTTTTTTTAATAAGCAAACTTTACCATTTCAATCAAAGCCAAAAGCCAGTCCATGGTGGCACCCAGTAGAATTGGTTTCAATCTTCAAATCTACTAAGACATACAAGGCACCATCTCTAGCTTCATAAGTGAGTGAGCATTCTAGTCCCAATGGGATTTTTAAATAGCTTGGATATTTTACTATGGTCCAAAGTTTTTTTGAGTACAGTGGGTTTGTTCTCATTTTGATATCAGACGTGGCAGAATGGTTTTCTGCTTCTGCCTTGGAATGATGAAGACAAGGGTCTGCCTCAAAGCATAACACTGACACGTGAAAAAGGGTTATAAAAAAGATTAATAAGTGAAAAATAAAGTTTCAAAACAAGAGACAAAACAGGAAGTTCACATATCAAAGGAAAGAATGTCAGCTATGAAAGATGAAAGGAACATTTGCAGGTGGATTTTCAAGGTAAATTTTAGAAAGGATTGAAAGTCGCTGAAAACCTGCTTTAAAAGCAGAACTCATGACCTAATAGGAAGAAAAACTTACAAAGACTGTAGACATTTTGGAGATCCAAGGGGTTACTTAAGCATCTGAGGGGCCTTATTCTAGAATATATATCAAGTATAAGAACAGAAATAATCACATGCACATGGGGATTTAAAGCCTGTGACTATTGCTCGCAGAGTTGAACAAAGTGGAAAGAAGAGGGTAGACAGGATAGGAGACTCGGTACAGAAATAAGAAGAGAGAAAGACGACCTCCAGAGCAGCAGCATAGAAGGGCCGGTAGAAAGAGGCCGGACTGGGAGCTGGACGCACTTGGATGAGACCTCTCTTTTACAACTCACTGTCCTGTCATATGAGTCCCGTTACAAACCTTCTCCAAGCATCTCATTCTTCATTCATAAAAATAAAGATAAGGACAGAGTTATCAGGCAAGGTAAGTGGCATCATACAAAAAATACCGAGCACAGTGCCCTCCACAAAGACCACTGAGGCATTTACAGGGACTGGGGGTGGGGGCGAGAGAAAGAGTGAGAGGTAAAAAGGGAAGGATGGGGGAGAGAGAAGGGAAGGATGGGGGAGAGAGAAGGGAAGGATGGGGGAGAGAGAAGGGGAGGATGGGGGAGAGAGAAGGGAAGGATGGGGGAGAGAGAAGGGAAGGATGGGGGAGAGAGAAGGGGAGGATGGGGGAGAGAGAAGGGGAAGATGGGGGAGAGAGAAGGGAAGGATGGGGGAGAGAGAAGGGAAGGATGGGGGAGAGAGAAGGGGAGGATGGGGGAGAGAGAAGGGAAGGATGGGGGAGAGAGAAGGGGAGGATGGGGGGAGAGAAGGGGAGGATGGGGGAGAGAGAAGGGGAGGATGGGGGAGAGAGAAGGGGAGGATGGGGGAGAGAGAAGGGAAGGATGGGGGAGAGAGAAGGGGAGGATGGGGGAGAGAGAAGGAGAGGATGGGGAGAGAGAAGGGGAGGATGGGGGAGAGAGAAGGGGAGGATGGGGGAGGAGGATGGGGGAAAGAGAAGGGGAGGATAAGAGAGAAAGTAGGGAGGGAAGGGAGCAGGGGACAGGAAGGAGACCCGGAGGAAGAAACGAAGGATGGAAGGCAGGGAGGGAAGGAGGAAAGAGACAGAGGGAGGGAGGGAGAGAGAGAGAAAGAAAGGCGAGGGAAGAAGAAGAAGGAAGCCAAGAAAGAGAAGAATCTCTACTAAGGGAGCCTGGAAAGAAATACAGACAGCCAAGTAAAATAGAGAAGAAAGCCCATGCCGTTATACACTACTGGACAGAGTATATTGGAGCAGCTATGCCTCGGAGACCATGGTCCATGGGGTCGCATAGAGTCGGACACGACTGAAGTGACTGACCAAGCAAGGTGCCTCAGAGATGACTGAATTCAACTCCACTCTTATAGAGAGTTAAGTCATGTCCGACTCTTTGTGATCAAGTGGACTACACAGTCCATGGAATTCTCCAGCCAGAATACTAGAGTGGGAAACCATTCCCTTCACCAGGGGATCTTCCCAACCCAGGGATCGAACTCAGGTCTCCCACATGGCAAGCAGATTCTTTACCAGCTGAGCCACCACGGAAGCCTACAGATAGTTAAACTCATGCCCAAAGTGGTTCTATCTCAAGATCTCACTGTGAGTTTGCAATATATCTCTTCTCCGGGGGAAAAAAAATCTATTATACTCATTTTAGAAAATTAATGTCAGGCAAGGTTGGGTGATGATTTACAATCATAAACAGGGGATGAGCATAGCCCTGGCTGACCTACATTTCCAAAATCTATTGCCTGAATTTTTTTTACTTGCTTTTGGCCTAGTCACTTGAAGACATTCTCCTAAATTTACTGAACAGTGTCTCAGATTCTATTTAAGTATAAATCTAAAGAACCTATTGAACATTTTACTCATAAGACTGCCAAGACTGAGCATGTTGCTCTTTGGAGTAAATAATTATTACCTCTTTGTTACTGTAACCACTGTCTCTGAAGACAATTTAGCCCAGACATGTCAATTAATACCAGAATCATTAGTTCTTGGCAGCCAGTGCCCCTTGATACCTTCCCCCTTATTCGAGCCAAATCCGAGCAGCTATAATAACAGAGATCCTTTTCAGTGCCCTGTTCCCTAGGTTGTTATTTTTAAATTGTAGCTAGAAAGTGTATTTCTGAAAGAATTTTTAAAAAAGCCTTTTGTTTTGAGAAAAATTATATATTCCAGCTAATGAAGCCTATTGTTGAATACTTGTAGGGAATATAGGAACATGTTGCAGTTCTTTCTTTCATTGTTTCAAAGTCCAAACTAAAAAGTCACTAAAAAAATACTAATTGGAATGGGATTTTGGTTTATGTTTATTTTTGACATCAGCATATGCCCCAAGATCTACTCATGTTGAGTTCGTCTTAGGAAAATGGCAGAGGGACTTGGTTCTACCTTTTAATCAGATTTCACTTGATGACCGCTATCAATCTGCTTTCAGTGATCAGACATTAGCTACATTTTTAGACTCTTACATCTTTACAGAAAAGCATCCAGCAGATACCCTCATTTCCCAAAGAAGCTTAGCATCTAAAAGGGGAGATAATACTTAAAAAGTTTAAAAGATGATCCCACAAGCTGATAAACATATTAAAATTTTTATTGAATTCTAAAAACAAAGGTAATTATCAACACAAGAAAAGACATCATTCTGTCAGTTACTAAATGTGTGTGTGCATGCTCAGTCACTTCAATCATGTCTGACTCTTTGTGACCCCATGGACTGAAGTACACAAGGCTTCTCTGTCCATAGGATTTCCCAGGCAAGAAGTCTGGAACAGGTTGCCATCTCCTCCTCCAGAGGGTCTTCCCAACCCAGGGATCAAACCCGTGTCTCCTGAAGTTCCTGCATTGGCAGATGGATTATTTACCACTGAGCCACTTGGGAAGCCCAATTAATAAATGAGTAATTATTAAATGCATAATTTAGTCAATAAATGCTGAGTTGAGAGGGGTAAGATGCTCAAAGAAGACCTACTTTCTCATCATGTCATCATTATCAAAATCACCATCATCACCATGTATCGAACATGAAAATTGCTTATCATGTGCCACTGGCTAGTTTAAGTACTTTATGCACACTACTGCATTTAATTTTTACAACAACTTATGAGATCAGTGATATCGTCATGTACAGATGAAGAAAGTGAAGCTCAGAAAGGTTAAGTGACTTGTCCAAGACCACACAATGAGTAAGTACCAGAGCTGAGACTTGAATCCACACATTCTGGCTTCACAGTGTAAACCCAAAGGAAGTAAGGTTTGATCTCAGTCTTGAAGGACTGATAAGATTTCACTAAATGAGGAGAAGACTGAAGGGGGAAAGTTGTGCAAAATCAAAAAGGTGAGAAAACTCAGTCTGCCCAAGTGGAGAAATATGATTGGAGAGTTGTTGTTAACAACAACAAAACAACTGAGACTTCTGAGCAAGAAACAGAAAAACCAAAATGACATTTTAGGAAGATGACTCTGACAATAATGTGCTAGATGGATTCAAACAGCTAAAGGACTAGTTGACAGACCTTCATTATAAGTCAGGTTTGCAGGTATAAAGACTGGGACAAGCAGTAATGGGAAGAAAGAAATGAATGAGAAACGTTACAACAAGAAGTGTCAGATCTTAGTCCCTGAATGAGCCTAAGTAGTCAGAGAAAATAGAGACCCACAGATGGCTCTGAATTCAACCTGGACAAACAGGAATATGGTGTCATACTGACAAATTGGAGAGCTGATTTTACAAAGACAAGGATGGACTACATTGATAATTTCCCTGAAGTCTCTGGTTTTCCTACACAACTTATTTCTTCGTTGCATTACTTCTGTCTCTGACACGCCATGTTTCTATTTCCCAAGGCTTAGTCTTTGATCCTCTTGTCTTCTTTCCCATCCTTTACCCTACATTCTCACGATCACTCGGATAGAAGTGTGATAGAAGATCACCATGCTCACGATCACTCTGAAGGTTTGGATAGGTTTTCATAGGGACAGTGGTGATAAAAAGGATTGCCTAAAATATTTTGCTCCTCCTTTGCGTGAAGATGGTCTGAAAGTCTGGCATACCCTGTAGCCTGTACACTTCATGATAGCATCCTTGCTGAAATCTCTAATTGTACCCAGCTTTGAATTCAGAGGATTTGGGCTGGCTGAATGATGCCTCTAGAATATTGTCATGTTTGCCTTAATGATATTTCCAAACAAGCTGTGATCAGAATGCCTAAAAGTGCACAAAGATTTGAGATCTGTGTACCCTTGTGTGCCTGCTTGCTAGTAAATGTTGCACGTGTGTTCAGATGTGTTCTGAAACTTGCTTTCACTGTAACCTGGCAGTAAGGCGGTGAAGGAATGGCAAAACCTTTCTGGCCTCTCTTGATGACTGCACCCAAAGGAACAGAATAATCATACACAAACAATTAGTCTGGGCTAGTTCATATTCTGTGGGTTTAAGAGAGAACAAGGGAAAATAGAAATTGGAGACAGTAAGTACAGACAATTCTTTCAAGACATTTTGTAAATGAAACAGAGATTTAGGACCATGATGTGGTCAGGCTTGTGGAGGGTGGGGGCAGGGTAGTGAAGTCAAGAAGGATTATTGCATTCTTTCTGAGTAGTCAATAAAGTAATCCTCCTTTCTAACTTCTTAAAAAAATATTTTCCCAATACACGAAAAGTATCACAAAGAAAAATAATTGAGAGCTTGTGATGCTCAAAGGTGTTCTAAGTTAATTCACATCTTAATAATTATCGTCTATATTTGAATGGGCACATATGTGATCTATTTATTATCCCAACAAGTTTGGCAAATTAAGTAGTTTATTTAGACCAATAAAATCAGTTTTTAAGCTTTTAACATTTTAACCACTGAGAAAGAGGACAGTCTTGGGCTTTCCAGAAGGCATCTGTTATTCTGTTCCATTTCTGTGGAATGCCATTCCCCTTCAACCACCACAAACAAACTTTCAACAGTATTTGTTCTTTGGAGCATTTTGTTTCCATAACTTCAGGTCACAGGAAGGTTGGACAGAAGAGAGGGACTTCTTGTTAAAGAATCCTTCTCTTTTTCCAAAGGCTTAACCCTGATCCATTAGAATGCTTAATTTTCTTCTACAATAAATATACCCCAAGGTTATTTTCCTTGGTGAATTAGCTGGGCACAAATGAATCTTGAATTTTCATGGCCTGACTTCAAATTTTTTTTCTTTTACAATTCTCTGCCTGGCAGAATTCTCAGATTGAAGACTGACTCACACAGATGGCCAGATTGGGCATTCTGATTGAAAGAATGGGTCTCTTCAGCTGATGCTAGTTATTATAAGGAACTAACCAAGGAAAGGTGAGTCCTAAATATCTATTCTAGAGAAAAGACTTAGCCAGCCAAAATAAATTAAGTACATTTAGACAAGGCACATTCTAAACATTTCTAACCCACTATCCAGATGTTTCTATGAAAACATCTCCAAATTGGTTCCTTTTGGGAAGCATAATTTTGAAACACTGATGAAAACAAATGTCCATTTTTCAACAGATCTAATGAACTTTTCAACTTTATTAAACAGAGAACTTATTATCCTGCATTTTTCTTCCTATACAAAAGGTCTCATTTTCATAATTAAAAAATAATAAATACTTGAGTTCAAGTTGTCCTCCTCTTGAAGGAAGTCATAAATTCTATCAATCTTAAAAATCCATCTTTGAAGAGAGATCATTGGTAAGGTATGAGCACATTAATAACTGACACATTTAGTTAGCTTTGATTTCTTAAAGGAACTTCACGTTCATTCTCTCTCAGCCTCGCAATATAATAGAGATGGGCAGGCATTATCATTGCCATTTTGCAAATGGGTAAACTGAGGTTCAGAAATTTAAGGGACTTACTCGAGGTCCCAAAGCTTGGAATGCTAAAGGCAAAACACAATTATATGACTTCAAACTCCAACCCCACAGCTTTTCATGACATCACTTATGTCTTGTTTGAGTATCTGAGAAGACAGTGAATCTACCAGTACAGTTCCTATTTCCAACAGGTTTCATAACAACCATTTCTCAGCTGATTTAATGACTGAATTCTATATGGGCCTTTCTGAATAGATTACTATAAAGATCATAGCTCTTAGTTTAAAAAAATTTCAGCCACAAAACTTGTAATGCTCAAATAAGTTGATGGATCAAACATAATAAGGAGTCTAAAGATTCAGAAGTGATTAAAATAAATATTTCTAGTTAATACTGCATTCATACTATAATGTTAAAACTCTAATATTTTTTAAAACTCTAATATTAACTCCTCAACAGTTAGAGAGGGAAAAGGGAAAAGTGTATGTTTAAAAAGAGACTGAACAAGGTCTAATAAAGTCATAAACAATTGCTATACAGAGCTCACAAAGTTTTCAGTTCAAGGTGGCAGAAGAAACACATATGTTTACTTTTTATTCCTTCCCAAAATCCATTTGAAAATAAGAAGCTTTTTTTTTTTTTAAAGAATAAACCCCTAACAGCAATGGAAACAAGAAATAATATAATCAGTAGACCAGCAACTTTGAGGAAATAAAAAGCAGATGAGATCAGACTGATGGAAAATCCAAACCAGAGATAACTGCAACACACAGTAGGTGTGGGAAAAACAGCCGTGAAAGAGATATTCATCTCTAAGGACTTGTCACAGAGAAACTGCAAGTTCTGAATCCACAAATGAGAGGGGCAGAGTGATGAGGAGATTATCAAGATAAGCAATCAAAGAAACATAGGTGAGCCAGGGGTGGCCCTGAATCTCCCTATCTATGGAAATTTTCTGGACGGGTAATAGCTTCCAGAGGACCTGACTGAGAAGGGCTCCTAGCATAGGGCATAAAATGGAAGCATAGCCAGGGCTGGGTTGCCATTCCCTTCCCCAGCATATCTTCCTGATCCAGGGATCGAACCTGGGTCCCTGAATTGCAGGCAGAGTCTTTATAGCCTGAGCCACCAGGGAAGCCCAGAGCTAACTCCAGACACCCACAAATGAAAGGAAGCAACTTCCACACCCAAACATTTCTTGCACTGGAAATCCTGGGGTCTCAGCCTGAACAGCTGTTCCCAGTATGTAGTCTAGAAGAAAGTATGTCTGCTTACACAGAAATTTTAAAATTCTCAATGAAATGCTATGCTCCTAGAAAACATAAACATATACAGTTCCAGAAGAAATTGTAAACCCAAACTAGATAACAATTTGGGGGCAAATTAAGTACATATGTGTGATCCCAAAAGGGTACTGGGTCCAGACCATTTTATGGGTGAATTTGTAACCAAAAAAAAAAAATCAATAAATTCTATTTTATTTAAATTTTCCCTTGACATTTAAAAAGAGAATAACCTCTTAACTCATTCTCTAAGGCTGGCACAAATATACTAAATGGTACTAGCTGGGTTCTCTGGGCCATACCTATCTTGCCAATGATCATACTTAGCATTTTTTAATGCTGAATATACATGTTATAGGAGAAGGAAATGGCAACCTACTCCAGCACCCTTGTCTGGAAAATCCCATGGACGGCGGAGCCTGGTAGGTTACAGTCCATGGCATCGCAGAGTCGGACATGACTGAGCAACTGCTGCTGCTGCTAAGTCACTTCAGTCGTGTCCGACTCTGTGCAACCCCATAGACAGCAGCCCACCAGGCTCCACCGTCCCTGGGATTCTCCAGTCAAGAACAATGGAGTGGGTTGCCATTTCCTTCTCCAATGCATGAAAGTGAAAAGCGAAAGTGAAGTCACTCAGTCGTGTCCGACTCTTCGCGACCCCTTGGACCACAGCCCACCAGGCTCCTCCATCCATGGGATTTTCCAGGCAAGAGTACTGGAGTGGGTTGCCATTGCCTTCTCCGGACTGAGCAACTGAGCACACATATTAAGAGACCCAACGTCCATTCTCCTATTAGCACACTCTGCACTTCTCTTTGTGAACCTCATCTACTCCACTCAAACTTTTTAGACAAATTAGCTCCTCTAGGCATCCGAGTTTATAGTTCCTACCATAAACTAATTTCACATGTGAATGTATAATTTTAAATTCTTTCTAAAATATTAGCAAATTAAGACTATCTTAATTCTTTTACTAGAGTAAAAAGAATAGAGCCTTATAACTAACTACAGCTTTACAGGGCCTCGTTTATCATTGGAAACTTAATTCACAGAACTCACTATGTTAACATAATAAAGAACCATTTGATGCACGGACACACACGCACACACACTTGAACACTTTATGTCCATTCCTGAGTTTTTCATAATTCTTAGTAAGTTAAGAATAGAAGGAAACTATTTGAAAACCATTAAACTGATAGAATGTATCTGAAACAGGGAGCAAACAACCTTCTTAAGGGTAAAAGATAAGAAAGAATTAAGAAAAAGACAAATCACCACTATTACTCAAACTTATCTTGAAGTTACTAGACAGGAAAGGAAATGAAGCATAAATATTAGAAAGAAAATAGACAAGCTTATGAATAGTTATAGTTCAAGATAATCAATTGAAAATTACTGGAACTAACAGAGAGTTTCCTGAAGGATCAAGATGTAAGATACATCAAATAATTACATTACCATAAAGCAACAATACCATTAAATGAAATTTAAAAATCATATTTATAATAATTTAAATATTCATATATTTAAGAAAAACCAAAAGGTGTAAGAAAATGTTTAAATATTTCTGAGAGGGGAGGAACAAGATGGCGGAGGAATAGGACGGCGAGACCACTCTCTCCTCCACAAATTCATCAAAAGAACATTTGAACGCGGAGTAAAGTCCACAAAACAACTTCTGAATGCTGGCAGAGGACGTCAGGCACCCAGAAAAGCAGCCCATTGTCTTCGAAAGGAGGTAGGAAAAAACATAAAAGATAAAAAGCGAGACAAAAGAAGTAAGGACGGAGCTCCGTCCCGGGAAGGGAGGCTTTAAAAAGAGAGAAGTTTCCAAACACCAGGAAACACTCTCACTGGCGAATCTGTGGCGAGCCTTGGAATCTCAGAGGGCCACATAACCCTCTTTTTTTTTTAAGATTTTTTTAAAACCCACAGACTACCCGCCAAACGGTAACTCCCAGCGGAGACGCAGCGCAGACGCCTGCATACGCCATTAGCAAGCGGGGGCTGGGCAGGGAGGAGCCGGCTGAACTGCTTAGAGAGAGGACTGGGCTTGAATGCCGCGAGAACAATTTGAGAGAACTGGGGAGAGCAAAGCAGACTGTGGGATAGCTTCCCCACGAAAAGGCGGAAAGCTCTAACCTAAAACTCGGCCAGCCCCACTCACAGAATAAAGGACTGAGCAGAGTGAGCCGGCTGCGGTCGGCCCATCCCCCATCCCCCGCTGAGACAGGCAGGGAGCGCAGCCAGAGCCGGAGCGGGCAACTGCGGCCCCAGAAAGGCATCTGATACAAACTGCACACAGGCTTGTTGCTAATCAGGACTTCTTGGGCTCGGGCCAGTCGATATCCCCCTGAGAAGGTGCGCCGGTTGTACACCCAGAAAACTGAGTGGCGGGGACTGGGGAGGCGATAAGTCGCAGAGACAGCGCTCGCCAAACACCTGGTCCCCTGAACTTCTCAGACCAGGGAAGGCACAAAACACAGGCCCAACCAAGTCTGCGCCTTTGTGGAGTACCTGAGAACCTGAACTTGAGCCGCTCAGACCTGGGAAGTGCATACAACCCGGCGCCGGCCTCGGACAGTTCCCGGCAGAGCAACCTAGAGCCTGTGCAGTGTAGACTGGGACAGCATACGTGCTGTGAGTGGGAGCAAACCCAGTGTGGCCGAGACACTGCGAGCACTCCCCACAGACGCCAGAGATATTCGTCTGCAGCGTTCCTCCCTTCCCAGAACATGACTGAACAACTGAGCCTTAAAAAGTGTCCACCCACCCCCAAGTATCAGGGAGGAAATTAGACACTGAAGAGACCAGCAAACAGAAGCTAAAACAGAGGGAACCACCTTGGAAATGACAGATAGAGACGTCTAGAGGCTACTCCAAGAATAAGACCAAAAACCAGAGGCAAGAGGCTTAAGCCCGAATCCTGAGAACACCAGAGAACTCCTGACTCCAGGGAACATTAATCAATAGGAGCTCATCATACGTCTCCACACCTACACTAAAACCAAGCACCACCCAAGGGTCAACAAGTTCAGAGCAAGACATACCACGCAAATTCTCCAGTAACACAGGAAACTAGCCCTGAGCTTCAATATACAGGCTGCCCAAAGTCACTCCAAACCCACTGACATCTCATAACTCATTACTGTACACTTCATTGCACTCCAGAGAGAACAAATCCAGCTCCACCCACCAGAACACCGACACAAGCTTCCGTAACCAGGGAACCTTGACAAGTCACCTGTCCAACCCCACACACAACGAGGAAACTACATAATAAAGAGAACTCCACAAACGGCCAGAAGAGGGAAAGGCCACCCCAAGCAAAGCATTATAAGCAAGATGAAGAGGCAGAGAAATATTCAGCAAGTAAAGGAACAAGATAAATGCCCATCAACACAAACAAAAGAGGAAGATATAGGGAATCTACCTGATAAAGAATTTCGAATTTTGATGGTGAAAATGATTCAAAATCTTGAAAGCAAAATGGAGTTACAGACAAATAACCTGGAGAAAAAGATTGAGAAGATGG
Organism: Moschus berezovskii; assembly: GCF_049115385.1. Taxonomy (NCBI): domain Eukaryota; kingdom Metazoa; phylum Chordata; class Mammalia; order Artiodactyla; family Moschidae; genus Moschus; species Moschus berezovskii. The sequence continues at coordinate 13,547,424 of NC_142478.1, read as the reverse complement.
AAGAAAGGTTTAATAAGGACTTAGAGGAAATAAAAAAGAGTCAATATACAATGAATAATGCAATAGATGACATCAGAAACACTCTGGAAGGAACAAACAGTAGAATAACAGAGGCAGAAGACAGAATAAGCGAGTTAGAAGATAGAATTGTAGAAATAAATGAAACAGAGAGGAAAAAAGAAAAACAAATTAAAAGAAATGAGAACAATATTAGAGACCTCTGGGACAATGTTAAACGCTCCAACATTCGAATCATAGGAATCCCAGAAGAAGAAGACAAAAAGAAAGACCATGAAAGAATACTTGAGGAGATAATAGTTGAAAACTTCCCTAAAATAGGGAAAGAAATAATCACCCAAGTCCAAGAAACCCAGAGAGTCCCCAACAGGATAAACCCAAGGCGAAATACTCCAAGACACATATTAATCAAATTAACAAAGATCAAACACAAAGAACAAATATTAAAAGCAGCAAGGGAAAAACAGCAAATAACACACAAGGGGATTCCCATAAGGATAACAGCTGATCTTTCAACAGAAACTCTTAAGGCCAGGAGGGAATGGCAAGACATACTTAAAGTGATGAAAGAAAATAACCTACAGCCCAGACTACTGTACCCAGCAAGGATCTCATTCAAATATGAAGGAGAAATCAAAAGCTTTACAGACAGGCAAAAGCTGAGAGAATTCAGCATTACCAAACCAGCTCTCCAAAAAATGCTAAAGGATCTTTTCTAGACAGGAAACACAGAAAGGGTGTATAAACTCGAACCCAAAGCAATAAAGAAAATGGCTACAGGATCGTACTTATCAATAATTACCTTAAACATAAATGGGTTGAATGCTCCAACCAAAAGACAAAGGCTGGCTGAATGGATACAAAAACAAGACCCCCATATATGTTGTCTGCAAGAGACCCACCTCAAAACGAGGGACACACACAGACTGAAAGTGAAGGGCTGGAAAAAGATATTCCATGCAAATAGAGACCAAAAGAAAGCAGGAGTAGCAATACTCATATCAGATAAAATAGACTTTAAAACAACGCTGTGAAAAGAGACAAAGAAGGAAACTACATAATGATCAAAGGATCAATCCAAGATGAAGATATAACAATTATAAATATTTATGCACCCAACATAGGAGCACCGCAATATGTAAGACAATTACTAACAAGTATGAAAGGGGAAATTAACAATAATGCAATAATAGTGGGAGATTTTAACACCCCACTTACATCTATGGATAGATCAACTAAACAGAAAATTAACAAGGAAACACAAACTTTAAATGATACAATAGACCAGTTAGACCTAATAGATATCTATAGGACATTTCACCCCAAAACAATGAATTTCACCTTTTTCTCAAGCGCACACGGAACATTTTCCAGGATAGATCACATCCTGGGCCATAAATCTAGCCTTGGTAAATTCAAAAAAGTTGAAATCATTCCATGCATCTTTTCTGACCACAATGCAGTAAGATTAGATCTCAATTACAAGAGAAAAACTATTAAAAATGCCAACATATGGAGGCTGAACAACACGCTGCTGAATAATAAACAAATCATAGAAGAAATCAAAAGAGAAATCAAAATATGCATAGAAATGAATGAAAATGAAAACACAACAACCCAAAACCTCTGGGACACTGTAAAAGCAGTGCTAAGGGGGAAGTTCATAGCAATACAGGCACACATCAAGAAACAAGAAAAAAGTCAACTAAATAACCTAACTCTACATCTAAAGCAACTAGAAAAGGAAGAAATGAAGAACCCCAGGGTCAGTAGAAGGAAAGAAATTGTAAAAATTAGGGCAGAGATAAATGCAAAAGAAACAAAAGAGACCATAGCAAAAATCAACAAAGCCAAAAGCTGGTTCTTTGAGAAGGTAAATAAAATTGACAAACCGCTAGCCAGACTTATCAAGAAACAAAGGTAGAAGAACCAAATCAATAAAATTAGAAATGAAAATGGAGAGATCACAACCGACAACACAGAAATACAAAGGATTATTAGAGAATACTATCAGCAATTATATGGCAATAAAATGAATAACCTGGAAGAAATGGAAAAATTCCTAGAAAAGTACAACTTTCCAAAACTGAACCAGGAAGAAATAGAAAATCTGAACAGACCCATCACAAGCATGGAACTAGAGGCTGTAATCAGAAATCTTCCAGCAAACAAAAGCCCAGGTCCAGACGGCTTCACAGCTGAATTCTACCAAAAATTTAGAAAAGAGCTAACACCTATTCTACTCAAACTCTTCCAGAAAACTGCTGAGGAAGGGAAACTTCCAAACTCATTCTATGAGGCCACCATCACCCTAATCCCAAAACCTGGTAAAGACCCCCACAAAAAATGAAAACTACAGGCCAATATCACTGATGAACATAGATGCAAAAATCCTTAACAAAATTCTAGCAATCAGAATCCAACAACATATTAAGAAGATCATACATCATGACCAAGTGGGCTTTATCCCAGGAATGCAAGGATTCTTCAATATCCACAAATCAATCAACGTAATACACCACATTAACAAACTGAAAAATAAAAATCATATGATTATCTCAAAAGATGCAGAGAAAGCCTTCGACAAAATTCAACATCCATTTATGATAAAAACCCTCCAGAAAGTGGGAATAGAAGGGACATACCTCAACATAATAAAAGCTATATATGACAAACCCACAGCAAACATTATCCTCAATGGTGAAAAACTGAAAGCATTTCCCCTAAAGTCAGGAACAAGACAAGGGTGCCCACTCTCACCACTACTATTCAACATAGTTCTGGAAGTTTTGGCCACAGCAATCAGAGCAGAAAAAGACATAAAAGGAATACAAATTGGAAAAGAAGAAGTAAAACTTTCACTGTTCGCTGATGACATGATCCTCTACACAGAAAACCCTAGAGACTCTACCAGAAAACTACAAGAGCTAATCAATGATTACAGTAACGTTGCAGGATATAAAATCAATACACAGAAATCCCTTGCATTCCTATACACTAATAATGAGAAAATAGAAAGAGAAATTAAGGAAACTATTCCATTCACTGTTGCAACAAAAAGAATTAAATACTTAGGAATATATCTACCACAGGAAACAAAAGACTTGTACATAGAAAACTATAAAACACTACTGAAAGCAATCAAAGAGGACACTAATAGATGGAGAAATATACCATGCTCATGGATTGGAAGAATAAATATTATAAAAATGAGTATTCTACCCAAAGTAATTTATACATTCAATGCAATCCCTATCAAGCTACCAACGATATTTTCACAGAACTAGAACAAATAATCTCACAATTTGTATGGAAATACAAAAAACCTCGAATAGCCAAAGCAATCTTGAGGAAGAACAATGGAACTGGGGGAATTAACCTGCCAGACTTCAGGCCCTACTACAAAGCCACAGTCATCAAGACAGTATGGTACTGGCATAAAGACAGAAATATAGATCAATGGAACAAAATAGAAAGCCCAGAGATAAATCCACGCACCTATGGACACCTCATCTTTGACAAAGGAGGCAAGAATATAAAATGGAGAAAAGACAGTCTCTTTAACAAGTGGTGCTGGGAAAACTGGTCAGCCACTTGTAAAAGAATGAAACTAGAACACTTCCTAACACCATACACCAAAATAAACTCAAAATGAATTAGAGAGCTAAATGTAAGACCAGAAACTATAAAACTCCTAGAGGAGAACATAGGCAAAACACTCTCCGACATAAATCACAGCAGGATCCTCCATGACCCACCTCCCAGAATATTGGAAATAAAAGCAAAAATAAACAAATGGAACCTAATTAAAATCAAAAGCTTCTGCACAGCAAAGGAAACTATAAGCAAGGTGAAAAGACAGCCTTCAGAATGGGAGAAAATAATAGCAAATGAAGCAACTGATAAAGGATTAATCTCCAAAATATACAAGCAACTCCTGCAGCTCAATTCCAGAAAAATAAATGACCCAATCAAAAAATGGGCCAAAGAACTAAACAGACATTTCTCCAAAGAAGACATACAGATGGCTAACAAACACATGGAAAGATGCTCAACATCCCTCATAATCAGAGAGATGCAAATCAAAACCACAATGAGATACCATTTCACACCTGTCAGAATGGCTGCTACCCAAAAGTCTACATGCAATAAATGCTTGATGATGTGGAGAGAAAGGAACCCTCTTACACTGTTGGTGGAAATGCAAACTAGTACAGCCACTATGGAGAACAGTGTGGAGATTCCTCAAAAAACTGGAAATAGAACTGCCATATGATCCAGCAATCGCACTCCTGGGCATACACACCGAGGAAACCAGAATTGAAAGAGACACATGTACTCCAATGTTCATTGCAGCACTGTTTATAATAGCCAGGACATGGAAGCAACCTAGATGTCCATCTGCAGACGAATGGATAAGAGAGCTTTGGTATATATACACAATGGAGTATTATTCAGCCATTAAAAAGAATACATTTGAATCAGTTCTAATGAGGTGGATGAAACTGGAGCCTATTATACAGAGTGAAGTAAGCCAGAAAGAAAAACACCAATACAGCATACTAATGCATATATATGGAATTTAGGAAGATGCAAATGATAACCCTGTATACGAGACAGCAAAAGAGACACAGATGTATGGATCAGTCTTTGGGACTCTGTGGGAGAGGGTGAGGGTGGGATGATTTGGGAGAATGGCATTGAAACACGTATGTTGTCATATGTGAAACGAATCACTAGTTCAGGGTCAATGCATGTTATAGGATGCTCGGGGCTGGCATGCGGGGATGACCCAGAGGGAGGATAAACGGAGGAGGGAGGTGGGAGGGGGGTTCAGGAGGGGGAACTTATGTAAACCCGGGGCGAATTCATGTCAATGTATGGCAAAACCAACCAATATAATATTGTAAAATTAAAAAAAAATAAATAAATAAATAAAAATAAAAACAAATAAAATAAATAATAAAAAAAAATAAAATAAATAAATATTTCTGAGAAACTTTTTCAAAAGTCTGAATAAATATCAAAATGCATAAAAAACATCATTATTCTTTTAACATAGGACTATCCTATTGGTAAATGTATCGATTTTTGCCAAATCAATAGCTACAAATTCCATGTGACTCTGATAAAAATCCAAACTATTTTTAATGGAAATTGAAGGGCTGATTTTAAAGTTTATTTGTAAATGTGACCAGAAAAAGAGCTTAACATTGAAAAGAACAATTAAGACATTTTTCCCCAGCAAATAATAAAATGAACTATAAAATCATATGAACTAAAACAGAATTCATAATAAAAATATGTGGAGATGACACAGTAGTAAAGAAGCCTGCCAATGCAGGAGACCCAGCTTCAATCCCTGGGTCGGGAAGATCCCCTGGAGGAGGGAATGGCAACCCACTCTAGTTATTCTTGTCTGGAGAATCCCATGGACAGAGGGGCCTGGCGGGCTACAGTCCACAAGGTCGCAGAGTCCAACACAACTGAGCACATCATAGATACACACACACACAGACACACACATGAATCTCCAGAATATATCCAATATCCACAATAGTGAAGAAGACATACGAAACAAGGAAATAAATGAATCTTACTGAGCTCTGCCCTCTCAGTGCAGCAGGATCAGCCAGAGAAAAGTCTATGAGACTGTGCAGTTGATAAACACTTTAAATGCAGTATGAAATGGCTGTAAAGACAAAATGCCAATAACCTGTCAGTGATATTATATATAAATGTAACAGTGATAATCTGGTTAAGGGTGAGCATTTTATTTATTTTTAATCATGGGTCACAGTTGGCTTTTTCTTCAGAAATACATGAATTATGACCCAGTAGCCAAAGAAAACATATGTACTTGGAAATATGTGGACCAAGATTTCTCAGCTGACATTATGGAAATCTGCTGCATCTAATCCTTGGTTGTGGGCATGTCCCTGTGCATTTTAGGATGTTTAGCAGCATCCCTGGCTTCTACCTAGGCCAGAAAAAAATTTTTTATAAATAAATCTGAGCAACTTTCTCCCTTATTCTAAATTCCCTAATGACTTCCCATTCAGTTCAGCTGCTCAGTCATGTCCAACTCTTTGTGACCCCATGAACTGCAGCACGCCAGGTCTTCCTGTCCGTCACCAATTCCCGGGGTTCACCCAAACTAATGTCCATTGAGTAGGTGATGCCATCCAGCCATCTCATCATCTGTTGTCCGCTTCTCCTCCTGCCCTCAATCTTTCCCAACATCAGGGTCTTTTCAAATGAGTCAACTCTTCACATGAGGTGGCCAAAGTACTGGAGTTTCAGCTTCAACATCAGTCCTTCCAATGAACACCCAGGACTGATCTCCTTTAGGACGGACTGGTTGGATCTCCTTGCAGTCCAAGGGACTCAAGAGTCTTCTCCAACACCACAGTTCAAAAGCATCAATTCTTCCATACTCAGCTTTCTTCACAGTCCAACTCTCACATCCATACATGACCACTGGAAAAACCATAGCCTTGGCTAGACGGACCTTTCTTGGCAAAGTAATGTCTCTGCTTTTTAATATGCTATCTAGGCTGGTCATAACTTTCCTACCAAGGAGTAAGCGTCTTTTCATTTCATGGCTGCAATCACTATCTGCAGTGATTTTTAAGCCCCCCAAAAATAAAGTCTGACACTGTTTCCACTGCTTTCCCATCTATTTCCCATGAAGTGATGGGACTGGATGCCATGATCTTAGTTTTCTGAATGTTGAGCTTCAAGCCAACCTTTTCACTCTCTTCACCTTCATTAAGAGGCTCTTTAGTTCCTCTTCACTTTCTGCCATTACGGTGGTGTCATCTGCATATCTGAGGTTATTGATATTTGTCCCGGCAATCTTGATTCCAGCTTGTGCTTCTTCCAGCCCAGCGTTCCTCATGATGTACTCTGCATATAAGTTAAATAAGCAGGGTGACAATATACAGCCTTGACGTACTCCTTTTCCTATTTGGAACCAGTCTGTTGTTCCATGTCCAGTTCTAACTGTTGCTTCCTGACCTGCATACAGGTTTCTCAAGAGGCAGGTCAGGTGGTCTGGTATTCCCATCTCTTTCAGAATTTCCACAGTTTATTGTGATCCACACAGTCAAAGGTTTTGGCATAGTCAATAAAGCAGAAATAGATGTTTTTCTGGAACTCTCTTGCTTTTTCACTGACTTCCTACAGTAAATTCCAAGTTCTCCTCTTCTCCGTAGCTGCCGGAAGAATACACCACACAGGTCTCCAACCCTAGATGCCCACAGAACCCTGCTCCCCACTCACCCACCTTCACATTGGTGAAAACTAAAAGGTCTGCAGACACTGCCCAATGTCCCCTTGGGGGTAAAATTACCTCCAGTTGAGGACCACTATTGTGAACAATTGAAATCAAGTCTCTACCTCCTCAGGGTCTGAAGAACACCACCACCACCCCCCCCCCCCGTGGGTTTGGCGTCATCTCATGAGTATTGTTAACACTCATCTCTGACCATCCCTTTATATTGCCTGGACTTGTGACACTGCACCCTCATGGGTTACTCTCCCAAAGTCCAGGATCAGAAACAACAGCTTCATCCCTTCTCTTTTCCTCAAACCTCCATCAGTTCATTCTCCATCCTCGCATTCAACTAATGGCTTTACTTCCCATTTTACTGAGAAAATAGAGGCAATTTTAAAATACCTTTCTCATCTTTCTATTACAAATTCTACCAGCATTCATGTGGCTGTACCGCTATACTCAACCTTTCCTCTTATTAGAGTGGGTGATCCCTCCCTGCTCCTGCTGCCGCTGCTGCTAAGTCACTTCAGTCGTGTCCGACTCTGTGTGACCCCATAGACAGAAGCCCACCAGGCTCCCCCATCCCTGGGATTCTCCAGGCAAGAACACTGGAGTGGGTTTCCATTTCCTTCTCCAATAAGTGAAAAGTGAAAGTGAAGTTGCTCAGTCATTTCCTACCTTTAGTGACCCCACGGACTGCAGCCTACCAGGCTTCTCCATCCATGGGATTTTCTAGGCAAAAGTACTGGAGTGGCTTGCCATTGCCTTCTCCGCTCCCTGCTCCTAGCTACGCTCATATAATGAGAGGTAGCACACACATTCGGAGAAGGCAATGGCAAGCCACTCCAGTACTATTGCCTAGAAAATCCCATGGATGGAGGAGCCTGGTAGGCTGCAGTCCGTGGGGTCGCTAAGGGTTGGACACGACTGAGCGACTTCACTTTCACTTTTCACTTTCCACTTTCACACATTGGAGAAGGAAATGGCAACCCACTCCAGTGTTCTTGCCTGGAGAATCCCAGGGACGGGGGAGCCTGGTGGGCTTCCATCTATGGGGTCACACAGAGTCGGACACGACTGAAGTGACTTAGCAGCAGCAGCAGCACACACATTAATTTTATAGCCATTAATAATTCATATTTGCCACCATCCAAAGTATATGCAATACTAAAATCAAGATACTACCTTATTCCAGTTGTAGAACTATTGTGATAATGCTCCATTTTTTATATCTGATTTTATAGCCTGGTAACATTATCTGCTGCTGCTGCTGCTGCTAAGTCACTTCAGTCGTGTCCGACTCTGTGTGATCCCATAGACGGAAGCCCACCAGGCTCCCCCTTCCCTGGGATTCTCCAGGCAAGAACACTGGAGTGGGTTGCCATTTCCTTCTCCAATGTGTGAAAGTGAAAAGTGAAAGTAAAGTCGCTCAGTCGTGTCTGACCCTAAGCGACCCCACGGACTGCAGCTCACCAGGCTCCTCCATCCATGGGATTTTCTAGGCAAGAGTACTGGAGTGGCTTGCCATTGCCTTCTCCAACATTATCTATAAATATCAATAAAGTGTGAGGAAACTTGATATCTGATAGCTATTGACAAAGTGTTTGGAGGTCCAGCATCTTTCAAAGAATGGATGACTCCATCCATCTGGTATCAAGTAATCACATTTATAACTTTGAATAAACTGAGGATGTTGAAGAGAGTAAAGGTGAAAGTCATTGGGTGTTATTTTTAAGAACAATTCAGTGAGAAAAAATATGAAAGCATTTTGTCAGGTTTTTTACTGAGAACCTACTATACTGCTTTTAGACTAGCTCTGAGGTAAGTGGAGGTCTTTACTAAGGTAAATAACCTCAAAGGTTAACTTTTTCTATTTGGGGGGAACAGGATATCCTTACAATGATTCACCTTATGATGCAGTTTCCTGAGAAACTCTGGTAAGAAAATAAGATTTCCCTATTCCTGCCCCACTTTTCTTATAGGAATGCTATGAGGCTTCCAAAATGTTGGCTATACATGCAATTTGAAAAAGTTAAGTGAATTAAATGCAACCTATTACCGCCTTCAAAAAATTTCACTCCCAACCCTGGAAATATTCCATCCTAAGGTAGGCAGAATGATTGCTCTACATTGCTCTATAAGCTCCTTTCGGCTTATAAAATTTGCAGAACCAGGGACTATTATATTATTTTCCATTATAAAGCCTAAATAAGAGGGGGAAGGAATATAAGCATTTAAGTAATCTAGAAGACAGAGGAAATGGACACATTCTAACTCCTGGAGTGATGAGTTTAAGCGAACTCAGCTGGCCACGTCCGGAAAGAGCTCACAGGTGAGATGAGTCAGAGCTTGTGATGAAAGAATGAGTGTGTTTCTGAAAAGGACATGGGAGGGTGCTCTGGTCATGGTGGGTGGCAACTGCCAAGGCTAGACATCAGGACAGGGCGGAACTGGAGAGCCTTGCTGGAGAGCTGTCAAATATATTTGTCCAACTATATTCAGAGAACATGTAGGCTCTAAAGTTAGTGCCTATGGAGTAATGTATTAAGTGAAATAAGTCAAAGACAAATATCATGATATCACTTATATGTGAATTTTTAAAATGATACAAATGAACTTATTTATGGAAAAAAATAGACTCACAGACACAGAAAACAAACTTACGGTTACCAAAGGGGACACAGGGGGCAAGCGGGGAAAATGCATTAGGACTTAGGGATTGACCTGCTGCTGCTGCTGCTAAGTCGCGACAGTCGTGTCCAACTCTGTGCGACCCCATAGACAGCAGCCCACCAGGCTCCCCATCCCTGGGATTCTCCAGGCAAGAACATGGAATGGGTTGCCATTTCCCTCTCCAATGCATGAAAGTGAAAAGTGAAAGTGAAGTCGCTCAGTCGTGTCCGACTCTTAGCGACCCCACGGACTGCAGCCTACCAGGCTCCCCTGTCCATGGGATTTTCCAGGCAAGAGTACTGGAGTGGGGTGCCATTGCCTTCTCTGAAGTTAGTTCCTCCCAGGTATCAAAAAAAAAAAACTTTTTTTAATGTTTTGGGGAAATATTACCATGTCCCAAAAATGATAAAAAGAACATCTCCAATGATACAGTAGGCAATGGCTCAACATAAAAGAGCTTAAAATGCTCTTTTCTTTAATGTCTAAAATGTAATATCCTGGAGCCATGATTTATTTTTATTTCATATGGACAGAAATCACAAAACGAGAGCATGAATAAAGTCTCTCTGTAGTGACTAACAGCAACATAGCACCGCTAAAATGGTGACTAATGACATCACCACATCCTCGAGACTCGGCTAATACCAGCATTTCCTAACATTACTAAACCACAGAACACTTTGTCAATGATAAAATGGTGATGAAACACCAACCTAGAAGACAGTCTGCACACTTGACCAAAAGGAGACAGCAAAAAATAAGTGCTTCAGGAAGATCTCAAAATTGAAGTCATACATTTGAGAAGAAACATTTAATAAAATCACAAACGAATTCAACACAGACAGATTCTTATGGGACTTCCCTGGTGGTCTTGTGGTTGAGACTGTGCCTTCCATTGCAGGGGGTGTGGGTTTGATCCCTGGTCGGGGACCAAGATCCCACATGCCTCAGGGCAAAAAGAAACCCAAAAACATAAAACAGACGCAATACTGTAACAAATTCAATGAAGATTTTTAAAATGGTCCACATCAAAAAATCTTTAAAAGAAGAAAAAGTTCTCATGCTGGCGCTGCTGCTGCTAAGTCGCATCAGTCATGTCCGACTCTGTGTGACCCCATACACGGCAGCCCAACAGGCTCCTCTGTCCTTGGGATTCTCCAGGCAAGAATACTGGAGTGCGTTGCCATTGCCTTCTCCAAAAGTTCTTATAGTTGAGAAATAATCCAATATTTAGACATGAAGCTTATAATGTCTGTGATTTACTTTAAAATCTTTCCACAGAAGCACATACACTTGTGAAGCACATAAAGCGAAGGGCAGTACCTGAAGCAGCAAGTAGGAGCAGACCCTGGAGTGCGGGGTTCCATGCTGCCATTTTAGACGCAGAGTGCAAGTATTAGATGCAGTCATGGCAAATATCATATATTAATGCATATATATGGAATCTAGAAAGAGAGTACTGATGATCCCACTTGCCGGGCAGCAAAGGAAACACGTCTTGGACACAGTGGGGGAAGGAAAGGGTGGGATGATATGAGAGCATAGCACTGAAACATAATTACCATATGTAAATTAAGTAGCCAGTGGGAGTTTGCTGTACCATGCAGGGAACCAAATTCAGTGTTCTGTGACAACCTAGAGGGGTAGGATGGGGAGGGAAGAGTGTGGGGGTTCAAGAGGGAGGGGACATATGCATACCTGTGGCTGAATCATGTTGCTGTATGGCAGAAACCACCACAATATTGTAAAGTAATTATCCTCTAATTTAAAAATTATATATATAAAGTTGTAGTCATAGGGGAATTGTGTCCCCTCTAAAATGCCTATGTTAAACGCCTAACCCCAATAACTGCATTCAGAGACAGGGCTTTTAAAGTGCTAATTAAGGCAAAATGAAATCATACGGTGGGCCCTAAACAAATAGAATTAGTGTCCTTGTAGAACGTTAAGACAAACATGAACTCACATACGCAAAGACCATAAGAAGACACAGCAAGAAGGCTGCCATCTACAAGGCAGAGAGAGAGGAAATCTCAGAGCAAACCAAATCTACTAACACCTTGATCTCAGACTTACAGCTCCCAGAACTGTGAGAAATCGATTTCTGTTGCTGAAGTCACTCAGTCTGCAGTATTTTGTTACAGCACCCCTAGCAAACGAATACAAGTGTCTGCCCCAAAAATATTCAAATCCAAGAGCTGTCATCAAATGTCCTTGAGATGCTGTCTAATCCACCCATCCTCCTTTAGGCAAAGCCACCTCTAAGTCTTCCATTTGAGGGATAAAAAGTGCCTGGGAAGGAGACTTCATTCATGAAAGATGGCTGCGCTGTTGGTAATGGCACATTGAGAAAATTCTGAAATCTATATTTTAAGCTCTTTACAGCACAAAACCCATTATCAGTTTTGGACATCTAAGTTGTAGTCCTAAAGCCTTGGTTGACAAATTAATATGAAATACACTGAAAAGCTATGTTACACAACTCGGCATTAAACATTACTTAAAATCATCAATAAATATACATGAAAAGCCAGAAGTCTTGATTTTTTTTTCTTGTATTTTTTGCTTCATTCTTTACATTTAAATTCTTGATTCATGTTGTATTTATTTAACAAACAAAACAGAGGTAAAGCCCATTCCTAATGTCATTCCTCAGATAGTCTTTTTCCCACTGACCAATGATTTGTAACAGTCTATTGGTACCACTGAGACTTCTGCAATCAGACTGCTTGGCTTCAGCACTTACCACTGATGGCTTTAGGTAACACTGTAAGATCAAGTTAGTAGTCGCACCTACAGAGAGCCAGAAAAAAAATCTGAGAAAGGGCTCCAGTAGTTGACATGTGAGCCCTCAACAGACGTGAGCCACTATGATCATATTAAGCACTTACACATGCACAGAAGCTTATTTCTGGATTCTGTTCACTGGTAACTCTCCCACATCTAGTGATCCAGCCATCAAGACTCCATAACCCAACTCCCTGCCCCACCTAAAAGCTCCTCTTCCCTCATTTTGAAACCAAGGAGGACATGTGGGGCTGCTGGGCACAAAGGGTCTTTCTGTGACCCTCGTTTCTTTTTCAGACACACCGTGCAGCTTACAGGATCTTAGTTCCCCAACCAGGAGTTGAACCCAGGCCCTGCAGTGAAAGCACCAAGTCCTAACCACTGGTCCGCCAGAGAATTCCCTCCAATTTCTTGATTATAGGAAATAGGCGTCCTCCAGCCTCCATGACCTTCCCTGAGTTCCAGTGAGCAGGTTCAAACAGATGCTAATCAGGGAAGGGAGGAGATGAGGGGAGGAGGGAGGAACAATCAAGAAACAACGGCGCAGGACTTCCTCGGTGGCTCAGTGGATTCAGGTAAAGAATCCACCTGCCAATGCAGAGGACAGGGGTTCCATCCCTGCTCCGGGCAGATTCCACATTCCTCGGAGCAACTAAGTTCCCACACTGCGACGACTGAGCCCGCACTAGAGGCCACGCTCTGCAACAAGAGAACCCACTGCAATGAAACGCCTGAGCGCCACAGCTAGAGACCGCCCGAGTGTGGCAGCAAACCCGGGGCAGCCAAGAATAAAGAAAGAAACCACAGATCAGGCTTGGGGCAAGGCCCTGGTTCCCCCTCAAAGGATACGCAGAACTCTACCTTCCAGCTGTTTTGCAGACACTGAAACCCCCACCAGGTGGGAGAAGTTAACTAAGTGCCGCCTACAAGCTCAGAGACCCCAGACGAGTTGAAACCAGAGGCTGATGATGCCGACTCCCATTTACCGACCACCAACCAATCAGAAGAAGGTCCAGGAGCTGGTCTCAATTACGCCTTCTTTGATCCATTACAAAAAAGGCTCCTCACTACCCCTTCCAGGCCGGGACCCACAGTCTTGACAGTGTTAACCCGCTGTGGCTCATTTTGTCTGGCAAAGCAAAAAAAAAAAAAAAAAAGCTATTCTTTTCTACTTCACTCAAAACTCTGTCTCTGAGGTTTCATTCTGTGTCAGGGTACAGAAGTCAGATTCAGCATCCATTTCATCAAAAAATGTCTATCTCAACTGCTTTTCTAATTGTAATTAGAGCCTGAAAGTGCGAACCTTGGTGAGGTCTGGGTGGAAATAAGCCCCTGCTTCACAAGATAGCAAGAATCAAAACCCAATCAAGGAACCAAACACAGGTAGGGGAAGGAGCCGGGTTGGGGGCAGCAGACGGTGAGCAATTTCCCCTACCTCCTTTTCTGGAAGGTCTGAGCCCTCACCATATAACCAAGGTTCTCAAAAATCAGTACCTGTCTTCCTACTCTAGTTTGCAACTAGCGGCAGTCTTTGTACCCCGGTGGGCCCTAAACTTTGAGGTCACAAGTTTGAAGATTTGGAGCCACCGGTGTGGGGAAGGATTTCTACCTGGGCCCAGGTCCTGACCTGGCCGTTTCCCCCTTGGCTGATGGTGGGCAGGAGACTTCTGGACCTCTGAAATGTGCAGGATTCAGCACAGGGCAGGCAAGACAGGACCGCCAACAGAGCCCTCAGAGGTGGCAGGGAGGGTTAGAACCTTAGGACAGGGAAGAAACCCTGAGACCTTGTCTAGGGGTGGAGCCAAGGGAGAGCCGCTTCCTGCTCAACTGCGCAGGCGTGACTCTGGTGCCTGGAGGCCCGAGCGGTCCCTGGGCGGTGTGTGCTCTTCCAAGCATCCCTGTTGTGCCCCCAGTACCCCCATACTTCAGTGATCGCTTCTCCTGCCCTAACCTGCTCACTTCCTGCGCATGGGTGTTAAGTCGCTTCAGTCGTGTCCAACCCTTTGTAACCTTATGGACTGTAGCCCTCCAGGCTCCCCTGTCCATGAGTTTCCCCAGGCAAGAATACTGGAGTGGGCAGCCATTTCCTTTCCCAGGAGACCTTCCCGACCCAGGAATCAAACCTGGGTCTTTTCCATCTCCTGCACTGGCAGGCCGGTTCTTTACCACCAGCGCCACTTGGGAAGACCACTCGCCTCCTACCTCTCTCCAGGATTGTGTCTTTCCTTTTTTTACATTTTTAAATTTTATATTGGGGCGTCATTGATTTATGGGCTTCCCTGGTAGCTCAGTTGAAAAGAATCTACCTGAGATGCAGAAGACACGAATTTGATCCCTGGATCAGGAAGATCCCCTGGAGGAAGAAATGGCAACCCACTCCAGCATTCTTGCCTGGGAAATCCCATGGACAGAGGAGCCTGACAGGTTAAAGTTCATGGGGTCACAAAAGAATCCGACACTACTTGGCCACTATCCAACCACAACATAACTGATTTACTATATTGGGTTAGTTTCAGGTGTACAGTAAAGTGATTGTTAAACAAATACATACATCTATTCATTTTTAAATTCTTTTCCCACTTAGGTTTTTATAAAATATTCAGTTGGGTTCCCTGAACTACACAAGAAGGCCTTGTGATGATCTGTTTTATATATACTAGTATGTACATGTTCATGCTAAATTTCTAATTTATCTCTCCCCACAGCATTTTCCCTTTGGTAACCATGAATTTGTTTTCTTAGTCTGTGTTCTGTTGTGTGGATAAGTTCATGTGTATGCTTTTTTTTAGATTCCACACACATGCTGTCTTTCTCTGCCTGACTTCACTTAGTATGATAATCTCTAAGTCCATCCGTGTTGCTGCAAATGGCACAATTTCATTCGTTTTAATGGCTAATGTTCCATTGTGTGTGTGTGTGTATCATACATACATAATACATATAAATACACACTACATCTTCTTCATCCATTCATCTATTGATGGACGTTTAGGTTGCTTTAACTCAGCATTCAGATAAAGCCATGGAAAACATCTTCACTTTTTCAAAATGTAAATTAGAAATTAGGAAAAGGCTTTGCTTCAAGGCTTTACTTTACATGCAGACTTCCTTGTCACTTGTTCCCCTCCATATAAAAATAGAAATAGAACTATTTCCCAATAAAATTATTTTCCAGAAGTTACCAAGCAGTCTTGGAAAAAAAGCCTAAATTACCACATGCTAATTGTAGATGGTATTGATTTTTCTTCCACCTATAACAAAAATAAACAACAAAGAGTTATACTCGCTACTTAGCAATGTTTCTGCGTGTCTTTCTGCACTGTTTCTAATTACTAAGCTATTTTGAATGTGTGTAAAGCGGAAAAGTTTCCCTAAAGGCTCAACTTGGCAGCCTTAGAACAATATCCCCCTTATTGCCCATCTCCGTGACCCGTCTCCACTCTTCATTCCCTTTGACCTCTCTTGACCACTCGTTCATTCCTGAAACTCTCTTCTTTCTCCATGCCACCAACAGTGCCCTTCTCTGGTTCTTCCTCGGGTATTCTCTCCATTTGACAAGCTTCTTACTGAATGCTTGGTATGAAGCTCATCCTTGTTTCTTTGCCCTTTCCTTTTACACATTCTCCACATGAAATGCATCCAACTCTTGGCTTCAGTTGCTGATTACTATAGTTTTATTTCAAACCTGAAGCTCTCATATGCCCTTGGATTCAAGCTGTTTCAAAACTGAATTTCTCTTCTTCCCACATAAACACCACTTGGCCCCTTCCCTTTCCAGGCACCCTAATGGATTCACTGTCCATCTTTTTCACCTGGTCACTTTGCTTACATGTATTCCAGAGCTCCTTTAAAGTGATCACAGCAGAGTTCAGTGGTTGTGATAGAGGCTATTGGATTCACAGAGACAAAACTATTTACTAGACCTCACTTTACAGAGAAATGTTTCCCAGCCCCTTATCTAAGGATATCTAAGACCCAGATAGGTCTACCCTAACACTTACTGGGTTGTTTTTAAGCTGATTGCATAACTTTTCTCCATTAGACTCAAGGCTTCTTTAGGATAGGGTCCTATCTTATTTGCTGTTACTTTTTCAAATCTCTGTTCCTAGCTGAACCTCATACAGTTTGTGCTCAATAAATAGTGATGAACAGTTCTGAAGTCCCTCCAGGAAATTTTAGGGTCATTTTTTAGACTTTTCTCACTTCATGCCATAGATCCTATCTGCACTCCCTCATCAAAAAAAAAAAAAAAAAAAAATTCTGGGTTGCATTAGCTGGTTTGCACAAATGAATAGTATAATTTCCTTTCTCTTTTTTCATGTCATTGTCTAGTTTTCTTCAATACTGATTCTAGGGCTTGTGTCACTTGCTTTGGCCGATAGGATAGTAACAAATACGAAGTTCTTGAAAAGTACTTGTTCATTGGGGCTTGCCCTGCCTCGCTGCCCTGGGAACCCTGATACCACTAGATGAATGGGCCAGGAAAGCCAGTTGGATGATGAAAGACACATGACCCTGATAACTAACCCCTTACTCCAGCCAAGAGCCAAATATGTGAGCAAGGCCATCTAATGCTAGCTAATGGCAGATATGTGAGCACACTCTAATGCATGAAGGAGCCTAGGCAAGACCAACAAAAAGAACCACCCAGATGACCTAGCCCACATTTCTGATGTGCAAAATCTTGAGTTAGGAGACCACTGTTGCTTTCAGCCAATATGTCTTTGGTGGGGGTAGGGGGAAGGATTTGTTTATACAGCATAAGCAGCGTAAGCTAGCGGCTACACCAGTCTTCTTCGGTTTAAATGTCTCCAGGACTTTCGCCTTAAACATTACCTCCAAACCACCAAAGCAGTGTCCATTACCACTTTATTCTCTACCTCCAAGCTTCATACTAAGATACACCAACCTAACCTGTCTTCTTGCCCCTAGTTACTATTAAGACATGTAAAACACTTTTGCCAAATTAATCTTCCTGAAACTTTTCTTTCACATATCCTGATCAATGATAAATAAGGACATCTTTTTCCTAAACACAAGGTCCATTTTATCTCCTGAATATCTATTTTTATATTCAAAATATCCATTTTGATCCTAAAGCCAAGGAGCTTATATGATAAGCTCCATGCAAAAGGAATTGTAGAATTATAAAGCATAAAAAAGCCTAAAGTTAATATGATTTTACAACTTCCCGTTACATATGAGGAAACTGTCTATCCTATGACTATCTCACCATTGTTTTTGTAAGCATATAGCTTGTCTAGTTTCGCAGGTTCACAGCATGAGAGAAATTTTGTCTCAGGGTGAATCATACCTTGAGTCTACTTGTATCTAATCTAGATAATGTTTCAGTTCAGTTCAGTCACTCAGTCGTATCCAACTCTGTGCGACCCCATGAATCACAGCACACCAGGCCTCCCTGTCCATCACCAACTCCCAGAGTTCACTCAAACTCATGTCCATCGAGTTGCTGATGCCATCCATCCATCTCATTCTCTGTCATCCGCTTCTCCTCCCGCCCCCAATCCCTCCCAGCATCAGAGTCTTTTCCAGTGAGTCAACTCGTTGCATGAGGTGACCAAAGTATTGGAGTTTCAGCTCTAGCATCAGTCCTTCCGATGAACACCTACGATTGATCTCCTTTAGAATGGACTGGTTGAATCTCCTTGCAATC
This sequence comes from Moschus berezovskii, assembly GCF_049115385.1. Classification (NCBI taxonomy): domain Eukaryota; kingdom Metazoa; phylum Chordata; class Mammalia; order Artiodactyla; family Moschidae; genus Moschus; species Moschus berezovskii. Next base: position 13,528,993 of record NC_142478.1, on the reverse strand, counting down.
CAAGGGACTCTCAACAGTCTTCTCCAACACCACAGTTCAAAAGCATCAATTCTTCGGCAATCAGCTTTCTTCACAGTCCAACTCTCACATCCATACATGACCACTGGAAAAACCATAGCCTTGACTAGATGGACCTTGGTTGGCAAAGTGTTTAAGTGAAACTTTTGGACCTTAGACTTAAGAATTGATGCTGGAATCAGTTAAGATTTGGGAGCTGTTGGACCATAATGAATATATTTTGGGAGTTTTTGTTAATTTGTCTATTTATTCATTGGCCATACTGTGTGGCTTGTGGGATCTTAATTTCCCAACCAGGAATTGAACCTGGGCCCTTGGCAGTGAGAGCTCAGAGTCCTAACCACTGGACCACCAGGGAAGACCAATGAATGTATTTTGCGTGTGAGAAGGACATGAATTTTGCTGTGGAGTGATATGAACTGAATGTCTGTATCCTCCCCTCCATTCATATGTTAAAGACTTAGCCTCCAATGTGAGATGGGGCTTTGAGAGGTAATTCAGATTAGATGAGGTCATGAGAGTTGTGCCCTGAGGACAGGATTCAGTTCAGTTCAGTCCCTCAGTCCTGTCTGACTCTTTGCAACCCCATGGACTGCAACATGCCAGGCTTCCCTGTCCATCACCGATTCCCAGAGCTTACTCAAACTCATGTCCATTGAGTAGGTGATGCCATCCAACCATCTCATCCTCTATCGTCCCTTTTTCCTCCCACCTTCAATCTTTGCCAGCATCATAGTCTTTTCCAATGAGTCAGTTCTTCACATCAGGTGGCCAAAATATTGGAGTTTCAGCATCAGTCCTTCCAATAAATATTCAGGACTGATTTCCTTTAGGATTGACTGGTTGGATCACCTTGAAGTCCAAGGGACTCTCAAGAGTCTTCTCCAACACCACAGCTCAAAAGCATCAATTCTTCGGCATTCAGCTTTCTTTATAGTCCAACTCTCACATCCATACGTGACCACGGGAAAACCCATAGTTTTGACTAGACGGACCTTTGTTGGCAAAGTAATGTCTCTGCTTTTTAATGTGCTGTCTAGGTGGGTCATAGCTTTTCTATGGGATTAGTGCCCTCATAAGAAGACACCATAGTACTCTATCCATCATCTGTCATCTCATTCTTTCTCTCTGCCGTGAGCCAGGAAGAGAGGACTCTTACCACCCCCTGAGCGTAATAGTCCCTGATTTTGGAATTTCAGGCCTCCAAAACAACAAAATTTCTGTTGTTTTAGCCATCCAGTTTGTGTATTCCTTTGTGGCAGCCCCAGCTGACAATATCAGCATACACGAGGCACTAGTCAGGACACCTACCAATCTTTTCTGTCCAAGTCTACCATGTTTCCCCGATACATCTAAATAACACTTAAAACCTAATTGCCTTTCCCTCTCCTGATGTGAAGTTACTCCATATGAGACCTGCTGTTGCTTTGTATGGCCAGACCATTCAAGATGGTTGTTCTCTTGCTCTCCGCACGTTCCCTGCTTGCCCACAACCTACTCATGGAAGCGACCTTCTCACTTAATCGAGAGTCCAATCAGCAAATATTTGCCCCCTGCCTTCGTTGATGAGTTTTCTAATCTTTAGATCAGAACAGCTCCCCTACGACAGTTTATCAAATGGAAGACCTCTGCCCTTTAAAGGTACATAGATCAAGGGGCTAAGAGGGCTGTAACCCTCTGCTGGTTTCCTTGGCAACTGATGAGTCAGTTCCCCCCATAACTGGTAGTCTTCCTATTTGCCTCAGGGGTGAAGACGGCTGCTGTGTCCTGCAGGCTGTCTGCTGTCCACAGTGGGCTATCACTCCAGGACACTTTCGCTTCAGACGTATAAGAGCTCCCATCTAATAAAGCCCCAATGTCTGTCGCTGACTCTAGGCTCTTTCTTCAGTCTTAAGGCTGGGCAATACAGGGCCTGCAGGTCTGTGGGGATGCAGCCCAACACACCTCCTTTCACTAAATCTCCTTCATTCACAATCAGGCTTTTTGTTTGTCTTCTTTGATTACAAGTGCAACTCATAGTTCTCAAGCCCATTTCAGCCTAAGGATCATTCAAGAGCCAGAGACACAATGATGTCATGAGAGGACCCATCTTGGCCTGTCCTCACTAACAAACTCTGGAACACTTAGGCCTCTCCATCTTTTTTATTTTTAGTTTCTTTTGGCCACACCACACAGCATGTGGGATCTAAGTCCCCCAACCAGGGATCGAACCCTTAATCTCTGTCGTGGACCACCAGGGAAGTCCCAAGCCACTTGCATCTTGTTAAGGATTCCTGCTGCAGTGTTGACATCAGCTCTGCTGTGGATAACTATTCTCCTCCTGACCAACTCAAGGCAGCAGAGTGCCTGCCAGCTTTTACCCTGTGGCTCCTCAGATGCCTCTGGTCTCCCTGGCCTTAGTGCCTCTACTGTAACACCTTCCTGAAGTCACCAGGTCATCACACGATGCTGCTTATTCTGCTCTACCAGTCACTGCACAGACAAACCAGGAAGGAAACCATGAAAGTGAAAAAAGCTATCATTTATTGCCATTACTCCTGTTATGTGCCAAGGCTTCAGGTATTAATACTTTCTTCTTTTTTTTTTTTTTCTTAACTCTTATCTTTTTCATTTCTTCTTTGGTAGTTAAAAGTGAATTCTATCTCTCCTAAGAGAATCTTGAAAAGATAAGACAATTCTTCTATATGCCCCTCAAATAATACCACTGAACGAATTAAAATTTCTTAATAACATCTAATACCTTGTTGTCGTTCAGTCGCTAAGTTGTATCTGACTCTTTGCAGATCCCATGGGTTGCAGCACGCCAGGCCTCCCTGTCCTTCACCATCTCCTGGAGTTTGCCCAGGTGCATCTCCATTGAGTCAGTGATGCCATCCAACCATCTCATCTTCTTTCACCCTCTTCTGCTCCTGCCCTCAATCTTTCCCAGCAGCAGGGTCTTTTCCCATGAGTAGGCTCCTCACATCAGATGGCCAATATATTGGAGCTTCAGCTCTTCCCTGTTAGCTCAGAGAGTAAAGAATCTAATGCCTAGTCCAAATCTAAATTTTCCTAGTTCTCAAAAAAATGTCCTTTATAATTGGTTTATGAAAACCAGGATCTTCTTGAAAGCAAATTGGACTTACAGATAAATAATCTGGAGACAAGGATTGAGAAGATGCAAGAAAGGTTTAATAAGGATCTAGAAGAACTAAAAAAGAGTCAATATACAATGAATAATGCAATAGATGAGATCAAAAACACTCTGGAGGGAACCAACAGTAGAATAACAGAGGCAGAAGATAGAATAAGTGAGTTAGAAGATAGAATGGTAGTAATAAATGAAGCAGAGAGGAAAAAAGAAAAACGAATTAAAAGAAATGAGGACAAGCTCAGAGACCTCTGGGACGATTTTAAATGCCCCAACATCCGAATCATAGGAGTCCCAGAAGAAGAAGACAAGAAAAAAGACCATGAGAAAATACTTGAGGAGATAATAATTGAAAATTTCCCTAAAATGGGGAAGGAAATAATCACCCAAGTCCAAGAATCCCAGAGAGTCCCAAACAGGATAAACCCAAGGCGAAAAACCCCAAGACACATATTAATCAAATTAACAAAGATCAAACACAAAGAACAAATATTAAAAGCAGCAAGGGAAAAGCAACAAATAACACACAAGGGGATCCCCATAAGGATAACAGCTGACCTTTCAATAGAAACCCTTCAGGCCAGGAGGGAATGGCAGGGCATACTTAAAGTGATGAAAGAAAATAACCTACAGCCCAGATTACTGTACCCAGCAAGGATCTCATTCAAATATGAAGGAGAAATCAAAAGCTTTACAGACAGGCAAAAGCTGAGAGAATTCAGCATCTCCAAACCAGCTCTCCAACAAATGCTAAAGGACATTCTCTAGACAGGAAACACAGAATGAGTGTATAAACTTGAACCCAAAACAATAAAGAAAATGGCAACAGGATCACACTTATCAATAATCACCTTAAATGTAAATGGGTTGAATGCCCCAACCAAAAGACAAAGGCTGGCTGAATGGATACAAAAATAAGACCCCCATATATGTTGTCTACAGGAGACCCACCTCAAAACAAGGGACACATACAGACTGAAAGTGAAGGGCTGGAAAAAGATATTCCATGCGAATAGAGACCAAAAGAAAGCAGGAGTAGCAATACTCATATCAGATAAAATAGACTTTAAGACAAAGGCTGTGAAAAGAGACAACGAAGGACACTACATAATGATCAAAGGCTCAATCCCAGAAGAAGATATAACAATTATAAATATATATGCACCCAACATAGGAGCACCACAATATGTAAGACTAATGCTAACAAGTATGAAGGGGGAAATCAACAATAACACAATAATAGTGGGAGACTTTAACACCCCACTCACACCTATGGATAGATCAACTAAGCAGAAAATTAACAAGGAAACACAAAAGTTAAACGATACAATAGACCAGTTAGACCTAATAGATATCTATAGGACATTTCACCCCGAAACAATGAATTTCACCTTCTTCTCAAGCGCACACGGAACCTTCTCCAGGACAGATCACATCCTGGGCCATAAATCTAGCCTTGGTAAATTCAAAAAAATTGAAATCATTCCAAGCATCTTTTCTGACCACAATGCAGTAAGACTAGATCTCAATTACAGGAGAAAAACTATTAAAAATGCCAACATATGGAGGCTGAACAACATGCTGCTGAACAAATCATAGAAGAAATCAAAAAAGAAATCAAAATATGCATAGAAGTGAATGAAAATGAAAACACAACAACCCAAAATCTGTGGGACACTGTAAAAGCAGTGCTAAGGGGAAGGTTCATAGCAATACAGGCATACCTCAAGAAACAAGAAAAAAGCCAACTAAATAACCTAACTCTACAACTAAAGCAACTAGAAAAGGAAGAAATGAAGAACCCTAGGGTCAGTAGACGGAGAAGGCAATGGCAAACCACTCCAGTACTCTTGCCTAGAAAATCCCATGGATGGAGGAGCCTGGTGGGCTGCAGTCCGTGGGGTCGCTAAGAGTCGGACACGACTGAGCAACTTTACTTTCACTTTTCACTTTCACACATTGGAGAAGGAAATGGCAACCCACTCCAGTGTTCTTGCCTGGAGAATCCCAGGGACGGGGGAGCCTGGTGGGCTTCCGTCAATGGGGTCACACAGAGTCGGACACGACTGAAGTGACTTAGCAGCAGCAGCAGCAGCAACAGCAGCAGCAGGGTCAGTAGAAGGAAATAGATCTTAAAAATTAGGGCAGAAATAAATACAAAAGAAACAAAAGAGACCATAGCTAAAATCAACAAAGCCAAAAGCTGGTTCTTTGAGAGGGTAAATAAAATTGACAAACCACTAGCCAGAATCATCAAGAAACAAAGGGAGAAAAACCAAATCAATAAAATTAGAAATGAAAAGGGAGAGATCACAACAGACAACACAGAAATACAAAGAATCATAAGAGACTATTATCAGCAATTATTTGCCAATAAAATGGACAACTTGCAAGAAATGGACAAATTCTTAGAAAAGTATAACTGTCCAAAACTGAACCAGGAAGATATAGAAAATCTTAACAGACCCATCACAAGCATGGAAATTGAAACTGTAATCAGAAATCTTCCAGCAAACAAAAGCCCAGGTCCAGATGGCTTCACAGCTGAATTCTACCAAAAATTTAGAGAAGAACTAACACCTATCCTACTCAAAGTCTTCCAGAAAATTGCAGAGGAAGGTAAACTTCCTAACTCATTCTATGAGGCCACCATCACCCTAATATCAAAACCTGACAAAGATGCCACAAAAAAAGAGAACTAGAGGCCAATATCACTGATGAACATAGATGCAAAAATCCTTAACAAAATTCTAGCAATCAGAATCCAACAACACATTAAAAAGATCTTACATTATGACCAAGTGGGCTTTATCCCAGGGATGCAAGGATTCTTCAATATCCGCAAATCAATCAATGTAATACAGCACATTAACAAATTGAAAAATAAAACCATATGATTATTTCAATAGATGCAGAGAAAGCCTTTGACAAAATTCAACATTCATTTATGATAAAAACCCTCCAGAAGGCGGGAATAGAAGGAACATTCCTCAACGTAATAAAAGCTATATATGACAAACCCACAGCAAACATTATCCTCAATGGTGAAAAATTGAAAGCATTTCTCCTAAAGTCAGGAACAAGACAAGGGTGCCCACTCTCACCACTACTATTCAACATAGTTTTGGAAGTTTTGGCCACAGCAATCAGAGCAGAAAAAGAAATAAAAGGAATCCAAATTGGAAAAGAAGAAGTAAAACTCTCACTGTTTGCAGATGACATGATCCTCTACACAGAAAACCCTAAAGACTCTACCAGAAAATTACTAGAGCTAATCAGTGAATATAGTAAAGTTGCAGGATATAAAATCAACACACAGAAATCCCTTGCATTCCTATACACTAATAATGAGAAAATAGAAAGAGAAATTAAGGAAACAATTCCATTCACCGTTGCAACAAAAAGAATAAAATACTTAGGAATATATCTACCTAAAGAAACAAAAGACCTATATATAGAAAACTATAAAACATTGGTGAAAGAAATCAGAGAGGACACTAATAGGTGGAGAAATATACCATGTTCATGGATTGGTAGAATAAATATTGTGAAAATGAATATATTACCCAAAGTAATTTATAAGTTCAATGCAATCCCTATCATGCTACCAACAGTGTTTTTCACAGAGCTAGAACAAATAATTTCACAATTTGTATGGAAATACAAAAAACCTCACATAGCCAAAGCAATCTTGAGAAAGAAGAATGGAACTGGGAGAATCAACCTGCCTGACTTCAGGCTCTACTACAAAGCCACAGTCATCAAGACAGTATGGTACTGGCATAAAGACAGAAATATAGATCAGTGGAACAAAATAGAAAGCCCAGAGATAAATCCATGCACCTATGGACACCTAATCTTTGACAAGGGAGGCAAGAATGTTCAATGGAGAAAAGACAATCTCTTTAACAAGTGGTGCTGGGAAAACTGGTCAGCCACTTGTAAAAGAATGAAACTAGAACACTCCCTAACACCATATACAAAAATAAACTCAAAATGTATTAAAAATCTAAATGTAAGACCAGAAACTATAAAACTCCTAGAGGAGAACATAGGCAAAACACTCTCCGACATGAATCATAGCAGGATCCTCCGTGACCCACCTCCCAGAATATTGGAAATAAAAGCAAAAATAAACAAATGGGACCTAATTAAAATTAAAAACTTCTGCACAGCAAAGGAAACTATAAGCAAGGTGAAAAGACAGCCTGCAGAATGGGAGAAAATAATAGCAAATGAAGCAACTGATAAAGGATTAATCTCAAAAATATACAAGCAACTCCTGCAGCTCAATTCCAGAAAAATAAATGACCCAATCAAAAAATGGGCCAAAGAACTAAACAGACATTTCTCCAAAGAAGATATACAGATGGCTAACAAACACATGAAAAGATGCTCAACATCACTCATAATCAGAGAAATGCAAATTAAAACCACAATGAGGTACCATTTCACGCCAGTCAGAATGGCTGCTATCCAAAAGTCTACATGCAATAAATGCTGGAGAGGGTGTGGAGAGAAGGGAACCCTCTTACACTGTTGGGGGAAATGCAAACTAGTACAGCCACTATGGAGAACAGTGTGGAGATTCCTTTAAAAAATGGAAATAGAACTGCCATATGATCCAGCAATCGCACTCCTGGGCATACACACCAAGGAAACCAGAATTGAAAGAGACACATGTACTCCAGTGTTCATCGCAGCACTGTTTATAATAGCCAGGACATGGAAGCAACCTAGATGTCCATCTGCAGGCGAATGGATAAGAAAGCTGTGGTACATTTACACAATGGAGTATTACTCAGCAATTAAAAAGAATACATTTGAGTTGGTTCTAATGAGGTGGATGAAACTGGAGCCTATTATACAGAGTGAAGTAAGCCAGAAATAAAAACACCAATACAGTATATTAACACATATATATGGAATATAGCAAGAGGATAACGATAACCCTGTATACGAGACAACAGCAGAGACACAGATGTGTGGAGCTAGTCTTTTGGACTCTGTGGGAGAGGGCGAGGGTGGGATGATTCGGGAGAATGGATTGATACATGTATATTATCATATGTGAAACAAATCTGACGTGGTTGGGGGCTCCCCAGCTCAACACTCTGCGGATTTGAGGCCGTTCCTTCTGGAAGTGTATAAATTAGCCTGGGATAGAAACTGCATGATGAATTTACTAATTAAGAAATGAGAAACCAGAACTATAAAGGTGGCATAGAAATACAAGAAACTATTCTTAAGTAATCTTTTAAAACTTTGAACAGAGTTACAGATTTTACCATTTGTGATAAACTGGTATATATAATTTAACCAGAACCAAAAGAAAATTAATATTGTGTGAATTCTGAAGCACTTTCAACATGTTGTAGGAATAATGTGGACTTTCCTGAGTTTTACACATTCATAAGTGAATGGTCTGCATCTCGTGCCTTTGTTGGTTTTCTGCGAGCTGTAGTTTCTGGGAACTGAGCAGCTCTCATTCCTGTAACTCTTGTAATCCAGTCATTTGTGTGCCTCCTTCATGAGGATCCAGTGCGGCTGTGGTGCTGTTATCCCTCTGATAGGAACTCTAACTCAGTGTAAAGCCCCAAAGTTCTGCTATTTGTTTTTATTTTATATTGTACTATTTGGCCACCTCATGCGACGAGTTGACTCACTGGAAAAGACTCTGATGCTGGGAAAGGTTGGGGGCGGGAGGAGAAGGGGACGACGGAGAATGAGATGGCTGGATGGCATCACCGACTCTTTGGACATGAGTTTGAGTGTACTCCGGGAGTTGGTGATGGAAAGGGAGGCCTGGCGTGCTGTGATTCATGGGGTCGCGGAGAGTCGGACACGACTGAGCGACTGAACTGAACTGAACTGATATTTCATTTACAGTGTTGTGTTTGTTTCAGGTGTATAGCAAAGTGATACAGTCATATATATATATATATATAGATATATATATATATGTGAATTAACAAAAGCAGTTCCCGTCTTTTGATGGGGTGCTCATGTTTTATAACATAAAAGGCATTATTTTGAGAGAGGGATAACTTAGGTATGGCATTGGGTTTTTTTTCTTTTTGCAGCCTGAGGCAGTTGTGAAATAATGTAGCTTTTTCATTTGGTGAAATTTTAACTGTTAATGTTTTTGGCATTGTGCTTTGTACCATTTATTAAATAAAATTAAAAAAAATAAAATAAAACCAGGATCTAATCCAGGACAATGTAACTCCTTTAAGTTTCTAATCTAGAAAAAAAAATCCCTTTTTTAATTGATTAATTCATTGAAGAGACAGGGTTAGTTGTCCTGTAAAATGTCATAGTTTCTGGATTTATCTATCTGCTTCTCCATGGTATTTGTTTAACTTGTGTGTTCATCTTCCATATTTCCTGGGAACAAGAATAGCTAAAGTTTTGATTCAGGTTAAACACTTTGGGCCAGATGGAATATGTCATAAGAGGACACCTAATATCTGCTCAGCCAATCATGAGTGATGCTTGATTTTTCAGCCCTCCAATGAGGCCACCAGCAGTTGACAAAACACCTGGACTACATTCTACCTTCAGTATATTTTGATGAGATATCCTGCAGTCTTGACCACCAGGTGCAAAACACTGTTGCAGTGAGAAAACACTTTAGAGGGACTTTCCTGGTAATCTAATGGTTAAGAATCTGCCCTCCAAAGCAGGGGACAATCCCTAGTCAGGAACTAAGATCCCACATACTGCAGGGCGACTAAGCCTGAGCACTGCGGGAACCAAGATCTCACATACTGCCAGGCGACTAAGCCTGAGCACTGCGGGAACTAAGATCCCACATACTGCAGGGCGACTAAGCCTGAGCACTGCAACGCGTGAGCCCGCAACTCCTGAGCCCCCAAATGCAACAACTAGGAGCCCACAAGCTTCAACTAAGACCCAATGCGGAAAATTAAACCAATCAATTATTTATTTATTTGAAAAGCAACAGTTTAGAATACTTCCTTTTGTGAATTTAGATTAAAAATGGACCTTCAACTCCCAGGCTTGCTTTTTCGCCTCCAGACCAGTGATACTCACTGCCAACAGCAAGCCTCAGCTCTGATAATGCTTAGTGTTGCTGTAACAGGTTCAGGATCCCAATCTCTCAGTCTCTCTTCTCACAACCAGCTGTCCAGCCTTTATCTCTGTGGTTCTTCCCTGAACCCTTCGTGTTTTATTGCCCCCAGGGAGCCCTAAAGTGAACACAACATTCCTAGCAAACACTGCGAGATTCAGACCCTTTATTGCAGTTCAGATTTGAGGAGTTAAGGAATTAGCAAATGTGAAATAGATCTGCACATTTCAATCAAGGAACTTAAATAAAATTCATAAGAACATTTACCCCAAGGACACATGAAAAGTTGCTTTTTAAGTGCTAGGAGATCAATGATAATATGACGCTGAGAAAAACCATTGTAACTGCCAATACAGTAATTCTCCACTTAATGAGCAGCTTGAACCAGAAGTCAAGTGCGCCTGAGAAAGACTCCGTGCAACCTAGAAGATCTGCATATTGCATCCAATCCACCTTCCAGGGAAAACAAACAACCTTTGGGAGCTGAGTTGAAAAACTTGGTCAAAAATATAAATTATATGTTTGTTAAAACCAACCAATATAATATTGTAAAAGAAATGAAAATTTTAAAAAAAAGTACTAAGCAGAGAATACAGAAGTGGGGCAAGTATTTCAAGTCTTGGCTATGGGGAGAGGGTAGGTAATTTAAATAGCTGGTTTAAAATTGACTGAAGCCATTTTCCCAAAGTAAAGCAGAGAGGATGAGAAAATAAATCTCCAAAAACTAAGGAAGGTTTGGATTGTTCTCACCTAGAATGAGGCAACTCCAGTGTCTTACAAAGGCAGATCTATGCTGGTGATCCACATAAACATATTTGTTTGTATCTGAAGATCTTTCTCAGACAGACAGAAAGCTCTTTAATGAACTTATAGAGCAGGTCAAAAAATAATATTATAGGCAGGAAGATTTCATCTTAATGTCAGGAAGAACTTTTTTATTGTGGTAAAATATACGTAAAATCAATTTATCATTTTAACAATTTGTAAGTGTACAGTTGTGGCATTAAGTGCAAGCATCACCACTATCCACCTCCAGAGCATTTTCATCATCCTATACTGAAACTCTGGAGCCCATTAAATAATGAACCCTCCTTCCCAGAGTCTCTCTTAACCACCATTCTACTGTCTCCATGATATCAACTACCATTCCAACTACCTCGTATAACTACCACTTAAATGAGGTGTAATACCTCTCCTTTTGCATTTGGCATATTTCACTTAGCATAATGTCTTCAAGTTTCATCTATGTTGTAACATGTATCAGGATTGTATTCCTTTATAAGCCTGAATAATACTTAATTTACATATATATACTACTATTTGTCCATTCATCCATAGACGGACATTTGAATTGTTTCCATGGCTATTGTAAATTCCTGCTTTCAACTGGTTTGGGTATATATCCCAAAATGGAATTACAGTAATTTTATGTTTAAGTTTTTGAGGAACTGCTAAACTGTTTTCTACAACTGCTGTACTATTTACATTCCCACCAGCAATACACGGGTTCCGATTTTTCCACATTATTACCAACACTTGTTTTCCAGTCTTTGATAATACCTATCCTAATGAGTGTAAAGAAACAACTTTGAATAATTAGACCTGTACCACAGCAGGATGAGCTGTCCCGAAAGGTAGGGACTGACGGATGTGCTCTACCAGAGACTGAGCAGACTGACATGTTCAGCTGTGCAGGTCATGCACTATCCAAGGGCATCTGGTCACCGGATAAATAAAGGCTGAAAATCAACATGTTTCACATGCCACGGTTTGAACCCTGGATTAGGACATTTTCCTCCCTGAAAATATTGTCAGCTTGCTAAGCCATGTGCCTACAGCGGCACCTTTTTAAATACAAACAAAGGCACTTATAAAAGCTATTAATTATTCTGACTGACTGACTCTTCATCATGAGGAAGCTGTACATAGAACAGATTATTGCACAGGCTAATACCCAGACTGGATGACTATTAAGGCCCTTTCCAATGGTGGTATTCTGTGGATCTCTTTGACAGTATTACAAAATGAACCTTGATTCCTTTGACACACCTTGCCTTGACAGGTGAAGTCACTAACCCCTTGCCTTGAATCTGGGATGGGTGACTGCTTCACTAATAGGAGTAACTGGAATAAGAATAGGCATTCTGCAGGAGTAACACTGTATCAGTTTCTAAGCCCAGACTTTAAGAAACTGGCAGCTACCATTTCCTGTCTCTTGGGACACGCCTTCTTGGAACCCAGCCACCACTCTGTGAGGAAACATAAACCACTTTGTAGGGAGATACACATGGAGAAAACCCAACACTCATTACCAAGAAAGCAAACTATCTCGGAAGTGGAGCCTCCAGCCCCAATAAAGAGGATGATCTGTCCCAGCCAAACCCTGCCCAAATTGCAGATTGATGAGTAAGGTATGTTGTTTTAAACCACTACCATTTTAGGGTGATTTTTCTTTAGCTGCAGCTGATAATCAGAACAGTCTGGAATATAATGTGACCCGTGCTCCAAACTCACATTTCCACAACATGCCTCACACGAACAGTGCACTGAAGGATTCCCAGGTGAGGTCTTCCCTAAGGAGCCCTTGATTAATTTTTTTCCATAGAATGTTTTATTTTGATTATTTACTTGATGTTAAATAATCAGATTATTAAATATTCTCTCATATTGTTATTTTTATCAAGGTGTACTTGCTTTACAATATTACAAAAGTTACAAGTATATAACAGTGATTCACAATTTTTATAGATTATACTCCATTTAAAGTTATTATATTACCTACATTCCCTGTGCTATGTATCTTTGTAGATTATTTTATACATAGCAATTTATACTTCTTAATCCTCAACTCCTATCTTATCTCTCCCCTCTCTCTCCCCACTGGTAACCACTAATTCATTTTCTATATCTTGTGGTTTCTTTTTGTTATATTTATTGTTGTTTAGTCACTCAGTCATGTCTGACTCTTTGTGACACCATGGATTATAGCCCACCAGGCTCCTCTGTCCACAGAATTTTCCAGGCAAGATTACTGGGGTGGGTTGTCATTTCCTTCTAATATTTATTAGTTTTATTTTTTTAGATCCCACATATAAGTGATTACATACAGTACTTGTCTTTCTCTGCCTTATTTCACTAAACATAATATCCTTTGAATCCATCCATGTTGCAAATGGCAAATTTTTGGAGTTTTTTATGGCTCAGTAGTATTCCATAATATATAGATGTACTTTTTAAAAAAGCAGAGACATTACTTTGCCAACGAAGGTCCATCTAGTCAAAGCTATGGTTTTTCCAGTAGTCATGTATGAATGTGAGAGATGGAACATAAAGAAGGCTGAGCACTGAAGAACTGATGCTTTTGAACTGTGGTATTGGAGAAGACTCTTCAGAGTCCCTTGGCCTGTGAGGAGATCAGACCAGTCAATCCTAAAGGAAATCAGTCCTGAATAATCATTAGAAGGACTGACGTTGAAGCTGAAGCTCCAATACTTTGGTCACCTGATGTGAAGAGCTGACTCATTAGAAAAAAACCCTGATGCCAGGAAAGACTGAAGTCAGGAGGAGAAGGGGATGAATGAGGACGAGATGGTTGGATGGCATCACCGACTCGATGGACATGAGTTTGAGCAAACTCTGGGAGGTGGTAAAGGACAGGGGAGCCTGGTGTGCTGCAGTGCATGGGGTCACAAAGAGTTGGACATGACTGAGTGACTGAACAACAATTTCTTTATCCATTCATCTACTGATGCACACTTGGGTTGCTTCCAAATTTTTGGTGATTGTAAATAATGCACTGGGGTGCATGTATCTTTTTTAATTAGTGTTTTCCGTTTTCTTCAAAGATATACCTACGAGTGGAATTGCTGGATCACATGGTAGCTCTATTTTTAGTTTTTCAAGAAATCTCCCTGCAGGGTTCCACAGCGGCTGCACCAATTTACACACCCATCAAGAGCGTATAAGGGTTTCCTTTTCAAGGAGTTTTGATTTTTTTCCCTCATCTGCCTCATCTCCTCTCCCATATTCCCATTTAAAATAAAACTGTTGAAACCCACCTTCAGCAGCATCTGCACCCTCCCTGATTGGATTTCTCCAGGAATCATAGGTTTCTCAGAGCCACACACTGGACGCTTCCACAGTCTCTTCAGGAGCTCCTATTTTACCCTGAGCCAGTAGTATATAGCCTTCAAGGGACAAAATAGACACAAAACGGCAGCTGCTGTGCACATTGGCTCTCTGTTGCTGCTGTTCAGTTGCAAAGTTCTGTTGGACTCTTTGCCACCCCATGGACTGCAGCACACCAGGCTTCCCTGTCCTACACTCTCTTGGAGTTTGCTCAAATTTATGTCCACGGAATGGGTGATGCAACCTAACCATCTCATCTTCTGCCGCCCCCTTCTCCTTTTGCCTTCAATCTTGCCCAGCACTTTAACTTTCAACAAGCGGGAGCTTGGAAGCCAAGCAAAGGGGCAGGGAACGCAGAGCATAAACCGCTGGTTCCGGACCCTGACTCTCTGCAGTTGCTCCATGCAGCTCAAACTGCCTGCACTCACTGGGGAGGGAAAGGTTTCTCAGCAAGCCCTTCCTTAATTCTGGGTCTCGTTTGTTAAACTACCCTCCTCCCTGACGACCGCCCCCTCACCACCACCACTTTCATTTCAGGAAGGAAATAGTTAAAAAGACTCCTGCCCTTCAGGGCCTGGGAGGGGGCGGCCGCCTATTGCTTTATAGTGGCTGCAGCCCTGGAGGGCTGGAAGGCTGGGACTTTCTCGCCGCCCTAGAGTGGAGTAGATCTGGGAGCTTTGAGAGAAGGGGAGGACAGACGCGAGGCGCGTCCCTTCGGAGTTTTCTTTTTCTTGAGAACCCGCACGCGCGCGCACAGCCAGCCCTTTGGTCTGGCGATCGCGGACCAGAGGTGGAGAAGCTCCATCCCCGCGGTGGCTGAAGCCTGGCGGCTCGGGGAGGACCTCCCCAGAGAAGCCGTGCCCAGGAAGTTTTCCGAAGCGGAGGCAACGGTACAGCCGGGGCCGCCGCCGCGCCGGATCCCGGGACACTCGCCATTCACCCTCGCCGGCTCGGCTTCTACTCGCCCGGGCGCCGCACGCGGACCGGGCAGCCGTCTGCGCCCGCGGAGCTCCACGGTCGGTGCAACTCTTTCCTCTCGGGGTCTCGAGTCGGGTGGGGGAGACGCTGGTGGGCCCCTGGGTGGGGAGGACAGGCGACCTCCGAGCGATGTCGCCCGGCGCCGGCACCTCTGCCCCGGGGCTGGCATCACCTGCCCGCGGGGGTGCGTGGCTGCGCGGGCGACTTCCTGGGCGGCTGCGCTCCCGGGCAAGTTTGGGGTTTGGGAAACTGATCCGAAGCCCCTCCGCCTTCCCGGGCGGGCGGCGGAGTTTTCATCCAAAGAAAATCTGGATCTCCCTTCTCCAGGCGTGCGAGAACTTTGTGGACCATCACGCCGGTGTCGCTGGCTCCAAAGCCCCCTTGTGAAGTTTGCCCCGCTGCTGGCTCACGCCCGGGACGTGCCAAGGGTAGCCAAGGGCACCGGGTGTGAGGGGCAGATGTGTTTGGAAAAGATGTTTTTGGAGAACCCCCAGGGCAGCTACTTTGGAAGCCTGCCTGTGGAGGTCTGGGCGTTTTGGTCTGTGCCCTCCTTTAAAGGACACTTGTTGCCTTCACGTGCGGAAAACAAGGGCCGTTCCCAGATAATCGACCTCTGTTTCCGCCGTCCTAATGGCGTTCCCGGTACTTGGCGGCACAGGGGGTGGGCTCGGAGGCATATTAAAGACAGCCGTTGTCAGTCAGGAGAGTTACTAATTTCTTAGTGAGCAAAACCCACCAAAGTGGGGGGCGAAAACTTATTTAAAAGTTCCTAGTTGTTTTTTTTTTCTCTTGTAGATTATTTATGGCTCCCTCGCCCCCACCCTCCGTTTTGTGTTAACTAATTGAGAAATACCTTGGCAATCATTTCATGTAAATTACCTGCTCTAAACTCACGCCACCTGGGTAAGGTTGGAATTTCCAAATCACTAATTTGCTGAACTTTGATCCTCAGAGTCCCCAGATGTGAAAAGGTTTAAGCATCAGGATCGAGTCCTCTTGCCTCATACTAGCTTTTGAACTCCAGGAAATCCTTAGACCCCAAATATGAAGAACACTGAATCTGTAAACCAGGTCCTTCAGGTCTGAACCTGAGAGGCTTCACCAGAGCTATGAGTGATGATGACTGATGATCTGAAGTCAGCGTGACTTAGATCCATGGAGATGAGCTAAGACTCATCCTCGGAGGAATATGTAGTTCAGAGGGTTTCTTTCCCTTTGGTTTTGCGTCTTTCATCCAATGATGATATGGCAGACACATGCCTTTCCCAAATGTACCTTAGTTCTGCAGTTCCATATGTGTACAGACAGGGCTGAGCGAGATGACTTCAGAAATGGTGGTGTCACCGTTGGAGGAGGGAGGCAAGTGGTTCTTATGGTAGGCAGCTCACACTTTGATAAGAACCCCCGGCTTTGATAAGACTCCTCAACTCCTGCGGTCATCAGCTCACCAAGTGAACCAAAGTGCTGATGTTCAAACACTAGTGCTACTTTTGTGAGCCACCTAGCCAGGCCCGCTCGCAAAATATCCTCCTAGCAGACTATGATGGGCAGAGAGCCATTCCATTTCTGAGAAAGGCCTTCTGTCTCTTACTTTGAAGAAAACTCCTTAATAAGGTTCATTCCCATTGGGAAACTGGAAGGCATTAGTCATTAAATAGCATAAGATATTGAAGAATTTCCTTTTTTTCCATCTCTGATCTGAAGAGGAGAGTGACAACATGCTTTATTCTTGGAGCGGTGTGGAGCCCTGATCACCACTGTGTAACTGAAATAGCGGCGTTTCATAGGTCTATCAATATTTTGGCAGATACTCCAAACTGTAAGAAGCAAGGAAAAAAAAAAAGCTGCTTATTATTTGACTTAGTCAAAAAGTTCGTTTGGGCTTTTCCATCAGCTGGTACAAAAAACCCGAATGGACTTTTTGGGCAACCCAATACTTACAATTGTCTAGGCAGAACCATATACCCAGTATGCCCGTAGCTTAGAAAAACTGATATTTTAATCATTTAATCAGACTGAATCAAGTCCTATGATTAATTAGAGTGAAGGGTTATACCTGTCCTACCACTTCGTGGTCACAAAAAGGTAACTTCTTCAAGGCTGTTTCCTCATGATAGTCTCCCTGCCTACCTAGAGTTGTGAAGCTCAAGTCAGGTAACAAATAGGTGTATAATAGATTACCACAGTACGTAAACTTTTTTTGGCCTCGTGGCATAGTTTCCTGACCAGGGATGGAACCCATGCTCCCTGCAGTGAAAGCACAGGGTCTTAACCACTGGACCACCAGGGAAGTCCCAAATGTTATTATTAATTCAGGTTCCTGGGGAAAAAAAATCTCTGGGGGAGGCAAAAGTATACAGTATTGCACCTTACATTTACTTTAGACCTTCTGTAACCTTGAATAAATCTTATTTCTTCATATATTGACTAAGCCCTTAGCTTTAT
This sequence comes from Moschus berezovskii, assembly GCF_049115385.1. NCBI lineage: Eukaryota > Metazoa > Chordata > Mammalia > Artiodactyla > Moschidae > Moschus > Moschus berezovskii. Next base: position 13,511,201 of record NC_142478.1, on the reverse strand, counting down.
TAATAACCAAGATAACTGTCAAACTCCTAAAAATGGCTGATATCAACCACGGATAGACTCAAAAGGACACAATTCTTAAAACTTAAACTGTGACCTGGATGTGTTCATCATATGTACACACTACATCATGAATGAAAGATTCACAAAAACTCACAGAAAAGATCAAAATGGGAAGAGCCATTTTTATATATGTTTGTTGTATAATCACCAACCTCCCTCATTTTCCCAGCATCTAGACTTCCTGAACAAGAAGGACCACTTGCTCTCTGCAAGTGACTAAAACAAAACAATGAAATGGTCTTTTGAAATCATATCTAAGCACCCTGCAATGTCTGTTGCTTCTTCAGAATGCTGGAAACATTGTTGAACATTTTAAGTGCTAAGTGAGTGTACAGCCTAGCAGTTAGCTCAGACTCAAAGTCAGACTCACCTGCCTTGGTGTCATAGAAGGGCCACATCAGCTATGGCCTTGGTGAGCTACTTGACCTTTCTGAGCCTGTTTCCCTGTGTTTATAATGGAAACAGATACATGGTTCTCATGGTCATTGGATGGATGAGATGACATCGCACGTGTGAAGTGCTCAACGTGGTGAATGGCTGGTCAGAATCAATGTAGCTATAAAGGATGTTCCCTGGTGGCTCAGAGGTTAAAGCGTCTGCCCCCAATGCAGGAGACCCGGGTTCAATCCCTGGGTCGGGAAGATCCCCTGGAGAAGGAAATGGTAACCCACTCTAGTATTCTTGCCTGGAGAATCCCATGGACGGAGAAGCCTGGTAGGCTACAGTCCACGGGGTCGCAAAGAGTCGGACACGACTGAGCAACGGAACAGAACGGAAAGAATATAAACGGATATTTGGAAAATCAAATAGTACACCTGGTCTGAGAAAGTCCATTACTAATAGTTCTACTCATTGATAAATATCCTTATAGTAATTTCTGACAAATGGAAGAGCAAAAATCCTCCTGTCGGAGGGTGTAGATTGGACTTCCCTGAAGGTTAAGACCTGTGGTTAAGACTTCCTGTGGTTAAGACTCCACGCTTCCACCCGGGGCAAATTCATGTCAATGTATGGCAAAACCAACCAATATAATATTGTAAAATAATTTGCCTCCAATAAAAAATAAATTAATTAAAAAATTTTAAAAAATAAATTTAAAAAATTGACCTGAACAAAACTAAAAACAAGTTAAAAAAAAAAGACTCCACGCTTCCAAAGCAGCGTGGAGTATTCAATCCCTGGTCAGGGAACTAGGATCCCACATGCCATGAAATGCCTACCCCCTAAAAAAGATGTAGATTGTACACATTATTTATCCAGGTTTTTAATAAAATATCCTGTCTTTATCAACTATCTTATTTTTAATTGACTAAGATTGTTAAATGTATTGACGATTTAATCACAGTTCTGATTTTCAGTGAACATCTCATAATACCTAATAGGCACCTGAGCTGCATTTTATTTCTGGGTTCATCATTTACCACATGGTAAACAGCACACATGTTGAAATACTAGATTGTTAATTATAGAATTTGGTGATTTTATGCCTTACTACTATATGACTTTCACTCAGTATGTAATGTCTTTTCCATTAGTAAATAAAATATTGTTATCTCAACAGTTGAAGATTTTCTGTAATTCAGGCTATCAGCCTAAGTGTAAGGGAGAAAAGAAAGTAACTTCTTCTGTACTACTTAAAGGGAAAACTGTCAAGTCCTCATTCATATTATAATCTAGATGTATATGTGTGCATGCGTGTTCAGTCACTTCAGTCGTGTCTGACTCTCTGCGACCCCATGGACGGTAGCCCACCAGGCTCCTGTCCATGGGACTTCCCAGGCAAGAATACTGGAGTGGGTTGCCGTGCCTCCTCCAGGGGATCTTCCCCACCCAGCGATGGAACCTGAGGCTTCTCCTGCATCTTCTGTATTGCAGGCGGAGTCTTTACCACTGAGCCACCCAGGAAGCCCCAGATGTAGGTATAGCAGTGGAGAAAGGCAAGAGAGGCAGAGATACAGAGATATAACCTGCCCTTATAGAGAGCTTTGATCTTGTCTGCCTTTGTTCTGCCATGGGGTAACCTAACACAGATGTCATCTCATCCACTTACCAAATAAATCCTGCTTTTTCATTGAAGCAGTAAATTATGATTGACTGCAGTCTTACTGGCAGCTGGATTTGTAACCAAAATCATTTTCCCTCTTTTCTTTTTCCAGGTGGAGAAAGAAAAAAAAAAAAAAAGAGGGTGTCAAATCAACAGATTAAGTGACATTTCCTGAAATTTGCATCAAGATGGAAACCTTTTGGCTCAGGGTGTCCTTCTGGGTGGCGCTGGTTGGAGGTGTCATCGGTGATAACCCTGAAAGCTACAGCACAAACCTAAGCATCCATGTGGACAGTGTCACCACTTTCCGTGGGACAGAACTCAGCTTCGTGGTTACCACACATCAACCCACGAATTTGGCCCTCCCCAGCAATGGCTCAATGCACAACTATTGCCCACAACAGACTAAGATTACTTCAGCTTTCAAATACATTAACACTGTGATATCGTGTACTATTTTCATCGTGGGAATGGTGGGGAATGCAACCCTGCTCAGGATCATTTACCAGAACAAGTGCATGAGGAATGGCCCCAACGCGCTGATAGCCAGCCTTGCCCTTGGAGACCTTATCTATGTGGTCATTGATCTCCCTATCAATGTATTTAAGGTAGGAAATCACCACGCGTGCGTTTGCAGGTTGGCATGCATGCTCTGGTTCCACAGCCGAGAGGAGTGCCTCAGACCTTTCTGTCCTTTGGAGTTTCAGTCCGTGTTTTTACTGAGAGCCATTTCTGCTGTCTTAAAACTGGGTGACATTTATAATTTTTATTATTTCTTCAGTGGGACACTGATTTTCTGACTTATTTATTAACAAAAGAGTATCTCAGGGATGACTCTTCAAACAGTTGTGGTCTTCCATGAATGGGGTTCTCATGCCAGTCCTAAGCTGGCTGAGTGGATGGGCAATATGGGAAAAGATCAGTGGATTTTTTTGAGATTCCATTTCTGGGGTGAGACCTACTGAGCCCAACAAGTATTTAAAATAAATATATCTTCAGTTTTAGTTACCTTCTCAGTGTGATGCTGTCTGGGAGCCAGATATCCACAGTTTGACATGAAATGAGAGGGCTTGTTTTATTTTGACTGGCTGATTGAAGTCAAAGGTCATGCTGGCTTCTGCAGTTATCGGGGTGACTTAGAGATAACAGGATGCATGTGATGGCAACCCAGTGGTGACCACGTTGAGCAGCGTTGCTAAAACCATTTCAAACGGGCCTTGGTTTACTGCTGCATCCTTCCGTGTTTCAGCTTACGTTTATGGAGAACCCACTGTGTGCCTGCATGTGTGCACTGCCCAGAGCTAGGCAGTGGGACCCAAGTCAGTGCCTGGGTGGGAGAAAATGATAACTCACCCATTGTTGGTGTGATCGCCTTGCTCTCGGGACTAGTTAGTACCAAAACAACTACAGCCAAAAGCAATTAGTCATTCCACATTGGGTTAGTGGTTGTGAGGGGGAAACTGCTGCAAGAATTCAAATGAGCTGAAATTCAAATGAAATTTCATGATCTTTGCCAGATGTTTTGGAATGTCTTTATTCCTAGCCCAGGGAAAGCACGTTCCTCAGCCTTCTTTTTCTTTTTTTTTCTTCTATGTATTATCTGTAGAAACAAAACTATTCTGAGCAAGAATACTCTGAAATATGACTGGAAGTGGAAAGTTTTGTCAGTTGCAGACATGCTTAGTTTTACGAGAAACAATAGGCTCTGGGTTTTAAGTAGATCGACTCCAACCGTGGTGACATGACACTCGCCTGCTAGAAAAAGCAGTGGTCTGACAACAAAGATGAAAACACTGATGAAAACTTTGAACATTACAAGCAAATAAATCCTCTCACAATGATTCCAATACACTGTTTGCCAAATTGGGAGAATAAGACACCAAAAGGTTAAAAATCACATACTGTCTCTTTCCACAGAAGGGCATGAGCACATGTGTTTTCTATTTGAACGTAAAGCAGAATTTCAGAACCAAATTAGGAGGCAAAATTGTAAATAGGAGGCAAATGTGTAAATAATTTAAAATATTTAGCACATGCTACAGAACTTTTTTTTTCTTTTCAAAAGTTTTTTATTTTCTCTTTGTGAAATATTACATGTACTCAACATAGCTTCCTTAAGACATCTCTTTATTAAGAGATTAAAAAATGTTGACTTATTCACAATCATGGTGTGGAATATTAAATAAACATTGATTATTCATATTTATACAGCTAGTTAACCAACCCATTATGGCTTGGGAAACATCAGAACTGTCTCTGAATTAATAATCCCTATCTGACCAGGTGCAGAAGCAGGTTTTTGGCACATCAGTATCTGCTGAGGAGACATCTCTTTGAGGTGCTACCTGTCATTCACCTGGCTAAACTTCATTTCTATTCCATAATAACATTTTAAGTCAGATCACATGGGATGTCTCCAAATTTGGTGAAAATTCAAATAAAGCTTTGTTTTACATTCATATAGCAATGCGTGAAAACTAGCACTTCCTTATTTGACCTTATAAGTCTCCCATCTTGGGAGTCCAATACTTCATACTGCCGTTTTCAACAATGTGGACAGTTTGATGTGTTTCTTTGTTGTGGGAGTGCTTTTGTATAATTCCTGTTTTTCTAAAACTTATGTAATGAGTCATTTAACCAATGGTTATTTTAGAAAGTAAACCTTTGGGGTTAAAAAAAAAAGAATTACTCTTTAGTCATTTTAGTCTTCTTTCAGGGGAAAAGAGAAAAGCACTGGAGTGAGCATAAAAGTCTCACAATATTCACGAGCTATTTCTACTTCCTCCTGGCAGTCCTCTTGTCTAGATTGGGAAACTGTAAGATGTTACTGTTTCTCTGACTTCTGCCTGAGAGTCAGAGAATTCCTTCTAAGCAAGCTGCCTCCTGCTGTAAGAGTCTGATGCCTTGAAATCTCACACATCATACCTATGGATTCCTCTGACCATGTCAAGCTGTATTTCAGGGCAAAATAGTAGCCATCCAATCTCACTGTACCATTATGTTTAGGTACCAATGAAAAGTGCATAGACTTGAAGAACATTCTATTAAAGGGATGCATGAAGCTTCTTTATCTCCCCTACTATTAGAATTAGGTTGAAAGAAGAATGGTTGAAAGGACGTGCCACATTCTTCAAAGAAAGATACGTTTTCAGATCACACAGGTCATTGTGTTTAACAGTTCCATCAGTTGCTTTTTTTAGACTCAGTTCTAAGGTGTCTCCAGAGGGCGAACATTGCATTGAGTGGGGTTAGAATCAGAATAAGTGAAAGCAGTGTACAGGTGGCAAGCTAGACTTGCTGATGAGACTGTTACAATAAAAAGGAGAGTGCCTGACAAAGTGTTCTTTCTATTCACATTTTGTAATCTCTCTTTCACTTTGAAAGAGGTTGCACTGAAATTGTTTCATGCGTTGATGTGCTGGAAACCCAGCAGAAGAGCAGGGCAGCCAGTCTCAGACGACTAGGCTGTTTCTGTTCGGTCATCATCCCATGCAGCTAGTGTTGGGTGGCTTGGGATGCTCTGTGGGCATGGAAGAGGCGTTCACTACACATCTGAAGTTCCAGGTTTCCTTGTTAATGTCTGTCGTGTCAGGATTTCCTCCTCCAGGCTGTAATGGACGTTGCTTGCACTTATCACGTGCTTCTCTGCTCGGACGCCCCCAAGAGCTCCTGCTTCTTCCTAACACGCATGTGCAGCTCTCGTCCAAATGGCAGCACTACCCCTAAGTAACGTTCTCTGCCCTGAGGCTGGATATAATCACCGAATTGCCTCTGCTGAAGCATGTACAAATCCTGAATTTAAAAATGAATTAGGTCTTAAGTTATATACACTGCACAGAGAAGAAATAACCCAAAAGTGAAGAGAAATTCCTCTAGCCTTGTTTACACTTGTGCGAGCGCGCACACACACACACACACACACACACACATACATACACATTACCTGACAATAAAAATCAGACAGTCTGAGACAATATAAAGTAGAAGGAACCAAAGGACGCAAATAAATGCCAATTATCTTGTTGACTGTCAAATGGCAATGTTGAAATGCTATTATTTATCAAGGGATTACTCTAATTTTGAATTATACAAAAACAAAACATATCGTTAGATTCATGAGAAGATTAACAAAAATAGGAGAGAGGAGAGAAAAGGAGTTAGTAGACCCTTTCAAGTAGTCACACTTATAACCAAACTGATGATGGATTCAGTCTGTCAAGAATTACACTATTTGATATCCTGAACTTTCAAGGAAGGCAAAAACTTAGCAAAATAGATCAATCTGTATATAAAATATTTACATTCACTGCAATGATAAAACAAAGCATCGTATCTGTGTTTCAAGTCCAAAAATACCCCCTAATGACTCAATGACAATATAGAATTATAGAATTTAATAATTATAAATTTTTTTAATGACTCATTTATGCCAACTTTAGGGAGATAGGTTTTAAACTTGAATAGAGTGGAAACCCTAAAAGTGATGTTGGTGCATGGGTGGGCCAAAGCTTGGTATCATGTGCTTTCAGTTCAGTTCAGTCCCTCAGTTGTGTCCGACTCTTTGTGACACCACGGACTGCAGCACGCCAGGCTGCCCTGTCCATCACCAACTCCTGGAGCTTACTCAAACTCATGTCCATCCAGTCGGTGATGCCATGTGCTTTCAGGATGACAGTAACTCAGATGTACACACAGATATGCCCATAAGCCATTGCAGCTCATCCTCTTAAGTAGAAACAGGAGTGTGGGGAGATATATGTAGTAAGGGAGCAGAATGGAGAGGATGAGAATGGCAGCCGTGGGAAGAGGGAGCAATTGAGCCCAGTGACTTGGCATGGAAATGTCATCACGGGGGAGCCGAAACCAGTGACGTCATACACAATACTGTAGGTGAAGAACGGCTCCACTGGCGTGTAGGGTAAAGCAGATCTCTGAGAACAAGCTAAGCAGCCAGTGACACATCCAGTAATTAGTTGTTGACTAATTGACTCCATTCCAAGCAACCACCTCTTCCTGAGGACAACAGTGAAAAATAAATACAATTTCTGTATGAAATTATCAAGGATATTTTGCAATGAAAAGCCAAGATTCCCAATATGTTTCTCTGGCAGAGGATCTGAGCAATGTGGAAACCAGAGACATTCACACAAAGCCAGTTTATCTCCATATTCACACAGACTTTGACATCTTGTGCAACTGGAATCCATCTTGTTTGGGCAGCCATACAAAAGTTGTTTCCGGACACATCAAATCACCAGGGCAATATCTGTATTGGAAACAAATTGCCACAGCATAAAAAGCATATGCCTCAAACATAGAACCTGTTCAATAAGTGCTTTTTAATATGATTTAACAAAATCATATCAAAACGATGTGATTAAAATTAACTTCTTTTTTTCCCACTGAAGTAGAGTTGATTTACAAGGTTGTGTTAATTTCTGCTACACAGCAAAGTGATTCAGTCATACAGTCATATTCTTTCCCATGATGGTTTTCACAGGATATTGAATACAGTTCCCTGTGCTATACAGTGGGACCTTGTTGTTTATACATCCTATAGATAATAGTTTGCATCTCCTAATCCCAAACTCCCAATCCTTTCTCTCCCACCCTACCTCCCCTTGGCAACCGCAAGTCTGTCCTCTGTGTCTGTGGGTCTCTTTCTGTTTCATAGATAAGTAAAAAATATAGGAACACTTCACAGATTTGCATGTCATCCTTGCCCAGGGGCCATGCTAATATCTGTATCCTTCCAGTTTTAGTATATGTGCTGCTGAAATGGGCACTAAAGCATACTTCTAATCTGATTTCTCTGAGATCTTCAAATTAAAATATTGATGACGATAAGGACGATGATACTGATCTGTCAGAGGGAGTCTTCATTTACAAACAAGGCGCAGGGTATTCTCTGTGGTCTGCACATACTACTCCCCCAAGCTGATCAGATTACCCACCCCTGCATATATAATCATGATGTTTGCCTTTTACTCATCATCAAGCAAATAAAAACAGGCCTTTCTCATATATTCCAGTAATAGCACTATAACCATAAAATTAGGTATTCCCTAAAATTTCAGAAAGAAAACGTCCCTTCACTGAGCTTTCTGTCTCCTTCCTGGTACCCCATACCCCAGCTCATCGTGTGCTGTTAGGTGTCTCTGCCTCGGCCTCATCTCTTCGTGCTTCTCATCTACTCCTGTTTGTCCAGCTAACCAAGAGTAGCAAGACGATCCTTCTGCCTGAAATATCCGCCCTCATGCCTCCTCTGGTTTCTTCCACTGTATTCTTCAGATCTCAGCTGCAGCAGCTCTTTGTCTGGGAAGCATGCCTGGCCTAGACTGGGTCAGGGCCTTCCTCCTGGGCTCCCATGACTCTCTCTTAACCCTGAAAGAGCATGAGACACACACCCTATTGTCCCTGGCAATTCCCTTGCCTGTCTGCCCCTCCTAGACTGCAGGTCCCCTGAGGCCCGCTGCCATCATTCTCATTTATCACGGTTTCTCCACATCCAACAAACACTGTGCCCAGTTTCAAAACTACTTGATGAATGAGCAAAATAAGAAAAATGTACTGTATTTGTCTCTATAAGAATGTTTTTCCCCCATGCAATTCCAGATCTAAAGACAGGCTTGCTTTTTTAATTTATTGAATCTTTACTATTCTCCTGCAAACCAGGGACAGCTCAAAGTCCAGAAATCTACGAGAGAAATATATGCAACATCACAGGATTGTTTTCCCTTTGTCTTTAGAGGTCAAGAGTTCTTTTTCTATGGTTCTGGCATTATATTGTTTAATTTCCTCTCTCTTGAGTAGTGTAACCAATTAAAGAATCTCGTTTCAAGATTTCTGTGCAATACACAGTCCTTCAGCATAGTTGTAATTGTGGTTTCGACTGAAATATTCAACCTACAAGTGATTTGGAATATCAAAATGAACATTCATATCACGAAAGATTTTATTTGCTCTTTAGAGAACAGGAAACAGATTGATTTTCTGGCATGGCTGAGACACAGGAAGATTGTAAAAGTTCATTATGCTAACTAGCTGACCTAAGGATATATGTACATATTAAATGACAGAGTGATAAATTTATTACCCAATTTGCTGTTTATTATAAGGAAGTTGCTGTCTGAAAAGGCTTCAGAACCCTCTCCAACTCTACCTCCCCTTCTGACTTTTCGTTTCCTGTGTCTGGGAATCTCATTGCTTTCTCTCATGGTCCTGTTAAGTAATTATTCTCATGTAAGGTTACTCAGCTAACCCTCAGCATTTGGCTCACAGCACAGTTATTCCCGCTTCGGTGATGGGGGATGGAAACCGTGCATCACAGCAGGATTGTTCCCAGGGCTGAGAGACGCTTTCAGTCCCCTTCTCACTGGGAAGGTGTTGGGATGTAGAGAACATTGTGACTGATACTTCTCCATCAAACTGGACAGATCATGGAAGAGGTTGCTGTATTCTAAACTGAAATCGTGATGCATAAATGCTTTACTTTTGAGAAAAGAATTTTCTCATACACACTGTGTGTTGCAGTAATTCCATCATTCTGTGCAGTAAAAGCAGATGTCCTGGCTCTTGTATTCTGAAATATTTCTACAGTGTCTTTGTCCCATGAGTTGCTAGCATGGGAGTTTTATTTCTTTATTATCATACAAAATTTACACAGTTCGTATATAGAGTATATGAACTAAAATGAAAGAGGATGGGGTATGAAGTTTCTGTCTCTGAAGTTGATTTGAAGGCTAGAGTGGTTAAATAAGGAATGTTCTAAGAAACTCCATCAAAATAAATTTGATACACAGCCAGAAATTCTACAACTGTTTCTGGATCTACCATCTAATCTCTCGGGAGCTAGAATTATTGCTTTCTACAGCTACCATTTTATTTTTAACTAGGTCTAGTTTTTCTTGGAAAAACTTTCCTACATTATAAAGGTAACAGTTGATATTAAACTGTAATAGAAGTGAACATAAGTCTCATTCAGTGTTACTTTTTGATAGCCTTATTTTCAAATTTGAACATCAAAAATTTTGCAAAACCACATTGCTCTAAAATGTTTATTTAAATTTGAGAGGTTTGAAGTCTTCATGTTCCTGAACTCAAGAAGCAAAAATCAAGTGTGCCTTAGATTTAGTATTATTTTTGTGAATGTGCAAATTTAAATTTCTCCACCTCATGCGACGAGTTGACTCACTGGAAAGACTCTGATGCTGGGAAAGGTTGGGGGCGGGAGGAGAAGGGGACGACCGAGAATGAGATGGCTGGATGGCATCACCGACTCTGTGGACATGAGTTTGAGTGAGCTCCAGGAGTTGGTGATGGACAGGGAGGCCTGGCGTGCTGTGATTCATGGGGTCACGGAGAGTCGGACACGACTGAGCGACTGAACTGAACTGAACTGAAACTTTAGAGAATTTAGAATTTAAACTTCTCTAAAAGTGTCATCAGCATCATTTGCCGTCATGTCTTACTTGGCAATTAGGATAGACAACAGAAGCTGCTCAAATTATGCTTCTCATAACACTTAAACATGGGAGTCCTATAATTTTAGATAGAGTTTTATACTAGAAAGTAATGGAAGTGGGCAACTGTTGGCCATTTGGTTTCTCAGTTACATCAGCTCTCTCTTGTCTAAATATTCTTTATTCATTCATAAATATTTATTGAGCTCCTCCTATATGTCAGTTATTGGGGAAATAGCAGTGAACAAAAACAATCCTTGTCCTCAAGGATTTACATTCTAGTAGAAGAACAAGACAACGATCAAGTTAAGGATGTGAAAGAGCAGCTAAGGAGAAAAGCAAAACAGGGAAGAGGAATAAACGAAGGGGGAGGAGTGGGTAAAGAAGAACTCAATAGAAGGCGATGTTGAGTAAAAACTAAAAGGAGCAAACCACACTACTGTCTATGAGCAGCCAGCCAGTGGAAATGGCAAGTGCAAAGGCCCTGGGGCAAGAATGTGCCCAGAGGGTCAATGGAGCAGCAAGGAAGCCACGGTGGTTGACTGGAAGGGAGAGAGTAGTAACACATGATGTCACGGAAATACTGGGGTAGGGCGGGCAGTGCCGGAAGCAGACAACATAGGGCCTAGCCATAGGTGACCATTTAATTTATTGTCCAAACCAAGATGCTTTGGGAGTGAAAGGAGACACTATCAATAATTGCATCTGGACAATAGGCATAAACCAAGACTGTCCTGGGGAAAGTAGGAAGTCTAGTCACCCTACCTACACACCTTTATAAAACCTTTAGCCTCTTTCTGCAAGTCAGATAGGAAACTCTTAGGAGGTTATGAACAGATGCGTGACATGATCTATTTTACATTTTAACAAGAACTTGCTGGCTACTGGGTTGAGAAGCATTTCCTAAATCGATGAAGGAAAAATATACACTGAAAATACATTTTGTGTACCAGTTTATAGGGCTTCCCTGGTGGCTCAGTCAGCAAAGAAGCTGCCTGCAATGCCAGAGAGGTGGCTTTGACCCCTGGGGTCGGGGAAGATCCCCAGGAGAAGAAAATGGCAACCTGCTCCAGTATTCTTGTCTGAAAAACCCCGTGGACAGAGGAGTCTGGTAGGTCACAGTCCACGGTTCACAGAGTTGGACACGACTGAGCAACTAAACCAGCACCACCATACCAATTTATAACGGGAGAATACTGCCCCCTAAAACTTAATTAGTGCTTTCTCTGTACCAAGCTAACTCATTGGATCCTCACAGCAAACTTATTGCACTGCTACTGCCTGAAAATGAAGAAACTGAGGCACAGTGTTTAAAGAATGTGCTCAAGGTCACACAGTCAGCAAGTGGCAGAGCCAGGGTCAGGATCCAGTCTGATCCCAGAGGCCATGCTCTTAGCTAAGCCGCCACACTGCTTCTCTTCCATGTGCCTCATAAGGCAAACTTGATAGTCATCCAGATGTCAGCCCTAGTACAGAAATAAATTTTCAAAGACTGTGTTCAAAAATAGTCATCCCCGTTTCTTTCCTGCATTAAATCCAATATTTCTTTAGTTGTTTATTTAGGACAGAAGTCACACACTACAAAGGAAGGATGTATATGAAACAGAGATTGCTCTCCAGAATAGCATTTGTGTTGTAAGTCTTGCAGATTGCATTGGAACATCTGGGAAACAGATTTTTGTATTCTATACTCATTGTCATGTTGGTGAGATCAACTGACAGAAGGAGGCCAGAAAATAAAAATAAATAAACTGTTAAAAAAAAAAAAAAGGTTAAGTCTTTTGATGATCTGATTGCTTAGACATATATATCTGCTCAGAGGAACGTTTTTGCCAAACTGATGCCTCATCCAATTATTACAGGAAAGGCAATTTTTAGGCATGAGACAGAAACATGAGTGTCTATGGCTATCCCACAGTTCCAGGTGGGATAGGAACACCTGATTTTATTGATAAAACTAAATGTTGCATTTCTAGACCTTCCTCCCCAGGAGTTTACCAAATGCATAGGAATTAAATGAGGAATATGAAAGAACAATGAATGACATTTGGGGATATGTCTAAAATTATATTTAAAAAGAAGCTAGAAATAAAATGCCTAGGAATAAACTTAACCAAGGGGGTAAAAGACCTATATTCTGAAAACTATAAAACACTGATGAAGGAAATTGAAGACGATAAAAAGAAATGTAAAGATACTTCAATCTCTTGAATTGGAAGAATTAATATTGTTAAAACGGCCATATTGCACAAAACAATCTCCAGATTTAGTGTAATTCTTATCAAAATACCCATGACATTTTTCACTGAACTGAACAAATAATTCTAAAATTTATATGGAACAACAAAAGACCCAAATTTCCAAAGCCATCTTAGAAAAAAGAGCAAAACTGGAAGTATCACCCTTTCTGACTGCAGACTATACTATCAGTTTAGTTCAGTTGCTCATTCGTGTCTGACTCTTTGCCACCCAATGGACTGCAGCACACCAGGCCTCCCTGTCCATCACCAACTCCCGGAGTTTACTCAAACTCATGTCCATCGAGTCAGTGATGCCATCCAACCATCTCATCCTCTGTCATCCCCTTCTCCTCCTGCCTTCAATCCCTCCCAGCATCAGGGTCTTTTCCAATGAGTCAGCTCTTCGTATCAGGTGGCCAAAGTATTGGAGTTTCAGCTTCAACATCAGTCCTTCCAATGAACACCCAGGACTGATCTCCTTCAGGATGGACTGGTTGGATCTCCTTGCAGTCCAAGGGACTCTCAAGAGTCTTCTTGAACTCCACCACAGTTCAAAAGCATCAATTTTTCAGCACTCAGCTTTCTTTATAGTCCAACTCTCACATCCATGCATGACACCTAGAAAAACCATAGCTTTAACTAGATGGACCTTTGTTAACAAAGTAATATCTCTGCTTTTTAATATGCTCTCTAGATTGGTCACAGCTTTTCTTCCAAGGAGCAAGTGTCTTTTAATTTCACGGCTGTAGTCACCATCTGCAATGATTTTGGAGCCCAAAAAAATAGTCTGTCACTGTTTCCACTGTTTCCCATCTATTTGCCTTGAAGGAATGGTACCAGATGCCATGATCTTAGTTTTCTGAATGTTGAGTTTTAGGCCAACATTTTCACTCTCCTCTTTAAGTTTCATCAAGGGGCTCTTTAGTTCTTTGCTTTCTGCCATAAGGGTGGTGTCATCTGCATATCTGAGGTTATTGATATTTCTCCCGGCAATCTTGATTCCAGCTTGTGCTTCCTCCAGCCCAGCGTTTCTCATGATGTACTCTGCATATATAAGTTAAATAAGCAGGGTGACAATATACAGTCTTGACGTACACCTTTCCCAATTTGGAACCAGTCTGTTGTTCCATGTCCACTTCTAACATTTGCTTCCTCACCTGCATACAGATTTCTTAAGAGGCAGGTCAGGTGGTCTGATATTCCCATCTCTTGAAGAATCTTCCACAGTTTATTGTGATCCACACAGTCAAAGGCTTAGGCATAGTCAATAAAGCAGACGTAGATGTTTTTCTGGAACTCTCTTGCTTTTTTCCATGATCCAGCAGATGTTGGCAGTTTTGGTTCTTCTGCCTTTTCTAAATCCAGCTTGAACATCTAGAAGTTCACAGTTCACATACTGTTGAAGCCTGGCGTGGAGAATTTTGAGCATTACTTGGAGAATTTTAAGCATTTAAATGCAGAGTTCCAAAGAATAGCAAGGAGAGATAGGCTTCCTCAGTGATCAATGCAAAGAAATAGAGGAAAACAATAGAATGGGAAAGATTAGGGATCTCTTCAAGAAAATTAGAGATACCAAGGGAACATTTCATGCAAAAATGGGCACAATAAAGGGCAGAAATGGTAGGGATCTAACAGAAGCAGAAGATATTAAGAGGTGGCAAGAATACACAGAAGAACTATACAAAAACGATTTTCACAACCCAGATAATCATGATGGTGTGATCCTGAAATGTGAAGTCAAGTGGGCCTTAGGAAGCATCACTACAAACAAAGCTAGTGGAGGTGATGGAATTCCAGTTGAGCTGTTTCAAATTCTGAAAGATGATACTGTAAAAGTGCTGCACTCAATATGTCAGCAAATTTGGAAAACTCAGCAGTGGCCACAGGACAGGAAAAGATCAGTTTCTTTCCAATCCCAAAGGAAGGCAATGCCAAAGAATGCTCAAACTACCACACAGACTATATATAAACCTACAGGAAACAAAACATATGGTCCTGGCGGAAAAGCAACCACATCATTGACAATGGAACAGAATAGACATACGAGAAATAAACTCATGCACCTATGTCAATTAATCTGCAACAAAGAAGGCAAGAATATACAGTGGAGAAAAGACACTCTGTTCAATAAGTAGTGCTGAGAACTGGATGGCTACGTTTCCTTATACCATATACAAAACAGAAAAAATCACTCAAAATGGATTTAAGACCTAAATGTAAGACCGGAAACCATAAAGTTACCAGAAGAGAGCATAAAAGACTCCTTAACAAAAATCATAGCAATATGTTTTTGGATCTGTCTCATAAGGCAAAAGAAATAAAAACAAAGATGAATATATGAAACCTAAATAAATTTAAAAGCTTTTGTTAGCAGAGGAAACCATCCATAAACCAAAAAGACAACCTGCAAAGTAGGACACAATGATGGAAATGATGTGACTAATGGCTTAATATTCAAAACAAACAGTTTGTAGAATCAATATCAAAGAATTAAACAACCCAATCAAAAAATGGCCAAAAACCTGAATATGCATTTTTCCAAAGACGACATGCATATGGCTAACAGGCACATAAAACAATAACTTGACTAATTACTAGAGAACTGCAAATCAAAATAATAATGAGATATCACCCCACACCTGTCAGAATAGCTATCATCAAAAAGTCAACAAATAACATATGTTGCAAGGATATGGAAGAAAGGGAACGCTTGTACACTGTTGGTGGGGATGTGAGTTGGTATAGCCGCTGTGGAAAGGGGTGTGAAAGTGCCTCAGAAAACTGCAAATAGAAATATCAAATGATGCATTCTTGGGTATGTATCTAGGAAAAAATGAAAATACTAATTTGAGTTTTATGTCACAAAAATCAATTCTATAGAATATCTGCCTTAAAAAGAACATGTGAACTTTTAACTTAGTTTCAAAAACAAAAATGTCTAGAATACTCCAGAATCTGTCTTTTGTGTCATGTATATCACAAATGCTGTGTGTCTCTGCTTATTTCCTTTGTTTCCACAAATTTGATGTTCTTATAAAAGCTAAACCTATGAAAATTAAGGTAGTGTTATATCATTTAAGTTGGAGAAGGAAATGACAACCCACTCCAGTGTTCTTGCCTGGAGAATCCCAGGGACGGGGGAGCCTGGTGGGCTGCCGTCTATATATATATAGATAGATAGATAGATATAGATATAAAGACAACATTTATATACAAATGTATATAATTTATATACAAATATATATAATGCTTAAACATCAACGTATATATCTGTACACTAAATATGCTTTAAATATAAATCTTGAACATAATCCTTTTATATGTTGATCAGAATTTTAGAGAGTCACCAGGCCTTGCACAGGCAGAATTTCCTAGGCAGAATTCTTCTCTAAACACTTTAAAGACTTGTGTGGTTTATGTCTGAACTTTGTTCATTATGATTCTTCTTGGCATTTCAGGCAAATCCACTATCTGCCTTCATATTGGATAATCCCCAAATCAATTCACACATTTACTAAGTGTCTACAGAAAGCATAGAGAAATCTGGGACAGACATGCCTTTGAGTGGCTGGCATTCCATGTTGAGTTCCATCAAGTTAGCCTGACTGCCAGGGGAATTTTATATTCCACTATTTTTTTAAAATTTGGAGGATCACTGAACACAATTTTACTGGGAGAAAAAATTACATTTTTTAATGTAAAACACCTATTAACATTTTCTTTAAAGACAGAGAAACTGTCATTTCTCCTTCTCCTAAAGTAATATATACAGCTATCCCAAAATTAATCAAATTACTCCCCAGAGACACAAAGATAAAATTAGGTTTCAGCCTTTTCCATTAATGCTACAGTTAATGGTCATTTATTTTAAAACTTTACAACACCCCATGAAACACAGATTAAAAAGCACTGATTTCAGACAGTAAATGTTATGAGAGTTTAAGTTGGATTGATGAAATTTTCCAGACAACCTCTCTGAGGTTATTTTTGTTAAATGACATATTTGGGGTATGCCAGTTGCTTGGTAAAACTTGGAGGTTTAGTTGTATTCGGGTTACTATATTCTAAGACAAGATTGGTAAGAGAGGGTTGTTACAGAAATTTACCAAATCGTAGCATATGAAGACAGATCTATTAATGAAAGGAAATCTTCCTAATATCAACACCCAGATTTGCATTGCAACATCCCTAGAGAGAAATTTTATTTCTCAAAACCACTGACTAGATTTTAAATGGAACACAGCAGTGGTCTTACAAGGCACTTAATACATCCTCCCAAGAAGGTATTCAGAACTGCGTGAACACTGGGTTTTGCAGTCTTAGGATCATGCCTTTAACTTTAAAGGTAGATGATTAGTTGAGACTTTTCCTGCTTTTTGTTCTGAGGAAATAGTTAGCCTCACCGTAATATTTTTATTGGTTTTATGGAGTAAACTTAAAATTGCCTCCAGCTCCTGGATTACCATAACGGAGGGAAGTGAATCCACAGGGAGTCTGGAGGCAGAAAGGTGATATTCCAGGGCCTAACTTGCAGGCAGTGAGTGCTCACCACTTCAGCTTAATCCTGTCTGATTCTCTGACCCAGGGATGGGCAAACTGCAGCCATGAACCAAATCTGGCCTATTTTTCTAAATGAAATTTATTGGAACACAGCCATACCCATTGCTTACATAAATGGTTCCGACAGATACCAGAGGACCTGCAAAGCCTAAAATATTTACTATCTAACCATTTACAGAAAAAGTTTATCAACCCCTGCAGCATCTCACCAACTGCCCTGGCCCTGCCTTTCATCTCTGTCTCTCATCCTCCCCCATTTTGTCCCATAGCAGGTCAGAGCTCAAGATCTGAACCTCAAAATACGAGGAAGCCTTCATAACCTTCGCTATTCCTAAGTGACCGATGCCCACAGCCACCAAAATAGTAGATGGCATGATCCCAAGAGATCAAAGTATGTTTCTTTTTTAAAATAGTTTTGTGACTGATCTGAAATAAATCACTGATCTTTCAAATCACTATCTTTTTTCAAGATTTTTTTCCTTGATATGGACCACTTTCAAAGTCTTCATTGAATTTGTTGCAGTATTGCTTCTGTTTTCGTTTTTTGACCACAAAACACGTGGGATTTTAGCTTTCCAGCCAGGGATTGAACCCACACCCCTTGCATTAGAAGGCGAAATCTTAACCACTGGACAACCAGGGAAGTCCCTTCAAGTCATCATCTTTGTACGAAGAAATAAAGATGGGCCATCTCATGGAATCCCATTAAGGACAGTGACACATAGTCAGCCTGTTTCTGAGGTGACTGCTCACAAAAATGAGTCGAACAGCCTAGGGCTATTACCTTCCCTCTGTCTTCCCCATTTATGTTAGCAAACTTCCAAACTTCATTTCCTGGAAGGTCTTAGCAACTGGGTATCCATCAAACCTGTTGGACAAAACTGTATATGTTTTCTGACCAAAATTGAAGAAGTTTTTAATTCTTGGTCACAGACGTAGAGACATTCATTCCGTTGTCTTTCAAGCAATCAGTAACAGCTCTGAACCATGGGGCTTAATCTTCAAGCAGTAATTCATGTTGCAGTTAAAAGAGAAAAAGAACAAAACAAAGACAAAATTTCCGTTTATTTCAGGGAAATTTCACACAGAAGAAAAAAAGAGAGGTACTCTCCAGAGATCTTAAAGATAAAAACTTTACATACTTGAAGTTATTTGATCTGAAAAATCACTGCATTTTATATTTCTTTGATAGACCAATTAAACTTTATGGTCATAATTAAACATAGATGAATTCTTATCTCTGGGCTATAAAATTCAAGGAATATTTATTTGGTAATGGGCAGAACTATTCCAGTAGAACTATTCCAAACCCTAAAATATGATGCCATCAAGGTGTTGCATTTAATATGTCAGCAAATATGGAAGACCCAGCGGCCACAGGACTGGAAGAGGTCAACATCTGAATTCCCAAGAAGCATAGCACTAACGAATGTGCTAACCATCAGACAATTTGCACTCCCATGCTAGTAAGGTCATGCTTAAAGTCTTGCATGCTAGGCTTCAGCATTATGAGACCCAAAAACTTCCAGATGTCCAGGCTGGGTTTAGAAAGAAAGAGAAACCAGAGATCAAATTGCCAACAGTCCCTGGATCATAGAGAAAGCAAGGGAATTGCAGAGAAACATCTCTACCTCTGTTTCATCAACTATGCCAAAGCCTTTGACTGTGTGGATCATAATAAACTGGGGAACTGAAGCTCTTATAGAAATGGGAATACCAGACCATCTTACCTGTCTCCTGAGAAACCTGTATGCAGGTCAAGAAGCAACAGTTAGAACCCTGTTTGAAACAATTGATTGGTTCGAGATTGACAAAGGAGTATGACAGGGCTGTCTGCTGTCACACTGTTTCCTTAATCTACCCACTGAGCACATCATGAGAAATGCCAGGCTGGATGAGTTACAAGCTGGAATCAAGATAGGCGGGAGAAACATCAACAACCTCAGATATGCAGATGATACCACTTAAATGGTAGAAAGCCATCAAGAGGAACTAAAGAGCCTCTTGATGAGGGTGAAGGAGGAGAATGAAAGAGCCGGCTTAAAAGTAAATATTAAAAAAACTAAGATTATGGCATGTGGCCCCACTACTTCTTGGCAAATAGAGGGAAAAGGTGGAAGTAGTGACAGATTGCCTCTTCTTGGGCTTTAAAATCACCACAGATGGTGACTGCAGCCATGAGATCAGAAGACGTTTGCTTCTTGGCAGAAAAGCTATGACAAACCTAGACAATGTGTTGAAAAGCAGAGACATTACTCCTCCAACAAAAGTTCATATAGTCAAGTCTATGGTCTCCCCAGTGGTCACATACAGTTTTGAGAACTGGACTGTAAGGAAGGCAGAGTGCTGAAGAATTGATGCTTTCAAAGTGTGGTGCTAGAGAAGACTCCTGAGAGTTTCTTGGACTGCAAGGAAGTCAAACCAGTCAATCTTAAGGGAAATCAGCTTTGAACACATATTGGAAGGACTGATGCTGAAGCTGAAACTCCAGTGTTTTGGTCATCTGATGCGAATAGCTGACTCATTGGAAAAGTCTCTGATGGTGGGAAAGATTTGAGGGCAGAAGAAGAAGGCATCACAGGATGAAATGGCTGGATGGCATCACTGATGCAATGAACATGAACTTGGGCAAACTTCAGGAGACGGTGAGGGACAGGGAGGCCTGGCGTGCTGCAGTCCATGGGGTCACAGAGAGGCTGGGTGACTAAACAACAGCAACAATGGACAGAAAGGCCTTGTCACAGACAAGGGGAAGGTGGGGAAACATATAAGACCTACTCCGTGGTCCTTCTTTAAAACTGTGTATGTATGTATGTGATTTTGTGTCACAGGTATTATCTGTATACAACAACCTTTAAAAATTATTAGGGAAGGAAGGGGGAGCTACAGGGGATGGGAGGAAGAAGACAGAGTTGGGTGATGGAGATTCATCCTGAGACCCCACTGTTAGCCACTGTGTAATTCAGCAGTCACACTGAAGACTTTCGGATATGTTTAAGAAAGGGGGGAAGTGAAGGAAGGAAGAAGGAAGAGATGGAGGGAGCCTCGACTCTCAGGATGTGAGGAGTCAACGTTTGTAGTTCCAACTATGTGAACCCGAACTTGGAGCTATTTATAATTTTACAGACACTAATCCAAATTGGCCCTGCTTGCAGGCGATAGAATATAGGCAATCATCTCAGCTGATGGGCCCAATTCTACCTCTACTGTGGTTTTGAAATTTTTTACTTGTTTGCAGTAACTGTGATGAACTCTGATGAAGTGATAAATATTTACTTTGTGGAAATGGCCCAGAAGAAAAACCTGGTACTAGAATTCAACATGTCTAATAAAGTGTTATTTCTTAACTAGAAACTGGAGAGAAGCAAGTGCTTTAGGACTTAACATCCGTCATTGGGGCTTCCCGGGTGGCTGAGTGGGTAAAGAATCTGCCTGCAATGCAGGAGACTCGGGAGAAATGAGAATCAAACGGGGGAACAGTTGGCAAGGAAGATCCCCTACAACCCACTCCAGTATTCTCACCTGAAAAAAATCCCATGGACAGAGGAGCCTTGTGGGCTACAATCCACGAGGTCACAAAGTGTCGGACCCAACTGAGCGACTAAGCACGCACAGCAAAGAGTTCTTACACTTGACACCAAAATCACAATCTAGAAAACAGATAAATAAGACCCCAAAAATATAAAACGTTTACTCAGCAAAAGACCTTCTTCAGTTCAGTTCAGTTCAGTCTCTCAGTCATGTCTGACTCCTTGCGACCCCATGAATCTCAGCACACCAGGCCTCCCTGTCCATCACCAACTCTGGAGTTCACCCAAACTCACGTGCATCGAGTCAGTGATGCCATCCAGCCATCTCATCCTCTGTCGTCCCCTTCTCCTCCTGCCCTCAATCCCTCCCAGCATCAGGGTCTTTTCCAGTGAGTCAACTCTTCACATGAGGTGGCCAAAGTATTGCAGTTTCAGCCTTAGCATCAGTCCTTCCAGCATCAAGGTCTTTTCCAGTGAGTCAACAGGGAAGGGGGAGCCTGGTGGGGTTCCGCCTATGGGGTCACACAGAGTCAGACATGACTGAAGTGACTTAGCAGCAGCAGCAGCAGCAGCAACTCTTCACATGAGGTGGCCAAAGTATTGGAGTTTCAGCCTCAGCATCAGTCCTTCCAATGAACATCCAGGACTGGTCTCCTTTAGGATGGACTGGTTGGATCTCCTTGCAGTCCAAGGGACTCTCAAGAGTCTTCTCCAATACCACAGTTCAAAAGCATCAATTCTTCGGCAATCAGCTTTCTTCACAGTCCAACTCTCACATCCATACATGACCACTGGAAAAACCATAGCCTTGACTAGACGGACCTTGGTTGGCAAAGTAATGTCTCTGCTTTTTAATATGCTATCTAGGTTGGTCATAACTTTCCTTCCAAGGAGTAAGCGTCTTTTAATTTCATGGCTGCAGTCACCATCTGCAGTGATTTTGGAGCCCAAAAAAATAAAGTCTGACATTGTTTCCACTGTTTCCCCATCTATTTCCCATGAAGTGATGGGACCAGATGCCATGATCTTAGTTTTCTGAATGTTGAGCTTTAAGCCAACTTTTTCACTCTCCTCTTTCACTTTCATCAAGAGACTTTTGAGTTCCTCTTCACTGTCTGCCATAAGGGTGGTGTCATCTGCATATCTGAGGTTATTGATATTTCTCCAGGCAATCTTGATTCCAGCTTGTGCTTCTTCCAGCCCAGCGTTCCTCATGATGTACTCTGCATATAAGTTAAATAAGCAGGGTGACAATGTACAGCCTTGACGTACTCCTTTTCCTATTTGGAACCAGTCTGTTGTTCCATGTCCAGTTCTAACTGTTACTTCCTGACCTGCATGCAAAGATGGGCTTGATAAAGGACAGAAATGGTATGGACCTAATAAAAGCAGAAGATATTAAGAAGAGGTGGCAAATACGCAGAAGAACTGTACAAAAAATATCTTCACGACCCAGATAATCACGATGGTGTGATCACTCACCTAGAGCCAGACATCCTGGAATGTGAAGTCAAGTGGGCCTTAGAAAGCATCACTATGAACAAAGCTAGTGGAAGTGATAGAATTCCAGTTGAGCTATTTCAAATCCTGAAAGATGATGCTGCGGAAGTGCTTCACTCAAATTGCCAGCAAATTTGGAAAACTCAGCAGTGGCCACAGGACTGGAAAAGGTCAGTTTTCTTTCCAATCCCAAAGAACAGATATACCAAAGAATGCTCAAACTACCGCACAATTGCACTCATCTCATACGCTAGTAAAGTCATGCTCAAAATTCTCCCAGCCAGGCTTCAGCAATCCGTGAACCGTGAACTTCCAGATGTTCAAGCTGGTTTTAGAAAAGGCAGAGGAACCAGAGATCAAATTGCCAGCCTCCACTGGATCATCGAAAAGACCTTCTTAACAGGATGGAAAAACAAACTACAGATTGGGAGAAAATATTTTCAATCAGCATGTCTAATCAAAGAAGTAGTTTCTAGAATTTATTAACAACTGTCTAAATTCAGCAACAACAACAAAAAACCTTCAAACAGGGACTTGCCTGGTGATCCAGTGGTTAAGAATCTACCTTCCAATGCAGGGGACAAGGTTTCAATCCCTGGTCAGGGAACTAAGATCCCACAGGCAGCAGATAAACTAAGCCCATAAGCCACAATTACTGAGCCTGTGCACCACAACTAGACAAAACCCATGGACCACAAGTAAGACCCAGCATAGCAAAATAAATGAATAATTTTTAAAGATTAATATTTTTAAAAAATCTAGGCAGAAAATGGGCCAAAAAAAAAAAAAAAGAACAGAAATTTTACTGAAGAGGATATGAAGATGGTCAATAAAGACATGAAAAGATGTTCAGCATTATTAGCCATTAGGGAACTGCAAACTTGAAACCACAGTGAGATATCACTACACACCTAACAGAATGCATAAAATGAAAACCGTTAATAGTAGCAAAGATGAGGAAAAATTGGATCATTCCTACCTTGTTGGTAAGAATGAGAAATTGTAGAAGCACTCTAGAAGAGAGTTTGAAAGTTTGTTATAAGACTGAACATGCAATTACCATAAGACTCAGCAATTGCTCTCTTGGGCATTTACCCCAAAGAAATGAAAATTATGTTCATGCAAAAACTTGTTCAGGCATGTTCATGGTAGCTTTATTTGCAATAGCCTGAACCCCAAAACAACCCAAATGTTTTTCAATGGGTAAGTGATTAAGCAAACTATGGTACATCCATTCCATAGAGTACGACTCAGGGATTAAAAAAAGATCAAGCTATTGATACACAAAGCAACTTGAATAAATCTCAAGGGAATCATGCTAAGTGAGGAAAAAAAGCCAGCCTCAAAATATTGCATACTATGATTCCATTTAATTCCATTCATCTTGAACTGACAGAGTTTTTGAGATGGAGAGCAGATTAATGGTTGCCAGGGATGAGGGAGTTCAAGAGAGAGGGCAAAGGAGTGTGATTTTTATAATCACACTTACGAGGTCATTATCAGGGATCCTTGTGGTCATGAATTTGTTCCATATCTTGACTGGAGGTCAATACACAAAACTATACCTGTGATAAAATTGCATAAATACCAACAAATAAGTAACAATGGAGACATCTGAATATCACTGGGTCACATCAATGTCAAAAAATGGTTGTACCCGTTTACATCCCCACCAGCATTATGTGAGGGTTCCAGTTTCTCCACATCCTCACCAACATTTATTATTGTCGGTCTTTCTTACTATAGCCATTCTAATCATGTGTAGTGGTATCTCACTGTGGCTTTAATGTACATTTACTTTAATGATGAATGATGTTGAGCATTTTTTATTTACATGTACCTAGGAGAAGGCAACGGAGAAGGCAATGGCAAGCCACTCCAGTACTCTTGCCTAGAAAATCGCATGGACAGAGGAGCCTGGTAGGCTGCAGTCCATGGGGTCGCTACAAGTCAGACATGACTGAGTGACATCACTTTCACTTTTCACTTTCACACATTGGAGAAGGAAATGGCAATCCACTCCAGTGTTCTTGCCTGGAGAATCCCAGGGACGGGGGAGCCTGGTCGGCTGCCATCTATGGGGTCGCACAGAGTCGACACGACTGAAGCGACTTAGCAGCAGCAGGAGGAGGCAATGGCAAGCCACTCCAGTACTATTGCCTAGAAAATCCCATGGATGGAGGAGCCTGGTAGGCTGCAGTCCATGGGGTCGCTAAGGGTCAGACACAACTGAGCTACTTCACTTTCACTTTTCACTTTCACACATTGGAGAAGGAAATGGCAACCCACTCCAGTGTTCTTGCCTGGAGAATTCCAGGAATGGGGGAGCCTGGTGGGCTTCCGTCTATGGGGTCACACAGAGTCGGACACGAATGAAGTGACTTAGCAGCAGCAGCAGCTATTTGTATTTCTACTTTGGTGAAATGTCTATTTAGACCTTTTCAGTTCAGTTCAGTTCAGTTCAGTCGCTCAGTCGTGTCCGACTCTCTGCGACCCCATGAATCACAGCACGCCAGGCCTCCCTGTCCATCACCAACTCCCGGAGTTCACTCAAACTCATGTCCACAGAGTCGGTAATGCCATCTAGCCATCTCATTCTCTGTCGTCCCCTTCTCCTCCCACCCCCAACCTTTCCCAGCATCAGAGTCTTTTCCAGTGAGTCAACTCGTCGCATGAGGTGGCCAAAGTATTGCAGTTTCAGCTTTAGCATCAGTCCTTCCAATGAACACCCAGGATTGATTGCCTTTAGAATGGACTGGGTGGATCTCCTTGCAGTCCAAGGGACTCTCAAGAGTCTTCTCCTACACCACAGTTCAGAAGCATCAATTCTTCGGCAGTCAGCTTTCTTCACAGTCCAACTCTCACATCCATACATGACCACGGGAAAAACCATAGCCTTGACTAGACGGACCTTGGTTGGTAAAGTAATTCTCTGCTTTTTAATATACTGTCTAGGTTGGTCATAACTTTCCTTCCAAGGAGTAGGCATCTTTTAATTTCATGGCTGCAATCAGCATCCACAGTGATTTTGGAGCCCAAAAAAATAAAGTCTGACACTGTTTCCACTGTTTCCCCCTCTATTTCCCATGAATTGATGGAACCAGATGCCATGATCTTCGTTTTCTGAATGTTGAGCTTCAAGCCAACCTTTTCACTCTCCTCTTTCACTTTCATCATGAGGCTTTTGAGTTCCTCTCCACTTTCTGCCATAAGGGTAGTGTCATCTGCATATCTGAGGTTATTGATATTTCTCCCAGCAATCTTGATTCCAGCTTGTGCTTCTTCCAGCCCAGCGTTCCTCATGATGGACTCTGCATATAAGTTAAATAAGCAAGGTGACAATATACAGCCTTGACGTACTCCTTTTCCTATTTGGAACCAGTCTGTTGTTCCATGTACAGTTCTGACTGTTGCTTCCTGACCTGCATACAGGTTTCGCAAGAGGCAGGTCAGGTGGTCTGGTATTCCCATCTCTTTCAGAATGTTCCAGAGTTTATTGTGATCCACACAGTCAAAGGCTTTGGCATAGTCAATGAAGCAGAAATAGATGTTTTTCTGGAACTCTCTTGCTTTCTCCATGATCCAGCGGATGTTGGCAATTTGATCTCTGGTGCCTCTGCCTTTTCTAAAACCTGCTTGAACATCTGGGAGTTCACGGTTCACATATTGCTGAAGCCTGGCTTGGAGAATTTTGAGCATAACTTTACTAGCGTATGAGATGAGTGCAATTGTGCGGTAGTTTGAGCATTCTTTGGCATTGCCTTTCTTTGGGATTGGGATGAAGACTGACCTTTTCCAGTCCTGTGGCCACTGCTGAGTTTTCCAAATTTGCTGACATATTGAGTGCAGCACTTTCACAGCATCATCTTTCAAGATTTGAAATAGCTCAACTGGAATTCTATCACTTCCACTAGCTTTGTTCGTAGTGATGCTTTCTAAGGCCCACTTGACTTCACATTCCAAGATGTCTGGCTCTAGGTCAGTGATCACATTATCGTTAGACCTTTTACTCATTTTAATTATGATATTTTTAATTGTAGGAGTTCTTTATTTTTTTTAACTGTAAGAGTTTTCATGTTATTGTTGTTTTGCTTCTTTTTTAATAGAGTGAAGTTGATTTATCACACACATGTCTGACAATGGACAAAATGTTGTTTATATGAAACATCATAGATTAAAAATATATAGTATTTAATTTTAATAGATAATATTTATCCTGGACAGAAGTCCTTCATCATATATATGATTTGCAAATATTTTCCCACTCTGTGCCTTTTCTTTTTATTTTATAAATGTAGCTTATGAAGAGAAAATTTTTTAAATTTTTATTAAATCCAATTTATCAAATGATTCCTTTGTGGATCACATATCTATGAAATCTTTGCCTCAGCCCAGATCACAAAAATATCTTTTAATTTTTTCCTGAAAATATTACAATTTTAGCCCTTAATTTAGATCTGTAATCACAATTAATGTTTCTGTAGTATATAAGGTAAGCATCTAAGTTCATTTTTTTGCATAGGCATATCCAGTTGTTCCAATGCCATTTGCCAACAAGACTGTCCTTTCCTTACTGAATTACCTTGCCACCTTTGTTAAAATTCAATTGATAATAAACATAAGGGTTTATTTGTCTTTTCTTTCTTAGTCTAGTGACCTGTGTGTCTACTGTCGTGCCATCCTGTCTAGATTACTGTAGTTTATAGTAAGTTTTTAAACAGGTACTATAAGTCCTACTTTGTTCTTTCTTTTTCTCCAAAAAAAATTTTGGCTATTTTAGGTCCTTTACATTTCTATACAATTTTAAGATCAACTTGCTAATTTCTTTGAATTTACATAGGGATTGTATTGACTCTTTGGATGAATTTAGAGAGTATTGCCATCTTAACAATGCTGATCCTTCCAATCCATAAACATTTATTTAGATCTTTGATTTGTCTAGTATTTGGCAACTTTCAGCATACATGTCTTATACTTCTTTAGTTAAATTTATTCCTTATATTCTAAGTATTTTATTCTTTTTTGATGCAATTTTGAATGGAATTGTCTCAGTTTCATTTTTGTATTTTTCATTTCTAGAAAAATAAATTGGTTGTATATATAAATGCAACAAATATTTGTCTGTTGCTGTTGTGGCCTAGGACCTTGCTGGAGTCTTCACCATGACTCTCGCAGCATCAGCTTTTTTCCCTGCTGGTGTGTGATGGGTAAGAATGCAACTAGTGTGGGAACAGTTTGGTGCCACTGCTTGATACATGCTAAGGCACCAACAGTTTTACCCACTGTCACTTTTGCACCAAGTCAAACAGTGGAAAAGGCAGTCGTCTCAGTGTTTTCCTAATCTTGCAAATGCTATGGAAGGTTCGCCTGAACCTTGAAAGGGAATCTCCAGGACTCCAAGGACAGCGCTTAGAGAACCACTGATCTAGATGATCTCTAAGCACCTGTCCAAGTCTAAAATGCTATCGTTTTTCAGATCTAAGATAAATATCATTTACCAAACTTGCAATAACATTTGCTTCAGTGACTGATTTTCATGAGTCAATATCCTTAGACAATTGCTGCATGTAGAAAAATGTGCCAAGTCTTTTGAGAGGGATTAAAAGGAAATAGAACTTTGGCCCTAAATCTCAAAGAAATAGCACAAGCCTCCCTCAGTACTCAAATGTCTATGAAAGGAAACCCAGCGTCACTGTAGGCTAATTACATTAGACCCTGAATTTGTATGTTTTCTGTTCTAGGTAGCACTAAAAATAAACAAAATGCTTATAGTGGAAATATAGCGTGTGTCAAATATCAAGACTGAGAAGTAAAACTAGGTTAAACTTTATTATTCTTGACTCATACAGTTTAGTGTTGTCTCATTTCCAAATGTCTGGAAAAAAGCCAAAGCAGGATCAAACTAATTTTCAAGGTTTTTTTAAATCCTTAATTTTACACTATGATTTATAACAAGCCCTTGACTAGAAGCTTAAAATATCCATTACCTACTATTTTTTCCTGCATTTTACAGTATGGTGCCTATTATATTCACTGGGTAAATTTTCCATGTATTTTAACTTTTCCCTGGAGAGGAATAAGATACTTTTTATATATAGTCAAGGTAAATAAATAGTCTCAGGGCCTCATCTATGGGATTCCATAATATCTGACATCCTTCATCTTTTGGGGTGGAAAAAGGATAAAAAAAAAAAAAAGCAAAAAGAACTATAGAAAAAGGCAAAAAGGACTAAAAAGAAAAAGGTAAAAAGGACTAAAATACTCATGGTTGGGAAGAATAAAAGAGAAATTGGGAAAACAAAATTAGCCATATAAAATTAAGGGAGAGAATTTCCTAGTGGTCCAGAAGTTAAGAATCCATGTTTCCACTGCAAGGAGCGCAGGCTTGACCCCTGGTTGGAGGACTAGATCCCACATCCTGCATGGTGCAGCCATAAGTAAATAAATATATATATAAAATAAATAAAGTGAAGGGAGGGATTGAGGTTAGACTAGGTTAGGGATAAATGGAGCTGATAATAGTTTCAGAGAAACCAGTTACAGATTGGAGCTGTGATCTTTAAAAAAAAAAATCATGCAAACTAAGAGCTGGCAGAGAATTTAGAGATAAGAAGTACTCAGCCAGAACAAGATTATATGGCAGAGGAGGAAGCCACAGCCCAGAGATTTTCGACAGGGCTAGAGCTGGAAGCCAGAATTTCTCCTTCCGTGCAGCCTGGTCCATCTTTCCCTCTTCTAATACTTTGGTGGGTGAAGATGCACATCATTCTTAAGGGAAGCATGACAGTTGCATGACTGGTAACTCAGGCATCTTGAGCATGTCTTCCTAATCCACTTTACGCCTCAGCTATTGCAAATTGTGAAGTCTTATTTCCCAGTGCATTTCTGCTATTCAGTATTCAAAATCACCTCAACCTTGTTTACTGTAATACATCACCTTTAGCATCAACCATATTCTTTGTTCTCCACAAGACACATATAGTATCATTTTCTTCACACCACATACCATATCTTAGTTGGGACATCATTTCCATCGACACAGGATAATTGTGAACACGTGACATACTTTACAATGAAGAACTAACCCCAGTTCTTAAGATTTTACATGTTACATCATTCAATATGCTGCATGCTCTAAAATATGCCTTTGATTCTTGCTTTTTCCTGCTTACTACCACCTTCCTGATAAGTTTTTTGGGACTGCTACCTAAATCTACATGTAGAAATCTCTGCCAGTTATTTCATTTTGGTTTCTTCTGCTTCATTTTCATCTTCATGTTTCTTTTAAGTAAGTACCAGCATGTCCTACCACAAAGAGTGCTTAAGATAAACAATAACATTTTTTCAATAAGTTTGCAGTCGTACTGTGTGTCCAGGTCAGAGCACTTATTTTCTGTAATTAACTATAATTCTATAATTTCTATAATTATATTTTCTCCATTCAGGAAAAGTCGGCTTCATTCTTTCCAACGTAAAGCTTCTCTCCATTATGAATTAAATCGTTAAGTACTGACAGTAAACTGTACAATTTTGATATTGAGTACTTCTCACTTTTCTTTTTTAGAGAAGTTTAATTCTTCTCCATCCAGTGATCCTTTGGTTTTGGGAAAGTGGAAGTCTGAAGTCTATTGATTCTAGATGGGCATCCTTACAGCAGAGTTATCAAAGAGAGATGTTTTTTCATCCCGTGCCTCTGAGAATGAAACTCTTGAGTGACTGAGATTCTTGGAGATACTAAGCCCATATCTTGGGTGAACCATCTTTCCTCTAATGAAATAACCTTCCTGGTTTTGGAATTTGGTTTTAAAAATCTTTTTTCCTCTTTTTTATTCTCTCCTTCACCTGGTTATTAACATCTATGTATTTCAGATTCTGAAAAGTGAAGACCTCAGCCAAAACCAACACACTGAATATTGAATAGTTAAATAGATGGATAGCAGGTAGTAGCAACAACTTCAGATTTCTGATCTAAGTGCAGAGTAGCTGGAGCAGTTCCTCAAAATCCAGTTTACAGGCATTCCCAGTTACAATCTCCGATGAGTCAGGCCCTGTTGTAAGGGGCTCTGCCTGGGTTCATTTCCTACCCACATCAATCATAGATGGCGCAGATTCTCTTTCATCTCTGGTTTTCACTGAGAAACACTTCTATCTCATGAGTCACGTAGGTCCAAGGCCTTCATCTGCTCAGCTCCTACAGGATGCTGCTTGCAGCTTCCTTAGGGACCATCACATCTGCTCATGTTCTGGGCAGACAACTGGTCAGTGGGGCCCTTTGTGCCCGTGGTGCCTGCCACCACCCTGCACCTGGTAACCGGGATGACCCTCCTTCACACTCTCACTGGAAAAAGCAGACGCAAAGCAGAGGTTGATAAAGATAGGCTGTGCAAATAGCTCCCATTGCCAGATACTTACTTCTGCTAAGCACTTTCTCTGAATGGTCTCTTCTGTCACCCACGGTAAACTGGCAAGGTAGCTGCCATCACCGTCTCCATTTTCTAGAGGAGGAAACTGAGAAGCAGTGAGGTTAACCAGCACGCCAGGGTCATGTGATCTGGAATATAGAGGAACTGGGATTTGGTCCAACCCAGGAAGTTGAGCTTCAGGGCCCACACCGTTTATAGTGCTAAGTCGCTTGCTCCCATTCAAAGGAGTGCTTCTCCATTCCCCCTTACCCCCCACCCCCAGCCCTCATCACAGAGCACCCAGCACCAGACTTGGGAACATTTATGGAGTTTCTGCTCTGCATCTGTCATGCTCTCCAAATTCTAGGGCTGGCCAGGAGGTATGAGAACCCTGTCAAAGGAAAAATCATAGGAGTAGGGCAGAAGCCATTGGTTTTGCTTTGATTTGATTTCATTTGACTTCTGTGAAAATTCTGCCTCAATCCTGAAGCAATTAAAGCCTCAGGGAAGAGCAAAATTCATTCTCAGTCATGCAAAGAGATTTATTTTATTACAACCAATTTGAGATTTGCAACAGCCCAAAAACATGTTCTCATGAAAGGCCTCGGCATCCCAGGCTTTATTACCATGCCAGTCTGTGGTGTCAGAAGATATAGAACATCTTTACTGCTGGTTCGATGATGTACCAACTTCTAGAACACCTCCCAATAGCTTCTTAGCCTTTTGGCTAAGATCAAGTGTAGAACACCTCCCAGCCCCGCTCCCAGAAAGGAAAAACCTCAGAATCCTACTTTTTAAAGACTATACCTGGTTCACCATGTCCAACTTCAAGTGACCTGCGTAATCCATGCTGAGGGGAAGAAAACACTTTATTTACTTTGAGTTTTCCAGCTACTACAAACTGTACTCATAAATCCCTCATTCCTCCCTAGGATGGGTGGAGTGGGATGAAGGGAAGGAGGAGAAGCTGTCAGCCTCACTGGATGGACTGGAAGGGAAATTAGCACAAAGAAAAAGGCACCCCTGGTTTTACTTATCCCATTAATAAGATGTCACGACAATAACAAATATAATGTCCAAATAGTGGCATTAACATCTGGAATGGATTTTAAAAGGGGGGATAAATTCCTTTTCATTATCCTTTTCTTCATGGTCATGAATAATGGGTATGTTTCGGTTTATAATTACAAACTATAGCAGTTCAGAATAACTAACATCTGTGCAGCGTACATTCAGTATGTGAAGTTCCGGCCCTCCGGATGGTTCTGATGGCAGCCAAAGCTTGAGAGCAAGTACACTAAAGCAGTGAGTCTCAACCTTGGCTCTACAGTGGAACCACCTGGAAGCTTTAAAAACTCCTGGACATGGAGGAGAGAAAGCAGCGTGTAAGATGGAAGAGCAGGAGGTCACTGAGGGTTGGCGCAAGGGTTGGGGTGACCCACCAAGGACCCAGAGTCGTGAGTCAGACAGTGCCACTTGGCCACTCGGGGTAAAGCCAGTGCCAGCAATAACAGTTTACCATGTTCATTAATTCATTATTTGGGGATGTCAAAACACAAATGAGAACTCCTGACCACCCACGCTCAAGTGCATGTCTTCATCACGTAAAAGCAAGTTCCATTTGAAAAACAAAAGGAAAACTGCTGGCCTTGTGTCCCAACTCAAGAGACTATGGGGCTTCCCTGGTGGCTCACTGGTAAAGAATTCACCTGCAATGCA
Organism: Moschus berezovskii; assembly: GCF_049115385.1. NCBI lineage: Eukaryota > Metazoa > Chordata > Mammalia > Artiodactyla > Moschidae > Moschus > Moschus berezovskii. Next base: position 13,478,684 of record NC_142478.1, on the reverse strand, counting down.
GGAGACGTGAGTTCAATCCCTAGGTGGGGAAGATCCCCTGGAGAAAGGGCTCAGCAACCCACTCCAGTATTCTTGCCTAGAGAATCCCATGGACAAGAAGACTGATGGGTTACGGCCCATGGGGTCGCAAAGAGTGGTACACGACTGAAGTGACTGAACACGCCAGAGATTCTGATTTCATTGGCCTAGGACAGGATTTTCAACCTAAGCACTATAGACATTTTGGGCTAGATAATTGTTCATTGGAGTGCCTGGCCTGTGCATTGGATGTTTAGTGGTATCCTTGGCCTCTGCCCCCCAGATGTTAATAGCCTCCCAACAAGCCGTAAAAACCAAAAATGTCATAAGATGTTGCCCAAAGTCCCCTGAAGGACAAGATTACCCCAGGATGAAGAGCAGTTGTCCAAGGGCATAGCCTGGACCCTGGGATTTTTAAAAGCTCCTTCAGTCATTCTGATGTACAGCCAAGACTAAGAACCATTCATCAGGAGGGTTCATATTAATAAGTAGCTTTGTATGTGCAATGATGAATAATAGAACAATAAAACTGTGTGTAAAGTAAAAGTAAATCAACTTGTGTGGAAGACTCAGGCAGTCTGCCCATAAGTAAAGGACAAGAGCTTTAGGGCATAAATTTCACAGCAAGCATTTGGCACCTTACATTTTTGCTTACTTTCTGGTTGTCAGGTATGTTCCAGAAAACTGACATAAACAGGTACCCTGCTGCTGCTGCTGCTAAGTCACTTCAGTCGTGTTCGACTCTGTGTGACCCCATAGACGGAAGCCCACCAGGCTCCCCCGTCCCTGATTTTCTCCAGGCAAGAACACTGGAGTGGGTTGCCATTTCCTTCTCCAATGTGTGAAAGTGGAAAGTGAAAAGTGAAAGTGAAGTCACTCAGTCGTGTCCGACCCTTAGCGACCCCACGGACTGCAGCCTACCAGGCTCCTCCGTCCATGGGATTTTCTAGGCAAGAGTACTGGAGTGGCTTGCCATTGCCTTCTCCGAAACAGGTACCCTGCATTTATCTAAAAGGCCACAATCGCATACTAAATATAGTAGTAGATGGACAGCCTGCTTTGGGACCTACTCATTCTAAAAACAGGGTGCTTATCAGTGGCTCATGTGGTTCAAGTAGTTAGGTAAATCTGTGTCAACAGGTTAAAAAAATGCAGCCTGTCAATTGCTTTTTTGATGTATTTCTAATGCAGGCATTGTATTTCAAGTGGGTATACCTTATAGAAGATATTGAGTATTTATAGGGCACTTGTAAAGGGAAAAAATTACTTCTCTGGAAATAGAGGAAAATAGAAAAAAATCTATTGCATTTATTTTAAAAACTTTTTATCAATGTCATGATAGTTTTAGGTGGACAGCAAAGGGACTTTGGATCCTTTACGTGAATATACATGTAACCATTCTCCTCCAGACTCCCCTCCCATCCAGGCTGCCACATAACGTTGAGCAGAGTTCCCTGCGCTATATAGTAGGTCCTTGCTGGTTATCCATTTTAAATATAGCAGTGTGTACATGTCGATCCCAAACTCCCTAACTGTCCCTTCCCCCATCCTTCCTCTATGGTCGTTTTCCAGTTCTGTGAGTCTCTGTTTTGTAAATAAATTCGTTTGTATCGTTTCTTTTTAGATTTGGCAAGTACGGGATGTCCTATTCAGTGCTTCCCCATCTCACTATTTTCACTCGATACGACAGTCTCTAGTTCCATCCATGTTGTGCAACCTGTCAATTTCATAATGTTGATTTTGACACCATCCAAATCAGCCACACAAGGACAGAACTTCTACACTAATTGTGCTGTTTAGCAGTACTTTAATTTTCAGGTGGAGATCAGGACTTTAACTACTCTTTGACTAAAGAAAATTCCCCTGTACTAGAACCACAGCAGGAGTCCTAAAACGAAATCCATACTCAGCAGGTTGCCCTCTGCTGCCTCAGTGGCCCTGGACTGTTCCTCTGCGGTCCACTTGAGTGCTCGATTGGACCACAGGACAGGCGTCATCTCAGGCGTCATCTCAGGCGCTGCTCTGTGCCTCTCATCCAGCTAGACAGTCTCAGCACCAAGGGGGGGTGCCCACGCAGTATCTGGCAGCTCCTCTCCGCTGTGGACTTTTCAACAGAGCTCTAATCTCCCACCTCCTCCAGCAACTAGTTGAAACGGTGCATTGTTTCCACATAAAGAGTGGAAATACTACTTCCAGATACTGTTAAACAACTTTTAAATAGTAAACTATAAGATGATTGTATTTTCTGAGGCAAATTGGTACTATCAGATTTCAAAATGTGAAAGTATTTTCCCGAATTAGTAAATTGAAATCATTCATTGGTTCAACACCTACAGAGTACTAGGTACCATGTGATGCTCTTGGAAGTTATAAATATGAGGGTTACATAAAAGCCCAGACCCTTTTATGGCAAAAATAAGCTATGACTGCTCCAAGGTGCCAGATTAACCCTTGAACCAATCAGACTTGTTAGTGTGTCAGACTGGTTTGGTTTCTCTTTCATTAAATTGTTAATAACATGTTAACGGTAATGAAATCAACGAGTTCTTTTACCATGGTCTGTTTATGCTAAGCAGTACTTTATCTTTTCCTAGTCTAGTCTAAATTGTTTTCCTCAAAGTGCTTTTAAAAATCAAAACCTTTTAATTAGGTAATAGAACCAGTTCTCAGAAATCTGCTCTGGGAAAAAAAGATCATAAAAGACTGCTGAAAGGTATTATTTCCATATGCTCTCACTTTTTTTAAATGGCATATGCTTTTATGTACAGAGGGAGTTTTCTGGAAGAAAACACACTTTATAATTAACTGTGATTGCCTTTGGGCAGGGAATTTAGAGTTCTTGAATAGAAGGGCGACTTCCTTTTCATTATATAAGTTTTTATACAGCTTAACTTTTGCAATTTTAAATACTGTATTTTCCATTTTATATGCTAGTAAATAACAGAACGTGTGCATTTCCAGTAGCCTTTCTTAAGCTCCAAAATGACTCCTCTAAATAAAAGAAAAATAGGTGGGCTACACTCTATGTCTCTTTGCCTTCCTTTTGTATATGTTTTCTTGCTAAGGCAGAGTGGTCTGAAAGGAGTCTTTGAGTATAAAATTACTCCAACGTTGGTTCCATGAAAGAGGTTAACAGGCAGATCCCACTTGAGATTGAGTAGGTAAGGTCACGGCAACCCACTCTAGTATTCTTGCCTGGAGAATCCCATGGACAGAGGAACCTGGTGGACTACAATCCATAGGGTTGCAAAGAGTCGGACACAACTGAAGCAACTCAGCACAGCACAGTACAGTTAAGCAAGGCCTGCTTAAGAAAGCTGCTTTAACCAGAAAGAGAAGTTGCCTGCAGGCAGGGACCTAATTTCCCTGTGGGAATGCAGGTTCAATCCCTGGGTCAAGAAGATCCCCTGAAGAAGTAAATGGCAACCCACTCCAGTATTCTTGCCTAGAGAATCCCATGGATGGAGGAGCCTGGCGGGCTACAGTCCATGGGGTCACAGAAGAGTCGGACACAACTTAACGACTAAACAATAACAGTTCCATGGTGTTGGAGAAGACTCGTGAGAGTCCCTTGGACTGCAAGGAGATCCAACCAGTCCATCCTAAAGGAGATCAGTCCTGGGTGTTCATTGGAAGGACTGATGCTGAAGCTGAAACTCCAACACTTTGGCCATGAGGTGGCCATGTAACCCTTTTATGTAACCCTCATATTTATAAGAGTTGATTCACTGGAAAAGACTCTGATGCTGGGAAGGATTGGGGGTGGGAGGAGAAGGGGACGACAGAGAATGAGATAGCTGGATGGCATCACCGACTCGATGGACATGAGTTTGAGTGAACTCCGGGAGTCGGTGATGGACAGGGAGGCCTGGCGTGCTGCGATTCATGGGGTCGCAAAGAGTCAGACACGACTAAGCAACTGAACTGAGCTGCAGTCTTTCTCTTGAGCTCCTCTTTTACCCCGACCCTAATTAAGAGTCTGAGCATTGTTGTTGTCTCGTGTTCTGCTCAGTCGTGTCCGACTCTTCGCAGCCCCATGGACTGCATCCCTCCAGGCTCTTCAGCCCATAGAATTTACCAGCAAGAGTACTGGAGTGGGTAGCCATTCCCTTCTCCTGCGGAATCTTCCCAACCCAGGGATCAAACGCAACTCTCCTATGTCTCTTGCATTGGCAGGCAGATTCTTTACCGTCAGCCCCACCTGGGAAGCCCAGAATCTTTTCCGGTTGAGATTGGAAGAGCCTGAAACCATGCGCTGTGGGGTTTTCCAGATCATTTTCCTTAGCGCTTGTTACTTAGACTTTCACAGGATTTCAGAGTCTCCCTTGTTAAAGCCAGAAACATCCTTTTCTCTTGTTGTTGGATGTATGAATTGGAAATTTTGTTCACATGGATTTCAGGATCCTCTGTCTCCAGGAATGAACCAACCATCCAACCATAACAGTTCAACTGTTTCCAACTTTATCCTATAACAATTCCTACATGTTTAAATTACATCTGTCTAGTCTTTGGTGGAGAATTACTGTTGTGGAACAAAATACTAAACTCTCATTCTATAAAAAGTAACTTTCAGGTCTTCTTTTTAGGGGGTGATTCATCCCAGAAATAATGTTTTGTGTCTTTACTTGTATCAGGCATTAATAACTAGCAATCAGCAATGGTATAATTATATTTTAGCTTCATAAGGACTGAAAGTGTTTAGGGAAGTGTTTCTGTGAAGAGTTCACTGGTTGTCCTTGGACAAGAGTTTATATGGAAATTCTAAGAAGACACCAAGCAAAACCAGTAAGAATGAGAGGGAAAAGATACCTGAGACAGGACAGGATTGAAGGAAAAGGCCTTTCAGAAAATAATACAAAAAAGGGAGGGGGAATATGTTTAAAAGTCATACAGGGTCTTAGCCATAAAAAATATAACTATAGAGAGCCCTATGTTATTAAATTTTCAAAATGCATACGTTCTGATTTTGTATTTCTGGAGTAACAGTTTCCCAGCCTCTTTCCACAGACTCATATTAATGACCACACCAGCCATGAAATTAACCCTCAATATTTAAGACATGGTAGAACAACATCGGAAGGTCAACTTAGAGTTAGTATGGCAATGGGTGCTTTGAAAAACAGGAAAGTGTTGTCAAATTAGCATGGTATTATTTCCTATTGAGTAGAGTAAGTTTAAGTTCTGAGTCACTAATCAAACTTTAGAAAGGAAATCAATGCCATTTTTACTCTTGAAAAGGCATCATATACTCAGTTGGGACTTCCTCCCTCCATTTACATATCTGCGCTGTTATTTAAGCCCATGCTTCTAGTCCAATACCTAAGTAGATGAATATCAGCAATTCAGAGGACTTGTGTTCTTGCTACTTATCACAGCCACTCGAGGGTCATCACCCTCTCCTTAGAATTCCCAAAACTTCAAATTGTCAATATGGAAGAATTCCTGCAAATGCTACAAACAGGTCACAGTAACCACATTTTCCTGTGTGATAAAGAGAAATCTGAGCCTAAACAAAGATAGGTCACTGATGTCATACCTGCTAAAGCAAAGCAGCCTGTTAAGTACAGAGGAAAGGGTGAGTTTCAAGTGATTTTAGGAATCCCAGGGATGGGGGAGCCTGGTGGGCTTCCATCTATGGGGTCACACAGAGTCGGACACGACTGAAGTGACTTAGCAGCGGCAGCAGCAGCAGCTGGCAAAGCCAGTATATCCTAAACGACTTCATTTTCCCAGTATTCTCCATAACATCTTATTCAGAGCTTTGGCTGCTTGTCAGGAGTGAATATACTCTCCCAATGCCACTGGTTGAAAATGACTCATTTAACTCATGACTTTGTAAGAACTGATCAAAGATGACTTCCTGCTTCTTGGATAAACTGTCATCCAAACCCCCAACATTTGCTCCTCTGAAAAGTGGGCCACGTGACCACTTCCTATAAGATCAAAGATTTATCTCTTGTTATTATATTTATCATTCTCCACATATTTCAGGGTTAGAAAAACTTGCTGAAGCATTAAAATATGAAAAGATAATGACGATAATAATCTCCTGCTATCACTCCAACTGAAAAGCATCATTAATGATAAAATTTAGAAGTTCAGAAGTGTGATTAGAAATGTGTGTCCAAATGTCCCATGCTGGCTCTGCCATTTATCTTACACTCTCTTTTCTTTTTTCAGCTGCTGGCTGGGCGCTGGCCTTTTGAACAAAATGACTTTGGCGTTTTCCTCTGCAAGTTGTTCCCCTTTTTGCAGAAGTCCTCAGTGGGGATCACCGTCCTTAATCTCTGCGCATTAAGCGTTGACAGGTAATGTGGCTCTTTCTCCTCACTCTTTTGTTGGGTGTAGAAAAGTATTTTTCTCAGAAAGAAGAGAACTCAAGGAATTTTGAGAGCGGATGCCCAGGACAGTGGTTCATTGGTTCCCAGGAATTAAACTATTATCAATCTTGCTGTACTGTTCAGAATTACTTTCCACAGTTGCTGATTACTAGTCATCTTTGGTTTAGGCAAACTTGCACCTAGAGCATTTCGCCAACTATATCCATTTGACATCCTTATGGCAATGAGCTATCAGGGAAGCCCAAGGAATATGTTAGATGGAATGAACTTTGGAAAAGGGAATTCTAGAACATCCAAACTCTATATTTTCAGTGGTAGATTTCTCACTGGAAAAAAAGAAGATATGGCTCAATTATATTTCTAAAGCTTGATTCCTTGAACTGAGTAATGAGTACTCAGAATTATATTCTATTCTATGCTTGAAAGGCTTCCTAAAAAGAGGACAATAAAAGTGCCCTTTCATCCAGCTCTGAAAAACCCATCAAGTGTCTCAAAGTCTTTCCAGAATTCTTCTCAAACATGGATGTCAAGACTTCTTTAAAGAGATCTTTCTAAATTCCATGAATTTCTAGAAGGTATTTTATATACCTTCTAATTTTCATAGTGGGAATTATAAAAAAATGAAATTAGGAACTCTGAGGTGCTCTTTTGTATTGAATACAGTTCTTTGAGGGCTTACCAGATAGCTCTAGTGGTAAAGAACCCGCCTGCCAATGCAGGAGACATAAAAGATGCAGGTTCAATCCCTGGAGCAGGAAGATCCCCTGGAGGAGGAAATGGCAACCCACTCCAATATTCTTGCCTGAAGAATCCCATAGACAGAGGAGCCTGGCAAGCTATGGTCCATAGGGTCACAAAGAGTTGGACGCGACTGAAGCAACTTAGCATGCATGCATAATCCTTAGCAAATGCTGTTTAATGGCCTATTTAAATGGTTTACCTACAATTTAGAAGAGGTCTTCATTTTTCCTTTCACACTAACAATCACTTTATAGAGCACCCAAGTCCCATCAACTAGAAATAAAAGGCCTGCTTTCTTAAAGAACAATGTGTTTACAGATATTCTGTTATTTATCATTTACAATTAATTTTCAAGACCAAACTTTTATTGTTAAACCATAAAGATACTCATTCCATTGGTAGCAGAAAATTATAATGATATCCTTGTTATAAATGTATGGTTATAATAATTGTGAAACACTAAACAAAATGCTTAGTGGTATTATTAAAAATAAATTTATTGCTGAAATCAAAACAAAGAAAATTTCATTAACATTTAAATTGCAGTAAGATATTGACAAAAATGATAAACAGCAATGGTAGATACAAAGATCATAAATAAAATCATGAATAATTAGGATTCACAGTGATTCTCAGGAAAACCTGAGGTCTATGTAGGTTTCTTCTGCATCACATCAGATGTTAAAGGCTGCTATGTACAGATAATTACATAAGTAGCCACTCTATCACTTCCACTTAATGAATAATTGTTACTTGTGACCATGTCTGAAAATATGAGCAAATAATCTGGATTTTATTCACTAATGAATTCTCACTCTGCTGTTCCCACTCCTAGCACCCCAATAACATCCTTTTTAGATAATATAATACTTATGATATATAAAATAATCATGACAATTTTTTAAAAAATTGTTTCCTATATGCAAATTCTTCCTAAATGATATTCTTAAGGGTTATAAAGCTACAATTTTGAAAGTGTGGTATATACCCATAAATACGTTGACAAATCAATGGGAGAAACAGAAACAGGTTTCAAAGTGTACAAGAAAATAATATAGGCTGAAGTCACTTTGATGGAAATGGGAAAAGTGAAGATTCATCCATAAATAGTGCTATGTACCATCTGGGGAAAAAACATGTTAAAGGCTTATCTTGTGCTACATATCAATAATATTAGTTACAATTATTCAGTTCAGTTCAGCCGCTCAGTCGTGTCCAACTCTTTGTGACCCCATGGACTGCAGCACGCCAGGCCTCCCTGTCCATCACCAACTCCCGGAGTTTACTCAAACTCGTGTCCATTGAGTCAGTGACGTCATCCAACCAATTCATCTTCTGTCGTCCCCTTCTCCTCCTGCCCTCAATCTTTCCCAGCATCAGGGTCTTTTCAAATGAGTCAGCTCTTTGCATGAGGTGACCAAAGTATTGGAGTTTCAGCTTCAACATCAGTCCTTTCAATGAACACCCAGGACTGATCTCCTTTAGAATGGACTGGTTGGATCTCCTTGCAGTCTAAGGGACTCTCAAGAGTCTTCTCCAACACCACAGTTCAAAAGCATCAATTCTTTGGCGCTCAGCACTTTTTATAGTCCAAATCTCACATCCATACATGACTACTGGAAAAACCATAGCCTTGACTAGACGGACCTTTGTTGGCAAAGTAATGTCTCTGCTTTTTAATAGGCTATCTAGATTGGTCATAACTTTTCTTCCAAGGAGTAAGTGTCTTTCTATTTCATGGCTGCAATCACCATCTTCAGTGATTTTGGAGCCCCAAAAAATAAAGTCTGCCACTGTTTCCACTGTTTCCCCATCTATTTGCCATGAAGTGATGGGACCGTATGCCATGATCTTGTTTTCTGAATGTTGAGCTTCAAGCCAACTTTTTCACTCTCCTCCTTCACTTTCATCAAGAGGCTCTTTAGTTCTTCTTCATTTTCTGCTGTAAGGGTGGTGTCATCTGCATATCTGAGGTTATTGATATTTCTCCAGGCAATCTTGATTCCAGCTTGTGCTTCCTCCAGTCCAGCATTTCTCATGGTGTACTCTGTATATAAGTTAAATAAGCAGGGTGACAATATACAGCCTTGACGTACTCCTTTTCCTATTTGGAACCAGTCTGTTGTTACCGTTATCACCATTTATTAAGTATTAGTATGAACCAGGCTAATCCTATAACGCCTGTGATGGTGCTATAGTTATCCCATTTTACAGGTGAGGAAGCTGAAGTTGAAATAGCTTAATCAAGGTCACTCAGCTACAAAGTTTTGGAGCCAGTCATCAAATAAAAGTAGTGTGTGTTCTTAAACACTATGCTTAAGCATGCAGGAACTCAAACCATCAGGCAGTAGAAGAAAGTAAACCAGTGTCTTTTTGGTCTCTAGAAAAGGAAGACTTTTTAAACCTAAAAAGGATGGTATAAAATCTGAGTAAAACTATAAATGCATTTTAGGACATAAAATTTTAAAAGAAGATCAAACATTCATAAAATTAAAAACCAAATAAAGCAATAATTTGGGGAATATATTTGCAGCAAAACTGCATGTTAATATTCTTGGTATTTAAAGAATCCATACAATTAGTAGTTAAATCTTAATACTTTCATATTAAAAGGCATGAGTATAAAAATCACCAAAGAAAAAATTAAAATGACTAACATGAATAATGTCCATGTAATCAGAGAAATTCTCATTAAAAAGCATACTTCTCTGGTAACGATAGAAACTTGAACAGCCCCTCCAGAAAGTAAAGTCCTACAAGTGCTTTTGCCTTCTTTTTAAAATTTATGTATTTATTGACTGTGCTAGGTCTTTGCTGCTGTGTGCAGACTTCTCTTATTGCTGAGCACAGGCTCTAGGGCACTCAGACTTCAGTAGTTGCAATTCCCAGGCTCTAGAGCACAGGCTCAGTAGTTGTGGCTCAAAGGCTAAGTTGCTCCGGCGTCTTTCCAGACCAGGGATGAAACCTGTGTCTCCTACAGTGGCAAATGGATTCTCATCCATTGACCCATTAAGGAAACCTTGCTCTTGCCTTCTGAGCCAATAATTACAATTTTTAGAATAAATCCGATGGAAATGATCCAAAATTTGAACAAAGAAATTAGGTACATAAACAAAATAATTTACAGAAGATGTTGAAAGCAACATTTTAGGGAAAAGGATAGGGATGCTAAATGCAATTTAAATGTGTAGGTTTATGAATATAAAATTCCTTGAAAGTAATATGATCAATATTATTAGTAGTTATGTCAAGGGATAGAATAATGTGTTTTCATCATATTATTAGTAGTTGTTTTATTAATACAAGCAGAAAAAAGTTCTGAAAGTTTATTTAGTTTTATTATCTGTGACCAGTTTTCCTTATTTACTTCATGCTATTCTTTACATTTTTTTCATTTGCCCAGCTCATTCCTATGACTTTTATTTTATATTAACACTAATTTCCTATGACTCTAGCTCTAAAACACAAATGTATATAGACCTTGTGTGGAGAAATACATGTACATACTCAGCTCAGAGGTATTTCCACGCCTACACTTGCCTTTACAAAAGCACCATCAAATTTGGGGAAATAGCATTTTATTTAAAAAATTACTTATTATTTAGAAAATTTCCCAAAGTTTAGGTAAAAACTAGGATGATAACAAGTTTTAGGAAAGAACCACTCAGTGTGCTAAGAAAACTGCACCTCTGGGCAAACATCTAACCAAATCCAGAAAAGAACAGCCTACGTCCAAGAATGAGAAACAGGAGAAAGAAGACAAGGAAGATGCTTGGCTCCTATAAATAAAACCTTTTTTAAGGCAGCTGGGCATAATCCTCTGAGAAGAGAGGCATTGAGGAAAAGAGAGACCAAGGAAAGGGAAGAATTTGCTTGGTTTGATAAGAAACATAGGCAACTTTTCTTCTCTACAGTATATTTTCATATTACAGAATTTACAATATGTTCTGTAAATAGTGTTATGTGCTATAGTTTAGTGGTCCCTTTTGCAGTTCATATGAATCTTAATATAGAAAATATAAATTTTTTTTCTTGGGACTTCCTTGGCAGTTGGGTTCAATTCCTGGTTAGGGAACTAAGATCCCACATGCTATGAGTCACAGCCAAAAAAAAAAAAGAAAAGTATAAAAAAATAGTTTTTTTCTTGATTGAAAAATATTTTAGGACACTTATTCCTCAGTGATATACTATATCATGAATTATCCCTAGATTGAGAAGCGTAAGTCATCATTTAGTTCAACAGAGCAACTGGAGAGAACAGTATGAGGTACAGACAAGAAGAATCAGGCCTGGCTGCTGTTCTTGAGAGTTTCAAGGTTGTGAAGATATGGACATGGGAACCAGGGAGAATGAAATGCACAAGGGAGATATTCATGCAATGGGATTCCCAAAAGTCCTAAGTCATCAAAAACTTCCAATTCCTTCTTTATTTCATCTTGTTCTGCCCCCTCTCAGGGGACAATATTGCTTCAGTATCCCCAGTATAAACCCTACCTGTAAAAGAGAAAAATACCCTACCTTTAGATAGGAGGAAGAAGGGAGCTGGGAGGAGGAAATGGAAGGATTGGGTCATAGACTCCTCGTTCCGGTGTAGTTTCACCTCACCCACAGCCTTTCCTCCCCTATCTCATGCAGGGATAAAAATTAACTCAATGGTTCAATCACAAGTTATCAGTTATGTATCAAATAAAATGTCCTTGGTTTGAAAAAAGAAAGAAAAAAGAATGCCAAGCATCTCTTTCATTAAGACTTGCTCTCGGTTGCTTGTTTGTTTTTTATTTTATTTGTTTTACTTTGTCAGATCTTATTTGCAACATGGGGATCTTCAGTTTCAGCTTGGGAACACTTGACTGTGGCATGTGGGATGCAACTCCCTGGCCAGGGGTCCAACGGGGACCCCCGCACTGGGGGCGTGGTGTCTTAGCCCCTGGACCACCAGGGAAGTCCCTAGTCTCAGTTTTAGATCAAGGAGATGAACCATTTTAAAATTCCACTTTCTTAAAAATCTGCCTTAATCCAGGTTTTTCCCTGGTAGTCAATTCACCATCCTGTGTTCCCTCGGTCCTTTCTTTATAAAACTGTTGCATTTCACTTGGTACTGACTCAACTTTGAGATCTGTATGGAAGGAATCTTTTTTGACATTTCTATTTCAAAAGCTTTCACACTGTCAAATGAATCATTCACACTTAATTCCTGAAGATTAGATACCATTTGCTTGGCGTCTTGATTTGGTTACATTATATTCTACTAAAAGTAAGAAAATTTCTTTCTTTAAAAAAAAAAAAGCAAGGAGTAAAAAGAGGGAAATTGGATTCTGTTATGAAACAATTTGCAGCTTGGGAATCTATGCTTTCCTTTTATGAGCTGAATCAAATTATGGCCCAGGAAGAGTCTGTGATTTTTTTTTTTTTCATATGTTGCTTTTGAGGGAAAATAATGGGAGTAACTGGGCTCAGTAGTAAAGAATCCACCTGATAAAGGAGGAGATGCGAGTTTGATCCCTGGGTCAGGAAGATCCCCTGGAGAAGGAAACGGCAATCCATACCAGCATACTTGACAGGATAATCCTACGAACAGAGGAGCCTGGCGAGCTGCAGTCCATGGAGTTGCAAGGAGTTGGACACAACTTATCAACTAAACAACAATTCTTCCGAGCTCTATATGATTTATTACTTCATTGATTGCTTAGTGAATACTAATACTGTAGGATCAAAAAAAGAAAAGGCCTACCTTTCTCGGTCTAGGTGTTTGGTTTGGGGGGTTTTCTTTTTTAAAAAACTTATTTATTTATTTGGCTGCCCAGGTCTTAGTTGCTGCATGTGGGATGGATGAGGGATCAAAACCAGGCCCCCTGCATTGGGAGTACAGAGTCTCAGCTACTGGACCACCAGGGAAGCCCCCTCCCTACAGGTTTTTTTTAATCTAAATAACGTAAACAAAACAGAGAAAGCTCATCACTTATATCAGCCATTACCAATAATTTGAATAAGTATTGTTACATTCTTTAAGTGGCATCGTTCTATGTTACTTTGTTTGGTGGGGGGGTAGGGGGGGCAGGGGTTGAAAAGAGGAATTCAATGCTATTCTTTGTAAGGTTAACAGTCGTGTTTAAAGTGGGAAATGATGGGGGTCAGACCAGTAAAGAGGTCTGGTTACGGCTCCAAATTGTGGTTAAAAGCTGCCTGGGAAAGGAAGCCGTAAAAAGATAAAACTCCTTTAACAACTACTCCAGATGATGTGTAATTAGATACCTGGGAAAGTTGCAAGGATCCATTAATAAGGCAACTTTGATTGCTCTGCGTCAGTTCCTCATTCCTCCTTCCGAGTAGGTACTCAGTGGTTTCTGTGATAGTCTCAAAGACTGACCATGACTCAAGGAGCATGGAAGTGGTTTTCTAAAACACTTCATTTTCACTTACACTTGGGTTCTCTTTTTTTCTCCTGTGTTTTGATTTTTCTTTCACCCTGCATGTAATGGGTTTCCCTGGTGGCTCCTGGGAAGTCGTAAAGACTCCACCTACCAATGCAGGAGATGTAGGTTTGATTCTTGGGTCAAGAATATCTCCTGGAGAAGGAAATGGCAACCCGCTCTAGTATTCTTGCCTGGGAAATCCCATGGATGGAGGAACCTGGCCGGCTACAGTTCATGGGGTTGCAAAGAGTTGAACACAACTTAGGGACTAAATGACTAAACCATAAAAACTGTGTGTAGTGCAACTCAGGATCTCATTTTGGAGTCTGTTCCCCACTGCAGAGTTTTTCACTCTTAATTCTATTGTCAAGATCAGGTGACTGGTAAATCTTGCTGCCTCATTTTTCTGTGGTAAGAAACGACCCCCAAACTGAGTGGTTTAGAACAATCGTCGTTTTCTTACAGTCTGACCATGTTGTGGGGCAGAAGTTGGGGCAGTTCTTCTACTCCTTGTTACTCTGATTGGGGTCTCATGGTGGATTTCAGGTGGCTCCTGAGCTTGTTTCATGGTTCCAAGACTCACATGACTGGCCCTTTGATAGGAACAACTAGACATGTGAGCGCAGCGGAGCACGTCTCCCTCTCCAGCAGCCCAGGGCTGCTCAGCACTGCTCCAGCCGGCTCGGAGCTCCAGGGTGGAACCTGGTGCTCCGTGGCGAGGACAGGTGTGAAACTGGTAAAGCATGATTCCAGCTGTGTTCAACTGGTCATAGCAGCCACAGGCCAGCCCAGATGACACACCCACCCAAAGAAGTGTCCAAATATCTGCAGCTAGATTCCACGTGTATTCATTAATATACAATATTTGTTTTTTTCTTTCTGACTCGCTTCACCCTGTACAACACAGATGAGCCTGTTTGCAAAGCAGAGATAAGAGACACAGAAGCAGAGAACAAATGTATGGACACCAAGGGGGAGTAGGTGGAGGGATGGGACGACCTGGGAGATTGGGATTGACGTTACACACTATTGACATTGTGTATAAAATACATAACTAGTGAGAACGTACTGTGTAGCACAGGGAGCTCAACTCAGTGCTCTGTGATGATCTAAATGGGAAGGAAATTCAAAAAAGAGGGGATATATGTATGCATATAGCTAATTCACTTTGCTGTACAATAGAAACTAACAAAACATTGTAAAGGAATTCTACTCCAATAAAAACTGAATAATATATGTATACATATCTGCAACTGTCTTTTTGTTTTTTTAATTTTATTAATTTATTTTTTCTTTTTGTTGTTAAAGTATAGTTGATTTATAATATTGTGTTAGTTTCTGGTGTATAGCAAGATAATTCAGTTTTACATATATAAACATTATTCTTTTTCAGATTTTTTCCAGTATATGTTATTATATGATACTGAATATAGTTCCCTGTGCTATACAGTAGTTCCCTCATTGTGGATCTAGTTTATATATAGCAGTGTATATCTGCCAATCCCAAACTCCTAAATTATCACTTCCCCCACTTCCCCTTTGATAACCATAAATTTGTTTTCTATGTCTATGAGTCTGCTTCTGTCTTATAAATAAACTCATTTGTATCATTATCTTTAGATTCAATATGTAAATGACATCATACAATATTTATCTTTCTCTGACTTCCCTGAGTGTGATAATCTCTAGGTCCATCCATGTTGCTTCAAATGGCATTATTTCCTTCTTCTGCAACTGTCTTTTAATCCATCTCACCTGGCTTCTCTTTAACATCCTTTCTGCTGCTGCATTGCCCCCAAACTTCTGCCTGGCAATTAGTTTGCCAATCACGTAGGAGACACAAATCGTAAAAAAATGTTACGAATGGTCATATTTGTTGCTAATTAATGACGTACATAAAGATATAAGTGCTATTTTGTCTTATGAAAGTGACAAAATTGAAGAAAAATAAATTCTAATGAAGGCAAGCATTGGCAGGCACTTAGTAGAAACATTTTTTAAACGTACTTAAGCTATTTTTTCATTCCTTTGATTCATTTTTTAAACGTACTTAAGCTATTTTTTCATTCCTTTGATTCAGTAACCTCAGTTAAGATTATTAACCCAGGAAAATCACTCAAAAAACCAAACCTAGTTATAGACATGTTTTTTACAGCCTTGTAACACTAGAAATAATGTAACCATGGAGGAAGATTTAGGTAAATTTTATCAATATCTTGTTATACTGTGTAGCCATGAAATTAATAAATGCCATGCCTATGTAGAAACATTAAAAAGTGAATACAAAATTGTAGCAAAATTGACAAGATTATGATATATATTCAAATCATACTTATGAGAATAGAAATGGGCAATGAATAAGGAGAAATGAAAATAGATTTTGCTGAAGTGATCCTTTGAATTTAAATTTTCTTTTACATTGTTCACTGAATGATATTTACTTTTATTTGAATGAGTTTCCCAGATCATAAAGATTCAAAAACATGTATTAAATGACTCTAGCCTTGAAAACATGTATAATAACTGCTTATAGACATATACAGTAGCACACATATTTTGCATAAATAAAGCATGTAATTTATTCTTTTATTTTGCATGCCACATGACAGGGTTCAAGGTGGTGTCATGGGAAAAGACTGCCCTGGAACTTGGCAGACCAGAGCCCTAGGCCAGGCGGCCCACACTCACTGGCGACCAGGCAGATGACTTGCTTACACACCCAGACACAAAGAAAGAAAGGTCAGAACAGGTTCCCAACCAGATCACAAAGGGAGAAAGATCCGCCCAGAATTCCCTCTTGGTTTTAAATTATTTCATTTTAGGATTCTAAAAGTATTAGCTCTCTGTTCCCCAATTCAAGTCTGGCTTGAAAAATAAGAACACGTTGGAATTGTAGACTGGCTTTGCCCAGTAAAGCCAAATGCATGGTAAGGAAACAAATAAACAAACAAAGATGCTTAATTCAACAGATATTTATTCGGCATCTACTGATGTAGGTCTTGTGACCAACACACAAGATGTCTGCCCTATGGAGATTATATTCTAAAGGAAGAGGTAGACAGAGAGGGTAAGCGAAATAAATAAGTAAAATATTGGGTGCTGGCAAAAGTGTTTGTTTGGGTTTTTCCATAACATCTTATAGAAAAACCTGAACAAACTTTTTGGACAACCCAGTATTTGATTGGTCCCCTAGTAATAAGTGCTATGGAGAAAAATCATCAGGCTGAGTGGGATAGGGTGGGTCTGGAAGGGAAGCTGGCAGTTCTAATAGGGTGTTGAGGGAAAGCCTCTGTGAGAAGACACCATTGTGAAAAGACCAGAAGGAAGTGAAGAGGCAGGTCTAAGGACACCTGCAGGCATTCCTGTTGCGTCGGGAACCCACTGGAGGATTTGAGCAGAAGGGTGGCATGATAGGCTTACAGTTTAACAGGTTCCTCTGGCTCCTGTATTCAGGGCAGACCACAGGAGGGTACAGGGGACACAGGGAGATCAGTTACGAAGTTGTTACAATCATCTCAGTGAATAGCAACTGGCATAATGGTGAGAAATGGTTACTTCTGAATATATTTTGAAGGACAAGATTGCAAGGTTTGCTAGAGAACTAAATGTTGGGGGTGGGATGAATTGGGAGTTTGGGACTGACATTTATACACTATTGATACTATGTGTAAAATAGATAACTAATGAGATAAAATAGATAACTTTTGGCAGAAAGTGAAGAAGGACTAAAGAGCCTCTTGATGAAAATGAAAGAGGAGAGTGAAAAAGTTGGCTTAAAGCTCAACATTCAGAAAACTAAGATCTGGTCCCATCACTTCACGGCAAATAGATGGGGAAACGGTGGAAACAGTGGCAGACTTTATTTTTTGGACTCCAAAATCCCTGCAGATGGTGACTGCAGCCATGAAATTAAAAGACGCTTACTCCTTGGAAGGAAAGTTATGACCAACCTAGAGAGCCTATTAAAAAGCAGAGACATTACTTTGCCAACAAAGGTCCGTCTAGTCAAGGCTATGGTTTTTCCAGTAGTCATGTACGGATGTGAGATTTGGACTATAAAAAAAGCTGAGCACCAAAGAATTGATGCTTTTGAACTGTGGTGTTGGAGAAGACTCTTGAGAGTCCCTTGGACTACAAGGAGATCCAACCAATCCATCCTAAAGGAGATCAGTCCTGGGTGTTCATTGGAAGGACTGATGTTGAAGCTGAAACTCCAATACTTTGGTCACCTCATGCGAAGAGCTGACTCATTTGAAAAGACCCTGATGCTGGGAAAGATTGAGGGCAGAAGGAGAAGGGGACAACAGAGGATGAGATGGTTGGATGGCATCACTGACTCAATGGACATGGATCTGAGTAGACTCCAGGGTCTTTTCCAATGAGTCAGTTCTTTGCATCAGGTGGCCCAAGTATTGGAGTTTCAGCTTCATCATCAGTCCTTCCAATGAATATTCAGAACTGATTTCCTTTAGAATTGACTTGTTTGATCTTCTTGCAGTCCAAGGGACTCTCAAGAGTCTTCTCCAATACCACAGCTCAAAAGCATCAATTCTTCAGCACTCAGCTTTCTTTATAGTCCATACATGACCACTGGAAAAGCCATAGCTTTGACTGGATGGACCTTTGTTGGCAAAGTAATGTCTCTGCTTTTTAATATGATATCTAGGTTGGTCATAGCTTTTCTTCCAAAGAGCAGGTATCTTTTAATTTCATGCCTGCAGTCACCATTTGCAGTGATTTTGAGCCCAAGAAAATAAAATCTGTCACTGTTCCTAGCAAGCAACTATACTCCAATAAAAGTTAATTTTAAAACAAAACTGGATATGCAGTGGAAGAGAAAAAGAGGAGTGAAGGTTAAGTTCAAGGTTTGGGGGTCTGAGATGGTAAAAACTGGAGAGAGGGCAAGAAAAGGGGCAAGGAAGAAAGCCAGGAGCCTGGTCTGGACGAGCTTCACTGCCTATTAGATATCCGAGTGGAGATCCCAAGCAGGTAGGTGGATATACAAGTCTAAAGTTAGAGGTGCAGTTCTAAGCTGGAGTTATAAAACTGAGAATTAATTATCAGCATATAGATAGTTTGATTGATACTAAAGCCATGAGAATAGATGAGATTACTAGGAGAGACAAGGTAGATAGAGAAGAGGCCCAAGGGCTATAGAGAAATCCAGTACTAAGAATTTGAAGCATGGGCACGGTCCAGGCAAGGAGATGAGATGAAGTGACCAATCCTATCAGCAGGAGGAAAACCAGCAGAAGATGATCTAAACCAAGTGAAGAACACATTTCAAACAGGAGGAATTATTTCCAGAATATTATGTTTGCAGTTGGCTCCACACTTGCAGATTTTCAATGACATTGTCATATATCATACATATACACACCAACTAGATTGAAGGCCGTTTATAATCACACCTAATAAGAACATATTATGTGTTGTTTTTCTCTCCAGAAAGAAATCATTTTTGGAACATCCAGTATTTCTTATTCTCCACCTATTTCTATTCTCCAGGTATTTCTCTACCTTTGTCATCACAAATGATTATCAGTAATTGCTTTTGTTTTCTCATGAAACAAGATCAGTGTGATTAAAAATGGAAAACATTCTAATTCTTAGTCCTGAGGGTTAAGGAAGGAGCAGACTGATTATGAATCATTTGCTCAACTAGATATGAAAAATTACTTCTACTTATTTTTAAATGTTGAATTTACATTGGATTATAGATATGTAATATTCTGGGAACTCATTGGCATGTTACAAAATGAAGCTGCTCTATGAATATATTCATCATTAGAATATGTAGACCACATTTTCTTACTAAACCACCTTCTATCTCCAATCCTGCTGAAAAAATCTGGCTTTCTGACTTTCTTAAAAGATAAAGTGTTTTATTTACATCACCTTTCCTGATAAGAAAAAAGGAGAAGAAATAGATAAAATGTATCAGCAGCCTCAAGATATAGACATCCCGTCTCCATTCCTTTTAGCTTTTACTGGACATCAGCCTGCCAGTCTAATAAGGCAGCAAAGTCAACAGAAGTAGAAAGGAAAATATATTGCAGTCTTTATTTCACTGGTAATAACCATAAATTTTAAAATGCAATGTTGGCTATATCGTAAAAGGATTTGCTTGGTCTGTTTGCATAGCTGTATTTTATCCCACTCTGGACTAGTCTGGACTTTTTCAGAGATTCTCACTGTACACCAATCTTATTTACCCTAAAAACCTTTTGCAAAACATTTCTCCAGCAAATTGAGCTATATATATGCTACATGGCATCATTGTGTGTACCAAACTATAGGTTCTAATCTACAGTGAAGAACAAGGTAGCATAATTCCTAGGAGTTGTGTTTTCACACATTTACTTTTTAGATGTACTGAGACAGAACACTAACTGTAAGTGATCAAGGGCTCATTTCAGTGGCAATGGGTATTTTGTATCTTGCCTTGGTGTTGCTGACTAATCGTTCCCGTTAAGCTGTCTGGCCTGCAAACCCCCGTGCACCTGTCTCCAAGGCCTTGATCTGTTTTACGGCCTTCTTCTGGCACTATCTAATGAAAGCTATAAAAAGAAAATGTTTCCTTTCCATTACAACAGCAGCAAAAATTTCGAGAATGAAGCCACAAAAATACTGTACCACATCCCAGGTCCTTTCTTAACTGTAAATCTGAAAGCAGTGAGCACCAGACCATCACATCAGGTCAAAGAGCACAGAGTTTCTGAAATCAAACTTTCTTTAGACTTAACATTTAAATGTGATTATTATCATAAAATATTAAGGTAAGAAGTAAGGCAAACACAATTTCTTAATGCCGGTTGATGTTTTGACTGGCAAAATTGTTCAGTTACGTTTATATCTTGTGCTTCTGTATGAACAACTCTTTTTATATTAAATTATAAACCCTAAAGAGTAGGAAGCAAGGTGTATTTAGTTCAGATTACATAGTCTGGCACCAGGCCACATGGGAGAGCTGTAGTTATTCTTTTACACTTTTAAGTATTATGATTTTGTTGTTGTTCAGTTGCTCAACCATGTCCAACTCTTTGAAACTCCATGGACTGTAGCATGCCAGGCTTCCCTGTCCTTCACTATCTTCCAGAGTTTGCTCAAACTCATGTCCATCGAGTGAGTGGTGCCATCCAACCATCTCATCCTCTGTCATCCCCTTCTCCTGCCCTCAATCTTTCCCAGCATCAGGGTCTTTTCTAATGAATCAGTTCTTCGCATCAAGTGGACAAAGTATTGGAGCTTCAGTTTCGGTATCAGTCCTTCTAATGAAAATCAGGATTGTTTTCCTTTAGGACTGACTGGTTGGATCTCCCTGCAGTCCAAGGGACTCTCAAGAGTCTTCTCCAGCATCACTGTTCAAAAACATCAATTCTTTGGTGCTCAGTCCACTTTATGGTTCAACTCTCACATCTATACATGACTACTGGAAAAAGATAGCTTTCACTATATGGACCTTTGTCAGCAAAGTAATGTCTCTGATTTTTAATACGCTGTCTTGGTTTGTCATAGCTTTTCATCCTAGGAGCAAGCATCTTTTAATTTCGTGGCTGTAGTCACCATCTGCAGTGATTTTGGAGCCCAAGAAAATAAAGTCTGTCACTTTTTCTCTGGTTTTCCCATCTATTTGCCATGAAGTGATGGGACCAGATGCCATGATCTTAGTTTTTTGAATGCAGCTTTTTCACTCTCCTCTTTCACCTTCGTCAAGAGGCTCTTTAGTTCTCTTTGCTTTCTGCCATAAGGGTGGTGTCATCTGGATAGTTGAGGTTATTGATATTTCTCCCAGCAATCTTGATTCCAGCTTGTATTTTATTCAGCCCAGCATTTCGCATGATATACTCTGCACAGAAGTTAAATAAGCGGGGTGACAATATAGAGCCTTGATGTACTCCTTTCCCAATTTTGAACCAGTTCCAAAGAATAGCAAGGAGAGATAAAGTCTTCCTAAGTGGACAATGTGAAGAAATAGAGGAAAACAGTAGAATGGGAAAGACTAGAGATCTCTTCAAGAAAATTACAGATACCAAGGGAACATTTCATGCAAAGATGGGCACAATAAAAGAAATGGTATGGACCTAACAGAAGCAGAAAATGTTAAGAAGAGGTGACAAGAATACACAGAAGAGCTGTACTAAAAAGGTCTTAATGACCTAGATAGCCATGATGGTGTGATCACCCACCTGGAGCCAGACATCTTGGAGTGCAAAGTCAAGTGGGCCTTAGGAAGCATCACCACGAGCAAAGCTATTGGAGGTGATGGAATTCCAACTGAGATATTTCAAATCCTGAAAGATGATGCTGTTAAAGTGCTGCACTCAGTATGCCACCAAATTTGGAAAACTCATCAGTGGCCACAGGACTGGAAAACGTTCGTTTTCATTCCAATCCCAAAGAATGTTCAAACTACCGCACAAATGCACTCATTTCACATGTTAGCAAAGTAATGCTCAAAATTCTCCAAGCCAGGCTTCAACAGTACATGAATTAAGAACTTCCAGGTGTTCAAACTGGATTTAGAAAAGGCAGAGGAACCAGAGATCAAATTGCCAACATCCATTGTCTCATTGAAAAAACAAGAGAATTCCAGAAAAACATCTGCTTCATTGACTACACTAAAGTGTAATGATTAAAAATATTTATTTCCTAAAATGGCCACCCATTGTAGCCATAATTTGAGGGTTGAACAAGGGAGAAAACAATGGAATATCTATGGTCATGATTCACTTAAAGATATCTAGATCCACTTCATATATAATATTCCAAGGTTTTTTTAATATAGAAACAGAAATAAGATATTACCATAATAAATACTAGCAGTTTTCACTACCCAATTTTTCCCACAGCTTAAAAAACATGGCAACCTGTCTTAGTGGCCACATCCTAAACTCTCACAAGATCTCACTAAACCCCAAATGAAGATCTCAGACTCAAGCCTGCCACCCAGTTGAACCCCAAACGGGTTGAACTTTTAATGGCCCCAACTGTTTTTCACACACAGAAAATTCCTAAAAAGCCATGGTTGGTCAGTGGCCAATGGAAGGCTTTTCCAGCATTTATTTATAGAATTTTTATTGAGTTGAAATAACAAAATTTCTTAACAACTTGGTTCCATCACTCTCCTCTTTTTTTTTTTTTTTTGCTTTTTCCCCAGGTACAGAGCAGTTGCCTCCTGGAGTCGTGTTCAGGGAATTGGGATTCCCTTGGTCACAGCCATTGAGATTGTCTCCATCTGGATCCTTTCATTTATCTTGGCCATCCCTGAAGCCATCGGCTTTGTCATGGTACCTTTTGAATACAAGGGTGCCCAGCACAGAACCTGTATGCTCAATGCCACGTCAAAATTCATGGAGGTATGAATAGTCTAAAGGAAATTAATTAGGGAGTGGGAGAGGTCTTCATTTAGTATCACCACGACTTACTTTGTTGTGTGCTTAGTCGCTCAGTCATGTTGACTCTTTGCAAGTCCACGTGGACTGTAGCCCGCCAGGCTCCTCCGTCCATGGGATTTTCCAAGCAAGAATACTGGAGTGGGTAGCCATTCCCTTCCCCATGGAATCTTCCCAACCCAGGGATCGAACCCAGGTCTCCTGCATTGCAGGTGGAATTTATACTGTCTGAGCCACCAAGGAAGCCTGGTTTACTCTGTTAGTTCAGTCAAATACAGTAAGTCACCTACAAATGAGCCCTCAAGTTGTGAACTTTCAGAGATGTGAACATGAACCTGTATGTCGGTTATCATACTGTACTACTGTGCTTCTTCAAGATACTACACTGTAAGATTAAAAATATTTTCTTTATATTTTGTTTTTTATATATCATTTGTTGTCTTTATGTATTATTTGTGTGAAAAGTACAATAAACCTGTCACAGTACAGTACTATATAACTTATTATGTTAGTTCGGTACCTAGGCTGACTTCGTTGGGCTTATGAACAAACTGGATTTATGAACACTCTTGCAGAACATAATTCATTCATATGTAGGAGACTTACTGTATTATTCAGTTGCATGAAAAGTAGATGGTAAGCCAGTGCTTAGCTTCTTGACTAGAACAACTACTCTGTTTTCTCTTTTGTAACTGTAGACACAACTGTTGCTCTGTGCCAAGCAACTCAGAATTCTGAAACAAACTAAGAGATTGATGTGTATACATGTAGTGCTATTTGTTTTGAGAATAAGGAATACAGCACAACAATTTCCCTCTGACAGATACACTGATACTAATTTGATGCTACTTTGGGAAATGCATGTTTCCCATATGTTTTTTAAAGATAGATGTACTAATTAAAAGTAGGAAGTCATTCTCATGTGTGCTTATCTTAGTACAGATTCTAATATGATATATGATATAATATAAATTTTCAGAACTTTTTCAAAAGCATTTTAGTGTACCTGACCACATTAATTTTTATGAACAGCTTAATTACATAGCCTAGCAATGGCAACCCACTCCAGTAGTCTTGCCTGGAGAACCCCAGGGACAGAGGAGCCTGGTGGGCTGCCATCTATGGGGTTGCACTTTCACTTTTCACTTTCACACATTGGAGAAGGAAATGGCAACCCACTCCAGTGTTCTTGCCTGGAGAATCCCAGGGACGGGGGAGCCTGGTGGGCTTCCGTCTATGGGGTCACACAGAGTCGGACACCACTGAAGTGACTTAGCAGCAGCAGCAGCAGCATGTAAGAAAGCATTTCAAATGCATATTTCCTCTGCAAAACTAGTCCCATGTAGACCAAGGAGAAAAACCAAGAGTAACTATTTCGATTTCTCTTAAATCAGCATAATTCAGTGCTTCGATGTAAGTTTCACAAAGTCTGGTTCCACTTTTAATCATTTACAGACAACTTACGGTATGTTTTCTACCTAGGAAAATTCACAAAAATTAGTGGTCTTATGGTTGACCAGTTACCCTGCTTGGAAGTTCTTGTTTTAAAATTAAAAGTGTTCATGAACAGAGCCAAATTTGCAACCTTAAAAATTAAAGTTTTCTGCTGATCTAATGACATTTTTTACTAAGTCAACATCCACAGTGAAAAACGAAGTAGTAGGAAGTGCTCAGAATTTCTATTCAGTTCAGTCGCTCAGTCATGTCTGACTTTTTGCAACCCCATGGACTGCAGCACTCCAGGCTTCCCTGTCCATCACCACCTCTCAGAGCTTGCTCAAACTCATGTCCATCAAGTCAGTGATGCTATCCAACCGTCTCATCCTTTGTCATCCCCTTCTCCTCCTGCCTTCTCTTCCTCCTGATGCCTTGCAGCATCAGGGTCTTTTCCAATGAGTCAGTTCTTCACATCAGTGGGCCAAAGTATTGGAGTTTCAGCTTCAGCATCAATCCTTCCAATGAATATTCAGGACTAATGTCCTTTAGGATGGACTGGTTGGATCTCCTTGCAGTCCAAGGGACTCTCAAGACTCTTCTCCAATACCACAGTTCAAAAGCATCAATTCTCTGGTGCTCAACTTTCTTTATAGTCCAACTCTCACATCCATACATGACTACTGGAAAAACCATAGCTTTGACTAGACGGACCTTTGTTGGCAAAGTAATGTCTGCTTTTTAATGTGCTGTCTAGGTTGGTCATAGCTTTTCTTCCAAGGAGCAAGCATCTTTTAATTTTTAATTTCATGGCTGCAGTCACCATCTGCAGTGATTTTGGAGCCCCCAAAATAAAATTTTTTATTTCCATTTATTTCCACTATTTCCATTGTTTCCCTATCTATATGCCATGAAGTGATGGGATCAGATGTCATGATCTTAGTTTTCTGAATGTTGAGTTTGAAGCCAACTTTTTCACTTTTCTCTTTCACTTTCAACAAGGGCTCTTTAATTTTTCACTTTCTGCCATAGGGGTGGTATCATCTACTGTTTGAGGTTATTGCTATTTCTCCTGTTAATCTTGATTCCAGCTTGTGCTTCATCCAGCCCAGCATTTCACATGATGTATTTGGTGATGGACAGGGAGGCCTGGCGTGCTGTGATTCATGGGGTTGCGGAGAGTCGGACACAACTGAGCGACTGAACTGAACTGAACTCTACATATAAGTCAAATAAGCAGAGTCACAATATACATCTCTGACGTACTCCTTTCCCAATTTGGAACCAGTCTATTGTCCCATGTCCAGTTCTAACTGTTGCTTTTGACCTGCATACAGATTTCTCAGGAGGCAGGTCCGGTGGTCTGGTATTCCCGTCTCTTGAAGAATTTTCCACAGTTTGTTGTGATCCACACAGTCAAAGGCTTTGGAGTAGATAATAAAGCAGAAATAGATGTTTTTCTGGAACTCTGTTGCTTTCTCGATAATCTGACTGATGTTAGCAATTTGATCTTTGGTTCTGCTGCCTTTTCTAAATCCAGCTTGAACATCAGGAAGTTCACAGTTCACATACTGTTGAAGCCTGGCTTTTACAATTTTGAGCATTACTTCGCTAGTGTGTGAGATGAGTGCAGTTGTGCAGTAGTTTGAACATTCTTCGTCTTTGCCTTTCTTTGGATTGGAATGAAAACACCTTTTCCAGTTTCATGGCCACTATTGAGTTTTCCAAATTTGCTGGCATATTGAGTGCAGCACTTTAACAGCATCATCTTTTAGGATTTGAAATAGCTCAACTGGAATTCTATCACCTCCACTAGCTTTATGTGTAGTGATGCTTCCTAAGGCCCACTTGACTTCACATTCCAGGATGTCTGGCTCTAGTCCAGTGATCACACCATCATAGTTATCTGGGTCATGAAGATCTTTTTTGTATAGTTCTGTGTATTCTCAGAATTTGGGCAGTGTGAATGAACGATCTGGATACCTCTGACTAAAACATTAGAGAAGAGGCTCAGTGTAATAAGGAACTTACTGATGGATCTTTTTGGAATAAAGGAAATGAGTTTCTTCACAAGAAAGCATCTCCTTGTTAGCAATGAAGCTAAGAGTGGCTGCCCTTCAGGCCGAGGCAGGGATGCCCAGAGGGTTGCATAAAGAGTACCGAGTTTGAACTGATAATTTTTGGTCACACCCCTCAGCATGCAGGATCTTACATGCATGCATACTAAGTTGCTTCAGTCACTTCCAACTCTTTGTGAGCCCATGGACTTGAAGCCTGCCATGTTCCTTTGTCCTTGGGATTCTCCAGGCAAGAATACTGGAGCAGGTTGCCAGTTCCTCCCCCAGGGGATCTTCCCAACTAAGGGATCGAGCCCACGTCTCTTACAGCTACTGCATTGGCAGGCGGGTTCTTTACCCCCAGCGCCACCTGGCTTCCCTGATGGCTCAGCCTGCAGGATCTTAGTTCCCTGATTACAGATCCAACCAGCACCCCTCTGCATTGGAAGCACCAAGTTTTAACCACCGGACTGCCAGGGAAGTCCCATGAACTGATGATTTTGTGGATTTCTTTTCAAGTCTAAGGTTTTAGGCTTCTCTTTCCCCCGGTCTCTTTTGCTAATTTGATTCCCCTTCTTTTTCCAGTCTTTCCTCCTCAGCTTTGCTGTAACCTAGACTGGAAGGAGGGGCTTCCCAGGTGGTGTTAGTGGTAAAGAACCCATCTGCCAATGCAGGAGACATAAGAGACGCCGGTTCGATCCCTGGGTGGGAAAGATGCCCTGGAGGGGGCACGGCAACCCACTCCAGTACTCTTGCCTGGAGAATCCCCGTGGACAGAGGAGCCTGGCAGGCTGCAGTCCATGGGGTCACAGAGTCGTCCACGACTGAAATGACCGAGGACTCACATTGACAGGAGGGAGGCCCCTCTGTACCCTTGTTGATGACATCAGTTCAAAAGAAATGTGTGATCCGTTCTGGACTGGCCTCTGCCACGGAAGGGCAGGGAACTCCATCCAGTCTTCTCCAGCAAGAGCCAACTCCCAGGCCCCCCAGAGCTGCTTCTGGGCAGTCACACCCCTACCCTCAGTGCACCCAGAAGGAGGGGGCACAAAGGAAGGGGCTTCTTCAAGGAGTGTGTGCGTTGTGCTTAAATGAAGAGTTCTTCTGATATTTTTGTTTGTGTTTTAAGTTCAGTACTAGGATCTTTCTACAGTGGTTTGTGAATAGGAAAATATTTGTATAAACAGATTTCAATAAGCCAGCTCCTTTGAGATTCTGCACTTAACCTGAGGCTATAATTCAGTGGTCTGTGAACTGGAAGGAAAAGGAAATTACATGTTTATTTTCACTAACTTCTAACTGAAATTTATCATTTCCTTCTAATTAATGTGGATGTAGGCAACAAATCACAGTAGTGTTTGACAGTACCGTGTTGTTTTTTTTCACTAAATGGAAATAACAGACATTTTCATACCGTATAACATATAATCTGGAAATGTCATTTACATTCATCACTGGTTCCACATTCTGAGAGAACTCATTAGATCTGTCATTTAAGTTGTTAATAAGCCCATATATTGTGATATTAGAATTTTCTTTTTCATATTTTTGTTAGCTATGTTTTGATGTAATTTGTTTCCATTGTATTGGTATATATTTTATTTCACGCATTTAAAAGTATTATTCTCAACAAACTTACAGTTGTCAGGCCAGAAGAATATGGCAAAGAGATAGGGAATTTGGGATCGATATGCACACTGCTATATTTAAAATGGATGACAAACAAGGACCTACTGTATAGCACATGGAACTCTGTTCAAGTTATGTGGCAGCCTGGATGGGAGGGAAGTTTGGGGGAAAATGAATACATGTATAAACATGGCTGAGTCCCTTTGCTGTTCACCTGAAACTATCACAAAATTGTTAATCAGCTATACTCCAATATAAAATAAAAAGCTTTTTTTAAGTATTATTCTCAGAAAGAATTATAGTCTTCACCAGAAATCCAAAGGGGTCCCTGACATAAAAATAGTTATGAACCCCTGCCCAGAACTTTTTTTCCTCAGGAACCATTTATAGCATATTTTAATAGACATGTTATAAATGCAGCCTACTGGGCCTCTTTCTATATTCAGAAACTCTCCAGTTTTTCACAGAGCAGTGTGATTATTTTTTACTGTGGGAACTGAGATATTGCAGGAGGCTGCATTATCCTTAGTAAATAAACTATCTGGAGAAACAGCATTAGGAAAGGAAAAGCGTTCTTCCCAAGTTGGTGATTAATTTAGTGGGAGGGAGAATTTAGCTATAATTTTCTAATTTCCATTTTTATTGGGTATTACATTTTCTCCTTTAAAAAGACATAAAACTGAGTAATCCTGGTATTTACAAATCCTGTCCACAGGGAGATCAGGTTCAACATGCCTTCAGATAAGCTACTCTGCCTCAATAGTTTCCAGGTGGTGAGTATTAAGAGCGAGAGGAAGGACATGGTTATTGATGGCTCACACTGGCTGGCTGAGGTCACATAGCAGACATACCAGACAAAGGGTTAACTCCCAGTAACCACAGCGCCACAGATAAGCCATTCATAACCTTCGCTCTTTCCAAACAAGACAGGCACATTAAGTACACTTTCACCACAACAGTCAGAAGTAAACCAGGCACTAGCAGGATGTTGAGAATCACCAATAGAGATGCAGATTCTGTATGTCTCAAAAGCATGTTTTATGAGGTTTGAAAGGGAATTCTTTTTAATGATGAGGGTTCTTCCACTGTGTAATTCAAACCAACTTCAGTTTATTAAAAATATTAATAATTGTTAATAATTATTAAAATTAATTTGGATAATTTTAAACATTTTATTGTAGTTGATTTACAGTGTTGTGTTCATTTCTGCTATATAGCAAAGTTATTCTGTTATATATTTTCTTTCTCACGTTCGTTTCCATTATGACTTATGAAAGGATATTGAATACAGTTCCCTGTGCTATACAGTAGGACCTTGTTGTTTATCCATCCTGTAGATAATAGTTTGCAGCTGTTAATCCAAAACTTCCAATCCATCCCTCTCCCACCCGACCTCCCACTCGGCAACCACAAGTCTGTTCTCTATGTCTGCACATCTGTTTCTGTTTCATGGATAAGCTCATTTGTGCTATATTTTAGATTCCACACATAAGTGATATCATAGGTGATTTGTCTTTCTCTGTCTAAATTACCTCACTTGGTATGATAATCTCTAGGTACATCTTGTAGCTGCAAATGGCATTATTTCATTCTTTTTATGGCTGAGTAATATTCCATTGTATATGTATATATATGATATACATATATGTTGTGTGTATATATTTATGGTGTATATCGTATATGTATATGGTGTGTGTATATATATATGTACACCACATTCGTCTGTCAATAAACATTTAGGCTGCTGTTCTGTCGTGGCTATTGTGAATAGTATTGTCAGAATAATATTAATGCAATTTCTGTGTATGCTGTTATAAAAAGCAACACACAGTACCCAACACACAGCTAAACCAGAAACTACATGTTTGGGGTTTTCAGTTTAGTTGAGTTTTCAGCACAACCTCCAAGCCCATTACCGCCAGCAGAGAGCAAGAATATACAAACACAGCTGTAAGCATGAAGACGCTGAAGCCACCAGAGGCACTGCGCAGCAAACTTTCCTTATAATGCTCTCCCTCCTCTCCTCTTTCCAGTTCTATCAAGATGTTAAGGACTGGTGGCTCTTCGGGTTCTACTTCTGCATGCCCCTGGTGTGCACTGCGATCTTCTACACCCTCATGACTTGTGAGATGTTAAACCGAAGGAACGGCAGCCTGAGAATTGCCCTCAGTGAGCATCTGAAACAGGTAAACCTGATGAGGTCATGACAGTCTAGCCAAGACTGGTTTGCCCTTGACAATGAAAGGACCACAGATACTGTGTTTTGCAGATTTAGCCTGATTTCCTAAAAATTAAAATACTGTCTTACTTGTCTGGATGCCTTGTTTTCTTTAGAGTATTGAGCATTTCTCCAGTGAAGTCAGGACCCGACCTGTGAAACAGGTGGCCCTGGGGGCAGGGCCCAAATAGGGAGGGACTATTCGTTAATTTCGCCAAGAGTATCTATCAAACGTGTGTTTGTGGTTAGTAGTACATTGAACTGGGCTTGGAATTGTGCCAGGACTATAAAAACAAAAAGAAGCACATGACTTTCTCCCCAGCAGGGTTTGCAGTCTTGTTGTGGAAATAAAACACAAACATGAGATGATTGAAAAGCAGAATCACGAGGTGTGGTAAAAAGTAGCTTGTGCTATAGAAAGCCAAGGAGGATATGAGATAAAGTCATGAAGAAACTGTTCATGCATGAGGAGGATTGAACTGTTCCTGGTGGATAAACAGGTTCTGTGAGGAAGAAGACAGCGGGCACTTCAGTGGATGGAGGGGGGTCTAGCTGAAACACACATGGGGTTTCCATGCATTTGAGGAGAAGGAAAGGAGACAGACCTCATTAGAGCAACATCTAAGGTATGACTCATGGAAAGAAATGGGACTGGGTACATAAGAAGTCACATTTTGGAAAGCCTATAGTCCTAGAAGGAATCTGAACCTGTCAGTAGGTCTGTTTCTCCCAGGCAGCAAACAGGACAGATAAAGCGGGGAAGCTTCTGTTTGCTGACTCTGTGACACTGGGCAATTGCTTTAGCTCTCTGAACTTCTAGTTTTTTGAAAAATGTATAAAATAATATCTGCCCTTTTAAATATTAATTTATTTGACTGTGAGATGTAGTTTCCTGACCAGGAATCGAACCCAGGCCCCCTGTATTGTGAGTGCAGAGTCTTAGCCACTGGGTCACCAGGGAGATCCCACCTGCAATTTTCTGTACAAATACTAACTCAATTTTGAGTCTTAAAAATTTTTAATGAAATGTATATAATAGTACATCAAAGGGATTATGTAATGCATGTACGGTGTCTAATAGAATCCAGCTGATACCAAGTAGTCAGATACTGTTGATTATATTAATTCAAAGGGTAAAACTGGGACTGTGGGTAACTGTTCAGTTTCAACAGACAAGTAAGTAAAGACAACCAGCCACACCAAAAGTCAATGTGAGTTGTTGATGGAGCTTGGGTAACTGCCCTGAGTGATTGCCATACACAAGCATCAGTCTTCATCGGCAACTCATTTTGACCAGAGTACTGATTTTTTTGAGCCTCAATTCATTATCTTAAGCTGGCCATAATAATATATGAATCAGTATTATTATTGAGAATCGAAGGAATTAACATGCATTCACATACTTCATAAAAATCTAACATGTTATACAAATGGTAGCTATTATCCTTTATTAAAATTTAACAGGAAAATTATCTTGAGAAACTTTAGCATGACATCATCCAGGCATGAAAGTTTGGAGTACTCCAGATGTGAAACATTAAGCTGTTATTACCTTTCATTCCTGCAATAGAGGTAACTAATTAGAATAGATTTGTGAAAATCAGTGTTTTTAAATGTCAATTTTTCCATTAGCACCACAATTGAGCCTATTCAAGCTATGAGTGACACCTGCTCTAAAAATAATTAAATAGGGATTGGGAGCAATAAGATACTGCTGCTTCACATTTTCATAGCATTTTTTAAGTTCCCAAAGAGCATTTCCATGTGATTTTGGTATTTGATTCCTCCAAACATGCTATGAGATAAGCTGCTGCTGCTGCTGCTGCTGCTGCTAAGTCACTTCAGTCGTGTCTGACTCTGTGTGACCCCATAGATGGAAGCCCACCAGGCTCCCCTGTCCCTGGGATTCTCCAGGCAAGAACACTGGAGTGGGTTGCCATTTCCTTCTCCAATGTGTGAAAGTGAAAAGTAAAAGTGAAGTCGCTCAGTCGTGTCTGACCCTTAGCAACCCCATGGACTGCAGCCTACCAGGCTCCTCCGTCCATGGGATTTTCTAGGCAAGAGTACTGGAGTGGCTTGCCATTGCCTTCTCCGTGAAATAAGCTAGACAGCATATACCCTTATTATACAGGTGTTTAAGAGACTAGCACAACCAAATGGACATCAGAATCCAAAACTTGGTCCCCACGCAGTAGACATTCCCTTGCGTCCCACTCAAAGATCGAGCAGGTTCTGACTGCAGGAGAGCAAGCCTAGCTGGGAGGCCTTTGGGGGTGGAGGGTTGCAGGGGAGCTAGCTTAGAGTGAAAACCCTACCACCCCATCCAAGTCAAACATGGCTCTTGATCCTGCTTCTGGTATGTTTTCCTAGAATTTCTCTTCACTATACTGACAACACCTTTATCAGTTAGGGGTTGTGTTTGGATGCTGGTAGCAGAAAATCTTCCCAGGTGGCTCAGTGGTAAAGAATCTGCCTGCCAGCAAAGGAGACGTGGGTTCGATCCCTGGGTCAGGAGGATCCTTTGGAGGAGGAAACGGCAACTCTCTCCAGTATTCTTGCCTGGAGAATCCGATGGACAGAGGAGCCTGGCAGGCTACAGTTTATGGGGTGGCAAAGAGTCAGACACAACTGAGCGACTGAGCACAAGTGTGAACAGAAAACCCAAAATAACAGGGAGTAGGCCAAGTAGGGGCTTATCTGTCTCCCGTAGCAGAAAGCTCAGATGTCATCGGCTCAGTGGTCAAGGGACTCAGAAGCCAGGATTCTGCTGCTGTGCTCGCCTTTCCTTTATTATTGCAAGATGGCAGCTACAGCTCTGCCCTTAGACCTCCTTTCCAGGCAGCCAGAAGGGGAAGAATACAGATCACATTACCGTGTGTGCACCAGAGGAGTAGCCCCCACGTTTAAGTAGCTTTTCCAGAAACCCCACATGTCTGTGGCCATACCACTCTGAACACGCCTGATCTCATCAGAAACCCCACACAACAGCTTCTACCTAGTGTAATTGGTAAGATCTCTGTAGATGAGGAAGCCAGGCTCCTCTGCTGCTGTGACAAAATCAAGGATCTGACTGATAGTAAGGAAAACTCAGAAGGATGGATATTGATTAACCAAATAGCTGACTGTCATGTGGCAAAGTATTAATATTAGCTTTTAAAAAGTTATCCTCTTGCAGACTTTCCTGGAGGTCGAGTGGTTAAGATGCCACACTTCCGTGGCACGGGGCACAGGTTCAATCCCTGCTGAGGGAACTAAGATCCCACATGCCATGTGGCATAGCCTAAATAAATGAATAAGTTTACCCACTTTGAGGATGTGCTCCAAAGAGACAGCCTCTCCCCTGTTACACTCCTTTCTACACTGTCTTTCTGTGTACACAGAATGGCCCTTTAAAATGATCCCCCATTCCTGTGGATTAATAAATAAAGGAATCCTACATTGTCCTCAATCATCATTCAGTTTATACATTCTCATAACTCAAAGATTAAAGAAATCCCAGTTCTTGGGGCTAAAGTCACAATTTGTGACAACTGCCCTGAGATCTTTTTAAATAGCTCTATCAATCACGTGGGTTTATTACAGGCTTCCCCTACTTAATGCTGTATGCTTTGCATTGAACCAGCCTTACCCTTCCAAACCCTGTTTTCAATCAGTTTTATTTTGACATTAAGTGATCCCGGTTACAGACAAGTTGTATTTTATGTTCCCAGTTGGGCTTCCTAATGCCATGCCCTGTGATACTCAAATACAGGGCACCCAAATGACTGGCTGCAGATAATTCCTAACCTATGGTTTTACTGATCCTGTGCAGACCCCAAAGCATGTAAACCTGCCATTGGAGTCAGGCCAGAGTCAACATGTCCCCGTTTTTCCAATTGTCTGTGCTGATAATCCTTTATCCTCAGGTGGCTCTAAGTGGTCAAGAACCCGCCTGCAAATGTAGGCAACAAGAGATGCAGGTTTGATCCCTGGGTCAAGAAGACCCCCTGGAGAAGGAAATGGCAACCCACTCCAGTATCCTTGCCTGGAGAATCCCATGGACAGAGGTGCCTGGTGGGCTGTGGTCCATAAGGTTGCAGAGTCGGCCAGGACTGAAATGACTTAGCACGCACGCACTCAATATGTGCAAACAATGTATCTTTGGAAGCTACCTGTCATTAATGAAAGAATTTTAAAAGCCAAAAAAATCCAAATGCCAGCTTTCTCCAAGATCAAGAAATGGAGAAAACATGCTGTTCTTCCTTTTCCTTTTCTGTTTCCTACTCCTATTTTGTTTTCCAAACATCTTTGTAGACTTGTTCATTGTTTTTGGGGGGTGCCAATGGCAACCCACTCCAGTACTCTTGCCTGGAAAATTCCATGGACTGAGGAGCCTGGTAGGCTACAGTCCATGGGGTTGCAAAGAGTCGGACATGACTGAGTGGCTTCACTTTCACTTTCACATGCCACACAGCTTACAGCATCTTAGTTCCCTAACCAGGGGAACTGGTTTCAGGCTAGATTGAACCCATACCCTCAGCAATGAAAGCCAAGAATCCTAACCACTGGACCACCAGGGTTCCTAGATTTGTCCCATTTTGTTATTATGGTAGGGTCAGTCACCTTGACTACCATGCTATCGTTAATCCAGGTGAATTACCTGCTATGGAGACTTTTAACTAACCTTCCCCCAGTATGTTCGACAGACAGACATACAAACCCAGTCAGAGTGTTGGCTCAACCCCAGCCCTTCCCCCGCTCTGCCCACCATCGAACCTTTGACCTGGCCCTAATAACCAGCCTGAGGCTACCATGCTTCCTGGCAGCTGCCCCAAAAGAATCACTAACAACTCCTTGCTTAAGACAATTGGACTCCAAACCTTATCTATTTTTTTATTTGGCCGCACCATGCTGCATGTGGGATCTTAGTTCCCCGACCAGGGATCGAACTCATGCTTCCTGGAGCAGAAGCTCAGAGTCCTAACCACTGGACCAAGGGAGTTTCCTGGACTCCAAATCTTGAAGAGGTAGAGGGTGGTGAGGTGGTCTGCTCTGGCTCTTCTTCGAGTACTCTGTCC
This sequence comes from Moschus berezovskii, assembly GCF_049115385.1. Lineage (NCBI taxonomy): Eukaryota > Metazoa > Chordata > Mammalia > Artiodactyla > Moschidae > Moschus > Moschus berezovskii. The sequence continues at coordinate 13,443,381 of NC_142478.1, read as the reverse complement.
CAATCTACTTTTTTTTTTAATTGGAGTATAATTGCTTTACAGTGTCATGTTGAAACTGACACGACATTGCACTACTTCCTTTTGTGTATCTCTTTTCTCTAGTAGAAAAACACTGAACTTACTGTATTTTTTTCTCTCACTTTTCCTTAGCGTCGAGAAGTGGCAAAAACAGTTTTCTGCTTGGTTGTAATTTTTGCTCTCTGCTGGTTCCCTCTTCATTTAAGCCGCATTTTGAAGAAAACCGTGTATGATGAAATGGACACGAACCGATGCGAATTACTTAGGTACGATCCTATGTACTCAGAAGGAAATTGGAGTTTCTCTGATCTCACATTTCTAAGACTTTTACAAAACCACCTGCTGTAGCCCTGTAAATTAAATCTTCTAAGTTGATTGTTTTTCTTTAGCTGTCACAGCCCATAACCAACCTCAAAATTTTGTGTAAGCCCTATCAATAATTTTGCTGCTCTCCTCCTGGGTTAAGCAAGTGGTGGGTATATCTGCACTTGACCTGCAGAACTGAAATTGCCATTTAAACAAGGGCTTAAAAATAATTTTGACTGCCACCTCTGAGAAATGTCTCCTGGGCAAGAAAAAAAGCCTTATTCTAGAGACAAATGCTGCTGCTGCTGCTGCTACTGCTGCTGCTAAGTCGCTTCAGTCATGTCCAAGATAAATGCTAGTTAGGTTTTAAAACATGATGTTCTAATTTATCTCTTCTGTTTCCTTTTGCTCAAGTTTCTTGCTGCTCATGGATTACATCGGTATTAACTTGGCGACCATGAATTCATGTATCAACCCAATAGCTCTATATTTTGTGAGCAAGAAATTTAAAAATTGTTTCCAGGTAAGTATTTCTTTTAGCAAGAAGGTCTTTTTCGTAATAATTATTGGCATTAATGATTGATTATATGTGGTGATTGTTGCAACCACTCAGTTGTGTCCAGTGCTTTTGTGACCCCATGGACTGTAGCCTGCCAGGCTCCTCTGTCCGTGGGATTTTTCCAGGCAAGAATGCCGGAATGGGTTACCATTTCCTACTCCAGGGGAACTTCCCAACCTAGGGATCGAAACTGCATCTCCTAAATTGGCAGGTGGATTCTTTTCTTTTTTATTGGAGGACCATCGCTTTACAATACTGTGCTGGTTTCCGCCATACCTCTGCCGCAGGTGTCCGTATGTCCCCGCCCTCCTGAACCCCCTCCACCTCCCTCCCCACCCCATCTCTCTAGGTTGGCACAGAGCACTGGGCTGAGCTCCCTGTGTCACACAGCAAATTCCTACCTGGCAGCCAGATTCTTCACTGCTGAGCCGCCTATACGCGATAGTATATAATAACAAAGTCAATTGTTTCCATTTAATTAGAGTTTTTTTTCCTCTTCTGTCTTGTCTTTATTTTTATTTCTAATAGAGTATAATTGCTTCAGAATGCTTTATTAGTTTCTACTGTCCGGCAACGTGAATCAGCCATATATATACATATATCCCCTTTTATATATATATATATATATATCCTTCCCATTTAGGCCACCACAGGGCACTGAGTAGAGTTCCCATAGACTCATTAGTTCTCTATTTTATACATGGTATCGGCCGTGCATGTATGCCAATCCCAATCTCCCAGTTCATCCTACCACCTCCCTGTGCCCCTGCATCCTTACGTTTGTTCTCTACATCTGTGTCTCTATTTCTGCTTTGTAAGCAAGTATTTTTTAAGAACAGCCAACTGTGTATATTAGATATCCAACAGGCATGGCTCATTCCAGTTGTAAATAGCACTTTCATCAGCTGAACTTTTCAGACGAGAAGTGAAAATTACATTTTGTTACCCAGAAAGGGCATCAAATTGTCAGCATAACAGAAAAGCAATATATATTCAAACAACATACTCAAAAGTTAAAATAAAAAGAACTAATTTAGTAACATGCCAATTTAGTATCTTGCTTTGAAAAGAAATATTCCAATTTGAGCTCCAAGGCCAACAGAATAGATTAAATTTATTCATGCCTTACATAGCCTTAGACTTTTAACCAGTCTCAACAAAACATAAACTCATTGTTAAGAAAGCTTTTGCTAAATGCTACTTAATAGTATACTTCATAATAGTCTTTTCAAGAAAAGTAAATGTTTATAGCTCTGGAAATCTGAGCTAATGTAATTTAATTCAAAATCAGTTTCCTTCCGTTCTTCAGACCTCCTTGTAGCTAAGCCAACACGTGTTCTCGGGAAGTTCCAAGCACTTCTCACTGAGGTATTATTTTTCCAGTTCCTAGAATGATTTTAGTATAGAATTAGTCCTAATTGGAATCCGCTAACTTTGGCCAGGATGTTGAACTTCATTTTATGGTACATATTAGGAAGAGTAGCATAGAGTTCAGGGGTGCAGGATCTGGAAGTGAACAGTTTTGATTTACATCCCAGCTCTGCATTAGCTGACTATCTAAAACCAAGTCCAAATGGGGCCACTCCTGCTTCCTCAGTTTGCCTGTCAGCAGATCAGATGCTGTATCTGTATCAGATACTGTATCTATCTCATAAGGTGGAATAAGTGGATTCAGTGCCTGAGACAATAGAAAGTACTCGGTATGAGTTTATCAGTATTAGGGATAGAAGAGAGGAAAAACACAAGTGACTACCTTCGTGACTTCTGCAGTCTAAAAGGAGATAGACAGATATTAACCAGAGAAGCATAGGAATCAATAAAACCTGGTGTGGAAGTTCTTACTGCCACACTTTGGCTGTCTTTGGGGTCATGTTTACAAGTCATGAAATGCCCTAAAAAAGATTCTGCCCTAAGAAAGACGACTAAAATGCAGGTCATAATATGATCCAGCAATCGCACTTCTGGGCATACACACCGAGGAAACCAGAATTGAAAGAGACACATGTACTCCAATGTTCATCGCAGCACTGTTTATAATAGCCAGGACATGGAAGCAACCTAGATGTCCATCTGCAGACGAATGGATAAGAAAGCTTTGGTACATATACACAATGGAGTATTACTCAGCCATTAAAAAGAATGCATTTGAATCAGTTCTAATGAGATGGATGAAACTGGAGCCTATTATACAGAGTGAAGTAAGACAGAAAGAAACGCACCAATACAGTATACTAACACATATATATGGAATTTAGAAAGATGGAAATATAACCCTGTATACGAGACAGCAAAAGAGACACAGTTGTATCGAACAGTCTTTGGGACTTTGTGGGAGAGGGTGAGGGTGGGATGATTTGAGAGAATGACATTGAAACATGTATGTTGTCATGTGTGAAGCGAATCAGCAGTTTAGGGTCAATGCATGTTACAGGATACTCGGGGCTGGTGTGCGGGGATGACCCAGAGGGAGGATAAAGGGAGGAGGGAGGTGAGAGGGGGGTTCAGGAGGGGGAACTCATGTACACCTGGGGCGAATTCATGTCAATGTATGGCAAAACCAACCAATATAATATTGTAAAATAAAATAAAATAAATTTAAAAAAAGAAAAAAGAATAATCTTGAGGACATTATGCTAGGTAAAATAAGGAAGTCCCAAAAGTACAAATACTGCATGATCCTTCTTATAGAGGTACCTGAGATAGTCCAATTCATAAAGATAGAAAGTAGGGGCTTCCCAGGTAGCTCACTGGTAAAGAATCCACCTGCCAATGCAGGAAAGTAGGATAGTGTTTGCTATAGGTTGGGTAAAGGGAAAAATTGGGGAGTTATTCTTTGGTATAGGGTTTCAGTTTTACAAGATGCAAAGAATTTTGTGGATAGATGGAAGTGATGGTGGCACAAACAATGTATTCAACACAACTGTATACTTAAAAAGATTAAAATGGTAAATTTGATTTTATATGTAAAAAAAATAAAAATAAAATAAAATGCAGGTCATAACAAATACATTTATGTAATCTGAAGTAAAATCAATTGCTAACTAGTTTACATATTTTACATATAAATTAAAATTATATGTTACATATAAAATTAGTTTACATATACCCCCAGAGGGTAAGGGGGAAAAAATCCAGGTGCAAACTCTCAGAAATTAAACACAATTTTGACTGATATTCATAAAAAGGCAGCATACCCAGGGGAAAGAGTCCAAGAGAGAGAGTCCTGGGTTCTGAGTTCAATTCTGCCTCTTCTCTAAGCCTCCCTGTTCTCATTCAGGAGGAAAATAGCACCTACCCTCTAGGGCTGTTCCAGAGCCTCAGATGAGGTGCCCAATGAAGAGAGGCACGCAGATGGTGCAGTGAAGACACACCAGGCCCTTCCCAATCCTTCCCACCCACGCCCACCCCAAGTCATAGAACAGTCTCCCCCCACCAACACTGCCTTCCTTTCGTCTTTGACTTGGTGAATCAATTAAAACAAGAAACAGGATCTGTTGCTTTGCACTAGAATAAACCACTTAACTTCTCCCTAGAGGTTACAAACTCCCTACTCCAGATTACAGGCAAGGCCCACACTCTCCCCTCAAATGCCTATGGATGTTCACCCCTTGTTGGTGAGCCTCTGTGTTCTGCTGAGAACAGGCTGGTGGCCTCCTCTTAATCTGAGTCTGTTCCTTCTCCCAGTCTTGCCTCTGCTGCTGCTGTTACCAGTCCAAGAGCCTGATGACCTCAGTGCCCATGAATGGCACAAGCATCCAGTGGAAGAACCATGAACAAAACAATCATAACACAGAGAGGAGCAGCCACAAGGACAGCATCAATTAAACTGAAGGGACAGTTATCAGTGTACTTCAAGCCCTACTGGAGGAAAAAAGCCAACACAGCAGCCGTGTCTCCAGGAATCTGTTCCATCCTTCTCTCACGACTCAGCCCCACCCCCTGGAAAAATGTTTTCCAAAATGTTGAAGGGTTGACTGGTTTATACCCACAAATTAACGAATCTTACTTCTTTGATTTATCTGATTTACATATTCTGCATGTTTTATTCAGCCCTAAAAAATGGTGGGAGTTGGCACGGGGAAAGGAGATTGTTTTGTTCAGTTAAACCAGAAGGATATTTACTACCTTTGCATGAAAATAGATTTTTTCGACCACATACTTTCATGGTGGTTCTGTAGAATGTTCAGTAAGAGCAGTCACCGTGAAAAAGTTATAGAGATTATAACAAGATTTTCTTTTTTTTTTTTAAATAATTTTGTTTTTTTGGCCAAACACAGTAAGGGTTAAAGGCTCCTTTATTTGAAATGTCACTCAATTCAATGCCAGTATTTTTTAACTGCGTAGTAGCCTACAGATGATGATATGAGCTCATTTACACCTATTTTGCCCTGCAAAAACAAATAAAACGGAATTCAGGTGAGAAATTAGGTTAGTGTTTCTCATGTCACTGGCTTATTTTTTAAAACATAAATTCTCAAGCTTCAGGAGTTTACAGGACTTTAAAGCACAGACTGATATCCATATATGGCAGTTTAATAGCTGCTATGCAAACTTTTTAAGAACCTATATTTTCTTTTTTAATGGGGTTTCATTTTAGGAGATCTTGTGCCTATTCTTCTGTTAAATTGAAAAATAATGCTTGAATCAAACAGTTCTATTTTTCACAAACCTAGTTTTTTAATGGAAGCATTTTATGTTAAATCAAAATACCATTTACTAAAATTTAAATGTATGTATCATTTAACTATGCCCAAGACTTTCGGTGAAATGCACAGAAGTCCAGAACAAAGCAAGAAAGAAAGGATTGCGTATTTTTAGAAGATTTGGAAATTCTCATTGAGGTTTATTTTTGGTAATAGTAACATGTATCTGTGTGTGTGCAAATATACATGTATGTATCATGTATATATACATGCATATACATATATTCATGTATGTATATATTCCTTCGCTTGCTCTTAAAATGTTAACTGGCAGTGAGACTTTTTTTGGTCATTCCTTTTCCACATAGGAATATGGAAAACAATTTCAAAGTGGCCAGCTGAGTTTATTGTGTCAATGAAATATAATTACTCCCAGAGGCCACCATGAACTTAAGGTTCTTCACGTCCCTGGGTTTTCAGTATGAACCTAAATGCCTTCCCTGCCCACACTTCTCACATGGTCACCATTTCAAAAGGCCCACAGTGACTTCTGCTGGGCACTTCCCACGATGTTTACAGACTGTGAGTGCAGAAGCAAATCTTTTACTGTGTATATATAAATACATGTGTATATAAACAACCGTAAATTTCTTTTAGCCAGTTTTTCTACGCTCGCCTCTGTGGAATGTATCCGTGTGTGTGGTACATGCATGTGGTCAGATGGTATGTATGGATTTCATGTAACCTAATGTTAATGCCTTGCAGTTGTGCCAAAGCACACACTCCAAATGGAACCTAGGTGGCTGTCCCTCACAACAATCAACCTGTCAGTTTTAATCTATGTTCATAAATCTCATGACCATGTTACCATTACAAATGGAATGTGAGAGGCCTCATGAAAAAGGATGAGCCGTGGGTTGACAATGGATTTTGGTTTTTTGGTTGGTTGGTTAGTTGAAAAAAAGCAGTATTTGGGGTTGTATTTTTTCCTGTGCTGGAGCAAAATTCATTAAAGTCTGAAGTATTATATTGTCCCAGTCCTCAACATGGCGATCAGACTGACAAGCGGGCAAATGCTTCTGTCAGATTTCACCAGAAAAATGTCTGATGATAAATCAGCTCAGCTGATTCCCTGGGCTGCATTTAGAACAGCCATGTATAAAATGATATCAGGTGTCAGCCAGCCAATTGTAGGGCCCCTTTGTGTGTCTGCAGTCAAATCCCACTAGTCCACTGGAGCGTTACATGCAGTGATAGAGCCCTATAATATAAACCATAGGTTCACACCGTTTTGTTTAGACAGTGGTCTTTTTCTTTAAGATGCTTTGTCTCTTGCATATCAAAAATGCATTTTACAAGTTCAGAAAGTCATAGATTTCTGAATAACCACACGGGCTTCCTTGTGCATTTTGTTTATGGTCACAGTAAGTGACTGTGGTTGATAAGTAGGAATATTTTCAGTTTCTACGTTTATCACATCTTTCCAAGTAAATCTGTAGAAATGAGCCAGAAGCCACAGCCCTGCACTGGCAGTGGCCCATAAATACAAAATAAAAGTTTACAGAAGCCTTGTGAGTGTCTCTTCATTTGTATTAATACATAGTTCTATCTAGGAAATGTTTGCTACACAGTGGTTGCAAACCTCTCGGTTTTCAAACAAATAATTCCTAACTGTACTGGATTCTCAACCAGCTTTGTTATATTGAACACTTAACGCTCCCATTCAATCCTGCCTTTCCTGTAAATTTTACTGAGCATCTACTATGCACCTGGAGTTCTTCTAGCGACTGAGGGTATAGCAGGGAACAAAACAGGCCAAGTGCCTGCTTTCATGGAGCTTGCATCCTAGAAGAAGCTAGAAAATAAAAAACTATCATCAATTAACAATATGTCAAGTGGATACTTGGACTCACGTATATATAACTGGTTATTGGACATTTTCAACTAGGGAGCTAGTCAGTGGAGCTTCCCAGGTGGCACTCGTGGTAAGGAACCCATCTGCCAATGCAAGAGATGCAGGTTCGATACCCAGCTCAGGAAGATCCCCTGGAGGAGGGCATGGCAACCCACTCTAGTGTTCTTGCCTGGAGAATCCCACGGGCGGGGGAACGTGGCAGGCTACAGTCCGTAGAGTCACAAAGAGTTGGACACGACTGAAGCAACTTAACACGCATGCACACACAGCTAGTTAATAGATATACTACATCTAAAACTAAGCTTCTGATGGCTTTCTAACCTATGCTGCCATATCATTCCTCTGCTCATGTATTACTCAAAATTATCCAGAGAAACAGAACCAATAGGATAGATAAATGATAAAGAGAAGATTCTGTGGCTGCTGAAATATGTATGCTATGCTGTGCTGTCTCCAAGCTGGAGAAACAGGAAATTCAAAGGCATAATTCAGCCCAAATCCTAAGGCCTGAAGAACACAGGAGCTGATGGTAGAACCCCCAGTCTGAGGCCAAAAACCTGAGAACCATGGACGGCTCGCCTAAGTCCCAGCTTCCAGAAGCCGGAGATCCAGAATCACCAGTGTCATGAGCAGAAGGTGGATGTCCCACCCCAAGGAGAGACAGAGGGAATTCATTCTGCATCCTCCTTATCGTTCCTTCAAGGTGCTCTGCTGATTCGTGATGCCTGTCCCCGCTGGTGAGAACAGATCTGCTCTGGTCAGTCTCCTGACTCAGGCACTCATCTCTTCCAGAAACACTCTAACAGATGCACCCAGAGATCATATCTTCCTAGCTATCTTGTTGTCCCTTAGCCCAGCCAAGTAACACCGAAGATGCACCATCACAGCTCAAAGAGCCCCATCCTTTGAGTTGTCACGACAGAGTCATGTTCCACTTCTTTCTCTCAGCACTTATACCCAACCCCATCCTCAGATTATCTCCAGAATCTGACTCTCCTCTCTCTCCACCTCCCTTTTCTGAGCCACCACTATCTCCTGATCTCTTGCCAGGATAACTGCAATTGGATCCCAAATGCCTACTTTTTTCCAGCCTTGGAAACATCATACTCTAACAGGAGCCTATGTCTCAACCCCTGTAGTGGTCTAAAGGTGCTGACGTTTCCAAGGTAGGCTAACCAGCAATGGGGAGTTTTCCAATAACAGCTAAAGTAAGAAAAAGCCCACTAGCGCAAGCCTGGAAGCTTGTGAGCTGAGGAGGTGCTAGCCACCGCTGGTGTGGGCGTTCTGAAGAAGGTTAGTCTAGACTATAACAAAGATGAAAAAGAGCATTTTAAGCCCTGGCTCTGGTTTTCCCTGATGCTTTCCCACAGCTTGAGCAAGCAAACTAACATATTTACCTTTGTCCCTCACTATTTACATTTAGTTTTCTCTTGCTTACAATACACATATTCTAAGAACATCTCAGCTGATTTATCTTTTCTTACTGCTGTTTTTAAATTAAGAGACCATGTGTTTTAGAGTAGCTTTAGTTTTACCCCAAAAAAATTGATTGGCAAATCCAGAGAGCTCCCTGTGCTCTCTTCTCCCAGATTGCTCATACGCAGCTCCCCGCTATTATCTGGGGTATCTATAATGAACCAATGCTGAAATTTTGTTAACTGAAGCCCATAGTTTACATTAGGGTTCGCTCTTTTGTGTTGTACATTCAATGGGTTTTGACAAATGGAGGGTCACAGTTATCTACCACTGTGGTATCATTCAAAATAGCTTCACTGTCCTAAAGCCCCTCTGTGCTCCACCTTTCCTCCCCGCCTCCTCTCCATCTTGATTTAGCTTTTCACTCAACACAGATGTAGCAAGCACCCACCATATTACCTTGTGCTAGTTGCCAGGAATGTGAGGTCAGGTGTACAAATAAATACACGCACTGAAGTGCTTCGTGGAGACTCAGTAGCTGTCAGCATCAAGGACAGTAATGGCACAAAGGCAAAAGCAGTCAAAATTCTTGAAACTTCAGCTGGTGACATCAGTGAACACAGTGTGAGGGCTCTTCTATAATTCTTCTTTTTACAACTTAAAAAAAAAAATTTACTATCCACATGGCTCGCAGAATCTTTTTTCCCCGACAAGGGATTAAACCTGGGCCCCAGCAGTGAAAGCACTAGTCCTAACCACTGTAATGCTAGGAAATTCCCCAAAATCCTTATTTTGGTGAGTATAACCGTGTCGCTGCTACAGAATTACATAACACTAAGCAATATAGCATTGTCTCTACATCAGAAGATTTTTAAACATCTGTAAAGGGAATTCCATGGTGGTCCAGTGCTTAGAGCTCCACACTTTCACTGCCAAGGACCCAAGGGCCTAGGTTCCATTCCCTGGTCAGAGAACTAAGACCTGGCAAGTGGCATAGCCCCCCCCAAAAAAAGAAGGAAAAATAATAAATATCTGCAAATGTACGTTATTCTCCATCCAAAAATAAATCTACCCAGGATAATTTAAGTTATTATAGGAGCAAAACAAATTGGAGATTAAGTCCAGGAACTAGCCAAGAAAAATGTGACTCTTTCATTATTACCTCTATTGTTATTTTTAATGGCATTGTCAGTCCATGAGAGTGTATTAAACACTATGTATGTGCAGAGTGAGGAAAATGCACTGTCAGTCTTCCAAAACCTGTCCAGGCCTGAAATTCTGATTCCTGTGTTTGAAACATAACCTAGCAGCGTACTGAATTTACTGATTTTTCTCCATACTCCAAACAAGCAGAGTTAAGTCAAGGCACAAGTCTACCATATTCAGTTGAACGTTTCTAAAATTCCAATGTAGTCTTCACACTGAAAAACCTCCAGGGTTTTTAACACTCCTTCACTAGAGAAGCTACTGTCACTCTCTTCCATAAGTAGTCACAAAAACAGACTAGAACCTATATTTGGTCAGCACTGATATGCCTACTGTTTTGTTTCTAAAACCGAAAGGAGACAAACCACGGTCCTTAGAACCAGGGAATGATGAAGTACTGGAAGTTGTAACTGCAAAGTCAGCTTTCCCTATGAAGCATGCTAGCAAAGGTCACTTGATTTGATAAAGTCAGGAATCCTAATATCTTACAGTTTCCCAAGCCTTTAGCACCGACATTATTCAGTTGACTTTCTATTTCTTCCTGGGAGGTAATAAATTAGGAACAGCAACACCAACCTAGATAGAATCAGAGGAGTCATGGAATCTTCCTAAGGGGACAAAGAGAATCCCACAGATTTTTCCTTTTTGGTCCTCATTCATAGTCCCCTTACCTAATTTATGTACATGGAAATGATCACCTTTTACTTGAATTTGATTCCGTGACGGCAGAGGCAAGTGTGTACTTGGTGTCATGTGACAGATTTGTCCCAGATGGGAGAGGGTAAGAGATGCTGCCCAGACCACACAGGACCACATGATCGGCCAATCCACAGGCCCCAGGCATAGCCTGCCTCCCTCCATCGACACCTGTTTTTACAGAATAAGACATTTCTTCATGAACTATACCTATTTTTCTCAGACTGTAACAAGTCTGGCTAACTACAGTTAAATTCTTGTATTTTTAAAATATCCTGAAATGAGAAAATCTGCTAAACGTGATCAAGGAAGGGGAACACATGTACTTTTTTGCTCTTCAGGGCAAACATTCATGCATAATGAACATTTGATCTTCCAGGTCCAGGCTTTTGTCTACGTTATGCAACCCAATGGGGTTCGGCCTGGATCACTTGATCTCAACCAAGACCATGATGGGAGGGGTAGAAGTCTGTGGACCAGCTTAGGCCAAGATGGGCCAACTCCTGGAACTGGAGGTGGGGAGTGGGGGGTGTTAGGAGTAACGTCTCAAAGGGAAACCCACATTGCCTTAGAAAGGGAGAGAATAGCTGAGCCACTTCTCTACTCCATCTTTAAGGAGATTTCTCCATCTATAAGGATATATCCCACTCCTCCTATTTTCTGCTGCTTTTTCACATTTTTCCCTCAGTTAATTCCTCAATTTTATTATTTTCTTTAAAAGTAACTTTTTCTCTTCAAATTATAAAAAATAAAATAGCTATGGGATATATTTAAAGCCAATGCAAACCAAACAATGATGAATGAATGCATCATGTATGCAAAGAGAGGAAATTCCTCTACCTGGGACATTTTATATATACATAATATATAATATGTATGCAATATAATATATATAAAGTCTTATACTTCAATATCTTGCATTTAATTTATCCAGTTCCTTTGTTATCACAAACAAGCTACATTGACTGTACATCTTTGTACGTGTCTCCATGGAGATATTGGAGATGGCAATGGCACCCTACTCCAGTACTCTTGCCTGGAAAATCCCATGGATGGATGAGCCTGGTGGGCTGCAGTCCATGGGGTCACTAAGAGTCAGAGGCGACTGAGCAACTTCACTTTCACTTTTCACTTTCATGCATTGAAGAAGGAAATGGCAACCAACTCCAGTGTTCTTGCCTGAAGAATCCAAGGGTCGGGGGAGCCTGGCGGGCTGCTGTCTATGGGGTTGCACAGAGTCAGACACGACTGAAGTGACTTAGCAGCAGCAGCAGCAGCCATGGAGATATGTGAGATTTCTCTAGGAAAATTAAAGAGGAGCAGGATTGCAGTCGATTCATACATCCTGCCAAACTATCTCCAGAATGGCCCACCAGTCCTGGGGTGATCCATTATTAAAGATATCAGGGCTCTCAGTGCCTTGCAATTGCTCCTTTTTACGTGGGTGCCATCACACTGGGGGGACCCTACCTTTAGGTCTCGGTGGCAGACAGTGGACACCTGACCAGATCCTCTTGGATCCTTTGTACTAGCTCTGTTCACCCATCTCCAGTTTCGGTGTTTTTGCTACTATCTGCACCTGCACCTGTCAGCGGCCTGCCCCTGGACACTGGAGCCCTCTAGCATGAAAGGAGAAGAGGAGGAGCCTGGGGATTTTACACCCCCCTCCATCACCACCATGACCTATGGTCAAGGGCTGGCCAGTGTGGGAGTGTAAAAGCCTAGCTCTTGTGTCTATGGGAGGGTGGGGGGTGGTAAACAGAAAACACCCCCAGAGAACAGGCTGAGTCTGCAGCCTCACCTGAAACATCACCTTAATAAAGATGAGGGAGTGTCTTCCCTTTCCCTCACTGGTTTCTTCTGGGGGACTGTGCCTTAACAAACCACTGACACCCAGACACCTGCTTTGAGGTCTTCTAGAAGAATCTGAGCAAAGACAGCACACATTTCTATCTCAATGCTGAACTTAAATGGCAAATTGCAAGACACTGAACATGTCAGATTCTTTAGCATACTAAATGATAACTGGTATCTGAAACCACTTTTGATTTTTCTCTGAAGCATCAGAGTGTGCATGAGAGCTCTCTGCTAACTAGCAATCCAAACTTCCTCAGCCACAGTCCTATTGGCTGTGAAGGCCCACTTGACCACTCTAGGACCTCCATTACAGGCTCCTTGGAGCATGGCAGTTAAGTTTTCTGTATATCCAAACATTCCTCATATAAGAATTCAACTGCAATTTCTCTTAGGAGGACATGTCTCTCCCAAGTGGCTGCCAAATAAAAGTGTAGGTCATGTATGAAGCTAGAAATCAATGAGAAGGCAAGCGAGATTAGTCAGTTGTCGGCTGGGAAGTGCTGGCCACAAGCACAGTTCACTCTTTCAGAGGGTTTGCCCACGAGTGTATTAAGAGCCATGATGACAAGGTGAGGAAGGCAAGGTCGAAGGAAAGGTTTTTACCTCTTCGAGAGAAAGACAACCAGGGACTTCCCTGGCGGTCCCGTGTCTGAGACTCCACACTCCCAGTGCAGGGGATCGGGGTTCAATCCCTGGTCAGGGAACTAGATCCCACATACTTTAACTAAGAGTTCACACGCTGCAACTAAAGATCCTGCCTGCCTCAACTAAGACAACTAAGACCCAGTGCAGCCGAAAACATAAATATTTTTTTAAAAGAAAGAGAAAAACAACCTCAGCAATTCCAAGATGGTAGAATTAGGCCAGTGATAGGAACAGATCATGCATGGATGAAAAAAAGAAGAAAATAATTGATGGATCAAACTCCCATATGAGACAAAAGGAGATGCAAATGACAGCCTTGGAAAAGAAGAAGTATTCTTCTTCACTAGTCAGTGAGGAATCAAGGTCAGTAATCAATGTCTGCTTCTTCCAGTGCAGTTCAGTTCATTCGCTCAGTCGTGTCTGACTCTTTGCACCTCCATGGACTGCAGCACGCCAGGCTTCCCTATCCATCACCAACTCCCGGAGTTTACTCAAACTGGTCCATCGAACTGGTGATGCCATCCAACCATCTCATCCTCTGTCGTCCCCTTCTCCTCCTGCCTTCAATCTTTCCCAGCATCAGGGTCTTTTCAAATGAGTTAGTTCTTCACATCAGGGGGCCGAAGTATTGTAGCTTCAGCCTCAACATTAGTCCTTCCAATGAACATTCAGGACTGATTTCCTTTAGGATTGACTGGTTGGATCGCCTTGAGAAGACTTTCGAGAGTCTTCTCCAACACCACAGTTCAAAAGCATCAATTCTTTGGTGCTCAGCTTTCTTTAGTCCAACTCTCACATCCATACATGACTACTGGAAAAACCATAGCTTTGACTAGATGGACGTTTGTTGGCAAGGTAATGTCTCTGCTTTTTAATATGCTGTCTAGGTTGGTCACAGCTTTGCTTCCAAGGAGCAAACATCTTTTAATTTCATGGCTGCAGTCACCATCTGCAGTGATTTTGGAGCCCAAAAAAATAAAGTTTCTCACTGTTTCCATTGTTTCTCCATCTATTTGCCATGAAGTGATGGGACTGGATGCCATGATCTTAGTTTTCTGAATGTTGAGTTTTAAACCAACTTTTTCACTTTCCTCTTTCACTTTCATCAAGAGGCTCTTTAGTTCTTTTTTGATTTCTGACATAAGGGTGGTATCATCTGCAAATCTGAGGTTATTAATATTTCTCCCAGTTATCTTGATTCCAGCTTGTGCTTTATCCAGACTGGCATTTCGCATGATGTACTCTGCATATAAGCAGGATGACAATACACAGCCTTGACGTCTCCTTTCCCAATTTGGAACCAATCTGTCGTTCCATGTCCAGTTTTAACTGTTGCTTCTTAACCTGCGTACAGACTTTTCAGGAGGCAGGTGAAGTGATCTGGTATTCCACAGTTTATTGTGATCCACTTGGCCAAAGGCTTTGGCGTAGTAGATAAAGCAGAAGTAAATGTTTTTCTGAAACTCTCTTGCTTTCTTGATGATCTAGTGGATGTTGGCAATTTGATCTCTGGTTCCTCTGCCTTTTCTAAATCCAGCTTGAACATTTTCAAGTTCACAGTTCGCATACTGTTGAAGCCTGGCTTGGAGAATTTTGAGCATAACTTTGCTAGCATGTGAAATGAATGCAATTGTGCGGTACTTTGAACATTCTTTGGCATTGCCTTTCTTTGGGACTGGAATGAAAACTGACCTTTTCCAGCCCTGTGTCTACCCCTGAGTTTTCCAAATTTGCTGGCACATTGAGTGTAGCACTTTCACAGCATCATCCTTTAGGATTTGAAATATCTCAGCTGGAATTCCGTCACCTCCACTAGCTTTGTTTGTAGTGATGCTTCCGAAGGCCCACTTGACTTCTTATTCCAGGAGGTCTGGCTCTAGGTGAGTATTCATAGCTTTGTGGTTATCTGGGTCATGAAGATCTTTTTGTACAGTTCTTCTGTGTATTCTTGCCACCTCTTCTTACTATCTTCTGCTTCTGTTAGGTCCATACCATTTCTGCCCTTTATTGTGACCATCTTTGCATGAAATATTCCCTTGGTATCTCTAATTTTCTGGATGAGATCTCTAGTCTTTCCCATTCTATTGTTTTCCTCTATTTCTTTTCATTGATCACTGAGGAAGGCTTCCTTATCTCTCCTTGCTATTCTTTGGAACTCTGCATTCAGATGCTTCTAACTTTGCTTTTCTCATTTGCCTTTAGCTTCTCTTCTTTTCTCAGCTATTAGTAAGGCCTCCTCAGACAGCCATTTTATCTTTTTGCATTTGTTTTTCTTGGGGATGGTCTTGATCACTACCTCCTGTACAATGTCATGAACCTCTGTTTCTTTAGGCATGTGATTTCCTGTTTCTACTCATGAATGTCCTCTGTCTATATTAACGGTAAGAACAGGCCTGTTTGTACTATAGGTGTAAGAGTGCCCTTTCAAAATCATACCTTCAGGAATATCCTGGAAAGATCCCCACACAAGTATAATCTGAATGAACTCTTCAACTCCTCACTGGAGGGACTCAAGGAAGATGGACCCACAGGTAGAGTGGGAGGTTCCCGTCCACACACAAGGCTGTCCAGAGATGCCAGGGAGTCATAACCACATGACTTTCCTATAATGAATGTGTATTCATCTGTAAACAGCATATATAGAAAAAGAAAGTTTATCTAATTTTTGGCGATGATAGTGTTAAAGTTTCTTCAGTTTACCAATTGTATTAGTCAAGGTTCTTCAGAGAAAGAGAACCAACAGAATATACATATGTAGCTACATACAAGAGATTTGGGCTTCTCAGATGGCTCAGTGGTAAAGGATCCACCTATAAAGCAGAAGAGACACAGGTTCAACCCCCTGGGTCAGGCATATCTCCTGGAGAAGAAAAAGGCAACCCACTCCAGTATTCTTGCCTGGGAAATCCCATGGACAGAGGAGACTGGTAGGCTACAGTCCACTGGGTCACAAAGAGTCAGACACGACTTAGTAGCTAAACATGAGACATAAGAGATTTATTACAGGAAGTAGCTTGCATGGTTGGATGATGCTCTCCGGCATTGGTGAGAGCAATCTTTATTCAGTCTATCAAATGCCAGTCCCCCCTCCCAGAGACACTCTCACAGACACACCCACAAATAACATTTTAGGAATGTCCCTGGTGGTTCAGTGGCTAAGACTTCACGCTCCCAATGCAGGGGGACTAGAGTCAATCCCTGGTCAGAGATCTAAATCCCACATGCCACAGCTGAAGATCTTGCATGCTGCAACAAAGACCAGGCAAAGCCAAATAAAGAAAATAAACATTTTTTAAAAAAAGAAATAGCATCTTACCAGCTATCTGAGCATCCCTAGTCCAAATCAAGTAAAAATAAAAATAGCACAAAAAGTTAGTCATCATAGTGATGAAACAAATACTCAAGATAAATCAAAACCATTTCGTGATATGCTTCCTTGGAGAATCTATCAGGGAAAATAAATTTTCATAAAGCTGGATAATAATACTATCCACATAACTATGCCTTAAAGCCTTTATTTTACAAACATCTCCTATTCCCATAGCCATTCCATGCTAAAGAGTCTTTCTCGGTCTTCCAAATCGATCCGTCAGGATGGCTGGTGGCGATAAAGCCCTGAAGTGGTCCAACATGTTTCTCTCCCCTTCCTCTGTGCATCCGTGGAGAATCTATAACATGCTAGACCGTTTTCTAACTCCTCCGTCTTCACTGAGGGCTCCAGTTCCAAAATTCATCAGGCAGAAGGGAGCCTGAGCTGTGCTTCCTCCACCACGGGCCCTGCATTTCTCACATTCCACATCATTTTCAGGTATTCAGCAATCGCATTATACTGTAAAGTGCACACTTCTTTGGCCTTGGTTACTCGGTGCAGCCACACACTTGCCATCAGTCCAGCATCCCAGGGTCTCTTTCAATCAAAAAGCAGCAAGGTCATGGGAACTTTGTATCCTACTGAATCATGAATTAATTCAGGCAAAATAATGGCATAACTTCTGACCATGCTGGGGATCACTCATCATCCCACTAGGTTGTCCCAACACTCCAGGGAACGCTGTGTGGTCACAGCTGAATACTCTCATCTGAAATTTACACTGTATGACGTATGATCTTACAAGCTCTTGACTGTGGATTAGACAGTATGCAACACGTAAAAGGTTGTCATTCTGATTTCAGCTTAAAGGTCACTTCCTCTGAGGAACCTCTCCTGACCACATAATGTAAATGAGTCACCCATTCACTCTATCATTTCACTCCGTTTTAATTCTCTGCATAGCACACATGGTTACATGACATTTTTCATGCTCATTTAAGTTGGTCTACTGTCGGCTCCCTTCCACTAGATAAAGGACCTGGTCTATCTTGTTTATTATAATAGTATTCCCAGCGCCTGGGGAATAATTCTGGGCTTCCCAGGTAGCTCAGTGGTAAAGAATCTGCCTGCCAATGCAGGAGACAGGGGTTCAATCCCTGGGTTGGGGAGATTTCCCTGGAGGAGGAAATGACAACCCACTCCAGTATTCTTGCCTGGAGAATCTCATGGACAGAGGAGCCTGGCTGGTTGTAGTCCATGGGGTCTCAAAGAGTCAGACACAGGTTACTGCCCTAGCATGTGCACTAGAATAATTCTGAATGGCACAGAGGAACCCCCAGTATGTATATATTAAATGAGTTAAATCAAGGTAACAAGAAAAATGGCTAGGAGGCTACCTGGAGCACACTTTTAATATAGGATGGTCAGAGAAGGTCTTTCTGGGGTGACAACTTTTTAGTTGAAATGTATATAATGACAATTAGATAAGAGTACAGAATTTTGATTATTACATCAGCCTGCATGTTTTTACTTTGATATGAGACTGTTCTTGTGAACAAAAGCTTTATAACTATTGATGAGAGACCCAAAAAATTATGAACTTGGCCCAAGAATTCAACAGAACAGGTATAAGACTGAACCTACAGAGTGGGTTTAAAGGAGGTAATGAAAGGGACTTCCCTGGAGGTCCAAGGTGCTAAGACTTCATGCTTCCACTGCAAAGGGTAGAGGTTCAGTCCCTGGTCAGGGAACTAGGATCCCACATGCTGGTGGCACAGCCAAAAGTGAATAATTTTTAAATCAAATAAAAGAGGTAATAAGAGAAATCAGTTCACGCGGTCACAAAGAGTCAGACACGACTTAGTGACTGAACAACAGGAAAAATCATTGTCAGTGCCTCCCAGAACATTTTCCTTTTTAATACTCCAGATATTTTTTCTCTGAAGATCCATCCATCACTTAATCGCCTGAGAGAATGGGATGGCAGATACCACCGAGAACAAAAATCCACAGGGGAAGACACGGTGAGAGAAGTATCCGCCAGAATCCACCAGAATGGAAAGAGCACACGCGCCTCTGATGAGCAGTGGGAAAGCCTCGTGGGGAACACCATGCACATTCCACCTGAATTCTTTAGGGTTTCATGACTCCTACCTACACTCCTAAGATTTAGCCAGTTGAGGTGCTGGTTGATTGTGCAGACAGAAATCAGGCAAAGAAAGACAAGATGGAAGCCTTGGGATGGTGAATGGCACCCTTTGTAGGAAAAGGCCCTATGCACTATAGTTCCTACTTAGAACACATGAGCAGACCACCTCGGCTGACCTAAATCAATGTGGTTGTCTGCAGCTAAAGACAAATAAGTATGAATGACTAGATAGAGAGGATTGTGCTAACTATCCTCAGGTCTCCCATGTAGTACAGAAATGATACAGAAGGTCCAGTTGCTCCCAGAGAAGGTCATGGAGGCTTACCAAGAGTCAAATCCAGGGAGCTTGCCTTTGGGTCATTCGAGAGAGAGCTGTGATGACACTGAAGCCCACAGGGGAGACAGGGGAGGTCAGAGAGCCAGGAGAGGACAAAGCTGGACATTTTAGCAGTGGACGCAGCAAGAACAGATCACTCCCTGCAGAGGGGAGGGTGTATCTTGACCAGTGAGCAACAGATATTACATAAGCTCCCTTTTGCACCCAGACACCAACTTGGGCATAAGGAGCAGGAAAGGAAACTCTTCAGAAGAGAAATAACTCCGGTGTGTGCATGTTAGGTCACTTCAGTTATGTCTGACTCTTTGCAACGCTATGGACTGTAGTCTGCCAGGCCCTGCTGTCCAGGGGATTCTCCAGGCAAGACTACTAGAGTGGGTTGCCATGCCCTCCTCCAGGGGATCTTCCAGACCCATAGACCGAACCCGAGTCTCTTACATCTCCTGCACTGGCAGGCAGGTACTTTACCACTAGTGCCACCTGGGAAGCCCCAACAACTCTGGTAGGAAGTTGGCATTTTTAATTGCTTGTATATGAGTACATAGATACCCACACAAATGAACCTATTCAACTGGTATGAGCTAAATTACCTGTTAATTATAAGCTTTAAAAAATGATTTTCCACAATCACCAAAAGTTTAAGTAGGTGCAGACGAAGAAGTCAAGTATAGAAACAGAGATGTTAAACTTATCTTACAGTCACTTTAGATTGATCCCGGCTTTATCGTAGTCTGTACGTACAGCACAGTGTCTGCTTCTAACATTCCAAGCTGAGATGCTCAAGCATGCTGAGTTCAACTCACAAATCTCCTCATCAGGTGTCCAAGGACCTCCTTAATCATTAGTTGTCCTGGAGGCAGAGGTAGGGTACAAATAAGAGAGTAGCTTCCTCTATGTGCTGTAGAGTCAAGGCGAGCAGAGACAGGTAGGCATTGCTTCCACACCCACAATGGCTGTATCATTTATGGGCAGGACACTTGAGGCCGGCAAAACAAAATTCCCAGTAAAGATCGGCAACATCACTGGTGTAACCTTGAACTTCCCTGGCAGTGACGCCTCTCTCCAAGCCCTGTGTTCCCCTCCACACCCCAGGATACACCACCTCTCCCTTCCTCAGCCTCTTCCAATTAAACCTATGTCCTTCTTCTTCTGTTGCCTATTTACTCTTTAGGAAAAAAATCCTATTTACTCTTTTCCTAACATAGTAGCTATTAATGACTAATAGGTAGAGCTCTGATCATCCGTTAAACCTGGATGCCATAGCATCCATTTCTTCTGTTCAGGAGTAGGAAGTGTTTTCTCCAGAAGCATTATTTCCAGATCTCCCATTCCTGGAAGGAAAGAGAGAGCTTTGCTTCCCATGCTTCAGAAGGTCACCCAAACATTCTCCATCCCCAGTAAGAAAAATAACTTCTATTAATACCAAAAAGAAAGGACAGACCTGAGAGAGTTTGGTGGACAAAGAGATTGACTCTAGTAAAACAAGAGGGTTAACCAAAAAAAGAGAAAATGTGAGATTCAGAAAAACAGAGGCTCCAACATAGGAGAGAGGCAAAGAGACTTCCCAGAATAAGAGTGAAGAGAAGTCCCAGGGTGACAGCTGAGCAGCAGCTGGCCTAGAGCAATCAGTCCAGATGGGAGCAGGAGGACAGAAAGTTCTGAAAAGAGGGTCTTGTCTTCAGAGAAAAAAACAAAATAGTAGATGACCTAATATTGTCCAAATTATGACTTTGCTCCATTGGGGTAATTAGAGAAGGGAAATTCTGTGTGTGTGTGTGTGTGTGTGTGTGTGTGTGTGTGTGAATAAGACAGAAGGGGGCAGTGGGATTGACTGAAGTAAGATCTCATTTACTCTGAAAAGAAGCCAAAAAGTAAAGCATAAATTTGACAAATCCACGGTAATGCAGTGTAACCATTGTTCAAAAATACTGAGTTAAATACCAGTAAAAAACAGTTAAAAAGTTGCAAGTGGTTGCGAACTATGGTGCTAGAGAAGACTCTTGAGAGTCCCTTGACAGCAAGGAGATCAAACCAGTCAATCCTAAAGGAAATCAACTCTGAATATTCACTGGAAGGACTGGTGCTGAAGCTGAAGCTCCAATACTTTGGCCACCTGATGCAAAGAGCCGACTCGTTGGAAAAGACCCTGATGACGGGAAAGATTGAAGGCAGGAGGAGAAGGGGACAACAGAGGATAAGATGGTTGGATGGAATCACTGACTCAATGGACATGAGTCTGAGCAAACTATAGAAGACCGTGAAAGACAGGGAAGCCTGGTGTGCTGCAGTCCATGGGGTCACAAAGAGCCGGGCAGGACTCAGTGACTGAACAACAGCACCTGGGGAGTTAGTCTCGAGAGAGGTAAAGGATGGGGCAGCGGGCTTCCTTTCTTTGTTATTAGCTGTGGTGTATTAAAGACCATCACAAAGTCGTTGACATTCTTCCCATGGAGGCCTGGGATATATTTTGCCTCTCCATAAATGAATTCAGACTGGCCTGTAACTGCTTCCCAGTAATGGGCATGACACTCTACCATTTCCGGTCCTGGCTTTTAAGATTAGAAGTTTCTAGTGTGGGCTCATGAATCCCTGAACCAACATGGAAAAAGACCAACATCTCCCTCAAGAGACCACACAGAGAGGCCCTGAGACAGGACTGAGAGAGAAATAACCAGCCAAGCCCAACCTTCTAGTCACTCCACCAAGATACCAGACATGTGAACAAGACTGTCTTCAAACAGCCAGACCAGACCAGACACCGGCTGATCACCACCAGTCAATACCACGTGGAACTGAAAAATCACCCAGCCAAGCCCTGCTTGAATTCCTCATCTGCAAATCATGAGACAATAAAATCACAGTTGGTTTAACCTTTTACATATTGGAGTACTTTGTTGTACATCAATAGATAACTAGAACCTAAGTCTTTTAGTATTAATACTTAAGAGTAGTAAGTTTTTAGTACTAATCTTTTAAACGTACATGAGTCATATTCATTAAAACAGAAATTAATTTGAAATACTTTGACCTGGCGACTTTCCTCGTGGTCCAGTGGTTAAGAATTCGCCTGACAATGCAGGGGACACATGTTCGATCCCTGGTCTGGGAAGATTCCACACGCCTAGGAGCAACCAAGCCTGTGCATCACGACTGCTGAAGCCCCCAGTAAGAGAGCTCCACCAGAAGCCACTGCAGTGAGAAGCGTGCGCATCTCAAGGAAGAGCAGCCCCCACTCGCTGAAACCAGCGAAAGCCCAGGCACAGCCACGGAGACCCAGCACAGCCAAAAACAAATAAATAAATAAAATTTTAAGATTAGTTTGCTCTGAATAAGGTCAATATACTGTATTGATGTCAGTGTCATTGTTTCAACATTGTGCTGCAGTTATACAGCCTGTTACCAGTGTGGGAGACAGAAGGAAGGGTGTAGGAGGTCACTATTTTTTACAACTGCACGAGACTCTACGGTTATCTAAAAATGAAAAGTTTAAAAAATAACAAGTTTGAATGTTTATATCTTGTCACATTTATATATTTTTAACAAAAACCAAGTCATACTTTACATGTCATCTACATTTTTCCATTTAATACATTTTATACCTATTTCCAATCCAGCACTTAAAGATATAGCTTACTAATTTAAATGACTGCATAATATCCCACTGTGTGGATTTACTGAAAGTTAGTTAGCTAGCAATTTGCTGATGAATATTTAAGTTATTTCTCTTTCTAAAGACTACATATTCTAACAAATCAGAATTTTAAGTTCCCTTTGAGTTACAAAATCAGAGGCTGGGAAATATGGCAATATTCACCCTACTCTAAACTGAAGGCACTTAGTTCTATCCTTCTTATGATAATTCCTTTCTTATCTAGATATCTTCCACAATTATAGAATCATTAATCCTTTTAAATCCAGGAAGTGTCCACATATATATGTATAACTAGCTCAGTTTCTGGATAGCAGATTGCAATTCAAACTGCTAGATGTCTGGAAAAAAGCACAATAATTAAAACTCAAAACCTGAGCCCTGAGTCACCCTGCATTTGAAGGGGTTTCAGAAAAAAATGAAGCCAGGAAAGAACTGATCTTGAAAACTAGGACTCAAATCTCAGTGTTTCCAATACCCATCCTCCCCAAATAATTATTTAATCTGATTAGCATGTTTTATATTAACGACATCGTTAAGATCTAAAGAAAAGTAAAAAGGATGTTCTAGGTGGATACACCCATGGATTTCTGGGCAAGAATAACTCATGTTGCCTTTTAAAGACTCTATACTTTTAAGAAAATGTATCTGAGGTGTATTATTCACTCGTTCATTCAATAAATATTTAAGAGCCTAATAGTGTGTCAGGAGCAGACAAAGTCAGCTATTGCCTTGGAGGACCTCATAGGCTAGTGGAGGGACAAAGAATTAGATAGACAAGTATAAACAATGTGGCAGAGAAGAATAAGAATAATAAGCACATTGTATAATGTGGCAGCCTGGATGGGAGGGGAGTAGGGGAAAATATGTATATGTATGCTGTTCACCTGAAACTGAAACTATCACAACATTAAGTAACTGCCAAAACAAAATAAAAAGTTACAAAAAATAAGCACAGTGTAGCATGGGGTTACACAGGAGGGCCCCCAAGGCCTCTATGAAGGAAATTAACAAATTTTTTTTTAGGCCGACCCCTGTGGCATGTGAGATCTTAGTTCCCTGAACAGAAAACAAACCTATGATCCCCACCAGAGAAGTCTCAACACAATCTCAAAGTAGGAAAAGGCATCATTGTTGGATAGAAAGAGGTCATTCCAGGAAGGGAGGAGCGTGGGCAGCCCCAGAGCAAGCACCGGCTTGAGTACAGCTTGCACGTGGGGCTGGTGCATGGTCAGGGGTGGCTCTACAAGCAGGTACCCGGTGCCCAAGCAGGCGCTGGAAGCATGGACTGGCACGAGAGGTCGCCCTACCGGGGCTATCGCACTGGGCTTGTGCCTTTCTGAAGAGTCTGAAGCTTATTCAATACTGTGGCCACCTCATGCGACGAGCTGACTCACTGGAAAAGACTCTGATGCTGGGAAAGGTTGGGGGCGGGAGGAGACGGGGACGACAGAGAATGAGATGGCTGGATGGCATCACCGACTCTGTGGACATGAGTTTGAGTGAACTCCGGGAGTTGGTGATGGACAGGGAGGCCTGGCGTGCTGTGATTCATGAGAGTCGGACACGACTGAGCAACTGAACTGAACTGAACTGAAGGGCAATTCAGTGAAGAAGAGCTTTCCTTAGAGTGAACGGATGTCTCCGTTCAACCAAAACTATTCCTGTTTATGCCTGTTGTCCCAGGATAATTATTAATTAATAGTGCTCATTTTCACATTCAAATAAATGTGTCCTGCGTAAGATGACAACCCTAGTTATCACTGTAGTTATGCTAGATCTACTTCCAGTGGTACTCAGGTCACTGAAAATCTGCTTAAGGGAAAAACAGCAGAGAATTTAAGGAAGGAAGGAGGGGGGAGGAGAGAGAGGAAAAGAGAGAAAGGAAGGAAGGGACTCGTTCCTACTCTGAGAGCTTGATCGATGCTGCTGCTGCTGCATAGCATCAAAAGGTCAGATGCAAAGTTCTCCTCAAAGATACACAGTAGCAATTTTTATGAGGTCTTTTGCATTGGGAAACCCAAAACTATGGATTCTACAAACTTTATCTTTATTTTCTTTTTTTTCATTTGCAAGATTATCTTTTCCTTGAAATGATACTTGTTAATTTGGAAAGGAATACATGAACATGATAATAATTATAAAAGTATAAAAGGAAAAATTAAAGTCTATCTTTCCTCTGCAGCTCAGGCCCATTGCTCAAGTGACACCATATGAATGCATCAGTTTACTAAACAGGATGAACCAAATTGGGTAAAATAAAAGAAACACTTTTTTACTCTTCTCCTACTGCCCCTTTTGTTGTTGTTTCATCACTAAGTCATGTCCAACCCTTTCATGACCCCATGGACTGTAGCCCTCCAGGCTCCTCTGTCCATAGAATTCTCCAGGTAAGAATACTGGAGTGGGTAGCCATTTCCTCCTCCAGGAGATCTTTCTGACCTGGGGATTGAACTCATGTCTCCTGCATTGCAGGTATATTCCTTACCACTTATCCACCAATGAAGCCCCAACTGCCCCTTTTTCAGTTCAGTTCAGTTGCTCAGTCGTGTCTAACTCTTTGCGGCCCCATGAATCACAGCACGCCAGGCCTCCCTGTCCATCACCAACTCCCGGAGTTCACTCAAACTCATATCCATCGAGTCGGTGATGCCATCCAGCCACCTCATTCTCTGTCGTCCCCTTCTCCTCCCGCCCCCAGTCCCTCCCAGCATCAGAGTCTTTTCCAGTGAGTCAACTTGTCGCATGAGGTGGCCAAAGTATTGGAGCTTCAGCTTTAGCATCAGTCCTTCCAATGAACACCCAGGACTGATCTCCTTTAGAATGGACTGGTTGGATCTCCTTGCAGTCCTTTTTTTTTTAACATTTTTTTGGCGCAGCAGGCGGCAGCGGCTCATCCAGCCAGTCCTGGCCGAGGGTCGCCGGCGGCAGCAGCTGGAGGAGGAAGAGGAGAAGGCCGAGGCAACGGGGCCAGCGCGAGAGGCGGTCCGCAGCTCCCTAGCTAATTCCTAAGATAGAAAATAACTGACCTGCAAAGCTCACCTTTCATATGTAAACTAACTAACCTAGAGCCCACACCATCTTTACCTGGCTCTCACACTCAGGGATACTAATCCTTTGCCCTAATCACCTGAGAACCATGTACCAAACAACTTGGAATAGCCCCTAAGTTTCAGAGTTCTCCAAAATGATTCATACTAGGAGTGACATCAGCAAGACGGCCAAATAAGAAACCCCCACTCATACTGCATCCCTCAAAGACAATGTGGCATTCACCCACAGACAAAAGTGCCTTTGTGGGAGCCATGGGATTCTGTATCACATGCCGAGAGACCCAAGAAAAGTCTTAGCCCGCCTCCCACTCTGTGCATTGGGTAATAGGCTTGCAGATCTTCGACCTGAAATGGCCCATGAACCAGCTCCAACTACTCTCAGCCATGGACTGGGAACCCATAGGGAACACTGTCTTAGACAGTGATGACCCCATGTCATCCACAGATGGCAAAGTGCTCATGGAAGTCCAAGTTTTCAGCAGAGAAGTTCTAGCACAGCCCTGAAGAAAAAAAAAAAAACCCACGTCTGGACACATGGGAGAGGGTAAGTGGAACAGCCTGACTTTACCTACACAACCCCTTCCTGAGACAGCAGAGCCTAGGGCCAGGAGAGCCCTTCTCATCTGTGACTCCTCCAATGGGGGTAGGGGGGTTGGATGGTGCAGGGAGAGGGACCATGTGAGTGAGCACCTGGCTTCTCCAGCTGTGCAGGATGGCCCACCTCCCTCCCACACTAACAGAGTACTGACTCGTCAGAGGCAAGACGGGGCAGTAGAGAATGATAGAGAGAGGCAGACACGACTCTCAGAGGGCATGAAAGGGAAGCAGGTCCTACTGCTCATGTCACAGGTTTCCTTCTATCAGCCTGTTCATGAGGCCCTGGGGACAACTTGCCTCAGATGGCCCCGAGCGGCCCTCAGACACCCCCAGCATGCCCCATGCCACACGCCTCACCAGACATGCTCCACCCCATGGCCAACTGCCTTGCGTGCTCACATGGTGAGCACGTGTGAGAGTGAGCTTTGGCAGATGCAAACAGATAAAATCAGAAGTGGAAGAGGAGACATCACAACCAACACAACAGTAATGTGAGGGATCACTGCAGATGAATATGGAGAATTATACACCAAGAAACTGGATAACCCAGAAGAAATGAATAAATTCCTAGAAACATATAGCTTACCATGAATGCAACATGAAGAAATAAAAAATTTGAACAGATCAATACTGTGCAAGGAGCTTCAATCAATAATCCAAAACCTACTAACAAAGGAAAACCCAGGATCAGATGGTTTCATTGGTGAAATTCTACTAAACATTTAAGGAATCAACCCTATTTCTTCTCAAACTCTTCCAAAAAATTTGAAGAGTGGGGAATACTTCCAAACTCACTTTATGAGGCCAGCAAAACCCTGATATCAAAACCAGACAAGGACACTACAAGAAAAGAAAGCTACAGGTCAACATTCCTGATGACTATAGACACAAAACTTTTCAACAAATAGTAGCAAAATCAATTCGCTTAGGCCGTGAATCAAGGAGCATTCTCCACTCATCATCAATGAGTATCCAGTTGCAATAATGCTCTTCAACCTTTGGAGACTTTAACACTTTGTGGAGTGACAGTAGCATAATGAGAAAGCCTCATCTTCCAGCCAAGATGGGACCAGAAAGAACTACCTAGAAATTCCTCTACAAACCAAAAGAGAAGCAAAATTTGCTTTGGGATGTATTTGGACTATGTACGGGATAAAGCATTTTACTTTCTGTCTTCTGTTTATTATTTTGACAACTGAAGAGAAATATGCTTTCATGATATGAAGAGGCTCTGTGTTCTTAATCACACCGGGTCTGATTGAAAATAGTTTGCTTCTTAAAGACACTCTTTCTTTACAGAGCTGCTGTCTTCCTGTTCTATTATGGGTATTGCTTTCTGAGCCCCTATCGAACTGCCATCCTGCAGTCACTTTGCATTGAACTTCTGGCTTGTACTGCCTCTGGATTCAGTATCTTCCTCTTAAGGTTTTTTGTGGGTTTTTTTTTTTGTTGTTGTTGTTGTTTTCCTGGTGAATGCTGCTGCTGCTAAGTCACTTCAGTCGTGTCCAACTCTGTGTGACCCCATAGGCAGAAGCCCACCAGGCTCCCTCTTCTCTGGGATTCTCCAGGCAAGAACACTGAAGTGGGTTGCCATTTCCTTCTCCAATGTGTGAAAGTGAAAAGTGAAAGTGAAATCGCTCAGTCGTGTCTGACCCTTAGCAACCCCACGGACTGCAGCCTACCAGGCTCCTCCATCCATGAGATTTTCTAGGCAAGAGTACTGGAGTGGCTTGCCATTGCGAATATCCTTACATAATTTTTTCAGACAGGAGAAAATGTCTTCCTTTAAGTATTGGAAATGTTTTTATTTTTTTCTTTAAATGGAAAATATAATTTTGCTGCATAATGAACAAGGTACAAAATCATTTTCCCTTAAAATTTTGAAGGTATTGCTTGTGTCATCAGGATCCACAGATGTTGAGGAGACATTTCAATTTCCATCAATATAATCACTTAGTCATATCCGACTCTTTGCGAACCCAAGGACTGTAGCTTGCCAGAATCCTCTGTCCACAAGATTCTCCAGGCAGGAATACTGAAGTGGGTAGTCATATCCTTCTCCAGGGGATTTTCCCGACCCAGGGGTTAAACCCAGGTCTCCTGCACTGCAGGCAGATCTTTATCGTCTGAGCCAACAGGTAAGAGACATTTCAGTTCAGTTCAGTTCAGTTCAGTCGTTCAGTCATGACCAATTCTTTGCGACCCCATGAATCATAGCACTCCAGGCCTCCCTGTCCATCGCCAAGTCCCGGAGTTCACTCAAACTCATGTCCATCAAACTGGTGATGCCATCCAGCCATCTCATTCCCTGTCGTCCCCTTCTCCTCCCGCCCCCAATCCTTCCCAGCATGAGAGTCTTTTCCAGTGAGTCAACTCTTCGCGTGAGGTGGCCAAAGTATTGCAGTTTCAGCTTTAGCATCAGTCCTTCCAATGAACACCCAGGATCAATCTCCTTTAGAACGGACTGGTTGGATCTCCTTGCAGTCCAAGGGACTCTCAAGAATCTTCTCCAGCACCACAGTTCAAAAGCATCAATTCTTCGGCGATCAGCTTTCTTCACAGTCAAAATCTCACATCCGTACATGCTAGAACTGGACATGGAACAACAGACTGGTTCCAAATAGGAAAAGGAGTACGTCAAGGTTGTATATTGTCACCCTGCTTATTTAACTTATATGCAGAGTACATCATGAAGAACGCTGGGCTGGAAAAAGCACAAGCTGGAATCAAGATTGCTGGGAGAAATATCAATAACCTCAGATATGCAGATGACACCACCCTTATGGCAGAAAGTGAAGAGGAACTCAAAAGCCTCTTGATGAAAGTGAAAGAGGAGAGTGAAAAGGTTGGCTTGAAGCTCAACATTCAGAAGACAAGGATCATGGCATCTGGTCCCATCACTTCATGGGAAATAGATGGGGAAACAGTGGAAGCAGTGTCAGACTTTATATTTTTGGGCTCCAAAATCACTGCAGATGCTGACTGCAGCCATGAAATTAAAAGATGCTTACTCCTTGGAAGGAAAGTTATGACCAACCTAGATAGTATATTAAAAAGCAGAGACATTACTTTGCCAACAAAGAGACATTTACTAACAATCAAATGCTTATTCTTTCGAAGTATGCTGTTCTTTTATTCTCTCTGGTCACATTTGAGATTTTTCTCTTTTTCCTTGGTTTTGAGGCTTCATGGGAATATTTTCATCTGTTCACTGTTCATTCAGCAAGTTTTTACTGAACAAGTGATATAAGTGCAAGTGATAGAACTGTGAACAAAACAAATTTTTTCTGTTTTGTTGTAGTTTTTATTGTTATTTGCTTAGAGCTCTGTGAGCCCTTTCCATTTTAAGACGCAGGGAACTGTATTAATTATGATCGTATTTTTGTTTTACTCAAGGAAGCAAGGTATAAGGAAAAGATTTCTCATGCTTTTTCATCTCTTTTTCTTTTCGGCTCTAAATTCTAAGAGATATTCTCATTTTATCTTTAAATTATCAAATTGATCTTCTTCCCCATTAATTTTATAACTCAGCTCATCTGTACAAGTTTTTAAAATTTTGCCATTCCTTCTTAAATTTCTGTGTTTTCTTTCTCGAAATCTGCTTTCTCAATTTATATAGCAGCCTGGTTTTTGACGGACATAATAGTTTCTTAAATATCTCTGTGATAGTCTTCAGAATTTTAGAAATTCTCTTCTGTCCTCTGAATTATCTCTTTTGTCCAGGATCGATTATTGATTCCACTTTAGTCTTCCATTTCTCAGTGTCTGCTTTCCTCCTGTGTCTACTAAGCTGCTATCTGTTCATATCCATCATTGGTGGACAATACTAGCTAATATCGTATAACCAAGACAGTTTTTCTCTCTAGTGGTATGGGTTCCTTTCTTCAGTGGGCTCGCCCTTGAAATCTGACAGTGGGTAAGTGGACAGCAGTGCATTTCCAGGCAGCCAGTATGGGGGAGGAGCCAAGAACGCTTTCAAATATCAAATTATGAGGGACTTCTTAGTGCATTCTACCGCCTGGAAAACGTCCTCCTCCTCCTCCTCCTCCTCCCTCCCCTCCTCCTCCTCCCTCCCCTCCTCCTCCTCCTCCTCCCTCCCCTCCTCCTCCTCCGTCCCCTCTTCCTCCTCCCTCCCCTCCTCCTCCCTCCCCTCCTCCTCCTCTTCCTCCCTCCTCTCCTCCCTCTCCTTCTTTTTCTTCTGCTCCCCCTCCTTCTTCTTCATTCTGTTTTGTTTTAGAAGTCGACAATTATCTTAAATCCTGTGCTACCTTTTTGTTCAGAGTAATCTCTCCAGGATTCTCGTGGAAGCCTGTTGTTGACTAAACACAATTACTGTGGGCCTAAGAGTAAGATGACTATTCCTCACCACCCCAATTTGAGGGTGGAAGGAGAATACAAGTAGGACCCAGTATATAATTTGTAGGTCTTGGTGCAAAATAAAAATGCAAGATTCTTCATTTTAAAATTAAGAATTTCAAGATGACAACAGAGCATTAAACCAAGTTGAGACTGCTTTTGAGCACAGGGACTTTGCCACTATACAGATCACATAACAACGGAAACAGCCCTGGCTTCCCATTGGGCATTTCAGCACGTTTTTCTGCCAATGAAAGTGAAAGTCGCTCAGTCCTGTCTGACTCTTTGGAATCCCACGGACTATACAGTCCATGGAATTCTCCAGGCCAGAATACTGGAGTGGGCAGCCTTTTCCTTCTCTGGAGGATCTTCCCAACCCAGGGATGGAACCCAGGTCTCCCGCATTGCGGGTGGATTCTTTACCAGCTGAGTCACAAAGGAAGCCCTTTTCTACCAATAAATATCCTTAAATTCCTTGCCATTACATTCTTATGTTTTTCTACTGCTGTGCTTTTTTCCATCAATACTACGCCTTCTGCTTTCTATCCGTCTGAAACTCTCCAGACCTTCTGGTTTGCTGCAGATAGTCCTTCTCTTCACCTTCCAGTGATTTTTTTTTCTTTCGGTCTTACTCTTTTATAAAATGTATTTTTTATTATTTTGGGACTTTGAGAAGAAGAGGAAATATATATCTATTTGAGCCAAAATCTGGTTTCTTTTAATCACAAATGTTTAAATATAATACGTGAGCGGTATGAAAGTGAAAGTGTTAGTGGCTCCATTGTTACGACTCTCTGTGACCCCATGGTCTGTAGCTCACCAGGCTCTTCTCTCCATGGAATCTTCTAGGTAAGAATACTGGAGCATGTTGCCATTTCCTTCTCCAGGGGGTGTTCTTGACCCAGGGATCAAACCCAGGTCTCCTGCATTGCAGGCAGATTCTTTATCATCTGAGCCACCAGGGAAACCCTGTGAGTAGTATACTGACTTCAAAACAACCCAGTCCGCTATAATTTGTTTACCTTCTAGCTCCCAGAGCTTAAGTTAAACACTAAAATAATACATTTCTGGGCACTTGTGAACTTCTCCTTTAATATTCCACAATATTTCTTATGTGAACTTATTTTAAAAACAAACTTTGATATCAATTAAGTTCTCAATGTTCAAAGTTAGTGAAGTTTCCCATTGCACAAATGAACATCACTTACCAGGAAAGTCAACTGTTTTTAAGGTCTATTTTTCTTGAGCCAAAGGATGCGGTTTATATAGTGAAAGATAAATGAACACTATAAATCTGAGGGGGGAGAAAGTAATTTTCTGATTTAGCTTATTATTTTTTGCTTTCTATCTGTACATCTTCATAAACTCCACCCCCATCAAAGACACAAAAAGTTTAGGCGATACTTTATTACCTGGTAAAGCCCTTATGGGAAGAACTTGCTTCATGGCTCAGTGGTAAAGAAGCCATCTGTCAATGCAGGAGACTTAGGTTCGATCCCTGGGTCAGGAAAATCCCCTGGAGAAGGAAATGGCAACCTACTCCAGTATTCTTGTCTAGGAAATCCCATGGACAGAGGAGCCTGGTGGGCTACAGTCCATGGGGTTGCACGAGTCAGACACAATTGAAGCTACTAAACAAGCCCTTAAGGGAGCAGAGACTTTCATTTGTCTCTCTAACATACACAGCAGTTTTATTGAAATGACTTATCAGAAGGTGTTCAGAGTCCTAGGACTTTCTTGTACATGAACATATTTCTTTCTGAGAATTTTCTTTTGTGAAGGACAACTATATTTATTTCTCTCTTGCTATACTGTGTCAATTAGTGAGAAATGGATTTAACTAATGAAACATGGCATGAGAACCATTATTTAAAGTCACTCCTACTTCATGACTTTTCAAACAAGCCACTGATTTCCCAAGCTTTTATCTGGCAAATTCAGAAATGAAAATTGACAAGGAAGCAAGACATAACAGTATCCAATTTTTTCTAGAAATAACACTATTTTCAATGGACAGAGCAAGAACTTTCTCTAGTCCAACAGTTTTTAAACCCCTTTACCCACAGAACCCTTTGTTCAAGTGAAGTTATACTAGATGTGTTCAGACAAAAATATAATGAATAAAAGTTTCTCTTGTAGAAACGGAGCCAGAAGGACCAGGGTCTCCCCTTCTTATATCAGATTATAAGGATAGGAGCATCACAGAATATTACTAGAAATCTCCTTATCTTCTTTTCTGTTTAATTCAGGAAGTAATTGATAAGTACCAGGAACACAGAGAAAATAGGTACATAAGGTCTAAGGGGTAAAGGAAGATAAAAGTGAATTTTTGAAGGGCTGGAGAGGAGATGGTTATGACCATCTTCAGTATTTAGAAGATGAAAAGTCACAAAATAACCAATCTGTGGCCTCCTGGAAATACCAGGAGAGAGGATAAAAAGATGAAGAGGAAAAGAAGGATGGACCTCTTTATACAGTGATTTAGAGTAGTGACTAGTGTTTTTATGGCCCTAATGAAGCTCTAGAGTTTCCTGGGTCAAGTTTGAGGCAATTAGCTACATAGTGCAGGCAAGTTTACACTAAATGACTTAGAGATCTTCAGTTTCCCAAATAAGTAGATAAACAGAAGACTTCAGTCTCCAGACTCATTAATCTAATACCTTCTGTGAGCACTCAGCATGCATACAAGGCCAAAAAAAAAGCATTCAAGATAAATAAATCAATAACAATTTATATCTTTTGATCTCTCCAAGGAGAAATGTTTATATGCGGAGAAAAAATAAATAAAATGACATTTAAAGGAAGAAACATCCCTCCACACAAACCCCTAGGACATTAAAAAAAAAAAAAAAAAGTGAAACACTAAGCCATTCGATGCGTCTTTAGAGTCTTTACCAAAGGGGGGAATTATCTGTCGAGACGCCAAGGCCTATGAAGCAACGGGTCAGCTAAGTTTTTCTGAAGTCCTGCTCCCAAGAAAGCACTTTAGTGTATTGTCCTAGATAGTTTAATAGTTTAACATAGTAATTCTCATATCTTAGAACTTGCCGAGTCTGATATAGGGCGAATAGCTAGTTGGAAACAACTTTAATATCAAAATATTGCTAATTGGTATTACAAACATTTTTGTGAGAACTGAATAGAGATTATTTCACCCAATGGACACTGTGCCAACAGCTCCAACTTGACTAGTTCTTGGTACGAGGGGCTATCTCTCTCTGAGGTTCTACAGGATACCATAGGCTCAATGGCTAAAAAAAACAACAACTATTTATCAGGGTTCTCAGGTACTTGCAGACTAGGTGTCTGGTAAGAGTCACTTCCTAGCTTGCTGACAGTCATCTGCTTGCCGTTTCCTCACTGGTGGAGGGAGAGAGAGCCATCCTCCTCTTGTAAATGCATTAATTCCATCATGGGGGCTGTACTCTCTATGCCTCCTCTAAACCTCCCAAAGGCTATACCCCCAAATGCCATCACATTGGAGTTTAGGGCTTCAACATAGGAATTTGGAGGGTCACACAAACATTCAGACTTCAGCAGGGGCTCTTAAATTTTTATGCGTCATGCACCCTTTTGGAAGAACAGTGAAGAGTATTCTTAAATGCATTTTTGAAAATGTATGGAATGTATTTCTAGGGAAAGTATAAAAGTTCCAACAGACATGCCTGTGTATGTGTATGCACACATGTATGCTCAGCTAAAGCTGAAACTGCAATACTTTGGCCACCTCATGCGACGAGTTGACTCACTGGAAAAGACTCTGATGCTGGGAAAGGTTGGGGGCGGGAGGAGAAAGGGACGA
Source organism: Moschus berezovskii (assembly GCF_049115385.1). Lineage (NCBI taxonomy): Eukaryota > Metazoa > Chordata > Mammalia > Artiodactyla > Moschidae > Moschus > Moschus berezovskii. Next base: position 13,408,867 of record NC_142478.1, on the reverse strand, counting down.
CAGAGAATGAGATGGCTGGATGGCATCTGTGGACATGAGTTTGAGTGAACTCCAGGAGTTGGTGATGGACAGGGAGGCCTGGCTTCTGTGATTCATGGGGTCGCGGAGAGTTGGACACGACTGAGAGACTAAACTGAACTGAACTGAACATACAAGACAGTAAACATTACTTGGGGGCAGAATACTGCTTTAGGGATCAACTCTGCACCCTCTAAAAAGAAAAACAATATTAGAATACATAGAACTATAAGAATACCAATTACATCAAAATACATTTATGAGAATATTTTAAAATAATTTTATTTATTTATTTTTGTGTGGGCTTGCCCTAGTTGAGGCTGCAAGCTCCTTGTGGAGGCCTCTCTTGTCGCTGAGCACAGGCTGTAGGCTGTGTGGGCTCAGCAGTTGTAGTTCCTGGGCTATAGAACACACTCTCAATACTTGTGGGGCACAGGCTCAGCTACTCTAGGGCATGTGGGATCTTCCTGGACTAGGGGTTGAATTTGCGTCTCCTGCATCGCAAGTAGATTCTTTACCCCTGAGCCACCAGGGAAGCCCCAGAATATTTAATTGATTTACAATGTTGTGTTAATTTCAGGTGTACAGTCAAGTGAATGTTATAGATATATTATATATATATCCACTCTTTTTAAGATTCTTCTCCCTTATAGACCATTGCAGGGTATTGAGTACAGTTCCCTGTGCTACGCAGTTACTAGTTATCTATTTTATACATAGTAGTGTATTAGTTCGGAGAAGGCAATGGCAAGCCACTCCAGTACTCTTGCCTAGAAAATCGCATGGACAGAGGAACCTGGTGGGCTGCAGTCCATGGGGTCGCGCAGAGTCGGACACGACTGAGCGACTCCACTTTCACTTTTCACTTTCACACATTGGAGAAGGAAATGGCAACCCTCTCCAGTGTTCTTGCCTGGAGAATCCCAGGGACGGGGGAGCCAGGTCAGCTGCCGTCTATGGGGTCGCACAGAGTCGGACACGACTGAAGCGACTTAGCAGCAGCAGCAGCAGTGTATTAGTTATGTATTTAATATATAGTAACATGTATATGTCAACCCCAGTCTCCTATACTCCAATGAAAAAATTTTAATAATTTTTTTAAAAATAAAGACACTCAGAAAAAAATAATATTTTTTTAAAATGAATTTGTGATATGGCAATATATGTCTTCTGTATTAGCACATTAAATAATAAAATGTAGTGGCAGGTCAAGTAACTATCGTCATTTCAAAGTAGTGATGAGCATAGGTGATAGTTTGAGAGACCTACCAATAACTGTAATGACATGAAAATGCACATGATTTCTATTGATCACAAAATCATAGGTTCTGCTAACTACTGAAGTGTGTTCATAATTGAGGGAAATGCTAATTGTCCAGTTGGAAGTGAGTGAATATAAAATTGCAGTTTTTTCCCATTCACACACTTAGCCCCCCAGATTCAGAAGTCCATAAGGTTCTCTATTATTTCAAAAGTTCTACCAGTTTTCTTTAGTTTTACTTGCAGCAGAAAGACCAGGAGGGGTGACCATCTCAAAACAACACAGACAAAACATCATGAATACATAAATACTACATGAGACATGATATATAATCCTGGTTCTAGAAGTAAAATACCGCAACTCAAGTTTAAGCTCCACCACAAAACATTTGAGTGAGCTTGGGTAATAACTGAACTTCTCTGAAACTCAGATTATTCACCTATGATGTAAAGATTCTGTAAAGATTCTGTATGATGTAAAGATTCAGGTACTTGCTGTACCTGAACATAAGGTTGCTGTGAAAAAATAAGCAACATACTGAATCTGAAAGTACACTATAAATTATAATATGTTCTAGAAATCTGTTATTATGACAGATATTTAAATACAAAAGCCTGAAAAGTGGCTCCAAAAGCCACAATAATGGGATTTCCCTGGTGGTCCAATGGCTAAGACTCCAAGCTGCCAATTCATGGGGCCCAGGTTCCAACCCTGGTCAGGGAACTAGATCCCACATGCCGCAACTAAGAGTTTGCTTGTAGCAACTAAAGATACTGCATGCCACAGTTAAGGCTCAGAACAGTCAAATAAATCAATAAAATAAATGGTTTTAAGAATTTTTTAAAATAGAGAAGCAAGATTCAAGACATCAATGGAAGGATCTTGCAACAAATGATATACAGCCTGTCTTCTTTAGTGGTCAGTTAATATTTGTGCTAATTCCTTTTGCCCTGTGCTGAAAGCAGACTCAATTCAATTAGAGGTCTCAAAACTGATGAAAATGGTCCAGAAGTGGAAAATGGGAAGAGATTACTGGCAAGTGAATTTTTAAAAAATTAAAAAATGAATGAACTGGGGGGAAAAAAGTGTTCTCCTTTCCTCAGGACTCACAAGGGGCAACAAGCCTGGATAAAGAAACATACCCTCAGAAACCCCTCCTCTTTCAGATCCTGCTCATGGCTGTTCAGATGGAGGACGTTCACATCTATCCCACCTCTGCCACCATGTCAAGGGGCTACCACTCCTGGAGTGTGGGAAAGAGGGCTGTTGACACCAGCATCAGACATTCAATTAATAGAAAGGGAAATCTGATCTCTACTGGAAAAGCAGAAAGCAGGCAGGAAGGGAGTAGGGATGCTTCATGGGCCATCATGCAACTAACCAACCAGAGCAAACTCCTACATGGATCAGGTACCCTAGGATGTTCCAAGTGCTGTGTCCAGGAACCAAATGTGCATTGGCTCAATAATTCACATAACAAATGTGTATCAAGGACCTATGGGCTAGGCACTGTGCAAGGTGCCAACAGTGAGCATCTTGGTTCTCCTGGTGTCCTGGTCTACCAGACTGTGAAGGTGCCCAAGAGTTCATCAGCATGATTAGCAAGAAAGCACAGAGAGGCCACACAGGCCATGACCAAGAGCTCCATTTCCCAAATGATGCTTGGAAACCAGGATACAGGCAATAGAAGGAGAGAAGGAGGAGAACTAAGGTTTATTGAGAACCCACTCTGTACCTGGCAGTCTACCGCAGGCACTTAACATTCGTTATCTGAAGACATCCTTCGGAAAGGGGAAGAAAACGGGTCTCTAAGTGCAGAAATGGTTGTTTGCCAGTTAGTACATACCTGGCCTTGGTTTTGAATTCAAGTCTGTCTAATTCTAACGTGTAAGATCTTTTTTGAGTCCATCATGTGTTGCTGACTCTGGGCTGACCTCTTGATCATTCAGAATCGGTTTCCTTATCAGGACATAAAGCTCTTGTGGATCATTTGAGAACACGTACACAAGTTCTCTGTAAACTGTAAAACACTAAGCTCATGCTACAGCTGTTGTAATCGCATGTCATTGTTGTTAGTATTATCATTATCACCTTCATAAATCTGGTATACAGTAAAACAGAGCTTACCAGAAATTCTGGGCACCTAGATAATCCTACAATAGATGGGCCAAGGCAAGGAAGATGATGTCACAGGAATGAGGGAAATAATACATGCTGCTTTTTCCTGAAAATCACTTTATTATTCAAGGAAATTGGGTCTTTTCTAATTAGAAAAATAATTTGCAAACCAAGTCTCACTTAATACAATATTTAGCTTCTAAGAAGTTATGGAAAACAAAACAAAGTAATAAAATTAATAACATTCTGTGATAAGGAAATCTCTTATTCAATGAAGTGAGATGTAAGCTTTACCTAAGGAGGCAGAATTTTCTGCAATCTTGGGCTGAAGTTCTGTGAAAACAGACACTCAATATCTTCTCAACTGAAACTTGCTTTGATTTTGTTTCCCAGAAGATTTCACTGTGCTGCTGTTCACTGATGTGCATTTGCTTAAAATAAAATGGCTTGTTTTGTAAACGTTTTAATATTGTTTTTTCCTGTTTACAAAAATAACACTTGCTCATTGTTGGGGGGAGGGGGCAGATAAATGTAGATGAAAATTAAAGTACCAAAGACAATCATTACTAATACACTGTGTAAACTTTTTTGGTCCATTTTTAAACTTTTCGATAAATTCAATATTCTTTTCTGAACTCTGACTCCTTTTGGCAGTCAGGCTTACTTGAGCAGATTTAGCAGCACTGACTTTCTATATATGGGCATAAACATCTTTCCTAGTAAAGGGAATTCGTTCCAATGACCCAACAATGCAGCAGTGGTTTAATAATATAGGAGAGCCATGGATCTATTTTTTTAAGTTAATTTCACATCTAAAATTCAAACTAAAGGAATGTTGTTGTATCAGAAAACACAAAGCATGTCTGAGGACCCTGGGGAGAGGCAAGGGAGGATCAGTTCAGTTCAGTCACTCAGTCGTGTCCGACTCTCCGCGACCCCATGAAACACAGCACGCCAGGCCTCCCTGTCCATCACCAACTCCCGGAGTTCACTCAAACTCATGTCCACAGAGTCAGTGATGCCATCCAGCCATCTCATTCTCCGTCGTCCCCTTCTCCTCCCGCCCCCAACCTTTCCCAGCATCAGAGTCTTTTCCAGTGAGTCAACTCGTCGCATGAGGTGGCCAAAGTATTGCAGTTTCAGCTTTAGCATCAGTCCCTCCAATGAACATCCAGGATTGATCTCCTCTAGAATGGACTGGTTGGATCTCCTTGCGGTACAAGGGACTCTCAAGAGTCTTCTCCAGCACCACAGTTCAAAAGCATCGATTCTTCGGCGATCAGCCTTCTTCACAGTCCAACTCTCACATCCATACATGACCACGGGAAAAACCATTGCCTTGACTAGACGGACCTTGGTTGGCAAAGTAATGTCTCTGCTTTTTAATATACTATCAAGGTTGGTCATAACTTTCCTTCCAAGGAGCAAGAGGAGGTTCACTTGCGCCGGGGCGCGGCTCCCCGGGGCCTGCAGGCGGCGCTCTGGCATTCGCACCAGCAGTCTGGACCCGGCTCCTCACCCACCTGATCCCAACCGCAATGCGGGGCTGCAGAAAGCGGGGGAAAGCTATGCCTCCTTCCTTCTGACCTTCCTTATTCTCATCTGCAGCATAAGACCGATATTCGGGTCTTCTTGATCCATTGATTTAAATAAAACGTGATTTCTGGGGACTTCAGTGTTCCACATTTTCTCACCAGTTTGCTAATACTGACATTTCTTTTAAAGACGAGAGCTGAGTCTTCAAATAAGGAAATGACAAGATTAAATTCCCATAGAGGTAATACTGTGACATAATTCGCTTTAATCAAGTTAATCAGGTGAGATGTGAAGCCATTTCGGATGAGGGCAGATTAACGTGGGCAGGAACAGAGTTGGCGTGAGGACATTCGTGAAGAAGACGTGATATTTCCTAGAATAAACTCTGTTTACTTTCCACTGACTGGGAGCAAATAAAGGTCAGGCGGAATTATTTTTGTCATTGGTTTGCAAACATGGGCAATACCACACACACAGCTTTGAGGGTGTGTATGTGACATTGTCGGCTGGCACACAGGACTTCCCTTGCAGTTTATTCATTCACCCAGAACCCAAGATCATGGGGCTGCCAGTGATTTTTCAAAATTATCGAGGGGCTTGTGTTATCGTCGTTTAGTCGCTAAGTCATGTCCAACTCTTTTGTAACATCATGGACTGTAGCCCGCCAGGCTTCTCTGTCTATGGGATTTCCCAGGCAAGAAGACTAGAGTAGGTTGCCATTTCCTTCTCCAAGGGATCTTCCCAACCCAGGGATCCAGCCCACCTTTCCTGCATCTCCTGCATTGACAGGTGGATTCTTTACCACTGTGCCACCATGGAGGCCCATGGGCTTGAAGGGAGGGATAAATTAGGAGGATGGGATTAACACACACTCACTACTATGTGTGGATAGCCAACAAGGACCTACTGTGTAGCACAAGGACCTCTACTCAATATTACATAATAATCTATAAAGGAAAAAGAATATATATGAATATATATACATATATAGATAACTGAATCACTGTACTATACACCTGAAACTTACATGATATTGTAAGTCAACTATACTTCAATAAAAAATTTTTAGGAAACAAAATAATTTTAAATAAAAAATAAGTTGATAAAATGGGGATTAAAAAAAATAAAAATCATATATCTTTCAAAAGAAAACAACAAATTCTCAAAAGATAAAATAAATTTCTAAAGATCAAATCTCTAATTAGTAACTAGAATGCAGTTTCACAGTCTTGATTTTATTTTGCTTATAGTCTGTCTTGCTAATTTCAGTGCTGAGCCTTCACACATACACTAAATATGATTTAACTACATAAAATGGGCTTCCCTGGTGGCTCAGACGGTAAAGAATCTGCCTGCAGTGCAGGAGACTTGGGTTTTATCCTAGGTTGGGAAGATCCCTTGGAGAAGGGAATGGCTACCCACTCCAGTATTCTTGCCTGGAGAATTCCATGGACAGAGGAGCCTGGTAGGTTACAGTCCTTGGGGCCGCAGTGAGTTGGACACGACTGAGTGACTATTTTTCTTTTTTCTAAAGGAGCTGACCTACATCTGTTTTTACTCAAGATTTTGTTGCCCACTATTTTCTTTACAGAAGAAAAGAATTAATGGTGGATATAAAAGACTGACTGTGATGGCTATTTTATGTCAACCTGATGGGGCTATAGGGTGCCTGCTATTTAGTCAAACATGATTCTGGGGGTTTCTGTGGGAGTGCTGTGGATGAGATGAACATTTAGACCAGTAGGCCAAACAGAATACATGGTCCTCCCTCGTGTGGGTGTCCCTAGTGTGGGTGGGCCGTATTCAATCAGTTGAAGGCCTGAATAGACAAAAAAGGCCGACCACACCCCAAGTAAGAAAAGAATCCCCGTCTGGAGCCTTTTGGCTTGGACATTGCCTTTTTTCCTGCCTGTAGACTCCAACTGACACGTCAGCCTGTCTGGGTCTCCAGCCTGCCAGCCCTCAGACCAGAAAACTACACCATTGGCTGTCCTGGGCCTCCTCATTGTCAACTCAGCCTGCAGATCTGGGGACTCATCAGCCTCCATAAACACGTGAACTGATTCCTTATAATAAACACATAAATAATCTGTTTCTCTGGGGAATCCTAAAAAGGGAGCTTTCCTAATATTCAGATGTTGTGTTTCTCTGGTGCCTCAAAACATGCTTTTAGGTAATTCTGCAAGCTTTTGCGCAGCTTCCATAGAAACCATCTGATACCACCACACCATAGTTGAGATACATTAATGGACAAAGAAGCAGAATCAATATGAACTTCCAAATGTCACTCCTAGAGTGAGTACTATAATATTTTGGCTGTCTTCTGTTGATTAGCTGGGAAATTTGGAGGTTAAGTTTCTGGACTGGTAAAAATGCTATTATTAGATCAGAAGTCCTCTGGGAAAGCAGGTCAGCTTGCAGGTAACTGGCCAGGGAAAGAGAAAAGAAAAGCCTGACTAAAAACTAGTGATAACTATCATTTATTTGGTGCCTGCTATATGTCACGTGCTTTGCAATCATTCATACATCCAACAGATATTCCTGAGCACTTTTTAAATAACTTGTTAATGTTTTTTTAACTTCTTAATCTTTGGCTGCTCTGGGTCTTCTTTGGTGCATGGGCTTTCTCTAAAGGTGGGAGCTACCATTCGCTGCAGTGCTCGGGCTTCACATTGTGGTGGCTTCTTCCGTTGCAGAGCACAGGCTCTGATGCATGGGCTCAGTAGTTTTGGCTGGCAGGCTTACTTGCTCTGCAGCATGTGGAATCATCCAGCAGGGATTGAACCCATGTCCCCTGCATTGGCAGGTGGACGCTTAACCACTGGACCTCCAGGGAAGTACAAGGAGCACTTTTCTACATGGCAGACATTGCTCCAGGTGCTGGGGATAGGGCTGTGTAAACACAGACTTGTCTTCCTGCTCTTGCATATCTTACAGTTTAGAGAAGGGAGACAGACAAGTAACAAATGTTACGGAGAAAAAGGAAGCAGGAAGAAGGAAGAGGTCGTGCCAGGTGGAAGGAATTATAATTTTCAATAGTGTTGTCAGAGGAGACATGACCAAAGCCAAGGTGACATTTGAGAATAGTGCTGAATGAAGAGGTAAGGAAAGAAATGATGAGGGTCTTTAATAGGAAATAAGTGTCTTTAATAAGACATATTAAATCAGCATGTGCAAAGGATCTGAGGCAGGATGGTATTTGTATACTGAAAGAACAGGGGAGCCAGGAGGGCTGGCACAGAGTAAACGAGGGAAGAGCAGTAGCAGGTAAGGTCACAGAAACAATGGACCAGACCCTGCAGAGTCTTGAAGGTCTGTGAGATAGATGGTAACGGTAATGCAAATGAAATAACTGGAATCCAGAGTGGTTTGTCACTTTTTCACAATAACTTAGCTTGTAAATGGTGGTGCTCAGCATAGACTGAGGTACCTCTGGGTCTAACGCCCTTACTCTTGCCACTTCATTGTGTTATCTTTCTCCAGAAAAAGCTTAGAGCCTCTTCAATTGTTTTGTGTATCCCTAGTAAAGTAACTGCAGTAAATATTTGCCTTTTTTTTTTTACTACTTTTACTTTTTTACTACTTTTTTTTACTTTTTTTACTACTCAACATATCACATATCCTTCCTATCTGGAGTCCCAAAGTGTGAGTCTTGGCTTGCCAGAGTAAACCCAGATGACCAGATGGTCCTTTATCCTAGCCCAGGCCAACTTGATGCCCCTGCCCTAGACTTTCAATAGTGAAGGGGGCGTGCTGTGATTCATGGGGTCGCAAAGAGTCGGACACGGCTGAGCGACTGAACTGAACTGAACCCAATACGGGACATATAGCAATGCTGGGGACACGTGTTTGTCAGAGGTGGTGGCAGCAGCAGCACCCTGGCCAAAGGTGTCTGCAAGCAGGCCCTTCACTGCGCCACGGACTCTTCCCATTTCATCAGCTGCGTTTCATGCCTTCCGTGAGCCAAAAGAGATGAAAGAGCGTCTTTTTCAGCTCCAATTATGTACTTCCATTGGGAGTAATTACACAAGACTTTTTGGACTAGAAAATAAATGAGATTATTGTGTATCCTCTTCAGCATACCCTTCCTGATCATACCTGCCCTTTATTGTTTCTGAGCTATTTTACAATGCTGTAATTTGTAGACAGCTGAAAACAATGCAAATGATTCTTATCCATACAAATGCAAATTAGTTGTGTCAGATAGAAGCAATTGATTATTGCCTGTGGATAGATTCATATTGCATGTGCTTTTACTGTTAAAATTCATTTCAGCATTCCGTATGTCCCCATGTAAATGTGTGGTTCTTTGAATTCTCCTTTCAACCAGTTGTAACTTCTTATCAAGTTCCCTTAATAATTAATGAGTTCACCTGGGGCGAATTCATGTCAATGTATGGCAAAACCAACCAATATAATATTGTAAAATTAAAAAAAATAAATTAAATAAAAAAAAAATAATTAATGAGTTCAATAAAATCTATGTCATGTTGCATTTATTTAATTCATTTCGGGATTCCTTGTCTGTGTATGTTAGACATATGTATATGTGTGTTACTTTAAATTCTTTCAACCTATAACATTCTGCTGGTTCCCTCAACAATTAATGAGTTAAAATCAGGGATGCATAGTCATCTTATATTTGTATCAGAGGCATGATTTTGCCACTTAAAAATACTATTCTGTAACAATAGTGAACAGGAAAATCCAATCACTGTCCTGTCTTAGCTCAGAACTCTCCCCCACCCCTGACCTCCACTCATTGCACATAGCCATGTACTTCACAGGACAGGAGACCAAGGTACTGGCTTTAGCTCTGACCTTAACAATTCACTAATTCACATAGACTCCCTGGACTTCAGTTCCCTCATCTTTGAAATAAAGAGGACGAATTTGATATTTTTGAAGACTCAGCTCAGCGCTAACTCCTTCTGACTGACTGTGTTACACGCCTTTATGCTTTCTTCCCACTGTCCTTTGGGAGTTTCCCGTCCCTTTCCCAGGTTCTGCTGTATTTATTTCTCTTTATTTCACTTTCCACCGCAGCATGCCTTGTTTTCCTTCTCGCACTTTCTCAAGGCTCAGTTCCCCTGTCTTCACTTCCTGTCTCCCTACTCCCAACACACACACACACACAGAATACAGCCCTCTTTGTGGGAACCAAAAGACTATAACAAACTTGTAGTTATTACAGGATTACATGGAAGAAACAAGTCATTTCCACTCTCCTTTGCCCTAAATCCCCCCAAAGAAACTACCCCAAAACAAAACAAACAAGTACTTCACTAAAAAACAAATTGAACAAACAAACCATTTTGATCTCACTGTTCAGTTTAACCCAGAGGTAGATGAATAATAGCACCCGTAATTAATTTTTTTCTTCTCCACCATTTCCCTTTCCCAGCTGGGTCAGGAGAAAGCTCACCCTGAGGATCTCTTTGTAGCTGACTCAGGCCCCATATGGCAACGACTCGGGAGTTCTCGATTCTTTTCCTGCATTTCACACAACAGACCAAGAGTCCTCAAGGTCAACCACCCTCGGGAAATCTGCTCTTACAAAATGCTTTCATGTAGATTTTTCTACCGAGTTCAGTTAAGAATTCAGATGGTATCTTTTATATCTAAAAGAAAAGACACAAGAGGAAAGTCAGATTGGATTCTCCCAAGAGTTGTTTCTAACATTTAATTGCAGGCCAGTGGTGTGATGTCTAAGGTTTCTCATAGCTCATAAAATATCACAGGGTGTTTGGAGGTTGGAGGATTTGCAACAAACAAAGAAGGCAAGAGGAACGTCTAGGCCAAGGATATGCATACGCAACACATGGACTCATCGAGGTTCCCAGTGCTCTGGGCATGCAAGTAAGTGGTTCAGGGTGGCTGCAGCAAGAAGCAGTAGGGGGTAGGAGAGAAAGAAAGGGAGATTTGTTGTTGTTTAGTCACTCAATCATGTCAGATTCTTTACTACCCCCTGGACTGTACCCTGCCAGGCTCCTCTGCCCATGGAATTTCCCAGGCAAGAATACTAGAATGGGTTGCCATTTCCTTCTCCAGACAATCTTCCTGACCCAGGGATTGAACCCATGTCTCCTGCATTGGCAGGCAGATTCTTTACCACTGAGCCTCATGAGAAGGTAAGTCTTCAAAGACAAGTGAGAACCAGACTGCAAGGGCCAAACTGCCTCCTCACTGCCAGGAAGCTCACAAAAGGAGACCTCCCTCAGATCAGCTTCTATATAATCCAACAAAACATGGAGCTGTGACTTTGGAAGCCTCCCCTTTCAGGTAATTATTCAAACTAAAAGCATTTCCCCATACACAATACCAAGAAGTCATTGGACCCTCATGTTTGCTGAAAGTACAACTGTGAAAAATGATGTGTAGTTGAGGGCTTTGTTTTTCTCCATGCAAACATATGGGGATGATGATCTTGCCCTCCCTACGCTCCACCCTCCCTCAAGCATCAAGAAGTCATTGAGCAATCATCTGTAGAAGTAAACATGCATAGTTGCAGTAACTCCAAATACTTTATGGAGTGTTCATGACTTGGGAATTTGGGTCAAAGAACATGACCATTATCCATCAAAGAATTTCAAATACACGTTCACTTTGATTTTGGTCTCCTGAGGGACATATGGACAGGTAGTACTTCAGGCACCTTGTTTAACAGCTTGCACTGGGCTCTCTGCTGGGGCATGCCTCCCCAAGCATAGTGAACTTATGAGAACGAGGCTGGTAAGAAGGACTGCTGTTTTGAAAAACTCACCCAGTTGCCCGAATCTAAGATCTCCTGCTTCAAGGTGCGACCAGCCTGGAACAAATACAACAGAGCAGGTCTGCTTTCAGCATGCTCCCACCTTATTTTTGGCTTTTTTCTTTTCCACTGAGACTCACTGAGTGTCTTAGGCAGGCCAGGCTGCCGTAACTAAATAAGACTGGATGGCTTAACTTTCTCACAGTTCTGGAGGCTGGAAAGCCAGGATCAAGGTGCCAGCAGGGTCATTGTCTGGGGACAGTTCTCTCTCTGTGGGTTGCAGACAGCTGCCTCTGCTGTATCTTCATACGGCCTTTCCTCTGTGCTTGCACAGAGAGAGATTCAATGTCTGTTGTTCTCTCTCTCTCTCTTCTCTCCCTTTCTCTTTATAATGGCACTGGTTCCAAATAGGAAAAGGTGTACGTCAAGGCTGTATATTGTCACCCTGCTTATTTAACTTATATGCAGAGTACATCATGAGGAACGCTGGGCTGGAAGAAGCACAAGTTGGAATCAAGATTGCCGGGAGAAATATCAATAACCTCAGATATGCAGATGACACCGCCCTTATGGCCGAAAGTGAAGAGGAACTCAAAAGCCTCTTGATGAAAGTGAAGGAGAGTGAAAAAGTTGGCTTGAAGCTCAACATTCAGAAAACTAAGATCATAGCATACGGTTCCATCACTTCATGGGAAACAGATGGGGAAACAGTGGAAACAGTGTCAGACTTTCTTTTTGGGGGCTCCAAAATCACTGCAGATGCTGATTGCAGCCATGAAATTAAAAGACGCTTACTCCTTGGAAGGAAAGTTATGACCAACCTAGACAGCCTATTAAAAAGCAGAGACATTACTTTGCCAACAAAGGTCCATCTAGTCAAGGCTATGGTTTTTTTTTCCAGTGGTCATGTATGGATGTGAGAGTTGGACTGTGAAGAAAACTGATTGCCAAAGAATTGATGCTTTTGAACTGTGGTGTTGGAGAAGACTCTTGAGAGTCCCTTGGACTGCAAGGAGATCCAACCAGTCCATTCTAAGGGAGATCAATCCTGGGTGTTCATTGGAAGGACTGATGCTAAAGCTGAAACTCCAATACTTTGGCCACCTCATGCAAAATTGACTCACTGGAAAAGACTCTGATGCTGGGAGGGATTGGGGGTGGGAGAAGAAGGGGACGACAGAGAATGAGATGGCTGGATGGCATCACCGACTCTGTGGACATGAGTTTGAGTGAACTCCGGGAGTTGGTGATGGACAGGGAGGCCTGGCGTGCTGTGATTCATGCGGTCGCAAAGAGTTGGACACGACTAGTGACTGAACTGAACTGAATCCCATCATGAAGGCCCCACCCTCATGACTTTATCCAATCTTAACTGCCTCCCAACCACCCCATCTCCAAATACCTTCACACTGGAGGTTAAGGCTTTAACATATGAATGGGAGGGACAAACATTTAGACTACGACATTCTGCCCCTGGCCACCCCCCACTAATTCATGTCCTTTTCACATGCAAAATGCTTTCATTCTATCCAAAAAATCCTGTCAGTCCTAACTCATTCCAGTATTAACCCTAAAAGTCAAAGGCTCATTTAAACATCATCTAAATCAGATACAGGTGAAGCTTGAGAGATGATTTGTCCTGAGGCAAATTTCTCTTCAGCTGCTGCTGCTGCTAAGTCACTTCAGTCGTGTCCGACTCTGTGTGACCCCATAGACGGCAGCTGACCAGGCTCCCCCATCCCTGGGATTCTCCAGGCATGAACACTGGAGTGGGTTGCCATTTCCTTCTCCAATGTGTGAAAGTGAAAACTGAAAGTGAAGTCGCTCCGTCGTGTCCAACCCTCAGCGATCCCACGGACTGCAGCCTACCAGGCTCCTCCATCCATGGGATTTTCTAGGCAAGAGTCCTGGAGTGGCTTGCCATTGACTTCTCCGCCTCTTCAGCTATGAACCTACAAAACCAGAAAAATCATGTGCTACCAAGATACAATAGTAGGACAAACAGAAGACAGAAATCATATTCTGGGAGGGTGTGCTTAGTTGCTCAATCGTATCCAATTCTTGCAACCCCATAGACTATAGCCTGCTATGCTCCTCTGTCTATGGGATACTCCAGGCAAGAATACTGGAGTGGTTTGTCATTTCCTTCTCCGGAGAATCTTCCCAACCCAGGGATCAAAACCTAGGTCTCCTGCATTGCAGTCAGACTCTTTACCAACTGAGCTATGAGGGAAGCCCTCTGCAAGGGAGAGACAGGAAAAAAGAAAAAGGCAGCAGGTCCTAAACAAGTCCAAAACCCAGCAAGGCAGACTCCGTCAGATATTAAAGCTTGAGAAACATCCTCTGTCGTTTGATGCTCTGCCTTCAAGACCTGCTGGGGTGCCAACTCCAATGCCTTGACAGACAGGAGTTACACCCTCAAGGCTCTAGGAAACTTGGCCCCTAAGGTTCCGCCAAGCAACTCTACTCCTAAGGCACTGGGTGAGACTTTCCTGACTCACAGAAACAGGAGAGGTGGTCCTACCCTTGATAACTGAGGAAGAAACAGCCTTGCCCCCAGGAGTGGGAGCACAGTACTCAAGAACTCAGAATCCCATTTGGTATCATTGTTCCCTTTCCTTTAGGAACAGCACAAGCTAAACATCCAGTTTCATCATTCACAAATTCTACCTTCCGCAAAACACCACAACACTGTTCAAGTCAAGTTCTTTGTCACTTTATAACCAAGATCACCCTCCCTCCAGTTTCTAATAATATGTTCCTCATTTCCATCTGAGATGTCACCAGAGTTGCCCTTAATGTCCATATTTCCAGAGTGCACTCCAGCCTCACGGCCTCTGCCCATCACCCAGTTCCACCTTTTTAGGTTTTTCTTACAACAGCACCCACTTCTCTGTACTGGTACCAAAATCTCACTTAGTCTGAGTTCTTCAGAGAAACAGAATAGGATATATCCTATGTGTATATATGTGTATATACACATAATAAGGCATCGACTCACACAATTATGGAGGCTGAGAAGTCTCAAGAGCTATAGTTGGCAAGCTGTAGGCCCAGGAAAGCCATTGGAGTCCAAGTTCAAAGGCAAGAGAAGACCCATGTCCGAACTAAAGATAGTCAGGCAGAGAGAATTCTGTTTTACTCAGCCTTCTTATTCTGTTCAGGCCTTCAGTGGATTGATGAGGCCATTCACATGAGGGTGGCCAGGGGAGAACAATCTGTTTTACTCAGCCTACTGATTCAAATGTTAATCTGCTTCAGAAACATCCTCACAGACACACCCCAAAATAATATTTAACCAAATATCTGGGTACCTCAGAGTCTGGTCACCTTGACCCATCAAATTGACTATTACACCAGGTGGAATCTCCCTTGATCCACTTTCTTGTTTTTTGCTCACATGTTTAACCCTCAGCTCAGCTCAGCTGTTGATCACAATTTTCTGATGTTGTCTGATAATCAGACTCTTTCTAAGACACTGCTTGATTGCCTTAAAAATTACTACAAAGATATTGGTGAGTGCAAATGACTTAGCAATTATCCTCCCTTTGTGCCTTTAACCTGACCTTTAATTAAGGAAGAAAAAAAATGTACCGTGATAAGATACATAGAGCACAAAATTTGCCATTTTAACCATTTTAAAATGTAGAGTTCAGTGGGATTCAGTACCTCCACAATGTTGCACAACCATTACCACTGTCTAGTGCCAGAACTTTTTCAACACCCAGAAAGGAAGCCCCATACCCCTTGAGCAGTCAGCCCCCACTCCCTCCCCCTCCCCCAGTCCCTGGCAACCTCCAAACTGCTTTCTGTCTGTGGATTTGCCTTTTCTGATAGTTCATATAAATGGAAGCATACACCATGTGGCCTTTTGTGTCTGGCTTCCCTCCTTCGCTAAGGGAAGGTAAAAAAAAGGGATAGTAGAATATCTTTTGTGATGTTAACACTTTGAAGGATCTTTAAAATCACTGTAACTCTATATTTAGTTGTTTCACTAAGATTTGGGAGACTCATCTGTGATGCCTGTTTCCTAAACATTCTGCTTCATGTTATTCATTCTTCCTTTCCATGGGGGTCAGTGGCATCAGGACAGGGTGGCAAATGTGAAGACACTTCAGGGGGCCCGCTCCCCAACCCCAACCCCACCCCATCAGCCTATTCCTTGCCTGAGAGTGACCTGGCAGGACCATGGGGTCAGAAGGTCATTCATCCCTGGCGGGCACAAAAATGTCATCTCCCAGCACTGTGGGTCTTGAGGAAAATAAAAGCAAGCCTGTGTCTGGCAGAAAGGTACACTGTTTAAGGGCTTTCTCCACCCCCAGAGCACACAGCACAACCATGGGGCTGTGGAAGGACCCCAGGTTTGCCGCGACGCTGGTCTCTAACCTGTGGGTAACTGAAGAAAGACAGCTTTCCAGGGACTGTCGTGCTCAGGTGGCCAGTCCAGCCTGCAAGCCTGCCTGTGGGAAAGGAGCGACTCGGCAGGCTTCAGTCTAAAGGGTCTGAAAATGACAGCCAGAAGGGCACAAGGGACCACTTTAAAACATCTGTGTCCCCTAGAGCTTTTCTTTTTTTTTTTGGCCATACAGAGCAGCATGCGACCAAGGGTTGAACCCATGCCTCCTGCAGTGGAAGCTCAGTCTTAACCACCGGGCCACTAGGGAAGTCGGTTCAAAATGTTTAAACCTGAGAATTCCCTGACTGTCCAGTGGTTAGAACTCCGAGCTTCCACTCCTAGGGGCCCAGGTTCAATCCCTGATAGGGCTGCAAGGTACTGGCAAAATTTTAACATAAATAAATACTAAAAAAAAAAAGAAAACTTCCAAACACTGGAGGTCTCCCTCAAGTGCTTCAGCCTGAGGTACATATTTTATGTGCTATAAGACTCTCCAGGTTTATATGCTCTGATGTTCTTAAGTACTTACGCTGAAGCTTCACTTTTCCTTTTCAGCTCTTCCTTTTTTTTTTAACCGATCTCGCATTTTTATTAATAAACAGACACAAAGAGATTGTAAATATTTTTAGTCTTTCTATCCTGTTACTATTAATATTTTTGCTAAGACTAAAGTCTAGAGTCATCCTAAAATGAGTTCAAGTTGTTTTTCGGCTTCTGTTTCAAAATATGGACCACACATCTTCATCATTTTATTCCCTGGTGACCAGCTTAGATTTAATCATATACACAGAGCTTCAGCAACTTGATAAACAAATCCACGTGAGGGTGAAAGGAAGATCATACGCTGGACTGGGCACAAAATCCTTTTATATTACTCTCCTTTTCAGAAATCTCTGAAGTCTACAACTGAACACAGACTCTGGTTAAAAACCCACAATGATTCCTTTTTAAATAATAGTATTTGTCTATACAAGGTCCATTAACCCAAAATGACCCCTTTTTGAGTCCATAGATATTTACATTCAAAAGACTTGACTACAGACGAGGCCACTAGATTTTAACAAAGAATCCTGAATTTATCCACACAAATAAATGCTTTCCCCTCAAATAGGTAGCAATATTCCAAGGACTTTGCTATTGCTTGAAATAGCTTTGGGACTCCAGTTAGGACCTGCCTTTCTCCTCACACTGAGGTTGCCAGCCTCCTGAACAAAGCAAACTTTCCATTCCTACCAGCACGTATCACTCTAGTACTGGCTTTTGACCAGTGAGCAGCCAAACCTAAGTTCAGTAACATGAATACTATGCACAACAGATAAACGTATGCTATATGTACATATAAATATTAACAAAATGTTAAAATACTAAATCTACCTACTAGAATTTATACTTTTGGTTTCAAAGTCCTATTTCCAAAGCTAATTTTAAACATGTCTATGACTGGATTGCAGAACAGCACATCCGGGAATGTCAGGTACCGTGCAAATTAGTTTAAATAAGTTTTGTATTTGACCCCCTTAGAGATGTTCAATATGTGGATAAACGCGTTCTGCTCTTTGTGTACCTGTTGATGATGAAAGGGAAAGGGAAGTCATCGCACACTGGGCTCCCACTGTGCATGAAAAACTGAACACGATACTGATTTAATTCTCTCAACATCTCTGAGCTAAATAGCTCATCCCCATTTGTGGATGAAGAAACTGAGATATGGGAAATTTAAATAACACATTGGCACACCACTGGCAGGTGGGGGCAATGCATTCAGAATTACCTAATCACTGAGAAAAAAGCCAAAGACTTTTGGAAAATGAAATGCAATTACCTTCCCACAGAGAGCCATTTTTTCCCCTGAAAAAAACTGATGTTAGCATATCCCCTAACGATTTTTTTCATTAATCTCAATATTCTTTTGGCCATAATTTCCCCCAAAATGAAAGTGCAATTATCTCCCAATCTGGGAAAATAAAACGTTCTATGAATTTTTATCTTGTTATTTATACAGGAGTCTTTGGATACCAGTTAAGTGCTTGAACCAGTTAAGTGTTTGGGTGGGACATAGAAAAATAAAGCAAGCTAAATAAAGAACTGTTGAAATAAATAGATTAAAGGGTGAAAAAAAAACATGAACCCTAGTTAAAAGATATTAAGAGACTTAACCACCTATGGAAGTTACAGGTTAAAGATTTAAATTAGAAAAAAAATAAAGAGATGACCCTTCAAATAAAACAAAGAGGAAGTTGAGAGTCAATGTCAGGGCATTTCAACTGACCTTAGAGACATATTTTACTGGTGACATTTTTGTTTTTAAAATGTTTCTGATTTTTTTTTTCATTTGTTAATGACCCCAATTTTCCAGCTTATTCCCCAGTTTATCCTGCCTAGTAAAGTTTGTTCATTTTCAGCTTTATTTTCTTGTTCAGCCCCTAATGACTGACAATTTGAAAAGAAACAAACTAAAAGAAGGCATTGGACTAAATAACGAATTGTTTTCATCATCTTGATGGATGGCAACTCAACTTTAAAATAAATATAAACTCCAGTTTCCTAATGTTTTCTGAGATTCTTATTTCTGTGAGGATTTTATTGTCATTGCCTTCTGTCTAAAACTAATGCCACCCAAATCCTAAAAGGAGTTAAACCTAAAGTGACTGATGTTTTGACAGTGACATGGCAAAAAATGTCTTATCCAGAAAAAAAAAATTTTTTTAACTGAATAAATTTGACAAGCAATATTCAGAAATTTAGACTTGTAAATATGTTATCTGAGGAGTTCGCAAAAATCTCAAAATTGCTTGCATAATTCTGGCTTTTTTGTTTTCAGTAAGTCTGTATCTGTTTTATACCAAAAGGCTATACAGAAACCTGTGTACATTGCTCAGCTTGAGTTGACATCTTACGAAGCACAGCTGAGCACAGAATTATCCGTCACTTCAAAGGACATACCACAGGGTGCAAAGAAAGAAAAGATCGGGTCCTTCCAGCCAAACGTTGCCCTCTGGCACTCATACTCAACTCCCTGGGGAAGCAAGAGGGCAAACTCTGGCCCCTTGCAGCTCTAGGTAGCGTTCCCATAACCCCTGACTCATAAATATTGACATTTGGGAAAAACAAGAGCAGAAAAGAAAAAAAGGAGGAGGAGGAGGAGGTGCTTTTTTTTTCAGGTTGTTTCAAGTTGGAATGTTCATATATTTTCCAAAGCCTGATTTATATCAAAGATATCACTATGATTTTAAATTAAATATACCTTATCTTGATATGATAAAAAAATAGTCTTATCCATCACCAACAAGAGAAAATAGAAAACAAAACTTTCGACAGAGTTTTGTTTTGTTTTGCTTTGCTTTGTTTGCCATCAGGAAAATAGTTCTAACTAATAAAACTGAGATGAATGCAATCTTTTCTAAAAAGTGTTATAACAATGTCTTCAGAACTTTCTTTTGTTGTTGTTGAATACCACAGTTTTCAATCAGAGTGAATTTGGAATTCTTTATTTTCAGCAAAATTTTTTCTTTTTCATTTTAAATATTTATCTCTACTCTTCTTTGCTTCAAAAAACAAAAATAATAATACGGTTTAAAGAAGAACTCGAGAAATCCTCAGACCACAGACTGCTTCCATTGTGGAACTACAGCGCAACCTGGTGGTGATTATCGTTATTACCATGGTTTACGCCTGTGAATGGCCAAAGTTAACGAACAGAAATAAAAAAATACCTTATATCTAGGCTTTCAGAAAATAAACTACCAATAAAAAGAACAGTGGAATGGCTCTTTTAAATCACAGTTATAAGTAGAGCTTTTTATTTTTTTTTTACTATAATATACCTTTTAAGTACAGTTTATAAGGTTGAGGATGAGTGACCCAAAATTTAACATGCTTTTTTATGTTCACAAAAATCCTCATCATTTTTGAAATTATATGACCACCATTTCAAAAGAATTTAAGAGGCTAAATATCTTCAATGAGTGATAAAGGAAAGTAAATTAAAGAGTTCATCAGCCTTTTGAGGATTCTTTTCCCGTTTGTGCCTTGGATACAATAAGCATGTTTAGAAAAAAAAAAAAAAGATGCATTTGTCATAAGACTTTTCCCCCAGCCTTGAAATTTCAGCTAACAAAAATTTAGTTAATTAAGTTCATCTCCATTCTTAAAAAGAACATGTATTTTTTTTATATTTTTTTCCCTAAAAGAGAAGACAGTTTTCCTCACTTCTCCTTCACATCTATCAACAGCACTGAGGCAGGACCTGATACACAAATGTTGACCCAGCATCTGTCATCTTCTTGGTGTTTATGGCACCTTATACTCATTCTCTTATCTAATCATGTCAACAACCCTGTAAATTAAGGATCAGTGTGCCCATTTTACAGATTAGAAAACTGAGGCATAGGGATATGAAATAACTTATTCAAATTCACTCAGTTGGTGAGTGACAGAGGGGCTGGACCCTTCCCCAAAGCCCATGCTGAGTCTGGGGCATGGTCAGCCCTCAGTAAATCATTGTTGATGGTGGGAAATACACTTGTTGCAAGGACGATAAAGGTAAGTTTGGACTGGATCCGAAGTCCTTCGACTCTACACCCCATAATTTTTCCATTAAGGTTTAGACATACTTTGACTTTCTCTTGCTTCTGCATGCAACTATACTCTTCTGAGCCTGCTAAGTGTCCCTTCAGTTCAGTTCAGTTCAGTTCAGTCGCTCAGTCGTGTCCGACTCCGCGACTCCATGAATCACAGCACGCCAGGCTTCCCTATCCATCACCAACTCCCGGAGTACACTCCAACTCATGTCCACAGAGTCGGTGATGCCATCCAGCCATCTCATTCTCTGTCGTCCCCTTCTCCTCCCGCCCCCAACCTTTCCCAGCATCAGAGTCTTTTCCAGTGAGTCAACTCGTCGCATGAGGTGGCCAAAGTATTGCAGTTTCAGCTTTAGCATCAGTCCCTCCAATGAACATCCAGGATTGATCTCCTCTAGAATGGACTGGTTGGATCTCCTTGCAGTATAAAGGACTCTCAAGAGTCTTCTCCAGCACCACAGTTCAAAAGCATTGACTCTTCGGCGATCAGCCTTCTTCACAGTCCAACTCTCACATCCATACATGACCACGGGAAAAACCATTGCCTTGACTAGACGGACCTTGGTTGGCAAAGTAATGTCTCTGCTTTTTAATATACTATCAAGATTGGTCATAACTTTCCTTCCAAGGAGCAAGCGTCTTTTAATTTCATGGCTGCAATCAGCATCTGCAGTGATTTTGGAGCCCAAAAAAACAAAGTCTGACACTGTTTCCACTGTTTTTCCATCTATTTCCCATGAAGTGATGGGACCAGATGCCATGATCTTTGTTCTCTGAATGTTGAGCTTCAAGCCAACCTTTTCACTCTCCTCTTTCACTTTCATCAAGAAGCTTTTGAGTTCCTCTTCACTTTCTGCCATAAGGGTAGTGTCATCTGCATATCTGAGGTTATTGATATTTCTCCCAGCAATCTTGATTCAAGCTTGTGCTTCTTCCAGCCCAGCGTTCCTCATGATGTACTCTGCATATAAGTTAAATAAGCAAGGTGACAATATACAACCTTGACGTACACCTTTTCCTATTTGGAACCAGTCTGTTGTTCCATGTCCAGTTCTAACAGTTGCTTCCTGACCTGCATACAGGTTTCTCAAGAGGCAGGTCAGGTGGTCTGGGATTCCCATCTCTTTCAGAATGTTCCACAGTTTATTGTGATCGACACAGTCAAAGGCTTTGGCATAGTCAATAAAGCAGAAATAGACGTTTTTCTGAAACTCTCTTGCTTTCTCCATGATCCAGCGGATGTTGGCAATTTGATCTCTGGTGCCTCTGCCTTTTCTAAAACCTGCTTGAACATCTGGGAGTTCACGGTTCACATACTGCTGAAGCCTGGCTTGGAGAATTTTGAGCATGACTTTACTAGCGTGTGAGATGAGTGCAATTGTGCGGTAGTTTGAGCATTCTTTGGCATTGCCTTTCTTTGGGATTGGAATGAAGACTGACCTCTTCCAGTCCTGTGGCCACTGCTGAGTTTTCCAAATCTGCTGGCATATTGAGTGCAGCACTTTCACAGCATCATCTTTCAAGACTTGAAATAGCTCAACTGGAATTCCATCACCTCCACTAGCTTTGTTTGTAGTGATGCTTTCTAAGGCCCACTTGACTTCACATTCCAAGATGTCTGGCTCTAGGTCAGTGATCACATTATCGTGACTATCTTGGTCGTGAAGATCTTTTTTGTACAGTTCTTCTGTGTATTCCTGCCACCTCTTCTTAATATCTTCTGCTTCTGTTAGGTCTATACCATTTCTGTCCTTTATCGAGCCCATCTTTGCATGAAGTGTCCCTTAGTTTCCGTAAAAGAACAAAGAAGCAAAATCAGGCAGGAGTCACCAGTGCATCAAGCCAAGGCTGTGCCACCCATGAGGCACTCTCAGGGCATCTTTACAACTTTTATGCCATAGATCCCTTTGGAGGTCTGGTGAAGTTTCTAGAACCCATTGCAAAAAAATCTTTTAAAATATATTATAAGGGAGTCAACTTTTTAAAAACAAAGTTTTCAAAATATTTTTTAAAAAAGTAATTTGCAACTTATGTGCTCATTTATTAATGCATTAAATGAGATGTAGCAGTAGATTTAATAACTATTCTTAAAGCAACAATGAGTATGAATGATATTTTGAGATACCTGTAACCCTTATAATGTGATTCCAATATATCTTTGATTTCTATTGTTAACAGAGATACAGTTAATGTTAATATCTGATTTATATCCATAAGTAATGAAAATAACAAATTTTGGTCACTATGAGATTAATGAAAATAAAAATTTCTTCTCATCAAAGTTCATGACCCCCTCACCCTCTTAAATTAAAAAATTAATTAAAGTGAATTACTTATAGGTAAATTTTTTCAAAAACTAAATTATAAAAAAGAATTTAATTCAAAAATCTCCACAGCAAATATATATATCATATACATAAAATCCATTGATTCACACATGAAACATTCACTTCAATATGAATGATCCAGTGTGAGGCAAGGCTCTGGTTAGATAACATCAGTGACTCAACAGACATGAAGTTGAGCAAATTCTGGAGATAGTGGAGAATGGGGAAGCCTGCCATGCTGCAGTCCATGTGGTCGCAAAGAGTCAGACATGACTTAGCAACTGAACAACAGCAAAACTTCAAAAATAAGCATGTGTAACACCTGGTTCCAAATTGGGGAAGGAGTATGTCAAAGCTGTATATTGTCACCCTACTTATTTAATTTATATGCAGATTACATCATGTGAAATGCCAGGCTGGATGAAGCACAAGCTGGAATCAAGATTACCAGGAGGAATATCAATAACCTCAGATATGCAGGTGACACCACCCTTATGGCAGAAAGTGAAGAAAAGCTAAAGAGTCTCGATGAAAGTGAAAGAGGAGAGTGAAAAAGCTGGCTCAAAACTCAACATTCAGAAAACTAAGATCATGGCATCCAGTCCCATCACTTCATGGGAAATAGATGGGGAAACAATGGAAACGCTGACAGACTTTATTTTCTTGGGCTCCAAAATCACTGCAGATGCTAATTGCAGCCATGAAATTAAAAGATGCTTGCTCCTTGGAAGCAAAGCTATGACCAACCTAGACAGCATATTAAAAAGCAGAGACATTACTTTGCCAACAAAGGTCTGTGTAGTCAAGGCTATGGTTTTTCCAGTAGTCATGTATGGATGTGAGAGTTGGACTATAAAGAAAGCTGAGCACCAAAGAATTGGTGCTTTTGAACTGTGGTGTTGCAGAAGACTCTTGAGAGCCCCTTTGACTGTAAGGAGATCCAACCAGTCCATCCTAAAGGAGATCAGTCCTGAATCTGATGCTGAAACTGAAACTCCAATACTGTGGGCACCTGATGTGAAGAACTGACTTATTGGCAAAGACCCTGATGATGGGAAAGATTGAAGGCAGGAGGAGAAGGGGACAACAGAGGATGAGATGGTTGGATGGACATGAGTTTGAGCAAGCTCTGGGAGCTGGTGAAGGACAAGGAACCCTGGTGTGCTGCAGTTCATGGGGTCGCAAAGAGTCGCACACGACTGAGTGACTGAACTGAACTAAATTTTATTAGCTTTTTATTAAAATGTGTCCTGTCTGTGCCAACAGCCCACACAATATTCAAAATCATTTTACTTTCCTTGTGTTCGGTAGTTAGAATAGGAAAAAGGAGTCCACGATGGCGGTGGTTAAAAGACAAAGAAAGGGGAAAGCCTGCAAAAATGGAACAAAAGAAAATCCACCGACCAGCGTGAGAACCTCAGGTGAAACAAACATGGCCCTTCTTGGCTAGCCCAATTTGCACAGGGCAGGATCAGTGGGGAGGAGACAAAAGGTATAAAAAAGGGAAACCAAGACAGATGGAGGCCTCTCCTTTGAGGTCGGTCCGCCCTCACGCCCCAAGGGTGTACTATCCTTTGTTTGCCAAATAAAACTCTGAGCTGCAACTGAACTGTAACACTGGTCTGCCATTTCAAATTTTTGCTGCCACGAGACAGAACCAAGGAAATTACACACTCTCCTGACACTTGGCCACCCAGTCCTCCCCTCTCTCTGCCTCCCACATCCAGTTTGCTTTACTTAAAAAAAAAAAATCTAAAATTGAGCCTAGGAGCACACCCTCCCTTCTGTGGCCACTAACAAAGGAGGACCTCCAAACAGAGGGGAGCAGCAAATAACCAGGTCCAGATGACAAGTGAAATCCAAGCCAGACCTTGATTTCAGCCCAGTGAATGCTCAGCAGAGAAACTGCCACCTGACCTACTGAAATCATGAAACCCAGCAGGACCCTGTAGGGCTCCTGTGCACTGAAGCCTTTCTGTGTCTCCACCATCCCTCTCCCACCCCTGACCATTTCTTGTGTGTAGGGAATAAATAGGCTTTAGCCTCCATGACCTTCACTGAGTTCCAAAGGGCAAGTTCAAACAGTTGCTGATCAGGGAAGGGAGAAGATGCAGAGACAGGGAAGAGACAGGGAGGAGCAGCCAAGAAACAACAGAGCAGCCTTGGGGCAGGGTCCTGGTTCCACCCCAAGGGGTACACAGAACAGTCTCTGTGAGAAATAGATTTAAGGGACTAGATCTGATTGATAGAGTGCCTGATGAACTCTGGACGGAGGTTCGTGACATTGTACAGGAGACAGGGACCAAGACCATCCCCATGGAAAAGAAATGCAAAAGAGCGAAATGGCTGTCTGAGGAGGCCTTACAAATAGCTGTGAAAAGAAGAGAGGCGAAAAGCAAAGGAGAAAAGGAAAGATACAAGCATCTAAATGCAGAGTTCCAAAGAATAGCAAGGAGAGATAAGAAAGCCTTCCTCAGTGATCAATGCAAAGAAATAGAGGAAAACAACAGAATAGGAAAAACAAGAGAGCTCTTCAAGAAAATTAGAGATTCCAAGGGAACATTTCATGCAAAGATGGGCTCGATAAAGGACAGAAATGGTATGGACCTAACAGAAGCAGAAGATATTAAAAAGAGGTGGCAGGAATACACAGAAGAACTGTACAAAAAAGATCTTCACGACCAAGATAGTCACGATAACGTGATCACTGACCTAGAGCCAGACATCTTGGAATGTGAAGTCAAGTGGGCCTTAGAAAGCATCACTACGAACAAAGCTGGGCTTCCCTGGTGGCTCAGAGGTTAACGCGTCTGATAGTCACGATAACGTGATCACTGACCTAGAGCCAGACATCTTGGAATGTGAAGTCAAGTGGGCCTTAGAAAGCATCACTACGAACAAAGCTGGGCTTCCCTGGTGGCTCAGAGGTTAACGCGTCTGCCTCCAGTGCGGGAAACCCGGGTTCGATCCCTGGGTCGGGAAGATCCCCTGGAGAAGGAAATGGTAACCCACTCCAGTATTCTTGCCTGGAGAAGCCCATGGACGGAGAAGCCTGGTAGGCTACAGTCCACGGGGTCGCAAAGAGTCGGACACGACTGAGCGACTGAACGGGACGGGACGGGACGAACAAAGCTAGTGGAGGTGATGGAATTCCAGTTGAGCTATTTCAAGTCTTGAAAGATGATGCTGTGAAAGTGCTGCACTCAATATGCCAGCAGATTTGGAAAACTCAGCAGTGGCCACAGGACTGGAAGAGGTCAGTCTTCATTCCAATCCCAAAGAAAGGCAATGCCAAAGAATGCTCAAACTACCGCACAATTGCACTCATCTCACACGCTAGTAAAGTCATGCTCAAAATTCTCCAAGCCAGGCTTCAGCAGTATATAAAC
Organism: Moschus berezovskii; assembly: GCF_049115385.1. NCBI lineage: Eukaryota > Metazoa > Chordata > Mammalia > Artiodactyla > Moschidae > Moschus > Moschus berezovskii. The sequence continues at coordinate 13,382,491 of NC_142478.1, read as the reverse complement.
CGTGAACTCCCAGATGTTCAAGCAGGTTTTAGAAAAGGCAGAGGCACCAGAGATCAAATTGCCAACATCCGCTGGATCATGGAGAAAGCAAGAGAGTTTCAGAAAAACATCTATTTCTGCTTTATTGACTATGCCAAAGCCTTTGACTGTGTCGATCACAATAAACTGTGGAACATTCTGAAAGAGATGGGAATCCCAGACCACCTGACCTGCCTCTTGAGAAACCTGTATGCAGGTCAGGAAGCAACTGTTAGAACTGGACATGGAACAACAGACTGGTTCCAAATAGGAAAAGGTGTACGTCAAGGTTGTATATTGTCACCTTGCTTATTTAACTTATATGCAGAGTACATCATGAGGAACGCTGGGCTGGAAGAAGCACAAGCTGGAATCAAGATTGCCGGGAGAAATATCAATAACCTCAGATATGCAGATGACACTACCCTTATGGCAGAAAGTGAAGAGGAACTCAAAAGCCTCTTGATGAAAGTGAAAGAGGAGAGTGAAAAGGTTGGCTTGAAGCTCAACATTCAGAAAACAAAGATCATGGCATCTGGTCCCATCACTTCATGGGAAATAGATGGAAAAACAGTGGAAACAGTGTCAGACTTCGTTTTTTTGGGCTCCAAAATCACTGCAGATGCTGACTGCAGCCATGAAATTAAAAGACGCTTGCTCCTTGGAAGGAAAGTTATGACCAACCTTGATAGTATATTAAAAAGCAGAGACATTACTTTGCCAACCAAGGTCCGTCTAGTCAAGGCAATGGTTTTTCCCGTGGTCATGTATGGATGTGAGAGTTGGACTGTGAAGAAGGCTGATCGCCGAAGAATCGATGCTTTTGAACTGTGGTGTTGGAGAAGACTCTTGAGAGTCCCTTATACTGCAAGGAGATCCAACCAGTCCATTCTAGAGGAGATCAATCCTGGATGTTCATTGGAGGGACTCATGCTAAAGCTGAAATTCCAATACTTTGGCCACCTCATGCGACGAGTTGACTCACTGGAAAAGACTCTGATGCTGGGAAAGGTTGGGGGCGGGAGGAGAAGGGGACGACGGAGAATGAGATGGCTGGATGGCATCACCGACTCGATGGACATGAGTTTGAGTGAACTCCGGGAGTTGGTGATGGACAGGGAGGCCTGGCGTGCTGTGATTCATGGGGTCGCGGAGAGTCGGACACGACTGAGCGACTGAACTGAACTGAACTGAACTGAAGGAACTAAAACCCTCAACAAAAGGAAGATGCTAATGACATGATGAAGCATTCTTCATTCCGGACACAAGATCACAGTTTGATAACCTTGAGAATCACAGAAGTTCATCAGGAGACCATCTGAAGCCAGATTAAAGAAGTGCTGGCCCTGCACACACCCTTATCCTTATCAGCAACCCCCTCCTCAAACCATATCTATAAAACTCCTTACTAAGCCCTCCTACCCACCTCCATGGTGGGACACATGTATTTATCTGAGGGTGTTAGCCCACGGTGCTCCCCTTTGTCTGGCAAAGCAGTTCTTTTCTATACCTGTTCTTCTCTACCTCACCCAGAACTCTGGCTCCCAGATTCAATTCAGTGTTGGTGCACAGTGGCTGAGTTTTGACATCAATCACGAGATAATCAGTTTGGATTGTTGTAAGCCACTAAGTTTCCGGTAATTTGTCACCTAGCAACAGAAAACAGATACAGAGTAGATGCAACAACTTGCCCTTCACCTTAAGAGGGATGCCTTGGCATGTCCTAAATGACTAGACCTTAGAAAATACACAAAATGATGACCCAGTCTACACTGGAGGCAGAACTCTCCTCCCTGCTCAACACTGGCCCTTGAACATCCACTGCAGTAAATATGATCAAAGCTCCTTCTAATTTTTTACATGTAGCAAGAGAATAGTCTGTTCACTCTCAAGCACATTTAGTTTAACAAGTGATAAAGAACTTGCCTGCAATGCAGGAGATGTGGGTTCAATCCCTGGATTGGGAAAATCCACCAGAGAAGGAAATGGCAACCCACTCCAGTATTTTTGCCTGGGAAATCCCATGGACAGAGGAGCCTGACAGGCTACCATCCACTGGGTCACCAAAAGAGTTGAACATGACTTAGCAACTAAACAACAACAACAACAAATCAAAACAAATACCCACACTTGATAAGATCACGTAAATTGCTATTGACACTGTTTCAGACTTAAGAACTTTCAACTAGAAAGAAAGGTCAAAGCAAAGTGGAACAATGGCTTGGAAGTTTATTGTTTCTTTTCCTTCCAGAATTTCAACAACAACTAATATCTATTGAGCATGCTATTATAAGGCACTGTACCAGGCATAATAGAAAAAGTCAGTGTATAAAACACAGTCCTAGCCTTTTAAAATTTGATTGTTTAGAATACAAACACAGAATATAACCAACTCTTTATGACATCATATTCTAACTACTAAATGAAAGATGCAGAATAAAGAATAATCAGTGAGGCCCAGTCAGGAAAGATATTATAGGGACTTCCCTGGCGGTCCAGTGGTTAGGACTCCACACTTCCAGTGCAGTGGGTACAGGTTGTCCCTGGTCAGGGAACTAGACCCTACATGCCAAAAAAAATAAAGGTACTATATATATCTGAATCACTTTGCTGTATGCCTGAAACTAACACAACACTGTAAATCAACTATACTTCACTAAGAGGAAATAGCAACAGTGTACAAACTGGATAAGAGGTATCAGAGAATCATAAAAGATGTTATTCCACTTGTCAACAAAAATTAATCAGTTGATCAAAGAAGGAAATGGAAAATTTTATTTGAACCAACTTGAGGATTATAACCTGGGAACAGCCTCTGTCCATCAGAGGTCAAAGCAATTATATAAGTTTTTGAGACAGAGGGCTGTACATTAAAATATGTACTCATCTTTTAAAAACTTTTAAAAGTTTCCTCAGGAAACTCAAACAAGGGCTCTCTATCAACCCAGAGGGGTGAGATGGGGAGGGAGATGGGAAGGAGGTTCAAAAAGGAGGGAATATACGTATACCTATGGCTGATTCATGCTGATGTTTGACAAAAAACAACAAAATTCTATAAAGCAATTATCCTTCAATTAATAAACAAATACATATTTTAAAAGATGTATTATTCACGGTTTATACAACCTAGTGAGCAGTAGGTTATGGGTCATCATGGTCTCTTACAAGATTTAGAAGGAGGTTTTAAGCTAAGCCAAGCCAAGTCACTTCAGTCGTGTCCGACTCTGTGTGACCCCACAGACGGAAGCCCACCAGGCTCCCCGTCCCTGGGACTCTCCAGGCAAGAACACTGGAGTGGGTTGCCATTTCCTTCTCCAATGTGTGAAAGTGAAAGTGAAGTCGCTCAGTTGTGTCCGACCCTAAGTGACCCCATGGACTGCAGCCCACCAGGCTCCTCCATCCATGGGATTTTCTAGGCAAGAGTACTGGAGTGCCTTGCCATTGCCTTCTCCGTAAGCTTCTCCTTTAAGCTAAGGATATATGAATATTCATGAGCGGGTGTGGGTGATATATGCATATTCCTCAAGGGGCTTAAGCAGAGGAGAATTTGGTATAGAACTAGGGTAACAGGTTGACAGAGTCCAGGCATGGGTTCACTGGTGTCACGAGGGTCAGAAAGGTCAGCGGCATCATTCCTTAGGTTCCAGTTAATCTGGTGGTTGAGTGGTTTGAATTCTGTGAAACAGCTCAAGAAAGTGCTTCATGCCAATCTCTACTTTTGGAACAGAATTGGGAGTCTTTACAACTGATATATTGTCTCCTGGTACAGCTGGCTCTCTAGCCTGGTATTAGCTGTTTGTTTTTACTTTCTTTTGTTCCCTGAAAATCTTTAATTCCTAAGTTCTGTTCTTCTACAAGGGCAAGAACTGTCTTAGATCACAAAATGACTTCGGCCTAAAATAGCTTCTTTTATGTTAAGAAAACTATGTCGGGTCCTCCTCCCCCTGACCCCACCCCAGGGACTCCTTGCTCTCTCTGCTTACAGGTTCCCCTTGAGCAAAAGTTAAAAAAAAAAAAAGTAATGAGAAAAGCATATGAGAGGTAATAAATTATAACACTGATAACTCTTCTTGAAGGTGTTGCCAGTTAAGACTAAAGAAATCCTTTTCTTTCAGTCAGCACTAAACTGGATGATGTGGCCTCCTCAATAAATATTATTCTATATTACTTATATATGAGTATATTATATATAATATATGAGTATATCTCATATTATACATAATATGAGAACTTCCCAGATGGCTCAGTGGTAAAAGAATCCCCTGCCAATGCAAGAGATGCAGGTGTGATTGCTGGGTCAGGAAGATCCCCTGGAGAAGGAAATGGCAACCCACTCCAGTGTTCTTGTCTGAAGAGCTCCATGGACAAAAAAGCCTGGCGGGCTATAGTCCATGGGGCCTCAAAAGAGTTGGACATGACTTCAAAACTAAACAACAACAATATATAACATATTTGCAATAAGTAAATAATATGAATGTTAGAAATATGAGTTCATATCCGTAGGCTTCCATAAGACAGTGTCTAGCTTTACAAACCATCTTTGGGGAAAAAACAAAAATAAAATCCTGCTCTATCTAACAACTTGTAACTGTACACACACACACACACACACACACACACACACACACACACACATCTCCTAAAATCAAAATAATCTGATTAAGAAACTTTAGCTCCCCCCTTAAAGCTGAAATTTTTTATAAGGCTATTAGTGATGATGACAAAGATATAGCTGTTGTAATATACCATGAAAGTTCTTTATTAGAGATTTTAAGGATTAACTTTAATTGGAAATAAAACTAAACCACCACGCTTCATTTCAGTATTATATATTTTTGCATAAAATTTTAACTAGTTTTCAGTTGCAAATTTTGCTCTTACTCTGCTTTACTTCAACATCTTTTCAGAAAATATATGTCATGTAGTTCTGGGCTGCCTGAGGATAACCAGTATGGTCAGTTCAGTGTTGCTGTAAACTTCAGATCTAAATATTGTCACCCATTTGCTCTTTCCAAAGACAGGGCACTTATTTCAGGACACCTGTCCTACTGTATTAGCTGTAAAAAAAAAATGCCGGTGACAGTGTAGCTGAAAATTCAAATGGAAAAGAATTGGAAAGGGTCAGCATCTTTCCTTCTGCTGAGTTTTTAAAACTGATTCTTGAGAAGACTGTTTCCGTGCAGCGCAACCAGGCTATGGCACCACCGATCCTATCATTTGCGTGCAAGTCCCTTCGTTATCAATATAGATGGCCACACAGTTCATTCAACCTGTAGTGATGAGAATCACACGTGAAGATGGCTGAAATAATTGGGTCAGATCTGCAGCCGGCCAATTCAGTGGGCATGTAAGATTGAGGGCATATTCAAAAACTGTAACAAATCACCCTCTGCAGGTAAAAGAGGAGTGATGCTAGGGAAGGATCAGCCCATTTCGGAAGGACATTAGCACGTAAAATGACGCAAATGATGCACTTAGGTAGGAGCGGAATAAAAATAAACAACACTGTCTATTATCAAAGAAAGGTAGGCAGACTTTTGTCCCAAACATCTGATTTCCAGCTCATTCCCTCTCATGATAAAAAAAAGTTAGTCGAGTAATGGAAGCGTTGGGGAGTCAGGATATTTTAAGCTATTATTTCACATGCCTTCTGTGCTGCGGTCCCCAACATTTTTGGCACCAGTGACTGATTCCGTGGAAGACAACTTTTCAGCGGACCAGGGAGGAGAGGCGATGGTTTCAGGATGATTCAAGGGCGTGATCCTTACTGTGCACTCCATTCCTATTATTATTACATCAGCTCCACCTCAGGTCATGAGGCATCAGATCCCGGAAGTTGGAGACCCCAGGTTATGTTACCCTGGGCTGGCTGTGTCACTCCAAATCCACCCTCTAACCTTTGCTGCACGCTGTGCCCCAGGAGGCTCCTGTGCTTGGACTACATCAACAGGCTCCTTTGTCCTCTGGTTCTCAGTTGGGTTGGGTCAATAAGGGACATGAAGGCAGGAGGGTGGGGTCCAGCACCAATGGTTTCTGCTCCCCTTGGAGGAACCATCCCTCCACAGACAGTCATAACTCTTTTTTTTTTAATTCTTAGCAAGATGCTGACATTTTTACTTGAATAAACATGGCTCAGAGGTTAAAGCGTCTGCCTCCAATGCGGGAGACCCGGGTTCGATCCCTGGGTCGGGAAGATCCCCTGGAGAAGGAAACGGTAACCCACTCCAGTATTCTTGCCTGGAGAATCCCATGGACAGAGAAGCCTGGTAGGCTACAGTCCACGGGGTCGCAAAGAGTCGGACACGACTGAGCGACAGGACAGAACGGACAGAACAGAAACACTCCTAGGATTGTTGCAAGCCTTTAGGTAATATCCAGAATTTTGAAAAGGTAATTTTGGCAAGTGTTGGCCAGTGTTTTTATCGCTTTTATGGAGGAGCAGGTTTGGGACAGCCATAACTCTTATCATTCAGACGTTAACTTCCTTCTGATGTTGCAGGTAAAAGAGTGAAATGCAAGAGGATGGTCAGATCCCAGGTAATGTCCAAGTCCCTGGGACAGCCCCCAAGTATGGGTTTTTGGTTTTGCACAGGGAAGAATTCAACAGCAAGCCATAGTAAGAGAAAGAAGGTCAATTCAGGAAGGAAACACACTCCATAGACAGAGTATGGGCCATCTTGGAAGGAGAGAGGCCCCAGGGTATGCGGTTGTCAGATTTTATGGACGTGGGTAATTACTTAGGCTAATGAGCAGGAGGGGTATTCTAGCTATTTCGGGGATAGAGTGGGGATTTCCAGGAATTAGGCCACCTACCATGCGATCACTTTATGACCCTTTGTGGTCATCGTCCGTATAGCCAAAGTGGGCTTCCCTGGTGGCTCAGAGGTTAAAGCATCTGCCTCCAATGTGGGAGACCCGGGTTCGATCCCTGGGTCGGGAAGATCCCCTGGAGAAGGAAACGGTAACCCACTCCAGTATTCTTGCCTGGAGAATCCCGTGGACGGAGAAGCCTGGTAGGCTACAGTCCACGGGGTCGCAAAGAGTCGGACACGACTGTGCGACGGAACGGATGGATGGTTTTTCCACTAGTCACATACAGATGTGAGAGTTGGTCCATAAAGAAAGCTGAGCATCGAAGAATTGATGCTTTCAAATTGTGGAGCTACAGAAGACTCTTGAGAGTCCCTTAGACTGCAAGAAGATCAAACCAGTCCATCCTAAAGGAAATCAACCCTGAATACTCATTGAAAGGACTGATGCTGAAGCTCCAATACGCCGGCCACCTGATGTGAAGAACTGACTCATCGGAAAAGACTCTGATGCTGGGAAAGATTGAAGGCAAAAGGAGAAGGGGTGGGAGAGGATGAGATGGTTAGAGAGCCTCACTGACTCAAAGGACATGAATTTGAGCAAATTCCAGGAGATAGTAGAGGACAGAGGAGCCAGGTATGAAGCAGTCCATGGGGTTGCAAAGAGTTGCATATGACTTAGCAACGTAACAACAAAAACTGGAATCAGCATGGCACCTAGGGTGTGTAACGGTCAGCATATACTGAGGCTCAAGGTCAAGTGGAGGTTGAGTTCACCATCTTGGACCTAATCGGTTCTAATCAGTTTATGTCATATCCTGGGGCTATGTCATTCTTTTAAAGGTTGTGCCCTGCCCCCTTCCAGTCTCACTAGGACAGCATTCTCGAGATTCATTTAAGTTAGATTCCTAATTTGGCTTTTTTTATTTGATCTCTGTTCGTTTCCAAGGCAAACCAATCAATATTACAGTAATCCAAGCCTATGCCCCAACCAGTAATGCTGAAGAAGCCAAAGTTGAATGGTTCTATGAAGACCTACAAGACCTTTTAGAACTAACACCCAAAAAAGATGTCCTTTTCATCATAGCAGACTGGAATGCAAAAGTAGGAAGTCAAGAAACACCTGGAGTAACAGGCAAATTTGGCCTTGGAGCACGGAATGAAGCAGGGCAAAGGCTAATAGAGTTTTGTCAAGAGAATGCACTGGTCATAGCAAACACCCTCTTCCAAGACTCTACACATGGACATCACCAGATGGTCAACACCAAAATCAGATTGATTATATTCTTTGCAGCCAAAGATTGAGAAGCTGTATACAGTTAGCAAAAACAAGACCGGGAGCTGACTGTGGCTCAGATCATGAACTCCTTATTGCCAAATTCAGACTTAAAATGAAGAAAGTAGGGAAAACCACTAGACAATTCAGGTATGACCTAAATCAAATCCCTTATAATTACACAGTGGAAGTGAGAAATAGATTTAAGGGGACAGATCTGATAGATAGAGTGCCTGATGAACTCTGGACGGAGGTTCGTGACATTGTACAGGAAACAGGGACCAAGACCATCTCCATGGAAAAGAAATGCAAAAGAGCGAAATGGCTGTCTGAGGAGGCCTTACAAATAGCTGTGAAAAGAAGAGAAGCGAAAAACAAAGGAGAAAAGGAAAGCTATAAGCATCTGAATGCAGAATTCCAAAGAATAGCAAGGAGAGATAAGAAAGCCTTCCTCAGCGAACAATGCAAAGAAATAGAGGAAAACAACAGAATAGGAAAGACAAGAGATCTCTTCAAGAAAATGAGAGATACCAAGGGAACATTTCATGCAAAGATGGGCTCGATAAAGGACAGAAATGATATGGACCTAAGAGAAGCAGAAGTTATTAAGAAGAGGTGGCAAGAATACACAGAAGAACTGTACAAAATCTCTTCACGACCAAGATAGTCACGATAACGTGATCATTGACCTAGAGCCAGACATCTTGGAATGTGAAGTCAAGTGGGCCTTAGAGAGCATCACTACGAACAAAGCTAGTGGAGGTGATGGAATTTCAGTTGAGCTATTTCAAATCCTGAAAGATGATGCTGTGAAAGTGCTGCACTCAGTATACCAGCAAATTTGGAAAACTCAGCAGTGGCCACAGGACTGGAAAAGGTCAGTCTTCATTCCTATCCCAAAGAAAGGCAATGCCAAAGAATGTTCAAACTACCGCACAATTGCACTCATCTCACACGCTAGTAAAGTCATGCTCAAAGTGCTCCAAGCCAGGCTTCAGCAATATGTTAACCGTGAACTTCCAGTTGTTCAAGCTGGTTTTAGAAAAGGCAGAGGCACCAGAGATCAAATTGCCAACATCCGCTGGATCATGGAGAAAGCAAGAGAGTTTCAGAAAAACATCTATTTCTGCTTCATTGACTATGCCAAAGCCTTTGACTGTGTGGATCACAATAAACTGTGGAACATTCTGAAAGAGATGGGAATACCAGACCACCTGACCTGCTGTTGAGAAACCTGTATGCAAGTCAGAAAGCAACAGTTAGAACTGGACATGGAACAACAGACTGGTTCCAAATAGGAAAAGGAGTGCGTCAAAGTTGTACATTGTCACCCTGCTTATTTAACTTATATGCAGAGTACATCATGAGGAACGCTGGGCTGGAAGAAGCACAAGCTGGAATCAAGATTGCCGGGAGAAATATCAATAACCTCAGATATGCAGATGACACCACCCTAATGGCAGAAAGTGAAGAGGAACTAAAGAGCCTCTTGATGAAAGTGAAAGAGGAGAGTGAAAAGTTTGGCTTGGAGCTCAACATTCAGAAAACAAAGATCATGGCATCTGGTCCCATCACTTCATGGGAAATAGATGGGGAAACAGTGAAAACAGTGTCAGACTTAATTTTGGGGGGCTCCAAAATCACTGCAGATGCTGATTGCAGCCATGAAATTAAAAGACGCTTACTCCTTGGAAGGAAAGTTATGACCAACCTTGATAGTATATTAAAAAGCAGAGACATTACTTTGCCAACAAGGGTCCGTCTAGTCAAGGCTATGGTTTTTCCCGTGGTCATGTACGGATGTGAGAGTTGGACTGTGAAGAAAGCTGATCGCCGAAGAATTGATGCTTTTGAACTGTGGTGTTGGAGAAGACTCTTGAGAGTCCCTTGGACTGCAAGGAGATCCAACCAGTCCATTCTAAAGGAGATCGATCCTGGGTGTTCACTGGAAGGATATGCTAAAGCTGAAACTCCAATACTTTGGCTACCTCATGCGATGAGTTGACTCACTGGAAAAGAGTCTGATGCTGGGAGGGATTGGGGGCGGGAGGAGAAGGGGACGACAGAGAATGAGATTGCTGGATGGCATCACTGACTCGATAGACATGAATTTGAGTGAACTCCGGGAGTTGGTGATGGACCGGGAGGCCTGGCGTGCTGTGATTCATGGGGTCACAAAGAATTGGACACGACTGAGTGACTGAACTGAACTGAGTATTCCTAGTATGTCCCAATCGTTTGTCTATGTATCTGCCAACATATGTTTGTGTTTCTTTGTGAATATGTCTTATTTGTTCTTGGATAAAATCCTAATACTTTCTGGGTTATAGTTTTATAAGGAAGTAAAACATTGTAAGTAATTTTAGAAGAACAACTAGTTTTTCAAAGTAATTGAATTATTTTATACTCCAAAAGTGATATTGTGAGAGCCACAGCTGATTCACTTCATTACTGTCATGTCTTTTTCGGTCAATCTTTTTTTAAGTGATTTGTAGTTGATTTACAATGCTAGTTTCAGATGTACAGCAAAGTCGTTCAGTTAGACATACATGTGTATCATATACATATGGCACATACATATCATACATACCCCATAGCTCTCTTTAGACGACCCATTCCTTCCACACAACCTCCCTACCTTCCTATTCCAGTAGCTGCAGCCTCCTCTTTGCTATTACTGCACCATCTCAAGTGGTTTCTATGCTCCTTGAACAAATCTTTGTAAATAGTCCCTGGAGTGGGAATGGATTAAAAAAGATGTGGAACATGTATACAATGGAATAATACTCAGCTATAAAAAAGGGCTTCCCTAGTAGCTCAGATGGTAAAGAATGTGTCTGCAATGCAGGAGACCCTGGTTTGATTCCTGGGTCAGGAAGACCTGCTGGAGAAGGGATAGGGTACCCACTCCAGTATTCTTGAGCTTCCCTGGTGTCTCAACTGGTAAAGAATCCACCTGCAACTTGGGAGACCTGGGTTTGATAACTGGGTTGGAAAGATCCCCTGGAGAAGGGAATGGGAACTGACTCTAGTATCCTGGCCTGGCTTCCCCAATGGCTCAAGAGGTAAAGAATCTGTCTGCAACACAGGAGACACAGGAGATGTGAGTTCGGTCCCTGGGTTAGGAAGATCCCCTGGAGGAGGAAATGGCAACCCACTCCAATATTCTTGCCTGGAAAATCCCATAGACAGAGGAGCCTGAACGGCTACCGTCCATGGGGTTGCAAAGAGTCAGACGTGACCGAGCACACACTAGGGCCATAAAAAAGAATGAAATGATGCCATCTGCAGCAACATGGACCTAGAAATTGTCACACTGAGTGAAGTCAGTGAGACACAGAAAGACAAGTATCACATGATATCGCTTAGGTGTGGAAAAACCAAACAGGCTCAAATGACCTTACCTGCAAAACAGGAATGGAGTAGCAAATGTAGAAAACAAACTTACAGTTACCAAAGGATGAGAGAAGGGGAGGCATACAATGGGAGATCGGGACTGTCATATCAGTTCAGTTCAGTTCAGTTCAGTCGCTCAGTCGTGTCCGACTCTCCGCGACCCCATGAATCACAGCACGCCAGGCCTCCCTGTCCATCACCAACTCCCGGAGTACACTCAAACTCATGTCCACAGAGTCGGTGATGCCATCCAGCCATCTCATTCTCCGTCGTCCCCTTCTCCTCCCGCCCCCAACCTTTCCCAGCATCAGAGTCTTTTCCAGTGAGTCAACTCGTCGCATGAGGTGGCCAAAGTATTGCAGTTTCAGCTTTAGCATCAGTCCCTCCAATGAACATCTAGGATTGATCTCCTTTAGAATGGACTGGTTGGACCTCCTTGCAGTATAAGGGACTCTCAAGAGTCTTCTCCAACACCACAGTTCAAAAGCATCGATTCTTCGGCGATCAGCCTTCTTCACAGTCCAACTCTCACAACCATACATGACCACGGGAAAAACCATTGCCTTGACTAGACGGACCTTGGTTGGCAAAGTAATGTCTCTGCTTTTTAATATACTATCAAGGTTGGTCATAACTACAGCGCTAAATATGTAACATATGTGCAATTCCTGCGTTGGGAAGATCCTCTGGAGGAGGGAATGACTACCCGCTCCAGTAAGTCTGGCGGGCTACAGTCCATGGGGTCACAGAGAGTCGGACTTGACTGAGTGACTAATATGCACAGAGTACCACTCTACAGGGCAGGAGAGGAATCAGTTCTCACCCCATCCCTATGTTCGACCCACATAAAATCATGTAGAACGTGTGCTCACGAGTTTACACAGGGCAACCAATATAGCCTGAAATACATGAAAAAAGTAAGAGGCAAAACTAACGCTCCACAGAGAGCTCTGCTCACATGTGAAAAAGGAAACTTCTCCCACCCTAGGGCAAAATCCTCCCATGAATCCACCCTACCTCACGAAGAAAGCCTTCCTTCTGTGGGGATCACCACAGTCGAGCATCTAAAGGATACAAAATGACACGGGGATTTTTGCTTAAATCCTAAAAGAATCTGTCTCCATAAAAAATGTTTTTCTCTAATGCACAGAATCTTCTTCCTAACCAGACACACCTTTTCTCCTCCCAAATCTCCTAAATTATCTAGCTGTGAATCTCAAAATTATTAAAACTTTTCACACTGCTTTTAGCCTGTGACTTGATACTCAAGTGTCACTTAAACCCGTCTGAAAATAAAAAATCAATTAAAACAGAAAACTTCCCCATCAGATAGAGCTACTGGAAAGTTCACCTCATGAGTAATAATTTATAGACAAGGTGATGTATTATTTACCAAGCAAGTCGTTTGCACCATTTACAGCGTCCTCTTCGCTTGAGCAACAAACGACAACATATACCACACTAAGGATTATCAGGTGGCTTAAGATACTTTATCTTGTGAGGTAATTGGAGATCCTGGCAGTCACTAATCCAGTAATTCCAGTAACATGCTTTCAAAGAAGACAGCAAATGTGCTATTTAAATATTTCAGTAGTTTAAATAAACAGCCTTTATAAAGAAAAGCCAACGTAAAAGTTAATGTACTGATAGAATAAATCTGAACCAAGAATATGAAAATTAAGGACTTCCCTGGCAGTCTAGTGGTTAAGACTCCACACCAGCTATGCAGGGGGCACAGGTTTGATCCCTGATGAGCGAACTTAGATGTCAAATGCTGGGTGACCATAAAGCAAAACAAAAAACAACAACAAATACAAAAAGAAAAAGTTGGGAGAGTGATGGGAGAGTTTAAATTTTTGAGAGACATCTGGTCAGACACTATATGAATGTCTACAATTAGGTTGTTTGGACTTTAATTCCTTAGTAAATGGAGCTATTAGAAATTTCACTGGCCTAAGAACACCATGAAAAAATTACTAAGTTCTAAGGGTACAATGAAACAAGACGATTTAGGGACAAACTGAGGTTTAAAGGACATTGAAAGCTTGCTCAGAGCAGAATCAGAAAAAGTAGCCACCATCCAGTCTCAGGCTTAGGGTCAGGATTAGTTTCTACATAATTACACATGGTGGGGCCTTTTCTTTCATCTGAACTGACTTTAAAGAAAAGGACCTTTGGGACTTCCTGGCAGTCCAGGGTTAGGACTTCCACTTTCAATGCAGGGGCCCAGATTCTATGCCTAGTTGGGGAACTCACAGCTACAACCACTTGTGAGATCTTGTGGCTTAAGATCTCACAAGCCACATGGTGTGGCAAAAAATAAATAAATAATAAACCTTGTGTCCTGAATTTACTTAGACACAAAAACAAATCGTAATAACAACAACAACAACAAAAAAAAAAAAACATGATTTTTCAATGTTGATTTGGGGACAGAACAACTGTAGAGTTTCCTAAATATTAAGTGTGAAAGTCTGCTGAAATTTAAATACACCCCTCGTGAAGAAATGGCGGAACCTTATGTTGAGATTCATTCAGCAACTTCATAAAAGCCCATTATAAAATTTTTGAAATTTATTCTAAATTAGGAATTGGAAGACTACTACTATAAAAGGCCAGATTGTAAATGTTTCTAAATATTTTCTTTTTTTTTTACAACTTTAAAAAAAATGTAAAAGCCAAAAAGAAGTGAGTATATTCACATTATCCAGCCAATCTCCAGATCGCTTTACATCTTGCAAAACTGAAATTCTGTCCCCACTGAACTAACAATCCCCCATTTCTCCTGTACACCAATGTATATAGCAGTACTGGACACTGTTAGTGGATAGGAAGGAGGATTCTCTGATCAACATCAAAAGCAGCAGAGAAATCATATCCATACCTCTCCTCCAGGTACACCACTGGTCATAGCAGCATTATTCAAAATGGGCAAAAGATGCAAAGAACCCCACTGTCCATCGACAAACGAATGGATATACAAAATGTGGTTTATACATACAGTGCAATACTGCAATAGTGCTCAGCTGCTCAGCTGTGTCCAACTCTTTGAGAACAAAACCAATATTCCATTGTACGTATAAACCACACTTTATCCATTCATCTGCTGATGGACAATTGGGTTCTCTCCATTTTTTGCCGATTTTGAATAATGCTGCTGTGAACATTGGTTTCCACTTTTTGCTTGTGGTGAACAATGCTTCTATGAACATTGGGGAATGGAATCTCATTCAGCCTTAAAAAAGATGGAAATCCTTGTAGGTGCTGCAACACAGATGAACCCTGAAAACATTATGCTAAGTGAAGTCAGACACAAAAGGACAAATATTCTATGCCTCCACTTCTACACAGTACCAATACCTAGCGGAGTCAAATTCAAAGAGGCAGAAAGTGGAACAGTGGTCACTATTAGCAGCACAGGGCCTGGGGCAAAGGGGAATGGAGACTCGGTGTTTAATGAGCACAGAACTTCAGCTGCACGATGGAAAAGTCCCTGTGGTGGGCAGTGGCGACAGATGCACAACGGTGTGAATGTACTTATCACCACTTGTAACCACTGAAAAAGAGTCAAAGTGGTAAACTTTATGTTATGTGTATTTTACCACAATAAAAAAAAAGTAAAAACTGTTCTAGGTCAGAGTCATACAGAAGCAGACTGCTGACCACAACTGCATTGCATGCTATAGTTTGCTCTAAGTCACTGAATGAAATGAAACCCCTAAATGAAATGAACAAAATGACATAAAATAGTTTTTTAAATTATAATTCATTTTTATTTCAATGTGAACATGTTATGATTTCATATTTAATATACTTACTGTACTTACCAAAATTTATAAATGC
Organism: Moschus berezovskii; assembly: GCF_049115385.1. Classification (NCBI taxonomy): domain Eukaryota; kingdom Metazoa; phylum Chordata; class Mammalia; order Artiodactyla; family Moschidae; genus Moschus; species Moschus berezovskii. The sequence goes on along the minus strand of NC_142478.1, from coordinate 13,367,149 downwards.
AACTACAGTATTTATGGATCAAAAAATACTTGAGTCTCCTTAAGATGAGGTAGAATGTATGTAAAGCCAGGGTGATACATACAAGTATCCACAGCTTTACCTGTTAGAGATGTAGAGATGAATTAATCATGGTGTCTGCAACAAAGCATAAAACTTAGCCTGAAAGATGTGGTGGGTTAAGCTGAAACAATGGGTGAAAATACCCAGTTTCAAAGTTCAGATTTCAAAGTCTGGTATTACAGCCTATACCACTTTTACCTTCTTCCCCACTCACCTGGTGAAGAGTAAACCATTTTCCTTCCATCTGGCTGGGGCGGGGCGGGGGCGAGGAGTGACACAGTACAAAATTAAGCATATTGCCAGAGATCTGCTCTGAGCTCCCAGCTGCATTCTTGCAACATTTAAACCTAAAACTCACTTAATTCTTTGATTGGTTGGCACAATCTCAGACTCTGAAGGCAACATATTCCTAAAGGAGAAAAGCCTGAGGCAATTTCTCTAGTCTTCAAGTCAGCTCAAAGCAAAAAAAAAAAAATCAATAATCACTTTCAGACTAGGTAGAGAGCATATACATACATCAACAAAAGATATTGTTTCAGTTATCCATTCACTGGAACAAATCCAACAAAGAACCCTAAGCTCAGTGAGGGAAACCATTTCATTTTACTCGTGGACTTTTTAACTTCCTTTTTTTAGAGCAGTTTTAGGTATACAATAAAATGGAAAAGAAATGTACAGAGAGAATTCCCACACCCCCTCCACTCCCACACATGCATGGCCTCCCCCATCATCAGCATCATTCACCTGAATGGTACATTTTTCATCCAGGATGAATCTAAACTGATACATCATAATCACCCAAAGACCACAGTTAACCATCCAGATTCCACAGCTTACCTTAGGGTTCACTCTTGGTTTCTGCACATTCTGGGTTTGGACAAAATTATAATGACATACATTCATCATTATCATATCATATAGAATATTTCCATTGCCCTAAAAACCCTCTGGGCTCTGCCAATTCATCTGGCAATTACTGATCCCATCTGACAATTATTCATCTTTTTATTGTTTCCACAATTTTGCCTTTTCCTGAATGTCATACACTTGGAATCATATAGTTTGTAGGCTTTTCAGTCTGGCTTATTTCACTTGGAAATATGAATTTAAGATTCCTCCATGTCTTTTCATTGCTTGATAGCTCAATTCTTTTTAGTGATGAATAATATTCCATTGTCTGAATGTATCACTGTTTATTAACCTATTTATCTACTGAAAGACATCTTGGTTGCTTCCATATTTGGGCAATTATGAACAAAGGTGCTATAAACATCCATGTGCAGAAGACCTTTTTTTGTGGTGGACATAAGGTTTCAAGTATCTTTGAATAACCAATAAGGAGTGTGTTTAGTGGATCATATAGTAAGAGTGTATTTCATTTTGTGAGAAACCACCAAACTGTCTTCCAAAGTAGCTGTACTGTTTCTCACTCCCAATAGCAGTACATGAGAGCTCACACACTGGTGAAATCCTCACCAGCATTTGGTGTTGTCAGTTGCAGATTCTGGCCACTTTAATAGGGATGTGGTATGGTAAGCCACTCCAGTACTCTTGCCTAGAAAATCCCATGGATGGAGGAGCCTGGTAGGCTGCAGTCCGTGGGGTCGCTAAGGGTCGGACACGACTGAGCGACTTCACTTTCACTCTTCACTTTCACACATTGGATAAGGAAATGGCAACCCACTCCAGTGTTCTTGCCTGGAGAATCCCAGGGATGGGGGAGCCTGGTGGGCTTCCGTCTATGGGGTCACAGAGTCGGACACGACTGAAGTGACTTACCAGCAGCAGCAGCAGCAGTACATCATTGTTGTTTTAACTTGCATTACTCAGATTACATATGATGTGGAGCATCTTTCCACTACGCTTATTTGACTTCTGGATATCTTCTTGAGTGAGTTCTGTTAAGGTGGTTGGCCCATGTTTTAATTAAGCTTTTGTTTCCTTACTGCTGCATTTTAAGATTTCTTTGTACATTTTTCGATCACAGTCCTTTAATAGATGTGCCGTTTCCAAATTTTTCTCCCAGTCTGTGTCTTTCTCCTAGTTCTCTTGAGCTTATGGATTCTTCAGGCCAGGAATCAGGGTAAGGTAGAGCTGGAATGGCTCCCTCTGGTCCACAGGTTTAGCACCTCAGCTTGAAAGACTCAAAATGTTGATGGGTGACTCCTGTTCTGGGGGCCAGAATCAGCTTCTCCACTTCCGTGGCAGGCACCTGGGCTGGCTACCTGGAGGGCTGAGCTCAGCTGTGACTGTGCTCAGCATCCCTTCAAGGGACCTTCTGATGTCTATTTGGCTCTTCACAGCACATCAGCCTCTGGCAGTTAGACTTCTACATGATGGCTGAGAGTTCGGAAAGCAAGTGTTCCAACAGACACGGTGGAGTGACCTAGCCTCTGAAGTCATATGGTAACCATGATCACCTTTCACTATACGCTTAGTGATCCAATCAGCCATGCCCCACCGATATTTAAGGAAGGGGATACAGAGTCTATATCTTTACGGGACAAGTAAAGAAATTGCAGCCACATTTTAAAACCATCAGACATATTTACATAGAGAAATGGGAGGATACAAGCCAAGGGCTTAACAATGTGCACCTCTCAGAATTCCTCAAAGCAAATTTTGTTAACCTATTAAGTCAGACTAATCCAAACATACCCTCCACGGATGGCAAAATTTCACCTACTTATTTTCATATGACACAGCAACATATCAGCAGAAATTTATTTTTTCTATGTACATTCTATCAAGAATGACTAACAGCTTGCTTTAGATCCTAGAACCACCTGCTAGTTATAACCATTTACTTTTCAAACATGATCAAGTTCAGATCCACCCTCAAACTTAGGCTAAATCATATCCAGAAAGAATATAGAGAATACCTATAGCAAGTCAGGAGAAGAAAATACCAGCCCACTCCAGTATTCTCGCCTGGAGAATCCCAGGGACATAGGAGCCTGGCGGGCTGTGGTGCATGGGGTTGCAAAGAGTCAGACACGACCAAGCAACTAAACACAGTGAGTAAAGCAAGGAGATGAGGATCAGGCCAACACTATGGTTGCTGAAATCAGAGGCCGTTCCCTGTCTCACTGATTACTAGACTTCAGGATTTCATGGGCCAAGACTAATTTCAGAAGTAAACTAAATGGGAGCAAATAAAGTTACTAACTTCTTTTCCAAAGTAAAAATATTTAGAAAGCAACTCTTTTATTACTATCCTCACATGAAAGAAAAATAGAGCTCTTTCCCAGGTGGAACCATGGAGGGTGCAGAAGAGAAGAAAAAGAAGGTTCCTGCTGTGCCAGAAACCCTTAAGAAAAAGCGAAAGAATTTCGCAGAGCTTAAGATCAAGTGCCTGAGAAAGACGTTTACCCAAAAGATGCTTCAAAAGGCAAGGAGGAAGTTTATCTACAAAAAGGTAAGCATTACCACAAGGAATACAGGCAGATGTACAGAACTGAAATTCGAATGGCTAGGATGGCACGAAAAGCCAGCAACTTCTATGTACCCGCGGAACCCATTGGCATTTGTCATCAGGATCAGAGGTATCAATGGTGTGAGCCCAAAGGTTCAAAAGGTGCTGCAGCTCCGTCGCCTCCGGCAGATCTTCAATAGCACCTTTGTGAATTTCAACAAGGCATCAATTAATATGCTGAGAATTGTGGAGCCATACATTGCATGCTGCTACTGCTAAGTCACTTCAGTCGTGTCCGACTCTGCGCGACCCCATAGACAGTAGCCCACCAGGCTCCGCTGTCTCTGGGATTCTCCAGGCAAGAACACTCAAGTGGGCTGCCATTTCCTTCTCTAATGCATGAAAGTGAAAAGTGAAAGTGAAGTCGCTCAGTCATATCCGACTCTTTGCGACCCCATGGACTACAGCCTACCAGGCTCCTCCACCCATGGGATTTTCCAGGCAAGAGTACTAGAGTGGGTTGCCATTGCCTTCTCCCATACATTGATTGGGGTACCCAAATCTGAAGTCTGTAAATGAATTGATCTACAAGCGTGGTTATGGCAAAAATCAACAAAAAGCGAATTGCCCTGAAGACAACACATTGATTGCTTGATTTCCTGGGAAATACAGAATCATCTGCATGGAGGATCTGATTCATGAGATCTATACCATTGGAAAACATTTTAGAGAAGGAAACAACTTCCTGTGGCCCTTTAAATTGTCTTCTCCACAAGGTGGAATGAAGAAAAAGACCACCCATTTTGTAGAAGGTGGAGATGCTGGCAACAGGGAAGACCAGATCAACAGGCTTATTAGAAGGATGAACTAAGGGATCTACCAGGATTATTTTTGTAATCTGGTCAGTTAATAAACAATTGAAACAAATTGGGGGAAAAAAAGAAAAATAGAAGGAACAATTTCAAAATAAAGCATAATCACTTAGAATAGATTCAGTTCAGTTCAGTTGCTCAGTCGTGTACGACTCTTTGCGACCCCATGAATCACAGCACATCAGGCCTCCCTGTCCATCACCAACTCCTGGAGTTCACTCAAATTCATGTCCATAGAGTCGGTGATGCCATCCAGCCATCTCATTCTCTGTCGTCCCCTTCTCCTCCTGCCCCCAATCCTTCCCAGCATCAGAGTCTTTTCCAGTGAGTCAACTCATCACATGAGGTGGCCAAAGTATTCGAGTTTCAGCTTTAGCATCAGTCCTTCCAATGAACATCCAGGATTGATCTCCTTTAGAATGGACTGGTTGGATCTCCTTGCAGTCCAAGGGACTCTCAAGAGTCTTCTCCAGCACCACAGTTCAAAAGCATCAATTCTTCGGCAATCAGCTTTCTTCACAGTCCAACTCTCAATCCATACATGACCACTGGAAAAACCATAGCCTTGACTAGACAGACCTTTGTTGGCAAAGTAATATCTCTGCTTTTTTAGTATACTGTCTAGGTTGTGGTGGGCTACAGTCCATGGGGTCACTAAGAGTCGGACACGACTGAGCGACTTCACTTTCACTTTTCACTTTCATGCATTGCAGAAGGAAATGGAAACCCACTCCAGTGTTCTTGCCTGGAGAATCCCATGGACGGCGGAGCCTGGTGGGCTGCTGTCTAAGGGGTCTCACAGAGTCAGACACGACTGAAGCGACTTAGCAGCAGCAGCAGGTTGGTCCTAACTTTCCTTCAAAGGAGTAAGCATCTTTTAATTTCATGGCTGCAATTAGCATCTGCAGTGATTTTGGAGCCCCCCAAAAAATAAAGTCTGACACTGTTTCCACTGTTTTCCCATCTATTTCCCATGAAGTTATGGGACCAGATGCCATGATCTTCGTTTTCTGAATGTTGAGCTTCAAGCCAACCTTTTCACTCTCCTCTTTCACTTTCATCAACAGGATTTGAGTTCCTCTTCACTTTCTGCCATAAGGGTGGTGTCATCTGCATATCTGAGGTTATTGATATTTCTCCCAGCAATCTTGATTCCAGCTTGTGCTTCTTCCAGCCCAGCATTCCTCATGATGTACTCTGCATAAAAGTTAAATAAGCAGGGTGACAATATACAACCTTGACGTACTCCTTTTCCTATTTGGAACCAGTTTGTTGTTCCATGTACAATTCTGACTGTTGCTTCCTGACCTGCATACAGGTTTCTCAAGAGGAAGATTAGACTTAATTTAAAACTACGTAATATTTTTTTGCTTTTGCTCCATCCCTTCATTCCTTCACCCAAAAAAGATGTCCTTTTCATTATAGGGGACTGGAATGCAAAAGTAGGAAGTCAAGAAACACCTAGAGTAACAGGCAAATTTGGCCTTGGAGCACGGAATGAAGCAGGGCAAAGGCTAATAGAGTTTTGTCAAGAGAACGCACTGGTCATAGCAAACCACCTCTTCTAACAACACAAGAGAAGATTCTACACATGGACATCACCAGATGGTCAACACCGAAATCAGATTGATTATATTCTTTGCAGCCAAAGATGGAGAAGCTGTATACAGTTAGCAAAAACAAGACCAGGAGCTGACTGTGGCCCAGATCATGAACTCCTTATTGCCAAATTCAGACTTAAATTGAAGAAAGCAGGGAAAACCACTAGACCATTCAGATATGACCTCAATCAAATCCCTTAAGATTATACAGTGGAAGTGAGAAATAGATTTAAGGGACCAGATCTGATAGATCGAGTGCCTGATGAACTATGGACAGAGGTTCGTGACATTGTACAGGAGACAGGGACCAAGACCATCCCCATGGAAAAGAAATGCAAAAAAGCAAAATGGCTGTCTGAGGAGGCCTTACAAATCGCTGTGAAAAGAAGAGAAGTGAAAAGCAAAGGAGAAAAGGAAAGATATAAGCATTTGAATGCAGAATTCCAAAGAATAGCCAGGAGAGAGTTCTTATCCTCAGTGATCAATGCAAAGAAATAGAGGAAAACAACAGAATAGGAAAAACAAGATTTCTCTTCAAGAAAATTAGAGATACCAAGGGAACATTTCATGCAAAGATGGGCTTGATAAAGGACAGAAATGGTATGGACCTAACAGAAGCAGAAAATATTAAGAAGAGGTGGCAAGAATACACAGAAGAACTGTACAAAAAAAATCTTCACAACCAAGATAGTCATGATAACATGATCACTGACCTAGAGCCAGATCTTGGAATATGAAGTCAAGTGGGCCTTAGAAAGCATCACTACGAACAAAGCTAGTGGAGGTGATGGAATTCCAGTTGAGCTATTTCAAATCTTGAAAGAAGATGCTGTGAAAGTTCTGCACTCAATATGCCAGCATTTTGGAAAACTCAGCAGTGGCCACAGGACTGGAAAAGGTCAGTCTTATTCCAATCCCAAAGAAAGGCAATGCCAAAGAATGCTCAAACTACCGCACAATTGCACTCATCTCACATGCTAGTAAAGTCATGCTCAAAATTCTCCAAGCCAGGCTTTAGCAATATGTGAACCGTGAACTCCCAGATGTTCAAGCAAGTATTAGAAAAGGCAGAGGCACCAGAGATCAAATTGCCAACATCCGCTGGATCATGGAGAAAGCAAGAGAGTTCCAGAAAAACATCTATTTCTGCTTCATTGACTATGCCAAAGCCTTTGACTGTGTGTATCACAATAAACTGTGGAACATTCTGAAAGAGGTGAGAATCCCAGACCACCTGACCTGCCTCTTGAGAAACCTGTATGCAGGTCAGGATGCAACAGTCAGAACTGTACAGGGAACAACAGACTGGTTCCAAATAGGAAAAGGAGTCCGTCAACGCTGTATATTGTCACCCTGCTTATTTAACTTATATGTCGAGTACATCATGAGGAACTGGGCTGGAAGAAGCACAAGCTGGTATCAAGATTGCCGGGAGAAATATCAATAACCTCAGATGTGCAAATGACACCACCCTTATGGCAGAAAGTGAAGAGGAACTCAAAAGCCTCTTGATGAAAGTGAAAGAGGAGAGTGAAAAGGTTGGCTTGAAGCTCAACATTCAGAAAACGAAGATCATGGCATCTGGTCCCATCACTTCATGGGAAATAGATGGGAAAACAGTGGAAGCAGTGTCAGACTTTATTTTTTTTGGGGGCTCCAAAATCACTGCAGATGCTAATTGCAGCCAGGAAATTAAAAGACGCTTACTCCTTGGAAGGAAAGTTATGACCAACCTAGATAGTATATTAAAAAGCAGAGACATTACTTTGCCAACAAAGGGTCCGTCTAGTCAAGGCTATCGTTTTTCCCGTGGTCATGTATGGATGTGACAGTTGGACTGTGAAGAAAGCTGATTGCCAAGAATTGATGTTTTTGAACTGTGGTGCTGGAGAAGACTCTTGAGAGTCCCTTGGACTTCAAGGAGATCCAACCAGTCCATTCTAAAGGAGATCAATCCTGGGTGTTCATTGGAAGGACTGATGCTAAAGTTGAAACTGCAGTACTTTGGCCACCTCATGTGATGAGTTGACTCACTGGAAAAGACTCTGATGCTGGGAAGGGTTGGGGGCGGGAGGAGAAGGGGACGACAGAGAATGAGATGGCTGGATGGCATCACCGACTCTATGGACATGAGTTTGAGTGAACTCCGGGAGTTGATGATGGACAGGGAGGCCTGGCGTGCTGTGATTCATGGGGTCGCAGACAGTCGGACACGACTGAGCGACTGAACGGAACTGAATTCTTTTTTTTCTCATTTCTCTGCTGACCTGCATAAAATTCACTGAGAATGAACTTCAGTTCACATACTGGGGTGGGAAACCACCTGTGCATCTGACATTCCGGTCCCTTCCCTCCCTTGCTTTATTCTAATAGTTCTAGAACTTTAGCTTGCTCCTAGAAATTCAATCTAAAAGACAAATAAGGAAATTATTTACAACACACAACAAGTGCTATAAGCATACGGGGAGCAAGGGGGAATCAAGGTTAGTTCCACAAATTATGTGAAAAAGATTTGTCCAAGAGCATAATGGGGAAGATTATCATGCATGCCAATGACTGTAGCTGAAAGGCACAGGGACAATCGATGTATCCAAGGCAACCATACTGTGTACCAAAAAAGTAAGTAGTGATTATATTTGGGTATAAAGGTTACTTTGTTTTTCTTTTTCTATTCTCCAAAATTTAACAATGGAGCATGCATTAATTTAATGATCAGAAAATTTAAAAATAATGATTTCAATTTTATAGGTTAGCTTGGGAAGAACAAACAAAAGGCCCATTTCCCCTTAAAAAAAGTAGTCTGTATTAAAAGAGGCCAGGTTGTAAAAAGGAGATGTTATCAAGCTGCAGGCTCTAGCTAGGACAGATGACGCTAGGGAAGATGACATTCTGTCATTGCCTCTGTCAGAACCCTAGGCTGGGTATATTCAATACTGTAGGCCTTCTTGTCCACAGATGGTCATTATCAGAAATTCTCAGGTGGTAGGTGTGGACAGAGCCAATACTTGAGTCAGACATCAAGGTTAGAATATTGGCTCTAGCACTAACAAGTTCAACGAGTTCCTCAAACTTTATCCTTAAATACGTGAATCTGTTTTCCCATCTGTGACATGGAAAACTGACTACCTTTTAGGAATTTTGTACAGATCAACTGATATAATGTAAGAAAAGCGCTTAGTACAGTGCCTGACCCTCAGAAAATAACAGATACAAGACATATCTGTGTATCAATCGAGAAGTAATTTGCTCTATTGGTTTAGAAAGGCTTTAAGATCCAACCATTGTTTGCCTCAAAGCTTTAAGCACGTAAAACTTCTTTGTCAGTAGTAATATAAACCTTTTGAAACTTAAATAAGCTTAAATGCCAGTTTTTACCAAGTTCCAAATGCGGAAAAGATATTCACGACTGCTTCTAAAATTAAGCTATCCCTAAAACGTTCTTTCGGAGGATCCCGAAATAACTAAGTGGCTCCACCCCTAGATTTTAGCAATTGACACAAAACTAGGCGGACGTTTCCCATTTCCTCTTATTCCAGCGGACTCCCCTATCCACTCCCAAGGAGAATCGCAGATCTTTGGGTCAGAGAAACGTTCAGCTCTAAAGTAATGGCTCTTACACTCTTAAAGCTGGAATACGGTCAGCAGAACAATGTAGTAGGAGATCCTCAAATGTTCTCAAAACTTGTACAGCTTGCAGCATCTTCCTGGGCCACTGAGCCAGCCGGCAACAACTCCACAACTTCCTCACGTCTGGGCTTCTTCCACCCAGGTAGCTAGGTACGCGTCCAGAAGCCCCGCCCCCGAAAAATGACCAATCAGAGAGCGAGAAGTGAGCCGGATGGGGCGGGCCTATCTTGCGCAGTCCTCGAATCACCAACCTCAGACAGCGAGGGCGGAAACGGAAGCCCTGGTTTGGCCTTGGGTTCCGCCTTGGGGGAATGTCCCGAAACAACAAGTGAAGAAATCCTGAGGCTGGTGGTTGGCGTTCTCGTCTGTTATCTCTCCGCGGAGTCGTCAGTGACGCCTGCAGCCGGGGCAGGGAGAGAACGCCACCACCCAAGAAAAGAGCGAGCAGGCCGGCAGCCGCGGGGCAGAAACGAACCGCGTGCCGAGTCTTTACAGGCTGGTCCTGGTCGGCGCCGCTCCCCTCGAGGCCATGGTGCCGGCGGAGCTCTGGGCAGTCCCCAGGTGAGGGCAGCGGCTCTGCCGGGGATTCCACCGCGGAAGAGCTGGGTCGATGCTTTGTGGGGAAGAAAGAATGTTGCCCGCACTGCTCCCCGGTAGCCCCGTGAGCGGCCGCGTTCGTGGCAGCAGCAGCAGCAGTAAGCACAGCGTGGGCCGAGGAGGCGGTTCGAGCTGCTGGTAGAGTCGCTCGTCGGCTCTTTTCCCGTAATATGCGAGACGAAAAAACAGCCCAAGAACAGGGCCCCGCGTCACCATCTACTTCGAGCTTCTTTTCCTTCCTACTCGGAGCTGATTTATGCGGAACCATGCCTTGCACTTGTACCTGGAGGAACTGGAGGCAGTGGATTCGACCTTTAGCGGTGGTTCTCTACCTGTTGTCCATAGTGGTTGCGGTTCCCCTGTGCGTGTGGGAATTACAGAAACTGGAGGTAAGAGGGTCCCGCGCCATCAGCCCCTACGCTTTCTAATACCGTCCTGTCCATCTGAGGTAGCCTGTTCTTACCCGGATGCTCCAGACTTGATATCCTGAAAAACATGTCATGTAATGAACCCGTAGCAGAACCGGTGTCTAGCTTCTGTTTGTTCACGGTTTTTCAGAGCATGCTACTGGTGGAGGTAGGACTGAGAAAATAAAATGTATTACTATAGCAGTTCGGAGAGCACTGTTTCGCAAGCAGTCATCAATTTCCTGAAAGTAAGGTAACTCTATTCCTGAAATCTGGTCTGTTCAAATACTGAATTTAGATCGACCTTAAGGACCAGGTGTAGAATTTTATTAGCATTTAACTAGCTTCCTGAATTAAAGGATCGAGTTGGTTCGACTTTGTTCTTTGTTTTTACTTTAAAATTGAACTCTAAGCCAATAAAGTTTTCAGGGAAAATGCCTTATATGTTTTTTGATGTCATGTTCTTATTATGACATCAGTAAAGTACTATAAGCTGAAAAGACCCCAAGGTAAATACCTAACTAAGCACTTTGTAAAAAAGTTGAAATGAACTTTTAAGTTTGCAGTTAATAAAACCCAAGGGACTGTTTTTACTTAGAAACAACTGTTTCACAAGAGTTATGACAAGTCCGTGGCAATTTGGGACCTTTTGTGTGGAAATATTTTTATATAATTAAACAAATTTTATTTAATATATGTTTGTTTTCTGTATGTTCACTCAATCTTTTTGTTCACTTTCCTGTACTAGCAGAGTCCATATAGTTATTTTTAATGTTACTGGAGAAGGAAATGGCAACCCACTCCAGTGTTCTTGCCTGGAGAATCCCAGGGATGGCGGAGCCTGGTGGGCTGCCGTCCATGGGGTCGCACAGAGTCGGACACGACTGAAGTGACTTAGCAGCAGCAGCAGCAGCAGCAGACTATTACACTACATTAAGTATTTCTCATTCGTTAGAAATTTAGGCTGTTTCCATAATTTGTCTACCAAACTTCACGTGTAGACATCTTAATACTAAGAGAGATTTCTTACTTTTAAGTATTTCTCTAGACTCTGAAATATAGGAACTATTTTAAAGATTAAGTATATGTATCATAACCTAATTTAAGATTTCTCTTAGTTGGTGTCAGTGACAAATAGTAGTCAATCTAAGAAAGAAATGGAAAATTTTATTCAAGACAAACTGAGAATTATAGCCTGGGAGACAGCCTCTCAGCTCTGAGCATTGTTCTGAAGAGATCCAGGGGAAGCCGGTATATGTGTGATTCTGGCTAAGGAGGCAGATGCAGTCAGGTACTCAGTAGAAGATCGCTAGTCACAAGGAACAGGCATGAGTTTAGTGAGTTTCTGAGGTGGTTCAGACGGTAAAATCCTCTGCCTACAATGCGGGAGACCCTGGTTCAATTCCTGGGTCGGGAAGATCCCCTGGAGAAGGCAATGGCAACCCACTCCAGTACTCTTGCCTGGAAAATCCCATGAACAGAGGAGCCTGATAGGCTACAGTTCATGGGGTCACAAAGAGACAAGACTGAGCAACGTCACTCTCACTAAGTATGGAAAGATGCAAGAATCCAGGTTCATAAAAAATTTCTCCTGAAAATATCCGACTGTCTGAAGGCCAGTTTTGCCAATTTTGCCAGAGTCTGCCCCCCAACCCGCGCCCCCCAACACACACACACCCCGAATTCCTTCCAGGGTGTATTGTAGTTCAGCGCCCACAGTGGCTAGTGACTTGATTCTCAAAGAACTGGATGGGCAGTATTTGTTATTTTACAGTCCTTTCCCTTTCACTCTTAATTTAGACCAAAGTTTGGGGGGCATTTTGTGACCGGTTTGTCACATGGGACTGGGAATGCTTGTTCTCAGGTCAAATGAGGATTTTCAAGTTAAGCCATTCAATGTACTATTACTGAACTAAGCCCTGTCAACAGTAACCAAAAGCCTCTGGGCCTCTGTCTTATGTTACTGTCCAGGAAATGGTTCCCTCTTGTTGCTTCTTCCCAGGAAGAAAAAGTTACACTGTTACAGTCATGGATCTTATATAACTATATATTGGAACAATCATTTCAAGTGGCCTAATCATTTGTTTTATCAGAGATTCAGACACACATTTGGTAGTGCCAGAACCAATAACCATAAACAAGCATGAATGCAAGTAATATAGTTAGTAACATTACTAAGGTTATAAGTAAGTATTTAAGTTTGAACTTCGTTACAGCCCAACATCTCCCCAGGTCTAACCACCCTTCAGCTCCAGTCACCATCTTTAAGGGGAGTGATATGTTGGCATTGTACATAAAGCTCAGAGATGGACATGAACTTGGGCAAACTTCAGGAGGTGGTGAGGGACTGGGAGGCCTGGTATGCTGCAGTCCATGGGGTCGCGAAGAGTCAGACACGACTTGGCAACTGAACAACTACATTAAGCTCACCAGAGATGTCTGAACTTACAAGTCAAGTGGTGGGTCATCATGACCGCTTTCAGAATCGAGAAAGACAGGCTATCTTCTAAGTAGAGGCTGGAAGGAGAGAAAGTGATCTTTCTGTTTGAGCAAGTACTTCTGCCACTGGAGAGGTCTGGCTAACACAGTGCAGATGCACAATGCACCCCAGAGGGGCGGGAGGACACCCAATGGCAGAGAAAACGTTCTGTGTGAAAGTTTTTCTTGTTTTGCTTTAAAATGTAAATTTTTATTTCATCATTGATGTCAACTCTACTTTTTCTGTACCAGCTTTTAAGGAATATTTTAATCTACAATCTCCACTGCTAACACCCTGAGCCAGATTCTCATCATGTAGTGCCTGGACTATTCTGAACACACCAGCCAAAGTATCTAGTGAAAACATAAGTCATGTTATGTGTGTCCTTGTAAAGTTTTCCAGTCACTGCTAGTCCCAGATTAAAGGCCGATATATCCCTGACTGTGGCGTCAAGCCCCAACGTGTTCTGAACCACCCCCACCCCGTCTCACTCTGACTTTCTCTCCTTAGTTCCCGACCACCTCCGCACTTGCTTTGCTCAAACGTGTACGGCATGCTCCCCTCCTTAGGGCCTTTGCGTGTCATAATATGCCTTTCCCTAGATGGTATTTTCATTCCTTTGTGTCCTTCAGGTTTTACTCCAGTGTCACCCAGCCTCCCTGTTTAAAAATTACAAGCTTCTTTTCCTCAACTCTTCATAGCCTCTTCCCTTCTTTATATTTCTTAGGACGCACCGGCATCTAACACGATTTATATTTTACTTGTTTTCTCCTTTTGCCCAAATGTCTGATACTTAATAAATGATTATTTGAGTCCCAATGATACTGTATTCTGTATGGTTAGAGAAACATGGCCCCTGCTTTCGTGGAACTTAGTGATAGAGGCAAACACAACCAACACAAACAAATCAGTAAATGATGTGAAATGGTATGAGGAAATTTAAAAAGATTGAAAAAGTCAACAAACAGGGCAGCATTGTTACACATCTTCCAAAAACAACTCTACCAGCCTGTGGAAAATTAAGTGGAAGTGGAAAGAAGTTACTTCTTCAGGGTGGTTCAGAGGTAGTGGGTGCCCAGGCTATGATGACTTATGGCCCAAGTCAGGATAGCAGAAATAGAGATGGAAAAGTGAATTTTAAGCATCATGGAAATTGAAGAAACAGCATGACAGGGGATATGACTGGGGAAGAGAGGCAGTGAGAGAAAGGGGGATGTCAAGAACCACTCTGAGGTTTCCGTCTTGAACAACAAGGTAAATGGTGATCCCAGTTCCCAAGATGGAAACTCAGATTTGAGAGTACTTGAGTTCTGCTTGGGACACATAGTTCAAGGTATGTGGGAGACATTCACATGGGCTCGTCAGATACGCATGTGCTAAGTTGCTTAGTCATGTCTGACTCTGCGACCCCATGGGCTGCAGCCTGCCAGTCTCCTCTGTCCATGGGGGTTCTCCAGGCAAGAATACTGGAGTGGGTTGCCGTGCCCTCCTTCAGAAGGACAAAATAGTGAGAAGTCTGGTGCTGCTGTGCTGTCCATTGGTCTTCACAAGTAAGAGGATCCTTTCTGAGCCTCATCATGGTTCCGATGGAAGCATTGGTGGTGGTGGTGGTTTAGCTGCTAAGTTTTGTCCAGGCAGGAATACTGGAGTAGGTTGCCACCTCCTTCTCAGGGGATCTTCCCGACCCAGAGATTGAACCCGGGCCTCTTGCATTGCAGGCAGCTTCTTTACCGACTGAGCTATGAGGGAAACCCCAGACTGGGCTTCCCTGGTGGCTCAGAGGTTAAAGCGTCTGCCTCCAATGCGGGAGACCCGGGTTCGATCCCTGGGTCGGGAAGATCCCCTGGAGAAGGAAATGGTAACCCACTCCAGTATTCTTGCCTGGAGAATCCCATGGACGGAGAAGCCTGGTAGGCTACAGTCCATGGGGTCGCAAAGAGTCGGACACGACTGAGCGACTGAATGGAACGGAAGAAGTGGTATCAGTATATGAAGACAGGTTTTTGTTCATTTTGTTTGTTTTCAGTGTTTTTTTTACTCAGGGGAATGAATGGCACAGTAGATAGAAAGGAGTGTGGATTAAGGGAGTGCCTCCCCGCCATCTTGTTTTGTTGTTAAAATGTTAGAGACGCTAACTACAGCGTGTCCCTAAGATAAGGTGTAATTTTCTTTAATCTTCTTCAAAGCCCTGAAACAGGAATTATCCCCATTTTACAGATGTGAAAACCAAGACTAATAAGTGGCTAAAGTGACACTGTGCTCAGTACTAAGTAATCAATCATTCTCATTATTTCCTGGATGAGTTTATGTCTTTAAAATGGTTAGTACTGTCCCCAGCACATAGTAGGTACTCAGTAAGCCCCTAACTACCACTGTTGTTTTTAAAATAGCACTGTTATTATTGCTATATGCTGTTATTGTTATAGTAGGGCAGCAGTGTGATAGCATTTTTGGATAGCATTTTCATTGGGATTCGGTTCACAGCTGAGCACATAAAGCAAAGTTATATGCTTCTGATTAAGCACTGGAAAAAGTAGTTGACATGTTTAGAACCAGTATTGTATGAAAAAAAATATCTTTTAAACATTGCAGTCACAATGCTCATGGTGTGAGAAGTCATTGGGAACTGAGGTTGTAGAAAACTGGAGGTTCGGCTAGCCCGTCCCATGCCCATGAGGAATATACTCAGGACTGGAGTGGCCAGGTGACCATCTGTGCCGCCATCTGTCTCACTCTTACTGGGCTGAGTGTGTATTTACATATATAGAGGTTACGAAAGGGACATGCACCCGGGCTGTCACACCGCCCTGCTAGTCCTGTGTCCCGAGTAGCCACTCTGGAAGTGCTTCCTGCTTCTCTATGAGGAGCCCAGAAAGCACTCTCCTATTTCTCTCTACTCTCTGCTCTGAAAGCCGCTGGCTGAGGGACAGCTGACTCACTTCTGGATGCTGGTCTTTAATGGTTTTTTCTTTCCTCCCTACTTGCTTCAAATTACCTTAGGAAAAAAATCTACACTACTTGTCTCCTTTTTTCTGAGCCCAAAAGTGGCCGATAAGTTTAATATTAATCGCATCCTTCTTTCAGTGTGTCTCAAGTGTGAATAATTTATTTAGAGAGAAATGTAAATTAAATGTAATAATCATATTAAAAATTTGTGCAGATACCTAGAGTAAGATTTTATAATATGACTTTAGTAGAACATATTATATAATTTTATTATATTTTATTATAACGTTACATAAACATGTACATACATACGATGGGTTCAGTTTCTTATGCATACGGCTTTTTAAATAGCTCCAAAACCAAAACAGTTATAAGACCAGTGATTCAAATTAGTAGCATTAATGTGGATGGATGATGCTTTTCTAAACCGGAATCACCACTTGCAATGTAGAACTAGTACTAACTCTCCTATGCAAGATTTCTAAAGTTTGGAATCACCATACTGAAATGACTCAGTTCTCCAGTCACTTGTTTTATGATCATTTGAAAAGGAACTTTCTTCCTTACAGCATAGTGAGGATGCTTGGCTTTCTTTAGTCATGAGCACATCAGTTTTCTCTCAAGTCTGCCACCAAGTTCTACCTTTTAGCACTAAAGCAGTCATAAAAACAAATGTAGGCATTAAAAGTACTTGGCAATACTGTTCTTAATGATCACCTTATAATAAAGAAGATCTAGGGTATGTTACTGTTATTGCCATCATTAAAATGAGTTGTTGTTTAATTGCTAAGTCTTATCCAACTCTTTTGTGACCCCATGGACTGTAGCTCTCCAGTCTCCTCTGTCCATGGGATTTCCCAGGCAAGAATACCGGAGTGAGTTGCCATTTCCTTCTCCAGGGTGTCGTCTTGACTCAGGGATCGAACACGAGTCTCCTGCATTGGCAGGTGGATTCTTCCCCACTGAGCCACTGGGGAAGCCCAGTACTGAATTTTAAATGAAATTGAGCCAAGCAAAAATCTCTGGAAAATTATTGCTCAGACATTCTTTTTAGAATCTTCACCTCTGCATATTCACTTTTGACTTACTGCTTTATTAATTTCCAGCATTCAGCAAGACTTTTAATGTGTTTTTCAAGTTTTCCATACAGTTGAATGTAGAAATTCATTGTTATAAAAATACATTTATTCTCTATACTTTTGTTTGCTACGTCTGTAATCTTTGACTCTTGATGAAAAAAAATCTTGTTCAAAACAGCAAAAGATAGAAGTTGTGGACTTCAGTTCTATTTCATTAACTGCTTAAACTCCTCAAATACTAAAAATAAATTCCCAGCTTTTTTGCTTTTTTTTTTTTAATAGGATTCACATTCAGGAGTACAAGGAATAAAACTTATTCCGGAGGGCTTCTCAGATAGAACAGAGGTTCAAATAAATTTTTTTTTTACCAGAAAATGAGTGGATTACTTTAGCTCTGCCTTAGGATGAAGCAGTTCAAATTATATTTTTAGAAATTGAGCTTTTAAAGGAAAAAAATATTGATCAGATATTGACCTTAAAAAGAAATTAGATCTTTTGAAAATGTCTTGTCCTGTGTTGATAATATTGTGTATAAGAGACATGCATGTGTGCTCAGTCGTGTCCAGCTCTGCGACCGCATGGACTGTAGCCTGCCAGGCTCCTCTGTCCATGGAGTTTTCCAAGCAAGAATACTGAAGTGGGTTGCCATTTCCTCCTCCAGGGGATTCTCCCTATCCAGGCATCAAACCTGCATATCATGCATCTCCTGTATTGGCAGGCAGATTCTTTACCACTGAGCCACCTGGGAAGCCCTGTGCGCTCTTATAGGAGCAATCTGTATTAGCATGGGCCCTCTGGACAGGTCCCTTGGACACTGGCAGTGCTTATTAGCCAGTGGGAGGATTAAAAGACATGATGCATGTAAAGAACTTAGCAAAGTTATCAGGCAAACAGAACTCAGTAAGTGTTGTATTCATATTTTGAGTAACGGTAAAATTTGTGGGAAGCTTTGGTAAATTTTATCCCAACATAAAAGCAGAGGAATAAACCAGAAGATTTTTAGATTTGACTTATAGAAAATTCTAAAATTTCTGTACATCCTTAATCACAAAAATCAAATATAAAAGCCCAATAACAATCTGAGGGAAATGACACGGGATTAATATGCTTAATGTATGCAGTGCTATAACTAAAGACCATATGAGGAAAAATCCACCCCCTTCTTCCATAAAAGCACAAATAGGCTGTTATTGAAGAAGAAATAAAAATAGCCACTAGTTATTTGGAAAATACTGAGCCTCAGTAATAAATTAAAATTTAAAAAATACAAAAATCATATTACCTGTTTAGTTTTAATATCAGAATTATACTAATATGTTCTTTGCTTCTTCAGGTTGGAATACACACCAAGGCTTGGTTTATTGCTGGAATCTTTCTGCTGTTGACTATACCTGTCTCGCTTTGGGTGATACTGCAACATTTAGTGCATTATACACAACCTGAACTACAGAAACCCATAATAAGGTAAGTCCTTATATGTTATTCTACTAGTGTTGTGTTGGCTTATCTCATAAAATGTAAATGTTGTATAAAATGTAAAATTTTTTTATCATGTAAAATGTTTTAAATTTATGTTTTTTGCTTTCTAAATAGGATTCTTTGGATGGTACCCATATACAGTTTGGATAGTGTAAGTTTGCTTCATTTTAACTCATTAACTAAAAACTTCTTTTATGATACTAACTATAATTAAGGTAATAAAAGTAATGTTATTTGGCAGTAAGAAGTTAGGTTAATAAGTGTTTTTAATGTTAATAAAGAAGGTAAAGCATAACCATAGAAAAGGCAGATGTTTTAAAATTTCACATGAGTTGTTCTTATTCCTCTAAAGATTGTAATACTTAAAATTACCTTATCATCCTTTTTATTTATTATAATATTTATTCGGACCAAAACAGAAATCTTCCCCAGTGGATCCTAGTATATGTAATTATTACAAATAACTGCTTTAATATGATTAAATATAAAAAAAAATGTCTTTAACATCATTTTCTGTGGTCATGTCAAGAAGTTTTGGATTATATTAATATTGAAGAACTCAAGTACATAATATAACTTTTCTCTTCATATTCATTGTTTACCCCCAACACAAATGTTTTATTTACCAAGATGCAAGATGTTTATGGCTTTTAAAAATTCATTTCACAGATTGCCTGGTAGCCCTCATAACAATAAAATTTAGCAAGTTTGATATAAGTATGTGACAGGACAACTCAAGTTTTATACCCGGGGCAGATTCATGTCAATGTCTGGCAAAACCAATACAATAATGTAAAGTAATTAGCCTCCAATTAAAATAAATAAATTAAAAAATAAAATAAAATAGGCCTATTGCGAGTGCCATGAATTGCAGTGGTAATTCCTTTTATTTTTAACAAAATCTGTTAAAACAACTGTTTTTAACATCTGTGCTTCTTCATAGTGGATAGCTTTGAAATATCCCAGCATTGCAATATATGTGGATACTTGCAGAGAATGTTATGAAGCTTATGTCATTTACAACTTCATGGGATTCCTTACCAATTATCTAACTAACCGCTATCCAAATCTGGTATTAATCATTGAAGCCAAAGATCAGCAGAAACATTTCCCTCCTTTGTGTTGCTGTCCACCATGGACTATGGGAGAGTAAGTATGTTTGGTTTTAATTCTTTAAGTTTGGTTTTATTTAAACAGATGTAAATGTCATTTCTCTGCAGTGTGTTAAGTGCTATATGCAGGACAAAAACTATAAGACAGAGTCTCTACCCTCATGTAGTTCATAGTCAATTCTGAATACTTAAAAAACACATTTTTATAATCCACACATATGAGTTCGTTTCTTTTACATTACTTACCCTAAATAGAAAACTGACAAAGTTGTGGCGGAAAACAAAAACCTTAGAAATCATTTTAATCAACATTCTTTTACAATTAGAAACCAGAGTCTGCAGAGATTAACTTCCTCAAATCACATAGCAAGTTAATGGAAAAATCAGGTCCAAGACTCAAGGAGAAGATAGTCTAGGTGAGGAAACGGCATTGGACATGAAATAAGAGCAACAAATAGAAGTGTTTATTCTAGTTATGTGTAAGTTAGTTGGCCTTGTTATTCATTCGTGTAGGACAGAAAGGAAATAAAGCCTGCAGAGTTAAGTTGAACCTAAGATTCATTTACTCTATGAATGAACCACTGGATGTTTATTAGCAGGAAACATTTGAAGACTGGCATTTTAGAAAGGTTAATTTTAAAATACTATGCAGGATTCATTAGGAGGAAAAGAGTCCAGAAGGGGAAATAAATTGTTATTAGAATGGTCATTTGTGAGATAAGCTGAAAAACAGGGGTGTGGAATTGAAATAGAAAGGAAAGATAAGAGAATCCAACGGAGAATCAACAAGACTTGATTGCTGATAGATGGGGATGCAGGTGAAATTTGCAAGCCAGGGTGGGTGGAATGACTTGGACAAATCAGTGTAGATATACACCTAGGGTTACCTACATTGCCTTCCATGCAATACAGAACCATTTCGACAACATCAACACCAAACGTAAGGGTCTCTCCTTAACCTCCTTGCAATGACAGGGAGCTGCCTGGCTATTTGAAATAATAAACTCCTACGGTGTTTATTTGACAAATATGTATTGAACACCTAGTATGTGCTAGTGTATAGGTATATCATAATACATATAACAGACTGAACAACAACATACACCATAAATGAAATGTCAACCACAAGAAGTCTATTTAAAATCTTACTGCCCCATGAATCAGTTTTCATGTTTAACATCTCTTTCATCCAGTTTAAGGTTTTTAAATTTCCATTTGGATTTCTTCTTTACGCAAGTTATTTTGAAGTATATTTTTTAAATTTCCAAATATAAAGATTTTTAAATTTTTTTCATTTTATATATTTGCATTGTAGTCAGAGAATGTACTATGAGACAGTGTTCAAACGTGGTTAAGATTTATTTCATGCCTACTAGTACATGATCAGTTTTTGTAATGGGTCTCTGTACACTTGAAGAGAATGTGTATGGTGTACTAATGAGTGGCTCTGTTATCTTTAAGTGCATGAGGTCAATCTTATTGTATGATTCAGTTTGTCTACATTTGCATTGATTTTAGCTACTTGTTCTGTCAGTTAGTGACAGATGTTGAAATTCTGTCACTGATAATTTGTCAGTTTTTTTGGTGTACTTTTGTCAGTTTTTGCTTTGTATTTAGATGCTGTTTCTGTTGAGGAGGGCTTGCACAGTGGCTCAGTGGTAAAGAATCCACCTGCAATGCAGGAGACACAGGGGATGTGGGTTCAGTCCCAGGGTTGGGAAGGTCCCCTGGAGGAGGAAATGGCTTATCACGCCAATATTCTTGCCTGGAGAATCCCATGGACAGAGGAACCTGGCAGGCTAAAGTCCATGGGGTTGCAAAGAGTTGGACATGACTGAGCATCCATGCATGTTATCTGTTCTGGACTTTTTTTTTTGGTCTTAAAGTTATTTTGATATTAACAGATATTCTGTCTTTCCTTTGTTTAATATTTGCCTGGCTTAACTTTCTCTGCCTTGTATTTTCAGGAAAAGAGAGAAAATTAGGTGTACAACTTTAAGCATTTTTAGGTGTTTTACTTTTTTTGGGTGGCCCTACACGGCATGACTCATAGTTTCATTGAGTTAGAGGAGGCTGTGGTCCATGTGATCAGTTTGATTAGTTTTCTGTGATTGTGGTTTTCATTCTGTCTGCCCTCTGAAGGAAATGACAAGAGGCTTATGGAAGCTTCCTGATGGTAGAGACTGACTGTGGGGGAAGCTGGGTCTTGTTCTGATGGGTGGGGCTGTGCTCAGTAAATCTTTAATCCAATTTTCTGTTGATGGGCAGGGCTGTGTTCCCTCCCTGTCCTTTGACTTGAGACCAAACTACGGTGGAGGTGATGAAGATAATGATGACCTCCTTCAAAAGGTCCCCTGCACGCACTGCCACATTCAGTGCCCCCGACCCTGCAGTAGGTCACCCCCAACCCGTGCCCACCGGAGACTCCTGGACACTCATAGGCGAGTCTAGGTCAGTATCTCTCCTGGGTTCTGCTGCACACAAGGTTTTGTTTTTGGCTCAGATCATGAACTCCTTATTGCCAAATTCAGACTTAAATTGAAGAAAGTAGGGAAAACCACTAGACCATTCAGGTATGACCTAAATCAAGTCCCTTACAATTATATAGTGGAAGTGACAGATAGATTCAAGGGATTAGATCTGATAGAGTGCCTGAAGAACTATGGATAGAGGTTCCTGACTTTGTCCAGGAGGCAGTAATCAAGACCATCCCCAAGAAAATGAAATGAAAAAAGGCAAAACGGTTGTCTGATGAGGCCTTACAAATAACTGAGAAAAGAAGAGACGCAACAGGCGAAGGAGAAAAGGAAACATATACCCATCTGAATGCAGAGTTCCAAAGAATAGGAAGGAGAGGTAAGAAAGCCTTCCTCAGTGATCAGTGCAAAGAAATAGAAGAAAACAATAGAATGGGAAAGACTAGAGATTGCTTCAAGAAAATCAGAGATACCAAGGGAACATTTCATGCAAAGATGGGTACAATAAAGGACAGAAATGGTATGGACCTAACGGAAGAAGAAGATATTACGAAGAGGTGGCAAGAATACACAGAAGAACTGTACAACAAAGATCTTCACAACCCAGATAATCATGACGGTGTGATCACTCACCTAGAGTCAGACATCCTGCAATACGAAGTCAAGTGGGCCTTAGGACGCATCACTACAAACAAAGCTAATGGAGGTGATGGAATTCCAGTTGAGCTATTTAAGGCAGAGGAAACAGAGATCAAATTGCCAACATCTGTTGGATCATCAAAAAAGCAAGAGTTCCAGGAAAACATCTGCTTTATTGACGACGCCAAAGCCTTTGACTGTGTGGCTCGCAACAAACTGGAAAATTCTTCAAGAGATGGGAATGCCAGACCACCTTATCTGCCCCCTGAGAAATCTTTATGCAGGTCAAGAAGCAACAGTTAGAAACGGACATGGAACAACAGACAGGTTCCAAATTAGGAAAGGAGTACATCGAGGCTGTATATTGTTACCCTGCTTATTTAACTTATATGCAGAGTACATCATACGAAATGTCTGGCTGGATAAGCACAAGCTGGAATCAAGATTGCCGGGAGAAATATCAATAACCTCAGATATGCAGATGACACCACCCTTATGGCAGAAAATGAAGAACTAAAGAGCCTGTTGATGAAAGTGAAAGAGGAGAGTGAAAAAGTTGGCTTAAAATTCAATATTCAGAAAACTAAGATCATGGCATCCAGTCCCATCACTTCATGCCAAATAGATGGGGAAACAATGGAAACAGTGACAGACTTTATTTTTCTTGGGCTCCAAAGTCACTGCAGATGGTGACTGCAGCCATGAAATTAAAAGACGCTTACTCCTTGGAAGAAGAGCTATGACCAACCTAGATAGCATATTAAAAAGCAGAGACATTACTTTGTCAACAAAGGTCCATCTAGTCAAGGCTATGGTTTTTCCAGTGGTCATGTATGGATGTGAGAGTTGGACCATAAAGAAAGCCGAGTGCCAAAGAATTGATGCTTTTGAACTGTGGTGTTGGAGAAGACTCCTGAGAGTCCCTTTGACTGCAAGGAGATCAGTCCTGAATATTCATTGGAAGGACTGATGCTGAAGCTGAAACTCCAGTACTCTGGCCACCTGATGTGATTGGGAAAAACCCTGATGCTGGGAAAGATTGAAGGCAGGAGGAGGAGGGGCCGACAGAGGATGAGATGGTTGGATGAAGTCACCAACTCCATGGACATGAGTTTGAGTAGACTCCGGAAACTGGTGATGGACAGGGAGGCCTGGCGTGCTGCGGTCCATGGTATTGCAAGGAGTCAGACAGAACTGAGCGACTGAACTGAACTTTTTTTTTTAATTTAGTGTTTTTTTAAATTCTAATCTGACAATCCATCACTTGTACAAGATATACTATTTATATTTTTGTGATTATCGATGTATTCATTTATATTTTTTGCCACTTTTTATTTATATGTCTCACTTTTTCTGATTTCCTTTTTTCAATGATTACATTTTCAAAATAAACTTTTAATTTGGAATAATTTTAAATTTACAGTAAAGTTGCAAAACCAAAACAAAGATTTTCTATTTCCCTTCATCCAGCTTCCCCTAACATCTTATATAATCCTAGTATGTTCATCAAAAGGAAGAAGTCACATGGTATAATACTATTAATTGCAGACTATTCATATCTCCTCATGTTTTCCGCTAATGTCCTTTTTCAGTTCCAGAATGCACCCCAGGAATCTGGATTGCATTTACCCTTTTTTTAAAAGTACAGATTTTCATTAAATACTTTGAAAACGTACATAAGTTTGAGAAGATCCTTCTAATTATTTAATAAAGATTTTGACAAATAATTTTTAAGTTTTTCAAACATGTGTGGGATACCTATGTAGTAAAATATAATAGACAAGTCTATTTTATCCCACTCACATTTAACAAAAATAAATATATTACAGGTCCATGACTCCTTATTTCCAGTTGTTTATATGTATATAGGCATGTGTGTGTACATGCTAAGTCACTTCAGTCGTGTCCGACTCTTTGTAACCCCGTGGACTATAGCCTGCCAGGCTCCTCTGTCCACGGGATTCTCCAGGCAAGAATGCTGGAGTGGGTTGCCATGCCCTCCTCCAGGGGACCTTCCCCACCCAGGGACTGAACCTGAGTCTTTGAGTATTTGTAATTTGAATGTGACTACCTTACCAATGTTGGGTTACAGGCACTGCTCCAAATAGCCCTGGTAGTTGTTTACCTGTTTTTGTTGATGTTTTTCTTATTCCATTTTTTTTTGCCCTCATTACTAGTTTGGAAGTTATACTTTCTGTTTCTAGTCTTTAATCTTAAAAAAATACATATGTTTGTTTAGAATGTTTTTGTAATGCTTTTATAGATTTAACTACAGTGTAACAATTTGTTCCTTAACTCCTTGCATCTCAGATCTTCTGTCTGGCATCATTTCCTTCTTTCTAATGTATGGTTCTTAAAATCTCTTACTGAGTCAGCATAGCAGTGGCAAATTTTCTCAGATACACTTAATCCAAAAGTGTCTTTATTTTGCCTTCATTCTTGAAAGATTGTATTGCTGGATGTAATTCTTTGTTGACAAGAATTTTCTACAAACATTGTGGAGATTTTATTCCACCCTATACTGGCATCAGTTGTTACTGTTAAGCCTCTACTTTCAATCTAGTTGTCCTTCCATTATATTAGTAGGTGACCTGTCTTCAGCTGCATTTTTAACCCTGTCTCTGATATTTTGCGGTCTCACTATGAAGTGTCTAGGGTTTTTTGGTTTTAGTCCTGTTTAGTTTACAGTGTGCCTCAGTCTGCAGATTTGGGGTTTTGATCGGTTCAGTGCAGTTCTCAGCCGTAATCTCTTCGAGTTTGCTCTTCTCTGCTCTTCCCTAACTTTGAATATATGGTAGACCTTCTGATTCTGTTCCATTCTTTGTGTCAGCATTGTTGCCCTCTGGAAAATTTCTTGCAGTTCATTAATTCCCCACAGCTTTCAAAGGTATCTAACTGACTAATACATTTGCTTAGTCATCCTAGTGGTCTCAAGTTTGATTTGACAGTCAGTTCACAGAGCATTACAGGTTTAACTCAGCTCCTGCTTAGTTTAGCTTTGTAGGGAGCACGGCATGTGTGGCCCAGACATTTTCATCGAGAGTTCTTGCTACACCCCCAGGTGCAGCTCCCGGACCACCTCCACAGGGACTCTCAGTTGTCAGTGGGAGTGAACTGCCTCGGCACAGAGAAGGCTCTCAGCATGTAGAACCCCATCAGTTTTTCACTCAATCCTGGTAACCCAGGGCCTCAAGATCTGTGTGTCAGACTTATTCTTCTCAGTCTAGATGTAATTCTTAAACTAGGGGATTTATAATACATAGAACTGATCCGTTCCGTTCCGTTCCATCGCTCAGTCGTGTCCGACTCTTTGCGACCCCGTGGACTGTAGCCTACCAGGCTTCTCCATCCATGGGATTCTCCAGGCAAGAATACTGGAGTGGGTTACCGTTTCCTTCCCCAGGGGATCTTCCTGACCCAGGGATCGAACCCAGGTCTCCCGCATTGGAGGCAGACACTTTAACCTCTGAGCCATCAGGGAAGCCCTAGAACTGATAAAGGAGTGTAAATAATCATTTGCCCTCAGAGCAGGTCTTTTTAAGAAAGTTCCACAAGGCTCTCAGGTAGAGGGTCTGTTTTTTTTTTTTTTTTTTGGTAGTAGCTGTTTGGGGACTTTTTTGTTTTGTTTTTGTTTGTGAATTTTCCCCTACATTACGTGAGCTCAGTGATTAAAAACTGTTTTATGCAGGATCTTTGTTTTGTTCTTTCAGAGTATCTAGTCAATGATACTGTCTGGAATGATTTATATATATAAAGGTCAAGCTTGAAAGGAAACTGAATCCTAAATGTAAATATTGTTTTCTCAGTATACTTCCATATATGCAAGCTTACATGTAATTTATTTGTTACTTGGTTTTTCTTCCAGAAACACACAGGGACCCACTTCCATTCTTTTTGTTCCTGTTCTGTGCTGCACTACTCAGGAATTTGAAATTAGACATAGAAAGGGAAATCTTTCAGATGTCATTGTTACATAATTTAAAAAACAGTATTTAAATAATGTGTTTGCTTCCATCTACATTCTTCCCCAGTAGCCATTTAGAATGAGTTAATAGAATTATTCTAAAAAGGAGTAGATATATGTATATGTATAATTGAATCACTTTGCTGTACAATTGAAACTAACACAACATTGTAAATCAACTATACTACAATAAAAATAATTTTTAAAAATTAAAAATAAATATGGTATCATTTGTCAAAATGATTTTAAATTTGGGGGCTTTGGAGAAAACCTGATAGTACGAAATTAGTAATTCAAATCCTAAATTCTTTTTCATTGACAGAGTATTGCTGTTTAGATGCAAACTGGGTGTATTACAATATACAGTTGTCAGACCATTCACCACCATCATTGCCTTGTAAGTACACAGAACTTACATTATTTTGTTTTTTTAATTCTCATGCTTTTACCTAAGTGAAACAACTGAGTAGAAAGCACGCAAAACTTGTTGCTTGTTTATAACACATCTAGTCTCTTATGAGAACAGTGTGCATAAACCCTACTGTGTTAGAATAAATAAGGTGACCATAGGAATGGTCCAAGGAATCACCGTATAAGTTTTCTAAATATTACCTCTAGAGATTTCTAGAAAGCATTTTCAAAATAGTCTTTTTCAAGTATTAATATTCACATAGCTTTACAGAAACATCTAGTACATGAAGTTGAAGTATGCCACTTCAGATTCATTACCTGACTTTATTTTCTAAATGAATACTGTATTTTAAAGAAGAAAACATTTTTCCTTTTTAAAAATTCTGTCAAGTCTTAGCATTTGAGGTAAAATGGAGCATCATTAAGCTGCCTGGTAAAACTATTCCCTAAGAATTAAGAACATCAAATAGATTGTGTGTCTTATCTGCTTGTCATGCTAGCATGCTTCTATTCACAAGAATGGGAAGAAAGGTAAAAGAAGCATCCAGCTCTTTATTCTGCTTTTGTGCTAGCAGATCTTCAGCAGCATTTGCCTTGGAATTAAGATTAATTTACCTTTTTTTAAGGCTGCTTGATTTCTCTGCTGTTTAGAAATTGGGTAACCATCCAAGTAAACACTTAGATCTGGGTTATCATAAAAGTTGCCTGCAAAACAATTTGGGAGAAAAAATTATAGTCTAGTTATAAACCTGCATTACATGTTTTTAAAATTAGGCAGCATCATTTTTTAAAATCTAATAATTACCCTTTCTAATTCAATGTTTTTGTCTTTTGGATTTATTTCAAATTGGAGAGAGAATCATATGGTAACATCTCTAGAAAAATGTTTTTAATTTTTGAACCACCTCTATGGCCAAAATCAAGTAATTATCTACAGAAACTTTGAAATAATCTTACTTCTAAATTTAAGTATCGGGGCTTCCCTAAGCGGGCCGGTGGTTAAGACTCTGCACTCCTACTGCAAAGGGCATGGGTGCAATCCCTGGTCAGGAAACTAAGATCCCACATGCCATGTGGTACATCAAATTAATTAATTAATTAAAGTATTGCTGTCAGTGTTGTATCTGAAAATATATTTTTGACTTAGTTATTCATAAAGTCTCATTTTTACCATTTTTTTTTAGAGTCTGTGAGTTAATTGGTATATATGATGAAGGGAACTTTAGCTTTTCAAATGCTTGGACATACTTGGTTATCATAAACAATATGTCTCAGTTGGTAAGTAAATATTCATCTTAATTGTATTTAATTTACATCTATAACAAATTTTTTAGAGAAAGTTTCTTCTGGAATAAAGCTTAATTGTAATTTTAATATTGAACTTGATTTGTAGGAAGAACTTGAAGAAACGTTAATATAAATCTTTATACATGTGTAAAGATATATATCTGTTAATTATCTTGTGACTTATACATTGAATTGTTTATGTAATGTGGCTCAGGGGCGCAGTGTTTTTTTTTTTTTTAAACACCAAAAACATTTTGTATTGGCGTATAGTGAGTTAACAATCTTGTAATAGTTTCAGATGAATAGTGAAGGGACTCAGCCATACATATGCATGCCTCCATTCTCCCCCAAACTGCACTGAATTGTTGATTGTATTTTTTCATTGGTTCTGGTATTCACTGCATAGTTATATGGATATGTCATTAATAAAAGCATAATGCCTCTCCTTAAAACAAAAATCCTAGGTATATTCAATAAAAAAAAAAGTCCTACTGGTATATGACAGTATAGGGTTTTAATAAAAGTGGGAGAATAAAATTCTCTCATATGTTTGGAATTGAAAATTGAGAATGCCAAGTTTTTTAAAATATTATAGAAACTGAAATGAAATGAAATGAATCCTTTCAACTTAAGAATGTGCACTTTATTGAAAATCTTTTAATGTAAATATTGAGATTTTTTTAACTGGAGGATGATTGCTTTACAATGTTATGTTGGTTTCTGCCATACAGCACGAATCAGCCATAAGTTTTATATGTACACACACATCTTCCTACTCCCTGGAGCCTCCCTCCCCTCCTGCCCCACCCTTCTGGGTCGTCACAGAACGCCACACTGCACTCCTTGTGTTGCGCAGCAGCTTCCCACTTGCTCATCGTTTTACACAATTCTGTGCAGATGTCAGTGCTGCTTTCTCAGTTCGTCCTACCCTCTCCTTCCCCTGCTGTGTCCACAGGTCAGTTCTCTACATCCGAGTCTCCATTCCTTCCCTACAAATAGGTTCATCAATACTTCTTCTAGATTCCATATATATGCATTAATATACAGTATTCATTTTGCTCTGACTTACTTCACTCTGTATAACCGACTCTGGGTTCATTCAGCTCACTACAACTGACTTAACTTCTGTCCTTTTTATGGTTGAGTTATATTCCACTGTATATACGTATTACATCTTTATCCATTCATCTGTCGATGGACATCTACATCGCCTTCATGTCCTGGCTGTTGTACGTAGTGCTGCAGTGAACATTGGAATACCTGTGTCTTTGTGAATTGTGGTTTTTCTCAGGGTATACCCAGGAGTGGGATTTGCTGGGTCATAAGGTAGTTTTAAAGAGCTTCCCTGGTGGCTCAGTGGTAAAGAATCTGCCTGCAATTCAGGAGACCCAGGTTCGATCCCTGGCTCAGGAAGATCCCTTGGAGAAGGAAATGGCTACCCCCTCCAGTATTCTTGCTTGGAGAATTCCATGGACAGAGAAGCCTAGCGGGCTACAGTCCATGGGATTGCAAACAGTCAGACATGACTAAGTGACTAACAACCAATGGTAGTTTTAGTCCTAGCTTGTTAAGCATTCTCTCTGCTGTTCTCCATAGTGGCTGTATCAGTTTACATCCCCACCAACAGTGCAGTAGGATTTCCGTTTCTCCACATCCTCTCCAGCATATATTGTTTGTAGTTTTTTTGATGATGGACATTCTGATTGGTGTGAGGTGTGTTGAAAATCTTTAATGCTTTCTCCAAAATAATAGTTTAGGTACAATGGCATGCATGTGAGTTATTAGAGATTTATAATAAAAATTAAATGCTTGGGTATTCAAAGCTTTTCCACATGTTTGTATTTTCTGGAGCCAATAATTCCATTTTTGGGAATGCCTCCTCAAGAAATGGCCAGAAGTACTTTTGCTTTCAGTATGTTTGTATAGGCCTATTGTTTGCAAAAGCCTGGAAACAGTCCAAAGTCTAGTGATGAGAACTGGTTAAATATTCTGTGTCCTTCCATTGGTCAAAACATTAGGCAGTTATTTAATCAAATATATGGAAAGGGGTACTTTAAGTGGGAAAACATAAGGCAACAAAATTTTATATTTATGATACCTGTTAAAAACCATCTTATGTGTAGAAGGGAATGGTTGGATGATGGGACTATGAACAACTTTATACTGCTTTCGTATTCTAAAATATTTTAAATGAGCATTTTATAGTGGGGAAATGTAAACTTTTAGGAAAATGTTTATTGCTTTGCAATGCTAATTACAACTGATTTTTTAAAATATTATCTTGAGCACTTAAACCTTTAAAAAGTAAATTCAGCAGGATTAACATACTGCCCTCAAGAAAAATGGTCTGATTCCTTACTTTCTGATTTCATGGGCATAGTTTTATTGAAATAGTACTTATTTAACGTGTTCACTTACAAATAATGTATGTACAGTTAGTAATAAGCTCAACCCTTATAAAATGAATGGTAACTTGTATGTGAAAGCTGTTAATAAGCAGACATGCTTTTATTTTGGTTAAATGAGAGCCTTTTCTTCCATTCATGGCAGTCACTTCTTACTGTGTTTTTTGTGGGCCCTGTAAATGAACAATTAAAATCATTTTCAGAGATGATGTTACACATCTCTTCTGAGAAATTTCATGTTGTATATTTTCATCCATAGTAAACTATTTAAAAGCTTCTTGTTAATCTAAAAGGAGCATAGTAAAGCCTAGAAAATTTTGCCTGAACAATTGTACCAGGTCTGGTCTGTGATTTTGATATTTCTGCTACCATATTTATTTATTCTTATTGATTATGTTTAATTGTTCCTAGTTTGCCATGTATTGTCTCCTGCTGTTTTATAAAGTGCTGAAGGAAGAACTGAGTCCAATCCAACCTGTTGGCAAATTTCTTTGTGTAAAGCTGGTGGTTTTTGTTTCTTTTTGGTAAGTGTTGCTTTCTCTTAAATGTTGCCATTTTCTAAAGGGCAGTAAAACTTAGTGAGAATTTGTAAGTCTTAATATGGAAGAGGATTTAAAATGTCTACATTCCTTTTAAAAAGTTCATTCTTTTAGCCGTCCTTGGTTTTCCATAAAGAAATAATCAAATGGTCACATAACATTTATAAGAAGAAAATAATTTGAGACACTAAATGTCAACAGTAAGGGAATCATTAAAATAAGTCATAGTTTTTTCATATAGTACAGTTTGGAAGATACACATGATATAGAACACTTAATAATGTGAGAAAATGTTCATTAATAAAAATTTTAAAACAGATGAATAAACTGTACATGGTCCCAGTTTAGTAAAGGGGGGTGGGTGATAGGGGCCTGGAAACAAATATACCAAAAACAACAATATACAAATAATACAAAGAGGGGGGAAAGAAAAATCCTTGCAGTCCCACCACCCAAAATGAATGACATTGTGGTCCACATCATTTATAAAACCACAGAAAGAGCGTCATACTATAAAAACCTGTAGAACTCAATGTTTAGTATACTGTAGTTACAGTTCTTCATAAATACAGTGAGAGTTTAATTTTGTTGTTATTGGGTTTTTTGCTTTTGCCACACACAGTATTCTAATGTATGGAGACAACTTTTTAATCAGTTTCTTATTGACATTTAGGTTGTTCCTAATTTATCTATTTTTTTTACCATTACAAGTAATATGGAAGTGAATATTCTTGCACATAGATACATGAAACCTTATCTCATTTTAGCTGTTTAACAAGACTGGTTCCAAAATGTTCTTTAAAATAATCTAAATAACCAATTAATATGTGCATAAATTAACATTTAAGTATCTGTCCTTTATTTCATTTTAAATTCCTATTGTGTAAGGTGTTAGGCATGGTCTGTGTATAGGACCAACTTAAAATGTAATGACTTGTGCACACTTTCAAAACAAAGAGTATAAACCAAGTAGTGAAGTTATAAGAATACATAATCAAAATTCATACGGTGAAACTGTACTAGACGAGTCAGTGTGTAAAGCAGACATATCTAATACAGTTATACAGTGTCTTCGGGAGTATGCTGTAAAGGCAGGGGGGTCGTGGTCCACAGGTTGTGCTGGGATTTCACTTTTTAAATGGCATATTTTTGAAACAACTGCTGGTTTTATGCTTGATATAGATTTGGCGTTTACCTTTTCCTAACATATAGGCAAGCAGTAGTTATTGCTTTGTTGGTAAAAGTTGGCGTTATTTCTGAAAAGCATACATGGGAATGGCAAACGGTAGAAGCTGTGGCCACAGGACTCCAGGTAAGCCGTGCTCTCTGTTTACTTTACGTTTGTTAAGCATTTTTACATATTATCTCCTGAACCTGACAGCATGCACATATGCAGGCTGTGGGGCTAGTTTCCCTCACTTTACACGTGAGGAAACTGGGAACCCCACAAAAATTGGCGATACTTCCAGGTTCTTCTACAAATTAGTAACAGAACCTAGATTTTGTTATTCTTACTTAATTTCTATTTTCTGCATTTCTCCTCTTAAGTCCTTGGCTAGAGGAAGAAAATACATTGTACTTGGCCAAGAAATACTTGATTGAAGTAGTACAAAATTGAGTTAAACTTCTGGCATTTTGTGTTTTTATGAAGAGGTCAAAAATCATTATTTTGGAAAATGAAAATATGAATACAGTCTTGTGAGGGAAAAAACACCTGTTGAGACTCAAGTGTTTTTGAAAAGAGACATAGTGCTTTTTGCCTGCAAAACTTGATTTAAAATCCAATATGGCTGATGATGGTGTTGATGTTGTTGTTGTAGGACTTCATTATCTGTATTGAGATGTTCCTTGCTGCTATCGCTCATCACTACACTTTCTCATATAAACCGTATGTCCAAGAAGCAGAAGAGGGCTCATGCTTTGATTCCTTTCTTGCTATGTGGGACGTTTCAGATATTAGGGATGATATTTCTGAACAAGTAAGGCATGTTGGTAAGTACCAGCCATTTTATTTATTCGAATAGGCTATTGTAGTTCTCCTGTCCAGTCTGTAAAAGAGGTTTTTGAAAAGACTGTAAAACAGTACCACAATAAGGCTCTCCAAATTGGGAGGGGGAAAAGGAGCTTAACATTTAGCATGGCAACATTATAGTGGATTTTAAAATAACCTAACTTTTGGCTAACCTGGAAAATTTTATTTTACTTTAAAGGAAGGACAGTCATGGGACATCCTAGGAAAAAGTTTTTTCCTGAGGATCAAGATCAAAATGAACATACGAGCTTGTTATCATCATCATCACAAGATGCAATTTCTGTTGCCTCTTCAGTGCCACCCTCACCCGTGGGTCACTATCAAGGGTTTGGACACACTGTGACCCCCCAGACTACACCGACTACAGCTAATGTAGCTGATGACATAGGTAACGATACTGCAGGAGAGAGACAAGAGTCGTCAGAGAAGCCCGTGGGCTCCTGAGCAGTGTGCAGAAGCAGACTGTGCTGCTGCCGTGTTATTTCATTACCTGGTATCCCGTTGCTCAGGATTTTGTGCTTAGGACAAGCCATTAATGATGGAAAATTTCAACACAACGGCAAAAACCAGGTAGAGCCACCGGATTTATACAACTAGGTTTTGTATATCACAAATAATCAGTCTAAACATCCTAGACTTGGACTTGACTTCTTAACACTACAGAGTATCACATACTCAAATGGTAGACGATGACTGCTAACCATTCCTGACGTTACAGTACTTTATCAAGAGGAGGACATTTAAAAAATCAGTGCTTCCTACCACCGCTGCATGAATATAATGCTCTGGAACTAGCAGAAAGTATAATTTAGAAATGCGAATTAGTGGACCTCAATTATAATCATGTGCCATATATGCTTACCTAACAGTTATTTCTCTATTTCTCAAATGAATGTCTTTCAATAAATGAAAATTTATCATTTATTTTCTGCAACCTTTTATGTCTCTTGTGATTAGAGGCACAGCAGAAAAACTTAAGCCCCCAAAATTTAAAGGGTTGAAAATCATATACCTACAATGAGAGATGCCTGTGTCTTACGTGTCTAGGACCTAATCTATTAATCTTAAAACAACAAAACTGTCTAAAAAATTATTATCTGCACCAAGGTGAACAGATTAATAGGTTATCTAGGACTTGGAGATGAAAAGAATAAACTGGACAAAAGAGTGGAAGAATAAGAAACTTGTGACAGAAACAGAGTCTGCTTTTCTTTAGGGCTACTAAAGGTGTCAGCAAATGTAAATCTGGGCTGAGTAGTCCTAGCTGTTTGTCAAACCATAGTCACAAGACTTGCAGATACTCTCTGGGAGAAATTTACTGTAACTTAGGTTAGATAGAGTTCCTCTAATTGTTAATCACAACCCCTTGCACCTAACATTTTACACTGAAAATAAATATAGAAAGTGCCAGAGCAGTATGTTGCAAATAGCAACGGTAAGTATTTCTCAAAATCTATGCTTTATATATTTAAGCACACACACACACACAGGTACACAGTAATTAGGTACAAAGTTTTTATTGTCTATTATAAACAAAACATTTCTACTGAAAGTAAAGTTGGGCTGCTGCTGCTAAGTCACTTCAGTCGTGTCCGACTCAAAGTTGGGCAGTGTAATACTAAAGGCAAGGAGAACAGGCAGTGTGGAGAGAAGGTACATCTTATTTTCTGCGTGGCTTACCTACAGAGCACACAGTATATACAAGGCATGATAATCTTCTTTATTAATCTCCCTATTTCAGGTCTGTGAAATCTGGACTAATTTTTTTTTTTCATCAAAACTTTGAGAAATACTGGTTTAGGTTTAACTCTTTCTGAATTTATCAGCTTTAAAATTTTTCTTTGCCAAGGGCAGACCAGAAACAATGCTGCCTCCTAAGATTTTTTTTGTCCTTCTTTTACTCTTTAATTACATTTAGTCTGTAGCTTAAAAGTCTTATTCAGATTTGCATTCCCAAAACACAAAACTGAGAAGGTGGTTCAGAAGTATTTCAACATTTACAAGAAGCAAGCTTAGAATTTACAGGTAAACATAAACCCTCAATCTTCAGTGGAAACCAACTTTTTGAGGTATCCTCACCAAAAGTTCAGATTCAAGGAAAATAGCCACGATGTCTAAAAAATGAATAGGAGGCTCAAAATTCCTTATCTTTACAGCTTTAGAGTACAGACTAACAAGTTTGGCAAATTTATAATAAGTAGAAAAACCAACCAATAAAAAGTTCCTAATTTGAAAAATTAATGACAGCCTTTGCCAGAAAGGAAGCCTGCAGCAGGATTTTTGTAATAACGCTACTCTTTAGAAGTTAGGGTCTTTTAAATACACTTTATTAAGGTCAATGTTTTAAAAATATTTGACCATTTCAAGGACTTAAATACAGCTCCATTTTATGGTTACAATCCCACTACTAATTCAGACTAGAACTGGAAACCCGCTGCTCTACTTCCACATTTCTTCATTAGAAAACTGCTCTTCACTGCCTTATGGTGATGCTGATGTTGCTTTTGTGGTGCTGGATGTTGAGTACAAGTTCGTCTCCCATTTCCACCTGCATGGGCTTATCTAAAACAACTGCGGCCTGTTTGCAGTGAGAGGCTTCACTCGAAGTATCTAACCTAATCTCATCGTCAAGGTACATATGATACCAAAATGGAATGGCGGTCACTTGTCCAGATTTACAAATGCGTACCTATGAAAATTAAGAAATCACAAGAATTTCATCAGATGGAGTAGACTTGGATAAGTCTTTGTCTTTTTAGTCAGCTTTAATCCAAATTTTATAAAGAAATACATTTAATCACCCAATTCAAATTAATACCAACCTATTCTAGTCACTGATATTTACCCAAACTCAGGTCTGGATACTGTTTAGAAAGTAACATTTAAATTCTAAGAAAGTGGCTAAAGCTATTTTAAGTATGTAAAGTATTACATAATTTAAGATAGTTCTGAATATGACAAGAATAATCATTTTACCTTTACTTCTCTGTTAGACGTGTTCAGATATGGCATCATTAAGTCTAGTCTTAAGAGTTCCACTGGTTCGCTTAAAGGTATACAAGGCAATGAGGACAGGTCCAAAAATACACGTATAGGTACCTAAAGAAAGTATAAAATTTTTGCTTTTAATTCAGTCCTTTTTGTGACCCAAGTTTCTTGCTTTGTACTTAGCTCAATGATATGGTGCTTTTTACATCAATTACATCATTTAATTGCCACATCAATCTTAAAGCAAAAAAAGACTTCCACGATTCCAGTTTTGCAGGAAGAATGAACAAACCAAGTTTTAGGTTTGTTAAATAACTTTCTATGAAGATTCTTTGCTTGGATAAAAGCAGATTAAACAGCTCCCAAAACTGTTAAACAAGGATGCGCTTATGTGTGAAGATGAGCTAATAAGCAAATAGCACAAAATTAATCATTGTACTATTTAATAAAATATGCCAAATTCTACTGAACAATTAATAGTAGATTTCATTTTGAAAATTGTTTATTATCTAGAAGACAGTGGTTCTCAACTTTGCAAATTATGATTAAAAAAAAAAAATCACTTCCTTAGTGGCTCAGACAGTAAAGAATCTGCCCACAATGCAGAGTCAAGATTCCCTAGAGGAGGGAATGGCAACCCAATCCAGTATTCTTGCCTAGAAAATTATATGGACAGAGAAGTCTGGCAGGCTACAGTCCATGGGGTCACAAATAGTTGGACATGACTGAGCAACTAACACTATAATAAAATCTGTTGCATCAATTTTAATAACAATTGAGAAAGTGAAAGTCGCTCAGTTGTGTCTGCCTCTTTGTGACCCTATAGACTATACAATCCATGGAATTGTCCAGGCCAGAATACTGGAGTGGGTAGCCTTTCCCTTCTCCAGGGGATCTTCCCAACCCAAGACTCGAACCCAGGTCTCCTTCATTGCAGGCGGACTCTTTACCAGCTGAGCCACAAGGGAAGCCCAAGAATACTGGAGTGCGTAGCCTATCCTTCTCCAGTGAATCTTCCCAACCCAGGAATCAAACCAGGGTCTCCTGCATTGCAGACAGATTCTTTACCAACTGAGCTATCAGGGAAGCCCTTAGTAACAATAAAACCTTGCTATTAACTTTTAGCCTTCTTATTTGAAATAGAGAAGGCAGTAGCACCCCATTCCAGTACTCTTGCCTGTAAAATCCCATGGACGGAGGAACCTGGTTAGGCTGCAGTCCATGGGGTCACTAAGAGTTGGACATGATGGAGCGACTTCACTTTCACTTTTCAC
This sequence comes from Moschus berezovskii, assembly GCF_049115385.1. Classification (NCBI taxonomy): domain Eukaryota; kingdom Metazoa; phylum Chordata; class Mammalia; order Artiodactyla; family Moschidae; genus Moschus; species Moschus berezovskii. The sequence continues at coordinate 13,329,459 of NC_142478.1, read as the reverse complement.
TTTCATGCATTGGAGAAGGAAATGGCATCCCACTCCAGTGTTCTTGCCTGGAGAATCTGAGGGACAGGGGAGCCTGGTGGGCTGCGACTCTGTGGGGTCGCACAGTCGGACATGACTGAAGTGACTTAGCAGCAGCAGCATTTGAAATAGGAAACTTTTTTTTAAAAGAGCCCTCTTAGGGGTTCCCTGGTGGCTCAGTGGTAAGGAATACGCCTGCCAATATAGGGAACGCAAGTTCAATCCCTGAATCCGGGAAGAAAACACATGCTGTGGAGCAACTAAGCCTATGTGCCCCAACTACTGAGCCTTTGCTCTAGAGCCCGTGTGCCACAACTATTAAGCCTACATGCAGCAGCTGCTGAAGTCCAGGCACCCTGGAACTCACGCTCTGCAACCAGAGAAGCCACCGCAATGGGAATCCCACACCCCGCAACTACAGAGTAGTCCCCACTCTCCCGCACAGCAATGAAGATCCAGTACAGCCAAATAAATAAACATGCCCTGTGTGCTTTGAGTAATATATTAAAGAACAACTGTTTGCAGGGAAACAGGACACAGATCCATCCAACTCTCCCTGGGCATCCCACCTTCCCTACCAGTAAAAACGTACAGCAATTCCATGCCACTGCCAGGACTCCTGCCCTGTGTCCCTATTGGTTCAGTTACTAGAAGACTAGCTCTAGATTCCTGTGTCACTCATAACCTGCATGCTGACCCTCATGCTGTATCTCATCATCTGCCCTCACTTCTGTTTCTCCAGCGGCCTACTGGCTTCTCCTGTCGTCATTGCTAATTCCTTCCTAGATTTCCAATCCAAAGCACATAATTTTGTGAGTTCTCTAGAACTTAGTTCTTGACTCTATATTCTCTTTCTACACATCCCCAAAGTGATTTCATCCCAGTCTTATGGCTTTAAACATCATCTACCAGATCTGACTGCCAAATTTATATCTCTAGGCTAGCTATTTCTCGGAATTCTTATCCGACTGTTTAATGACCCCACAAAAACATAAGCACAACTTGATACTCCTGCTATTTTCCCCTTATCAATATATGGTAACTGGCCTTGCAGGCACTTTCTCATACCCTAGATCCAATCTGTCACAAAACCTACCTTCAGAATACATCAACAGTCTGAACCGTGCACCATGTCCATTGCTACCACTCAAGTCTAAGCCATTCTTACCTCTCCCCTGGATTATGGCAACAACCTCATGCCTTTGCCTGGTCGCTACAGTGGTCTACTCCCAACACAGCAACCACAGCAAGCTTTTCAAAACAAGTCACACCTTATCCCTCCTCTGCCCAATACCCTCCAGTTTTTCCCCTACCCCTTTCAGAGTAGAAGCCAAAACCCCATGATCCCTATAGGAGGCTCCACAGGATCTGGCTCCTGGTATTTTTCTTACCACATCCTTCACCTGGCTCTTCCTCATGGTTTCTGCCATTTTTGAGAACTCCAATCATGCTCTGGCCTTAGATCTTTGCACTTGCTGATCTCTGGACTTTTATATGGTTTGTTTCCTGATTCCTCTCTGATCTCTGCTTAAATATCACTAATTATCCATGAGTTCTTTCCTTAGGCATTACCTAAATAAAACAGAATATCCCATACCTCCACCTCCATTACCCTCTAACCGCAGTTCTCATTACCTATCTTGCTAATCTTTTTACTCCTTTGTTCACTCTCTTATTTACAATCAGTTTGAATACTAGCTCCATGAAGGCAGAAACCTCTCTAATTTCATGACTATATTCCCAAAACCTGAAAGAGCACATGGAGAAGACATTTGTTGAATGAATGAATTTCTGCTGTTTTCTGTGTAACTGTTTCTTTTACAACCTCTCATTGTGTTTCATTGGTTCACTCCGTTGTCAGTGTGGTAGTCAGTTAATCATCACATTAGACTGGAGAAGGGCATGGCAACCCACTCCAGTTCCTACCTGGAGAATTCCATGGACAGAGCAGCCTGGCAGACTACTGTCCACGGGGTCACGGAGTCAGACACAACTGAGTGACTAACACATTCATACAGTAAGTGGGGCTTTCCAGGTGGCTCAGTGGAAGAGAATCCACCTCCCAATGCAAGAGATGTGGATTCAATCCTTGGGTCGGGAAGATCCCCTGGTGGAGGAAATGGCAACCCACTCCAGAACTCTTGCCGGGAACATTCCATGGACAGGGGAGTCTGATGGGCTATAGCCCATGGGCTGCAAAGAACGGGAAAAGCCCGAGTGACTGAGCACACCACAGAGGAGGCGACGAGACAACAGCTCAGAACGAGTGGGCAGACTAGGAGAGGCAAAAGTGCCAGCGAGTTTACGGAGCCTCTTGAGATGACTGGTCAGAGCTGAAGTGAGGCCACAGTCAACAGTCCAGCTGCAGGGGCACCGGTGTAGAGAAGGCAGAAAGCTGGGTTTAACCACGGCGGGACTGTCCCCAGGCCAGCAAAAAATGGCAGGGAAGAGATACGTGAAAAATGTATCGACCATGAAACATAAGCTGTTAAGGAAAGGAGGATATGAGGTGGGAGGCAGGGTGAAAAGATGGCAGGATTAAAATATTGTAGATTCTGATGGAATCAAAGGACTGTTGACGTCAGGATCAAAAAGAAGCTAGAAAGACAGTAGAAGGTGGTATTTTTGGACTACAAACTTAAACTTACGTCTTCTGGTAAGTACATTTTCTTTATTAAACTCTCCAAAAAACTGAGATTAAATAAACTCCAAAACTTTTTAGCCTGCTCTGAAAAAAATCATTTCCTCAAAAAATTTATTTGTTGAGCAAATGCTGTTCATATGCTGACTGCATATGCAAGAGCTTCCTGCCACCTACAGGCTTTAGATGGCACTCCTTGAATTCAGTGCTCAACACCCCACTTCCCAAATGCTGTTCTGGCTTACTCAGCAGGTTCCACCTCCTTCCAACCCCTAGACTCTTCCCTAGACATTCCATCCATTCCACAGTTACAACTGACAAATTCTACTTTGCTGCTGGTACTTCTGCCAGCACTATATCCTTGTTTTCCAAACAGTAATTAACCCCTTTTCCTTGAGCTCCTACACTCCTGCCCGCTGCAGTCTGAGTGCCCGGACATGAGCTGCTCCCGCCTTCCCCTGCTAGCCTCAAGCCTCAGTATGATTAAGAGCTCCTGTTGAGAACAGAGGTCTCCTGGTGGCTGCTTTTTTAGACAAGGATCATAATTTTTCATAAGACTAAACCTGGTACCCTATTTTTTATTTACAACAGTGGTTCAGAACAAGAATCAGACTTCCGTCAAAAACAACAAAATTCTTGGCTATACTAGCCCTAAGGTTTGACTTTTACCACTAGTAAGTTCCTTGGCTCTAAAAAACTGAGTACCAGAGCAATCCAGTTAAACACAGCGACTATAAACCTACAGAGAGAGAGAGAAGGTAGACTGTGGCTGACGGCCACCTGGCTGAACTTCTTTTCTAAACACTTACCTGAAACTGGTTAATGAAAGGCGCTATGTTGAAGCCAAGAGTTCGTTCTGCCCCCTGCACAGCGCTCTCCTCCATCAGAGTCTGCGATTCCACGAGCAACCCAAACATCAGCACGTACTGGGGAAAGATCTTGCCTCCAGACTGTAGCAAACACCTGGAGGAAGGACAAATGCTTTAAAAAGCATCTTGAGTTCCTACATTTTAAAAATATCAGTAACTAAATCGTTGGGGATCTAAGTATATAGTGTAATGGTCTTTAGACTGGTAGCTGGCTGGTGGTTCACAATGGCAGACGGGTAGATCCCCTGAAAAGTAACCAGTGAGCTGGATGGGTGCAAGTTTTCAGGTTCGGGAAGAGTCATCAGTGGCTATTAAAACTAGAGGCTGAAAGTTTAATTACGACGAGGGTAGTTAAGAGTCTCAAAGTTTCACCCCCATAAATGACTTACTACAAAGGGAAAATAGCAACTTCAGTTCAGTTTAGCCGCTCAGTCGTGTCCGACTCCTTGTGACCCCATGAATCACACAGCACGCCAGGCCTCCCTGTCCATCACCAACTCCGGAGTTCACTCAAACTCATGTCCATCGAGTCGGTGATGCCATCAAGCCATCTCATTCTCTGTCGTCCCCTTCTCCTCCTGCCCCCAATCCTTCCCAGTATCAGAGTCTTTTCCAGTGAGTCAACTCGTCGCATGAGGTGGCCAAAGTATTGCAGTTTCAGCTTTAGCATCAGTCCTTCCAGTGAACACCCAGGACTGATCTTTAGAATGGACTGGTTGGATCTCCTTGCAGTACAAGGGACTCAAGAGTCTTCTCCAACACCACAGTTCAAAAGCATCAATTCTTCAGCGATCAGCTTTCTTCACAGTCCAACTCTCACATCCATACATGACCACGGGAAAAACCATAGCCTTGACCAGACGGACCCTTGTTGGCAAAGTAATGTCTCTGCTTTTGAATATACTATCAAGGTTGATCATAACTTTCCTTCCAAGGAGTAAACGTCTTTTAATTTCCTGGCTGCAATCAGCATCTGCAGTGATTTTGGAGCCCAAAAAAACCTGATGGATACAAGTTAAACCAACTGATCTAAGTTCACATCCACAGATCTAGGATAAAGCAACATATCTCCCTCCTAATGTGATCAAACTTCTGTGGCCTCTAACAGTCTGACTCTAGTAAGAAACACGAGGAACACTCTACAAAATAAAAGGCCTCCGCTTTTCAAAACTGTGCATGTCATGAAAGACTGAGGAACTGCTGCAGGATAAAGGAGACTAACCCTGAATGCCGTGTGTGCCCTGGACGGACTCTGAACTTACGAAGGGCGTTACTGCCACAAATGGTGAAATGTCTGAGGAAGACCTTGTTTCCCTTAGGTATTGGTACTGTGTCCATACAGATTTCCTCACTGTGACACGTGTGTGATGATTATATAAAATGTCCTTTTTCTCACAAAATACACACCAGAGTATCTAAGGGGACAGGAATACGGTATCTGAAACTTAAAGTGTTCAGAGAGAAGAATAAAGCATATGTAGCAATACATTAACAATCTGTGATGTAAGGTTCGTGTGTGGTTTTCTGTACTATTCTCTAACTTCTCTGTAAGCTTGAAATTATTTCAGAATAAAAGGTTAAACACTCTGAAAGAAAAAGTGATTAAAAATCCAAATACTCTAAAGTGTATGAATAAAGGGCTAACAAAACATCTTCTCTTCCTACAATTATCTTGGATTCACTTTCTGTTTCCCTGGAAATTCTATAAGGGTGGAATGTCAGCTGAGTTATCAACACTGCTGCTAAGTCGCTTCAGTCGTGTCCGACTCTGTGCGACCCCATAGACGGCAGCCCGCCAGGCTCCGCCATCCCTGGGATTCTCCAGGCAAGAACACTGGAGTGGGTTGCCATTTCCTTCTCAACACTGCTTATGATTAAAAAAAAAAAAAAAGTTTTTAAATATTTCTTAATGGGTAGATTGCACCTGGACTAAGAAAACTGTAAATTATACCTGATGGGAAGGTACACCACCTCTGGGCTTCCCTGAGTGTGGGGTAACTTGTAACCACATGTTCCTATTGCTGGAGCTTGGAAGCTACGCCTATGGAAGAAGTTCCCATCTGAAATATAAGGCTCTTAGGCCAAGGCAGCGCCCAGGCCCACATATACAGTCTTGTTTCCACACCCCTGAGCTCTGTGGGAGGAGTAAGAGCAGTGCGGGGTGGGGTGGGGGGTCACCTGCTGCCATCAAATGAAACAGACGTGGAGGATACTTTAAGGTATTTTAATCATTTGCCACATTTGAAATCAAATGTTAAAATTCCTCATCCTTACTGAACAGTCCAAACAGGTTTCCACCTGAACTTCTAGACAGGCTGCTACTACAGACAGCTGGACTTCATACTATCATATATACCTTTCATAGTAAGCTTTTACTCTTAAATATTTCTAGTCACTAAGGATCTATTTATAAAAATACAGGACAAAGTTTTTGACCAATACGTTTGTGCATACCTAAAAAACTAGTTCCTCTAAGTTTCTAAAATTGTTTGCTATGCAGTTTTCCTGAATACATCATTAGAATCTTGATAAACTATAAAACATCACATTCCTCAAAACAACTTTGGCACTTCGGCTCTTAGTTTCAAATTATTTTAATATTAATTCTGTTTTTACTAAATGGATTATCTCAACCATTTAAAAATCTAAAACCAGAATATCAACTGAATAACAGTCAAAAGACATGGCAACTAAATGTAATACAGACCCCTTGATTAGAACTTGACTGGGGAGGAAAAAAGCAATAAAGAGTATTACTGGGATACGCAGGGTAAATTTTATTACAGACTATCTGTTAAATAATAGTATTTGATCAATGTTAAGCTTCCTGAGTGTGATCATCTTATGACGATATGTAGGGAAAGCCCTTGTTCTAAGGAGACACGTGCTGAACTGTTAAGGGGGAAGGTTAGGAGGCCAACAACCATCATATGGGTCAACAGAGAAAATGGTTTCATGTTTGCTGTTCCTTTTCTTGCAATTTTTCTTAAGTTTAAAATTTTGAAATGTTTCAAAGTAAAAAACTGACAGAGAAGTTTACAAAAGTTAAACAGGCTGCTCTCCTAACAACTTTCCCTAAAGACTAACTGATAGGGAGCCAAATCATAACTAGGTCATTTCATGAGCAAAGAATCAGCAAAGAAAGAGAAGACTCCTGAGTGTAATGGGATCGGACTGACTGAAACAAGTCTTCACCAGAAATCAGGAAGGTCTGTCTGCACTAAATATAAATAAGTACATGATCATTTAAGTTGTAATAAGTGCTTACATAAATTAGCCCAAAGGTGTACCCCACTGACCCCAAACTCATTTTCATTATTCCTGTCCTACCAACTTTTTTTAGCATTTTGGGTAAAGTCTAGTATTAGCATTTTGGGTAAAGTCTAGTAGAAATTGAATCTCCACACAACTAGTAAAATTACATACCTCAACAAAATCCACAGCTCACAATCACGGTTCTTAGCAAAATTCCAATCTATGCCTTTACCAAATCATATACAATTTTAACATCTCCCTGAAGAACTGAAAAAACTTACCCATTTCCCTCAAATGGATCAAGTTTAGTCCTGACAACTCAAGGTACTAAATTTTCTGAACTGAACTTATCTGCTAACTGTGATCCATTTAAAGGAAACCAGACCTAATTTTTCTTAAGATCACCAAGTCTTAATGAGATACTAAGCCACTGCGCTGCATGATGCTTGACTAATTCCCTCCACCACTATACAGCCACAAGAGGGTAGTGTTTGATGAAATCAGTCAACAAAAAGCACACAGGTTCATAACAGCCAGCGTTCTAGCCATAAAATCTACAGGAAAGAGAACAGGAGGGAGGGTAATACAGTTAACTCAGTTAGGGAGTAACCGGAAAATCAGGCGAAACAAAGTAAAAAGTGCATCAGGTGATACCTAAAAAGTCAGAAAGGTGGATCATGTACTAAAAGCCATGCCAGAGATAAAGACTCCATGAAAGCAAGTACGCAAATTATTTTAAAAGGCCACATTCACACTATTTTAATCTAAAATCTTGTACAAATCCTTCTTCACTCAGTTACCATCACTAACTGGAATGTGTCTTGGTTACGTGTAGATAAACAGTAACTCCCTGAGTGTTGTGTTGTCACACCAAGGCAGCCGCCAGACTCCTCAATGGAATCCTCTGCAAAGCCAGTAATATTTCTGAACCATCTGTGCCTTCAAGGAAAAAATATAAAAATTGTTCCAACTCAAAAGTCTAACCATAAATGGCAAAAATTCTGAAGAAACTCTTCACTGTTTCCTTGTGATCCAACACAAAAGTGTTTTAAAACTGGTTTAAATCAAAAAACAAAGTTCACCAAGCTTTTAAACTGTCTCCTGTATTTTAATCTAGTGGGACTGAAAAAAAAAAATTAAGAATGTACATTTTAAAACAGTAACAACAAAGGAACTTAACAGTTTGTGAAATGGCTTGTTTTTTCCTTGACCTTTCTTCGGGAGGGCCACTGGACCACCAGGGAAGCTCGCTACTAGCATTCAGTTCCCAAAGGTGCCAAACATCCTGCAACACACAGTCCCCACCCGACCTCTCCCAAAAAACTGTCCCACCCAAACCACTAGTAGGACCCCTCCCTCTACTGAGAGACATACCGAAGAGGAATTGTAGGCAGCATATAAGTTGTTTCCCACTAAAATAACTCGTCAGTCCATCTATGCATGGATAAGCAAAATGCAACAATGTAATACATACAAAGGAACATTATTCCACCTTAACAAGGAAGGAAATTCTTACATGTACTACAACATGGATGAACCTGGAGAATATTATGCTAAGTGAAATAAGACAGTCACACACATACACACACACCAAAAACTGCATGATTCTAGTCATGCGATGTAGAGTAGTCGAACTCACAGAAGCAGAGAGTAGAATGGTGGTTGTAAGCAGCTGGGGGGAGAGTGGAATGAAGAATTATTGTTTAGTGGGTATCAAGTTTCAGTTTTACAAGATGAAAAGAGTTACGAGAATGGTTGGAGGTAATGATTGCACAATATTACTGAAATATTTACAATAATACCACTGAACTTAGAGATGGCTAAGATGAAAAATTTCATGTTATGTTCACTTTACCACAATAAAAAAAATCAGAAAAAGAATTAAATCAAAACTAAAAATAAAGCGTTAGGTAAACAGTCTATCTTTCCACAGTGGTTCTACCAAATAAGTCAAACCTCATTTGTGGGACAAATTCAGAGAGCTAAAATGCCTTCAAAGGCATCTAGTCCAGTACCCCTCATTTCATAACTGAAGACAAGAGGTATTAAATGGCTTACAGAAAATGTTACTACCTTAGGAATTCAGGGACAAATCTAAGACTAGATTCTAACCCTTTCAGCTCCCTGTTCTACAATCCATCTAAAGTACACCTGTTTAAAATTCTGAGAGAGAGAGAATGAGTGTATATGTCTATGTATGCATGTATGTCAGACCTCTGTATCCCATAATCTAGGGTACATACAAGTTTGTTTTAAAGAATAGAACATGGTCGTGATTTTTACTGGTTACCTCATATAAAAAGTGTGGTTAACAAAGAAAATGCATATGAAACCTAAAATATAGTTAACTATATAAGCAAGTGCTTTTTTCCTGACAATCTGCCTTCTGCTGCCACAATTTGGTCTGCATTCTCACCAGTGCTCCTATACTGTTTGTATACCACAAAAGTTAAAACCTATATATTCAGGGGGGATTCCTCTAGGGGGAACTCAATAATAACATGCACAGAAAAAGACAGACATGAAGTCACAGGTCCTGAACACACAATGATCATGACTCATTCGTGCAATTACGCTATTAAGGAACTAAGAGAGTTAACATGAAGTCTGAGCTCACATAATCCATAGGTTGTATTTTGGTGTTTTACCTGGATATCGCAGCCTTTTCCATTATTTCCTGCTGAATGAGTCCAGATGGCTCAATGACATCCAATATAATTATACTCCACAACTTGTCTGATTTTGGCCTTTGCAACACAGCAGACTCATCTTCCACATGTCTCAACCAAAACTCAAGTGTGTCTTTAGGAAAGTGATTGGCTTCACATATGAGGTCCAGAGTCGCACGATGCTGGTCTTTCTCCACAGAACTGTAAGGTTTAACCTGCCCGAGGGTGCCAGCAATTACAGGCAGAAGAGAGAAGCCCTCAGACACGTCTAACACATACAAAGGCTCAGGGATGCTCTGGTCAGGATCATTTGGTCCACTTTCACAGCTCATCTCGTTATTCTGACACTGAGTATCCATGGCCTGACCCAGTTTCTCCGGAGTCAATGAAGACAACACTTTCTTCATTGCCATTTTAAAGCCTTCGTGGTATGGGATGTTATTAAGCAAAGCAATTTCTGTGGATTCCAATACACACATCTGCTCCACAACACCTGGCTTACTGGTCTGAAGGTTGGCCAGAGCGCTACAGAGTTCAGCCTCATTTCCGAAAGACAGCAAGTCTTTATTCCTGGTAAAACTTTTCCCGACCTCCATCTCATGTTCTGAATGGTAGACACTGATACTCTGGATTCTTAAGTAACAATCTTGACAAGACACTTCCATTGTCACCTGGTCCCCAGGCTTTATCCAGTAGTCTTTGTAAAATAGGAAGAAAGAAAAAAAAAAATGTAATCAATGAATATAAGTGTTTATAAGCCCGAGGATCACACATACACCTTGGTCCTCCCCTCATTTTTTAAATAACTATAGGAAAGACTACCTTTATGGACTTAATTCAATTAAGTGAATTTATGTTTAAAAAAAAAAAAAAAACTAGGGAAATGCCTTCAGCTTTACATAAGGAAAAAGTGAGGTTTGAAGAGCCAATTAACTTACAGCATGACAGCTTTGACAGCTCATTATTTGACCCTAACTAACAGCATTATAGTGTTTATACTGTAAACACTACGCACCATCAATGACCCCAAAATAGAGGGTTGGGGAGGACTATAGCACACTCCCAATCTTGTTAATGAAGCCAGCAATAACAAAGATAAGTGAAATTCAGAAATCAATACCAAACCTCACTTTAGCTTAAACGGACATTCTTTTCTCTAAGAGAAATTTCTGAAAGAACAAGGCAGCATTCAATTCAGTAATATTTCTTAACTTAAGTATTTAGATATCCTTGAATGTTTAGAAATTTGCAAATGTAAGGAAGGACTAAGTCCTACAATAAAAACTACATCATGGACTTCCCTGGTGGTACAGTGGTTAGGAATCTGCCCGCCCATGCAGGGGACATAGGTTCGATCCCTGAACCGGGAAGATTCCACATGCTGCCGGCTCTAAAGTCCACCACTACTGAGCCCACACTCTAGAGCCTGTGAACTGCAACCACTAAGCCCACAAGATGCAACTCCTGAAGCCCATGCGTCTAGAGCCTGTGCTCCATAACAAAAGCAGCCACTTAAACGAGAAGCCTGTGCACTGCAAAAAAAGAGTAGCCCCCTCTCATCACAACTAGCAACGAGGACCCAGTGCCACCAAAAACAAAATAAATAAAAGTAATAATAATAAAAAGACTAAATAAAAATAATAAAAATGAGCTTTCACACGTGGTAAAACTTTAAAGTGTAAACACATAATTGCACTTCCTTCTCAGACATAGAGCCAGTTGAAAATACAAGTTGCTATTCTTGTGTTTACATGCTTAATATATCCTTTCCCTAAGGATTTTTTTTAATGCCATCTAAGTTACTCAGAGTTAGAATAAATAAACAAAATTTTTAAATGTTACATTCGGTATGTCTAATAACTCCTACAACAATCCTGCAAATTAACAGCACTGTCACCCCATCACTTTTCTTTTTCTTTTTTAGCACGACTGCAACACAGCTCATAGGATTCTAGTTCCCTAACCAGGGATTGAAACCAGCGCCCCCATGATGAAAGTTGGGAGTCCTAACCCCTGGACCACCAGGGAATTCCCAGCACCCTTCTATTTTTATAAATCACATAACAAAAGCTCTAAGAAATAACCAGCAAGACCAGCGAAGGAGTCAGTATTAGCAAAGATCCAATTTCAAATTTACCATGATTGACTCTAGAACCACACTCTGCCACAATACTATACAGATTCCATGACTTAATGGCCTTGCCAAATTAGATCCTTAATTGAGAGACTATACAGAAGTAAATATTATCTTTCAGTTATAAAACAGTAGAATTTTTCTATGTAATACAGCTGCTGTAAACTATATTGAACCACATCAAATTACTAGTAAACTTTCTTTATAAAAAAAGTTATTTTTGGGACTTCCCCTGATGGTCCAGTGGCTAAGACTCCATGCTCCCAATGCAGGGGGCCCAGGTTTGATCCCTGTTCAGAGAACTAGATCCCATATGCCACAACTAAGAGATCCCACATGACAAAAAATAAACACATATATTTTTTAAAATAAGTAAATAAAAAGTATCTTTAATATAAGGCTTCCCTAGGTAAGTCCATGGATTCATGAACTTTAAACTGCAGGATTTTGTATTTATATGAGTGTGCATATTTTTAGGGCGTGGGGCTCCACAGATGCGGTCAGATTCTGTGAGCGATAAGAACTTCTGCTCTGTAAGTAATACTTCTCCACTGTGTTCCAAAAACGTGGACTAGTATTTCTCTTATCTACTCATAACAAGAGTAATCAGAGCTGAAGAAATTCAATTATCTATTTAATGATAGATACTTTTGAGTGGTATGCAGCAGATTTGTGTTTTAACCTTTTTTTTTTTAAATATTGGAGTATAGTTGATTAACAATGTTGTATTAGTTTCAAATGTACAGCAGTTATTCATATACACTATTCTTTTTCAAATTCTTTTCCCATGTAGGTCATAACAGAGTATTCAGCAGAGTTCCCTGTGCACTACAGTGTATCCTTGTCGGTTACCTAGTTTAGACATAGCAGTGTGTACATGCTGATTTTAGTCTCTCTTCTTAACCATATATATTACTTAAAACTACTTTTAAAAAACAAAGAGCAAATTCTGAAAGATTTAACCAATCTCCCTTGACTGGAAACTTCATATTCAAAGTGAATTTTTGACACTGACTCAAATGCTTAGAGGATTAAGACAACATTTTTTTCTTTTTTAAAGAAAAACAACAAAAAGTTAGACAAGATATACCTGCAAGATCATGAACAGGGTATACAGCCTGTTCCCAGCACGTTTCCTCACTAGGACTCGTGGATAAACTGTGTTCGTCATCAAGATGGAGTACAAACCAAACCACGATAGCATCAAGGATGCCTTCTTTAATAACAGGGATGCCAATTTTATCAGGTTTTTTAGTTGCAAGGCTTTTTAATTCCTGACAAAAATGTAAAAGGAATAAGAGGATTTTAGACATGTAATACATGCATTCCCCAGTATCATATCACTTTCTATAAGTTCTCAGTCCTGCCCAGAACCCTTAGGGGATCAACATCACAGCACAACTATAACCAACCAAGCACCCTGAATGGGAAAATGTGACATATAGTATACGGCAGTGAATGCCGTGAGTTATTGCAATGAGGCAGATACATGTTACTGATGCAGAAAAAGCCCACGACATACTGTTGAATGGAGGGAGCAAATGGTGAAGCAATAGGGATTATTCTATTCTAAAAAGTGTGTGTGTGTGCGCGCACATGTGTGTGTGCGTGTGTGCGCGTGCGCGCACAGATTAGAAAAGCAAATCTGAAAAGATATATTTCAAGCTGGTGACCTGGGGAAAGAAGAACCTAGATTTTAAAAAGGAAGATACATACTTTTTCTTCTTCCTTTTTAATGTACTACTTGAAAATGTTAAACAGGCAGATATTACTTTCAAATTTAAGGTCTTAATAAGGTGTTTTTTGGGGGGAGTGTTACGGAGAAGAAACATTAAAATATTGGAACACTGTTGGTGAACACATGGAGATTCGGGGTGCATGATGCTCTTGGAGACAGCACGGGAGCCCTGCTCACCTTCGCTCACCCCTATCCCTATGCATCTCCTCCATGTGACTGTTCCCAAGTTACATGCTTGTCTAATAAGCCTAATAAGCAAAATGCTTCCCTGAGAACTCAGATCACTGGAACTTAACAATTTATGGACTATCACTTAGTAAAGAATCCGCCTGCAAGGCAGGAGACCCCGGTTGGGGAGAGGTCAATTCCGGGGTTGGGAGGGTCCACCAGAGAAGGGATAGGCCACCCACTCCAGTATTCCTGGGCTTTTCTTGTGGCTCAGCTGGTAAAGAATCCACCTGCAATGTGGAAGATTGGGTTCGAAACCTGGGTTGGGAAGACCCCCTGGAAAAGGGAAGGACTACCCACTCCGGTATTCTGGCCTGGAGAATTCCATGGACTGTATATCCATGGGGTCGCAAAGAGTCAGACACGACTGAGCGACTGTCACTCACTTTGAAGCACAGATGCTGACCTGGGTTTGCGTCTGGAGACTGAGGAGGGCGGGGGAGGCATAAGCACCGAGGAAGGGAGGTGTGCAGCCATGCAGGGACGAGGACTTAAAAGAAGAACAAAAAAACTGTAACACTGTTATATCAGAAAAGAAATGCGGGCAAAGCTCAGCCTCAGCAATGCCAAAGTATTAATTTAGTTCCAGATCACCTCAAAACAAAACAAAAAACCTATTCACAATTAATAGGGAACGCTTTTATTAAATTATAAAGATCTTAGGCAAAAATGCCACTCACAAAGTCTTCCGTCCCCTGGCAAGTTTCACCTCAAAATCTTACTGTACTTAAGGTTAATATACTTAAACATTTAGCCTTACTTAAAGATCACCAGATCTGATAGAGTGCCTGATGAACTATGGACGGAGGTTCGTGACATTGTATAGGAGACAGGGACCAAGACCATTCCCATGGAAAAGAAATGCAAAAAAGCAAACTTGCTGTCTGAGGAGGCCTTACAAATACCTGTGAAAAGAAGTGAAAAGCAAAGGAGAAAAGGAAAGCTATAAGCATCTGAATCCTGAATTCCAAAGAATAGCAAGGAGAGATAAGAAAGCCTTCCTCAGCGAACAATGCAAAGAAATAGAGGAAAACAACAGAATAGGAAAGACAAGAGATCTCTTCAAGAAAATGAGAGGTACCAAGGGAACATTTCATGCAAAGATGGGTTCAATAAAGGACAGAAATGATATGGACCTAACAGAAGCAGAAGATATCAAGAAGAGGTGGCAAGAATACACAGAAGAACTATACAAAAAAGATCTTCACAACCAAGATAATCACGATAACGTGATCACTGACCTAGAGCCAGACATATTGGAATGTGAAGTCAAGTGGGCCTTAGAAAGTATCACTACGAACAAAGCTAGTGGAGGTGATGGAATTCCAATTGAGCTATTTCAAATCTTGAAAGATGATGCTGTTAAAGTGCTGCACTCAATATGCCAGCAAATTGGGAAAACTCAGCAGTGGCCACAGGACTGGAAAAGGTCAGTCTTCACTCCAATCCCAAAAAAAGGCAATGTCAAAGAATGCTCAAACTACCGCACAATTGCACTCATCTCACACGCTAGTAAAGTAACGCTCAAAATTCTCCAAGCCAGGCTTCAGCAATATGTGAACCATGAACTCCCAGATGTTCAAGCAGGTTTTAGAAAAGGCAGAGGCACCAGAGATCAAATTGCCAACATCCGCTGGATCATGGAGAAAGCAAAACAGTTCCAGAAAAACATCTATTTCTGCTTCATTGACTATGCCAAAGCCTTTGACTGTGTGGATCACAATAAACTGTGGAAAATTCTGAAAGAGATGGGAATACCAGACCACCTGACCTGCCTCTTGAGAAACCTGTATGCAGGTCAGGAAGCAATAGTCACAACTGTACATGGAACAACAGACTGGTTCCAAATAGGAAAAGGAGTACGTCAAGGTTGTATATTGTCACCCTGCTTATTTAACTTATATGCAGAGTACATCATGAGGAACGCTGGGCTGGAGGAAGCACAAGCTGGAATCAAGATTGCCGGGAGAAATATCAATAACCTCAGATATGCAGATGACACCACCCTTATGGCAGAAAGTGAAGAGGAACTCAAAAGCCTCTTGATGAAAGTGAAAGAGGAGAGTGAAAAGGTTGGCTTGAAGCTCAACATTCAGAAAACAAAGATCATGGCATCTGGTCCCATCACTTCATGGGAAATAGATGGGAAAACAGTGGAAGCAGTGTCAGACTTTATTTTTTTGGGCTCCAAAATTACTGCAGATGCTGATTGCAGCCAGGAAATTAAAAGACGCTTACTCCTTGGAAGGAAAGTTATGACCAACCTAGATAGTATATTAAAAAGCAGAGACATTACTTTGCCAACCAAGGTCCGTCTAGTCAAGGCTATGGATTTTCCAGTGGTCATGTATGGATGTGAGAGTTGGACTGTGAAGAAAGCTGATCGCCGAAGAATTGATGCTTTTGAACTGTGGTGTTGGAGAAGACTCTTGAGAGTCCCTTGGACTGCAAGGAGATCCAACCAGGCCATTCTAAAGGAGATCAGTCCTGGGTGTTCACTGGAAGGATTGATGCTAAAGCTGAAACTCCAATACTTTGGCCACCTCATGCAACGAGTTGACTCATTGGAAAAGACTCTGATACTGGGAAGGATTGGGGGCGGGAGGAGAAGGAAACGACAGAGAATGAGATGGCTGGATGGCATCACTGACTTGATGGACATGAGTTTGAGTGAACTCCGGGAGTTGGTGATGGACAGGGAGGCCTGGCGTGCTGTGATTCATGGGGTCGTAAAGAGTCGGACACGACTGAGCGACTGAACTGAACTGAACTGAAAGATCACCAGAGAAGGACTCGATGTAACTTTCTCAAACTCCTTGGGCTCTTTCTTTGCTCGGTGCAGGGCCCTCACACATGCACAGATACATTAGGGTGATACTAGCTTGTCCTGGTTTGTCCAGGACTGTTTCTCAGGAACCTCTCAGTCCTGCGCAAGCCAAGATGGCTGGTCACCCTAACACACAGACAACCTAGAGATCTGAGTTATGTTTCATTTCAAGGAATACTGTTAATGTGAAATGAAAGACACAGAGAAAAGCTGGAAGACCTAGGTATAACTCCTGCCCTTGCATTCATATCTGGGGGGGGTGCATTAACATTATAGCACAGGATAATTATAACTGTATTGCAATGCTGTTTTAAGAGCAACCTCAGGACTTCCTTGATGTTACAGTGGATAAGAATCCGCCTGCCAATGCAGGGGAAACGGGTTTGATCCCTGGTCCAGGAAGATCCACATGCTGTGGGACAACTAAGCTCTCACACAGAAACTACTGAAGCCTGCAAGTCTTGTTGCTCTGCAACAAGAGAAGACACAGCAATGAGAAACCCATGCTCTGCAACAAAGAGCAGCCTCCATTCGCCACAACTGGAAAAAGTCCACGCACAGCAATGAAGGCCCAGTACAACCAAAAAATAAATAAATAAGCGAGCCACCTAAGAATACATGTGAAAGCACCAGGTACACTGCACAGTCCCAAAAACCTTAGGGATTTCTTTCCTCTGTATTTAAAAGTAAATCAAATAATCATTTTCCTTATACACAGTAAGTGGAATCCCATGCATACTCATAAGACTGTCCTATGTATTAACTATTTTAAACAATGTGTGAAATTCAATGCTTAAAACCAGGAACTAGATTTTTATTTTTACCTGAAGACTGTTGAAATCTACTGTCATAATTTCAAAGCACTCTGTCAAAGCCAAATATCCTCCAGGAACTCGACTCATCTTTTCGGTTGTATAAGGTTCAATTGTTTCTTCTCCATCTACAGAAGAATAAGCTGGGCTCTGAAATTTCACATTGGCTGGCAAACAGATTCCAGCAACGTCCTTAACACCCACCCTGGTGAGAAGGGGAATGAGAGAGGAAAGGGGAAAAGATGGGTTGGTTTTGTTTTTTCTTTTTAAAGAATCAAGTAACACCGTCTAATATTGAATCCAGCAAAAATAAGTATAAAAACACAATAAAACATCACAAACGTTTCTTAAACACATTGACATACACAATCACTAACTATAAATGAAAACAAATAATAGATGTACATTAAAATTAAGAACTCCACTCATCATAAGAACTCCACTCATCAAAAGATACCCAGGAAGAATGTTAAAGGCAAGCCACCGAGTAAAAGAGATTTGTACTACGTCTACTCAACAAAGGGCAAATATCCAAAATGTATTTGTTAATCCCCACAATAAAAGAAATCCAAAAATGGGCAAAAGACTCGGACACTTCACAAAAGAACAAATAGCCAACAGAAGAGTCAGTCATGAAGGAAACGAAGTTAAAGCCACACAATGAACAGAATGAGGAAAATAGACAGTCCCTATCAAGTATTGATAAGAATACAGTCTTGTACACTACTGGGAGGAGTATAAAATTAAAAAGACCACTCTGGAAGAGTTTCATAGTTCCTATTCAAGCGGAACCTGACTATTCTAGATTCAATCTTAATATGGGAACCTCAAGGTGTCTGACATTTGCACTTCCAGAAACATGGCCAAGGGAAATTCATACACACAACCACCAAAAGAATGTTTAAGAATGTTTACAGCTGTGCTATAAACACAATACTCCCCAAACTGGACATGACCTAAACATCCACCAACAGCAGCATGGAGGAATGCACTGAGGTGTACTGATGCAACAGGCACACTCCACAGCAATGAGAACCAACAGACTACACACAGGAACACAGGCGTGTTGAAATAAGGAAGGCAAGCGCGAGAATTCATACTGTAGGACACCGTTTGTATGAAATTCCAATCAGGCAAAATAATCTATGGTGTTAGAAGTCAAGACAGTAGATACTCTTGGGGTGTGGGGCGCTGGCAACTGGAAGGGGTTCCTTCCTAAGGACCTATTGGGGTGGGGGTGGTGTTCTGGACCTTGATCTGAGCACTGGTACACAGTGCATCAACTTCATGAATCCACCATAAATGTATGGTTTATGCGCTTGCTCTAACAATGTTTGATGTCAATAAAAATTTACACTGAAAAAAACACATGAGCGTTTCAGAAACACCATCCTGTAACAGGAAACACTTCAACCTCCTCTCATACACACTCATTTAGTAGCCTATCTGTCTTTACAGGACTTTAAACAGTCTACCACTAGAAATTATTTTGTTATATTCTAAAAAGATGGATTATCAAGTGGAAGTATGAATGAGTTTAACAATAACTAAATTAGAAATCACAAGTTACAGAGACAAAAAGAATGTGACAAGTTCCCTTTCAATTTCTTACCAAATACATGAATATAAACTTATTGTCAAAACTTCAAACAATGCAGTAGAAAGTGAAAGTCCACCTTCACAGCATCCTTTCCTCCCTGTCAGCAGGTTGACGTGTATCCCCCCACCTTTCTCTTTACGTATGTAAGAATATCTGTGTATACTGCCTCAGACCCACTGCCCTTATTTTCCTCTGCTCTTAACTCTTTATTTTGAAAATGATTTCAAATTTATAGAAAGGCTTCTAGTGTCGTCTAAAGAACTCTCACATTCTGTAACCACAGTCATCAAATTTTTAATAGTCCACCACATTATTTCTACCATATTCTCTCTCCACATAGAGTCTTTCTTCTGAACCATTTGAGAGAAAATTGCATTCATCATACCCATTTATCCTTTCATAGATATACTTCAGTGTACCTTTATTATAAACAAGGATATTTTCTTAATGATAAGAAAATATATCAAATATAGTATTATTTCATCTTCATACTAGAACATAGTTCATATTCTATATTTATTAACGGAATCAATAAATCAAAACTGTCTTGTATAACTTCCCCCCCAACTCCCAATATAGGATCATGATTTCAATTTAGCTGTCCTATCAAGTTATGACCAACCTTGATAGTATATTAAAAAGCAGAGACATTACTTTGCCGACCAAGGTCCGTCTAGTCAAGGCAATGGTTTTTCCCGTGGTCATGTATGGATGTGAGAGTTGGACTGTGAAGAAAGCTGATCGCCGAAGAATCGATGCTTTTGAACTGTGGTGTTGGAGAAGACTCTTGAGAGTCCCTTATACTGCAAGGAGATCCAACCAGTCCATTCTAAAGGAGATCAATCCTGGATGTTCATTGGAGGGACTGATGCTAAAGCTGAAACTCCAATACTTTGGCCACCTCATGAGACGAGTTGACTCACTGGAAAAGACTCTGATGCTGGGAAAGGTTGGGGGCGGGAGGAGAAGGGGACGACGGAGAATGAGATGGCTGGATGGCATCACCGACTCTGTGGACATGAGTTTGAGTGAACTGCGGGAGTTGGTGATGGACAGGGAGGCCTGGCGTGCTGTGATTCATGGGGTCGCGGAGAGTCGGACACGACTGAGTGACTGAACTGAACTGAACTGAACTGATCCTTTAATTCTCTTCCATTTTTGTCTTTCATGATGCTGACAATTTTATTTTGTTTTGGCCATTCCATGTTGCTTACAGGATCTTAGCTCCATTTATTAATCTATTTGTTATAAGTAAGATTTATGGATTCTTACTTTTTTTCAATGGAACTGCCCTTATATATCCTGGTGCTTAAAATGTCCAAGATTTGGCCAGCGGGAGACACTTCCAAACATGCTCCTGTGACCTTTAACCACCCACTTCATTTTCTTCGGCAGTTCCTTAAATTTCTGACCCAAGTTCACAATCATCTTTCACAATCATCTTCAGTCTGTTCTGCCCCAGTCTGGGAAGCAGCCATTTCTCCAGAGTTATAGTTCCCTGTGGTGAGGAATGGTATTTAAAAGCCAAGATTTGAGGGCTAGGCATGCTCACGGCTCCTAGAATCATGGCTTGTCTTTTTCGCTAATCGTCATTAGCTTCTTTCCCTGTCTACATATGCACCTTAACTGTTTCCTTTTGTCACTTGCAAAGTATAGTATTGGGTGAATGTTTTATCAGAATGCAATAAGCATGCAGATGGTTTTTTGTTTTGGTTTCTCCAATTACAGTATTATAGTAAGCATCCCTGTACACGTTTGTTTATTAGGAAAAATTATCAGAAGTAGAAACATCACATAAAAAACTATATACACCTTTAGTTTTGTTCTGTTCTGTTCAGTCGCTCAGTCGCGTCTGACTCTTTGCGACCCCGTGGACTGTAGCCTACTAGGCTTCTCCATCCATGGGATTCTCCAGGCAAGAATACTGGAGTGGGTTACCATTTCCTTCTCCAGGGGATCTTCCTGACCCAGGGATCGAACCCGGGTCTCCCATATTGGAGGCAGACGCGTTAACCTCTGAGCCACCACGAGATAACACCAAACTGAGCTACTAAAATGTTGCTCCAACAGCATATACATTCTCCCCATATCTATGAGAAAACAGGCTTCCCTGATGGCTCAGCGGTAAAGAATCCATCTGCCAATGCAGGAGACCCAGGTTCAATGCCTGGGCCAGGAAGATCCCCTGGAGAAGGGAATGGCAACCCACTCCAGTATTCTTGCCTGGGAAATCCCACGAACAAGGAACCTGGTGGGCTACAGTTCACGGGGTCTCAAAAAAGTCAGACACAACTTAGTGACTAAACAATAACAATGAGTAGGATATTATCTCTTTTTTTGGCCACACTGTGGGGCTTGCAGGATTTCCCTTTCCCAACCAGGGATCAAACCTGGGGCCTCAGCAGTGAAAGTGTGGAGTCCCAACCACTGGGCCACCAGGGAATTCCCCTTATCAATCATTTTTAATGTTTCAGAATGTAAACAGTTAAAAATGTTATCCTATTAATTTCCATTTCTCTCATTAATAGACAATTGCAAATATGTTTCAGTTCAGTTCAGTCTCTCAGTCGTGTCCGACTCTTTGTGACCCCATGAAACGCAGCACACCAGGCCTCCCTGTCCATCACCAACTCCCGCAGTCCACCCAAACTCATGTTCATTGAGTCAGTGATGCCATCCAGCCATCTCATCCTCTGTCGTCCCCTTCTCCCGTCTTCAATCTTTCCCAGCATCAGGGTCTTTTCAAATGAGTCAGCTCTTTGCATGAGGTGGCCAAAGTATTGCAGTTTCAGCTTCAACATGTCCTTCCAGTGAACACTCAGGATTGATCTCCTTTAGGATGGACTGGCTGGATCTCCTTGCAGTCCAAGGGACTCTCAAGAGTCTTCTCCAACTTAGCTGTATTCTAAAAGTTGGAAATTTTACCTCAGCTTGTCATCTGCCTTTTAACTTTATACTATCTTTCACCAGATATTCAAAATTTTTTTAATGTGTTAAATTTGTCAGTCTTTTATGGCTTCTAGATCCTCCCTCTGTTTTGCTTTGGAAAGCCTTCACCACTTATTAGATTTTTTACACTGAGATACTTAATTCATTTTGGAATTAAAAGTAAAGATCTCACTTTAACCATTTGAAGGACAGGGAGGCCTGCCGTGCTGCAGTCCATGGGGTTGCAAAGAGTCAGACACGACTGAGCTATGGAAGAACAGCTTTACCCAAGTGAAACACTTCATCTCCACTTACTGAATAGTTTATCCTTTCTCCACTCATCTAAAACACCTCATCTGTATCACATACGAAATCCCTATAAAGTCAAGGGTGTGTCTAGAGTCTTTACTGTGTTATACTGATCTATGTTTTCTATTTCTGCACCAGTGAATTACTGTTTTTTACTTCTAGTTTTTATATCTAATAAACCAAGTTTCTTAAAACTTTAAACCTCTAAACTCTGGGAACTGTAACGCTAGGAAACTGATTTTAAGAAATCGTGAAGCAAATCTATTAACATGAAGAGGCTCACTAAAGCTAATGTATTTACTGACATTTTAATATATTTACTGATACTGATCATTTTTACTGAAGCAAAATTAAATTTATACACACACACATTTACTTCCACACAGCTGACAACCAACTAGCTCACTCTAATTCAGCCAATCTGCTGGCAAAGGCCACTTCCTGGTTAGTGTCTGTGCCCTACCAATCACTAACTACTTTTACTTATCACCCTGTAACATGCATTGAGGAGTGTAAGGAAGAATATACTATAAAGATGAACAGTAGTTATCTACCAATGAGGCGCTCAGGATGATTTTTATTTTCTTCTTTCAATCACCAGTATTTCCTAAAATATTTATGTGTTACATTTACTGAGTTATCAGATAGAGGGCCTCCTTAAAAAGTCCTAAAACAATATGGATCAATACTTTAGCAAAATAAAAAAATTCATTAATGTTCAAGAAAAAGAAGTAACCAAGAAGTTTTTATAAACTAAAAAAAATTTTCACCTGTATCACACTGCATAAATCTCAGAATCTCAAGGGTACAAAGATCCTGAAATTTCATCCCACCCACCAACAAAACATTGTAATATCAACAGTTATTAAGAATAGAAAACTGGGAGAAATAAAATTATTTTCACATGGAAATTTTTATTTCCCTCTAAAATTAGTTTGAACTTAGTATTTTTCTCAGGAGTCTATCACACATCAAAAGGATACTATATTGTATCAAAATTAAATTTTCCCCTAGAAAATTGAAAGCTGATTGTTAATCCAAGAGTCTTATTTTTGAAGAAAGTTTTAAAGACACAAAAAGCAAAAAAAAAAAAAAAGGCAAAAATAAAATTAAGACTGGAATAAATATCATGAATTTAAAGGTCAGAAGATGATACATTCTCATCTGAATGTCCACTAAATAACCTTTTAAGTACAGGCAACTCCTCAAAATCACTGAAATATTTTTTAATATTTACTATTTGAATGATCACTTACCTATGATGTCTTCTTATCTCTGCACTTTCTACTGCCATCCCAAATATAACAGCACTTGCTGGTATAACTTTCCCATATTTTTCACAATTACCATTTTCACCTTTGGTCTAAAAATATAATAGTAAAAATTACATTCTGCTACACTGATGTCAAAATATTTTTGTCAAAATATGTGTGTATGATGGCAAGCTATGAAAATTTATAACAAAGCTTAGAAAAACAATAGTTAATGACAAGCAGATTAAGGTTTCTTTTCCCTTTAAACAGTTTATTTCCATTTAAATATATGTATATGTGTAAGTATACATATATCATATATACGTGCGCGTGTGTATATATATGTGTATAAATTTTTTTTTTTTTTAAGTACTCGTAGGAAGAAAGGGCAGGAGGGAGGTGGGAGCTAGAAGCCTCTAGGTTTGCACACAAGAAAAGATCTTTGGGTATGACTTTAATGAAGAGGCCAAAATCACCATTACCTACTTGAAAAACAAACTGCTCTTCTTTCAACCTTTTATTAGCTATTTTAAGTCCAAATAATTTTCTGTAAGTAGTCAATTCTTATTACATGTTAAAATTCTTTCATAATACATATATTAATATATACATGAAAGCTACAGTTTATGGGCCACAGTAGAGGATTTCAATGTAAAATACAACTTGGCAATTATAAGAGTCAATTCCATCCAGCCTAGGTCCAAGTGCTACCCTAAAATCATACCACACCAGTTACCCTACACACACACTACATTCCCTTTTGGTAAATTTGCCAAATATACAATATGAGCAGTGAAGTGTAAAGCTCAAAATACTTGCATTTCTCAACCTCACTCAAGAATTCCAGAGTCAATCCCTTCATCACATCACCTCCTAAGAACTCCTTCCTGGAGTTTTTTTGCCTGTATACCCCATTTGGGCACACAAGAATACACTGCACTATGTTATTAAATGTTTTTTGTTCACACGGATCTCTTGCCAGCTATATAGTATGTACCTCAACAGTGAGACGCACGTCCTATTGCTGTGTAACTATGCTAGGGGCTCAATGAACCATCTACTGAATAATGAATTCTTAATCAAATTTAAGTGTTTTCACGCTGCTTACCTTTGGCTGCAAAAGTAAATGCTCCCATGCGTGAACCAAACTCTCCACAATTCCTTCTCCAAATAAACCTGCATCGACAGTTTCTGTTACAACTAGGGACACTCTATAGAATGATTTTTTAAAGATATATGTAAGTAAAATATCATGCTATTTAGGTAAAAAATGTCAAAGCTGAGAGAAGGAAGAATATATTAAAGACACAGCAC
The DNA here is from genome assembly GCF_049115385.1 of Moschus berezovskii. Classification (NCBI taxonomy): domain Eukaryota; kingdom Metazoa; phylum Chordata; class Mammalia; order Artiodactyla; family Moschidae; genus Moschus; species Moschus berezovskii. Next base: position 13,304,864 of record NC_142478.1, on the reverse strand, counting down.
AAATATAAGACTTTCTCATACATTTCATGTTTAACATCTACCCTTGAATCCTAAGGAACTCAAATGTTCTTCTAAGGCTCCTCTGTTCTCCACGGGCAGCTTCCTGGCGGGGACAGGAGGGGTCACAGACAACCTTCACTTGACCTGCGGCCTCCTGGGTTATTCTTTCACTGCCTAAACCCTAAGGATGGGCTCATACCCATTACTTTTACCAGTCCTCTCCTTAACCCTGAGTAACTGGACATCTATCGTCCATATTCTATAAAAACACTTTCTACCATCAGTGACCCCCCTGCAGACACCATGTAGTGCAGCGAGAAAGCCAACCCCTCCAAACCCTTCCTCCACTTCCACTGTCCATATTTCTCTCTTTTATGTTCACTGTCCCTCTCCGGTCACCTCTCGTGCTTTACCCACACCTGGAGTTTTCACCAAAGCCTAACCCACAGAGTTCTGGTCTCTGTCCATTCCTTCTAGAAAATCTCACTCAAAAACACACCAAAAAAAAAAAAAAATCTCTCCCTTCGTCGAACTTCTTTAGTACTCACTGCCAGTATCATTCATTTCTGTAGTCACAAGAAAAAGATATTTTCAAGAATATTCCTTATCTTCCTAACTTGACCATAGCTGCCTTGATAACAGAAAACAACGTTAGTATCCTCTACTGTGCCTGTGGGCTTCCCAGGTGGCACTGGTGGTTAAGAACCCAGCTGCCAATGCAGGTGAGACGTAAGACATGTGGGTTCAATCCCTGCGTCGGGAAGATCCCCTGGAGAAGGGAATGGCAATCCACTCCAGTATTCTTGCCTGGAGAATCCCATGGACAGAGGGCTCTGGCGGGCTATGGTCCATGGGATCATGGCTTCAGCTGGACACGACTGAAGCACAGGATGGCACTGTGCCTAAACCCAGTATTTTATATACACACACAAGATTTTCAGTATTTATGACTGCATATATTTAGAATGCAAAAGGCATCTCAAATCATCTGATATCTTCAAGTCTTAGATTTGCTCAAGGTAAAAATAAATCATTATTAATTATTATTATTGGGCTTCACTGGTGGCTCAGCAGTAAAGAATCCACCTGCAAGGCAGGAAACATGAGTTTGATCACTGGGTCGGCAGAGCCTCTGGAGAAGGAAATGGCAACCCACTCCAGTATTCTTGCCTAAGAAACCCCAAGGAGAGAGGACCCTGGCAGGCTACAGTCCACTGGGTCGCAAAGAGTTGGACACGACTTAGTGACTAAACAACAACAAATTATTATTATTATAAACCATATCTCTTCATTCAAAGCCAATACATCTTTTCTATAATCCTATGTGTGAGAAAAAAGTGGATTAAGGTAATGTAACTTTGACTCACACTATGTACTAAACTGGGTACCGACCAAAAGTCACACGGAAGCTCTAACCTCCAGTATGACCGTAAGATCTTTACGAGGTTAATTAAGGTTCAATGAGGTCATAAGAGTGAAGTCCTAATCTGATGGGACCTATGTCCTAATAAAAGTGGAGGTGATCACAGCAGTGACCTCTCTCTCCTCGCGGCCACAGAGGAAAGGCCATGTAAGGACAGAGTAGGACAGCTGTCTGTAAAGCGAGGAAGAGAGCTCCTGCTGGAAACCAAATTTGCCAGCACCCTCGATCATGGACTGCCAGCCTCCAGAGCTGTGAGAAGATAAACGTCTCTAGCTCCAGCCACCTGGTCTGTCGTGTTTTGTTAACGGCAGCCTGATCAGTCTAAGACAGTTGAGGACACTAATTCTATAAAAGGTATTTAATATCTGCCTAAACAATCCAACAGGACTTCATGAAAGCAAATCTAGAGACAACTGAAAAGCACAACTATCATATAAATGTAAATATTCTTATACATATATGGAAGAAGACTTTTCACAATCATAGTCCCATGTATGACCGAGTATAGAAAAGCCCTGTTTCAACATGAATTGAACTTAAGTAAGACGAAGAGAGAGACTACCCAGGGAAGGGAGTAACGCAAGTGCTACACAGAGAAAACTGTCTAAAAACGAAACTGTGTTGGACCAGATGACTTTTAAATCCCCTCGAGCTCTAAAATTCCATCCCCTTGTGATATGGATCAAAATGAAACAACACTAAAACACTGAGACTTACGACATAATATTCAAAGCATTTGAAGAGGGGAAGTCAAAATACGTTGACAGCTGATGCTTCCAAAGCTTTCATTTTAGCCAAGAACATTAACACCGAATGTGATTAAGTCCATCAAGCTTAATCTACTCACGCATTACGTTTATAATTTTTAAACAGCTATGGACCACATAGGAGGGATGATCCACTTTCACAACTAAAATACCAGAATGAACAAAGATAAAGTAACTCGCTAAAGCTGAAGTTTATTGACTAAACCCCTTGCTGCATATTTTTCTCAAGATCTTTAAATCTTCTCTGTCAAGAATATGACCTTATTATGAAAATCCATCTTATGCTGAACTATCCTATATCTGTACCTTCACAATATAAAGGTTTCAGCATTTCTATTTGGACTAGAAGCCAGAAATGTGAATATCTTAATTCTTAAGAAATAAAACAGTGGATTACAAACAGTAAAATTAGTTCATGGCATAATACCTTTCAGGAATGTGTTTCGGAATTTTTATGTCAAGCGACTTCATGTGTAAGAGTTTGATCCCTTCCTGCATCTTGTTTGCTGCCACTACATCACGGGCAAGTTCGTACATGGTCTTGGATAACTCACAGGCATACACGGAACGTGCTCCAGCTTTCCTAGCAAACATGCTACAAGGGAAAAAAGTGTTCCATCAAAAAAATAATCTGCTGTTTTCTTTTCAATTTCAGTGAAATTATGAAACACGGGGTTTTCCTTTTATTCTTTACCACAACCATTATTCACTCTGCCTTTGAAAAAAATGAACTAATACTCTCAACCAACAAATCAGACAATAAATCATAACATCCACCTTATTAAGACAACTGTCATGCAGAATGCTAACAGACTTTTAAAAACTAGACTCAACCAGAACGTTAATGTAAAACCTACTCGTAAAAGCATTATGCAAAATTTCAATAACTCCGAATGTTTCTTGGTGGCTATGTCAAGTTCTTAATAAAGTAAAAGTTATAGTGAAAATGACAATAACAATAGTTGCATGAATAATCATAACAAGATTATGAGAAATAAATTAATCTCTATTTTGAAATTTTACTGTCAAAATTTTCCACATTTGATAAAATCTTTAATTTACATTAGTATACATCTGTATGTAATTAAAACACAATTCCAACAAACCTTAGTATTCCAGTTCCTGCTCCAATATCCAAAACACTTTTGGAGCCCGAACACACTGCCTTTTGGATTGCTGCGTTATAAATCGTATTCCTTTTGGTGTCATTAAGCATGATAAAGTGCCAGCGTTCCACCAACCAGTTTGCAACACGATAAAAATTCTCCTTTGCATCATTGAAATCAGGGTTTAGCTTCACTGCTTTATGAAAATACCCAGCTGCTTCATCTCTAAAGCCCATTCTAGAATGAAAAATGACAAATGAAACATTCAACTATACACTATCAATGCCTTGGTTCTGTCATACATCCAGCCTGAGAACCCCTCTCCAGCACCCCAAATCCTACCCAACCCAAGTGTCGCCTCCTTGGAAAGCCTTCGGTGAGGACTGTGAGTCTCATTTACTTCTTTCCTTTCTGAATCCCTATTATATTTATGCATTCCAGGACACTAACAAGGACCTGACTATGAAATACTACTTTACTACCATATGGTAGAAGCTCTCCTAGTCATCTTCCATTTAAACAACTTTCTAGAACACTAGAAAGTTTTAGGATTCTAAAAACCACTTCCACTGTAAAAGATACTAATGCCTATGGCTGGCAGATGCCCCTCTACTGTGCTTTCAACTGAGCAGAATGGTCATCAAGAGTTAGCCATATTTGCAGACAGACCAATTTACACTTGTTACTAAAATTATATATTTTGTTGTACTTCTTACTAAAATTATGTATTTTAATTAAAAATAACAGAAACCAAGTGAATATGACTGCAAAAAGAGTCATTGTGTCTGAAGGAAAAAAATCAAAGGTGAGTCACCCAAAAATTACCACTGAGTTATATGTGAGCAAATCAACAATAAAAGACGAAAAGAAAAAACTATCAAACCACCCTGCTTCTTAAACCACCCAAAAATTTCCTCTCTTTGTAAACTAGCTACCCATCTGTAGACCAACACATTTTACTGCACAGAGTTACCTGTTGTGTAGCTCCCACGCCAGATTTCAGAGCCATCAGAGTGGCCCATACTCTCCTCAACAAGTGAGTTACCTGACCACGTGCTTGGAGTTACCGCAAACTGCTATTCAAATTTCTAAATGTTTACTCACAATTTCTATTTCTATACCTCTCTGTTCAGTTCAGTCGCTCAGTCGTATCCGACTCTTTGCGACCCCATGAACCGCAGCACGCCAGGCCTCCCTGTCCATCACCAACTCCTGGGGTCCACCCAAACCCATGTCCATTGAGTCAGTGATGCCTTCCAACCATCTCATCCTCTGTCATCCCCTTCTCCTCCTGCCCTCAATTCTTCCCAGCATCAGGGTCTTTTCAAATGAGTCAGCTCTCTGCATCATGTGGCCAAAGTATTGGAGTTTCAGCTTCAACATCAGTCCTTCCAATGAACACCCAGGACTGATCTCCTTCAGGATGGACTGGTTGGATCTCCTTGCAGTCCAAGGGACTCTCAAGAGTCTTCTCCAACACCACAGTTCAAAAGCATCAATTCTTCGGCGTTCAGCTTTCTTTATAGTCCAACTCTCACATCCATACATGACCACTGGAAAAACCATAACCTTGACTAGACAGACCTTTGTTGACAAACTAATGTCTCTGCTTTTTAATATGCTGTCTAGGTTAGTCATAGCTTTCCTTCCAAGGAGTAAGCGTCTTTTAATTTCATGGCTACAATCACCATCTGCAGTGATTTTGGAGCCCAAAAAAATAAAGTCTGACACTGTTTCCACTCTTTCCCCATCTATTTGCCATGAAGTGATGGGACCGGATGCCATGATCTTAGTTTTCTGAATGTTGAGCTGACTGGTAATTTATGCACCACACTAGTGTGTGGTCCACATGATGAAGAGAACTGAGCTAGTAGAACCCTTTCATACTCATACTTCTCTGAAAGTACCTCTAAGCATTCTACCAATTTTAAAGAAACGGAATCAGACTATTCATTTTGGGTACAGTATAAGCAAAAAAACCATTCTAGAACCCAAACAGTGAATGGCACTCTTACAAAAGGAAACGGTAAGTTTCCAAGAAGTTCTGGAGAACAGGTTTACCAGAAGTTTCCCCAGCAAGGGACCACAGTGACCTCTCTGCCACCCTGGGAATCAGGCTATGTCCTCTCCAACAAGGTCTGTATATCTCAGCCCAGGGAAAGGAACTCTTTCATGGATATCTGATCTCAGCCCCAAGGGCAGCAGCTATTACACAGTATATGATGGAAAATTATTATACACTGTATCTACTACTCCTATATGCTTCTGAGTTCTCTTTACTTCTCACTAGCCAACTCTCTGGTCTGATCCCTTTAAAGTTAGTAATTCTTTGGAGTAAACTTTCCCTGCTCAAATTACTGTACAACACATTTATCCAATCCAGATGGATCCAGAGTAGTTCTGAACTTGTAATACTGAAACCACTGCACACCTGAAGAGATGCTCCCCCATACTGTTGCAAATCACTTCATCATCAGGAAACAGTTCCAAGGCTTGCTCGTAGCACCCAAGTAGGTCTTGTGTTCGACTGAGAGCATCAAGTTCTTCAGCCCATCTGAAGAGTGTATACTGAAAAGTTTCCTTCACAAAAGAGAACAGTAAATTAGTCAACAACATAGATGATGAAAGAATATTCAACACAGGTTGAAGAGTCCACAGAAAATAAAACTTAATGACAATTGAAAATCGCCTTCAGTCTTATTTGGCTTTAACAGACCCTGTTTGCTGAATAAACAAATGCATAAATGAGTAAATTTTATCACCTACATGGTAGTAAAAGGCAAAATTAAGACAGTTTGACCATCTCCAAACTCTCTCCATACCTGGCCTCCTCATCACATTCTCCACTGACCCCATTTTTTGTGGAGTCCTATGTTTGGGAGTAAGGTTCGTCTTTTCTTCTCATTCATCCCCAAGGCATCAGCTACATGTTGATGGATGCCACAGCTACATCTCAAATCAAGACCCTCTCTTCTGAACCTCAGGCCCATAGATACCGCTCCCTAGTAGTCATCTCAACCAGGGACTGCATCCTTACCCAACCTCCCAAATACTTCCCGACCAGTGCGCAGAGAAGAGCACTGAACAACATCAATCCTGTTCCTATCCCAACAGAAAGAGAGAAATTCAACATACAATTTTGAAAAAAAATTCAAAATGTTCTAAACTGAACCCATAACATTCTTCTCACAAAGGTTAAGGTACCACCCAACCTCAGACCATGAAGTCACCTTATAATGCTACCGTAACTCTAAAACAATTAATTTCAAACCCAGCCAATTCTCTCTCATTATCTTTAAATCTGTCACCTCCTCTCCCCCCACTGTGGGGGCCTTTCATTCATACTTCATGCCCCTTTGCACCCAATACCATGTGGGCCTTGTGACCACTTGCGAGACAGCAGCAATCACCTTCCCACAGTCACCCTCACTCCAGTCGTATCTCCCTCCCAACATTCTCCACGCTGCAACCCAGTGTAGACAGAGAAGCCTGCAGTCATTCCAGATTTATCACTGACAACATTTATATCATCTTCACATATTTTCTACAGGAGAGTTAAACCTGAAACAGAATTTTAATGGAATTCACTAGAGAGATAAGGATAGGATGAAGACTCTAGGGTGTGGGAGAAAAAAAAACACAGATTATATTAAATGGATTGGGGAATTTATAGGTAAGGAGCGTGGTGTGGCTGAAGTGTGAGGTGAGGATGGGAAGTAGAAGGAAATAAGACTAAAGAAACAGGTCTTTCACACAGGCCCGTGAAAAGAAATATGGGGCTTTGTTGTGCAGGAAATAGAGTTAGTTACTTAACCCTACTGCACATCAGGAATTGAAATACAAACTTTATATATATATCTCAATACGCACTGTCCCTGTTTTACAAGAGGAAACTAAGGAACAAAGAACTGAGAAAAAGCACTTGGATGGATCCATTATTTTACATCTGCTTACCTAAAAGAGCAAACTCAATCTCAACACAACACTTTCTCCTCCTTGAGGCTAGCTGGTCCTGAAATTTACACTAAATTTTTGTGAACTATAAATGTCTATATAAAATCGACATCTATTGGGAAGAAGTCGGGGATTCTAGGATCCTATCCGAAATATCAACAGTCTTGAGGTTGAGAAACCTTGCATGAAATAAAGTGAAGTAGCTTCAGGTTGAAAACTGAAGGCAAAATTAAGCTAAATCATTTTTTGAAATTTTTATAAAATAACCTGGGGGGGGAGGGGAACGTACAGAACTTCAACAGAGTAACTCTCACAAACAATCTAACAATTGAAACTTAAAAGAATGCACCACCAAATGATTACTTCTAGCTAATTCCAAATTTAATTCAGCATTCTTTCCATCCAACAGTAGAAGAGAGGAGAGAAAAGTGCAAATGCCCTGGGGCAGGAACTTGATAGAATTAGATATAGGAGATGACGAAGATCACTGAAGGCCTCGTGTGCAATATAAGCTTTGGAATTTGAATGAAGTGAAAGTTTTGAAATAGAGGAATGACACCATCCGGCTTTTGTTATGAAAAGCTCACGTTGGCTGTGTTGCAGAAGACAGCCTATTTTCCCGAGCCAAAGCGTACTGCAAAAGTCAACAGGAGATGATTGAGGCTTGAATCAAGGTAGTAAAAAAGGTGGTGAAAAGAAATACGATTCTGGATGTAAATTTCCAAGGTCAGCAAACAATATTTTCTAATAGGCTGGTTGTGGTCGCGAATAAAAGCGTCAACGGTGAACAGTAAACATTAATAACAACCACCAGGCACTTAAGAGTCCACACTCCCTCCTCCACCTACGTATTCATTTGCGTATACAAGAACAGAGGAGAGAAGGGCCCTCTTCACCTTTACGTCGTCTTTCAGCTCCGGCGCCAGGCTGAGCACGAGGAGGTAGTGGGCATAGGCGGTGCCGAAGTCCTGGGCGCCCAGGCAATGCTCCGCGCTCTGCAAGGACCGCGACACCAGCTTGTCCCGCCCAGCTGCCCCGGCGCCACTCCCGGCGCCCCGGCGGGGCCTGGGCCGCGAGTTCGGCATGACACAGTCGCTGGCCGAAACCTGCGCCAGTATCACCAAAGGGAAGATGCTCTGGTACACGGAAGGAGCAAACAGTCTCGGTGACACCACTTCCACGTAACTAACCGCAGCGCCAGAACCTGCACAGGTAACCTATTCCCTGGCCACCACAAGCTCGCCCACCTTCGCCAGGCAGAAGCCCCGCCCCTTCCCGGAGGGGCGGGTCCCATTGGCTGGCGGCGCACGCTGCGCGAACGTCAGCACGCCCGACGTGAGCACGTCGCCCCCTCCCCCGTTTAGGCGATAAGGCGCGAGGTGTCCACCGCGCGTGCGCGCAGGTGACCTTCACTAATGACTTCTTTTTTGATCTGGCGTCTGACAAGAAACAATAGTAGCTTTCTCCGTCTTTCCGGACTTCAGGAGTGTGTGACCTCAGCTGGGACACCTAAACTCGGCCGACCCAACCAAGCCGAAGCTGCACCCTCCCGCGAGGGAGGTGATAACGTATGAGGAGAGACGGTCAGGCGTTTGTGGTGATGTGTAAGGCCTTTGGGTCGTAATCACCAGATCTCGAAGTGGCGAAAGTGACAAGAACTCGGAAATAGCAAAAGCACCCCAAATTGGGTAGAGGAAATGCTTTCACCGACGTTTTTAAAATCATCCTCACAGAACTTTGTGAAGTTGTACCTCTGGATCATACTCATCTTACAGACTGGGAGGGATATCCTGAGACGGTACTTGCCCAAGAAAATCACACACAGGCAGGGCTCAAATTCGAGTCCCTGGCTTCCTGGTCAGTTTTCTCTAAAACGAACTTAGGGTTTATCTCAACCCTTCGGGGTTATCACTACTGTATACTGGGTACATTATTAGCTTTTAAAAGTTTTTCTGCATTAAAGTGTGGACCCTAAGGGGTAAATTCAGAGCTTTTAAACCCGAGGGGGTCAGTTCACTTCAGTTCAGTCGCTCAGTCGTGTCCAACTCTGCGACCCCATGGACCGCAGCACGCCAGTCCTCCCTGTCCATCACCAACTCCCAGAACCTACCCAAACTCACGTCTATTGAGTTGATGATGCCATCCAACCATCTCATCCTCTGTTGTCCCCTTCTCCTCCTGCCCTCAATCTTTCCCAACATCAGGGTCTTTTCAAATGACTCAGCTCTTCGCATCAGGTAGCCAAAGTATTGGAGTTTCAGCTTCAACATCAGTCCTTCCAATAAACACCCAGGGCTGATCTCCTTTAGGATGGACTGGTTGGATCTCCTTGCAGTCCAAAGTACTCTCAAGAGTCTTCTCCAGCACCACAGTTCAAAAGCATCAATTCTTCCATGCTCAGGTTTCTTTATAGTCCAACTTTCACATCCATCCTAAACTGAGGGGGTGATGCATACGAATTACAGCTGAAAAAAGCCATTCTTTTCCCTAGTTTCATACATGCAGATGGTGAGTGATTACTTAAACAAAAAAAGGAGCATTTTGCATATCAAACTGACAGGTTTTGGGGACTCTGGTTCTCAGAAATACATCATTTACCTGCCTTTTTGCTTTCTCTTTTGACCTGGTTGTCTGAACCACCCTTCCTCACAGCTCACAGGTGAATTCTAATCTGTTCTTCAAAATCCAGATCACTAGATTGTGGCCTGCTGCGGTAGTCAGAAAATTCCTCAAGGACAGGATTATTTTTAATAATTTTTTAACTTTGCATCTGGCAGAGTCTGGCTCAAAGTAAGGAATCAGATTTTTTTTTTTTTTTTGGTGGAAATAACATCACCCCACTCCTTGGTTTTGCACCTTAAGACTTTACCAGTCATTTAAGGTCCTTATTTCTATCTCGAGCTCAATTGCTAATTCTGTACTATATTTAAGATTAAACTGTATTTATTTAAGTATATGGGGGGAATCATCAGTAACTGATCTATATTAAGAATAGAAGAGATTTTCTTTTGAACCAAACTGAGAATTAACTGCCTGGCAAACAGGCTGTTGGATAGCTCTGAGGAACTGTTTCATGGAAACATGGTTTCAGCACAGTTTTATATACTGTCAGAGCAAAGACTATCAAACATGACAGAGCTACATTCTTTCAAGTTTCAAAAGAGACAGAGCAGCACATATGCAGTGAGTCAGTATGGCCTTGTGCTTGGGGAAGGGAGCCTTAGCATCGTTAGAATACAAATACTGACCATGATGTTCCAGGAAGAGAGAGGCATTTCTACCTTTAAAATGGACATTTTTCTTCTGGACAATGGCCCCTTTTCTTTAATGGTGAAAGCAAATGTACAATGTATGTTTAAATAGGCCAGAAAGCAGGCTGTTCTGGTTAGCACAAAGTTTAAGTTAAATCATGTATAAACAAGAATGACTTCCCCATACCTCAGTATGTGAAAATTTCTTCCTTCATCACCTCATGCAACTGAAATGCTAAGGGCTCTTTTGTCCCAGCAGGATGTAGTAGATGAAAGAAGATGAAAGTAGATGTAGAAGATGAAAAGACTACTTAACTGAAAAAAAAAAGTGCATTCTAGTCCAAGCTTGGTCCTTCCTGGCCCACTCAAGAACCATTCCTTAAGAGTATTTGAAGAAAAACCTAACAAAGCTGCTTCTACTTAGGACACAGGATGGACTGGACCATCAAATGAGATGCTATATGTGTCAGCATTATGTATATAGTATACATTTAATACTATGCATTATTACTCTTATATAGACTCATTTAAAACATAGCTGGGTTATTAAAAATTAGATCACTAACACCTTTAAGCATTTGATCAGAAGTCTATACAACTCATATCTTTTAAGAGACCATTGTAATAGACTACTGAGAGCATGCTCTAGAGCCCGTGCTCTGCAACAAGAGAAGCCATCACGATGAGAAGCCCTTGTACCACCACTAGAGATTAACCCCCACTCACCACAACTAGAGAAAGCCCACTTGCAGCAACAAAGACCCAGCACAGCCAAAAAATTAATTTTAAAAAAGAGCACTTGAAACTTAAAAATGATTGTTAAAACTAAGGAAAGTGTCACAGGAAAAAAAAAAGTCAAATGTAATTGGCTGGACTCTCTCTCCAGAAAGCAGGAGACCTAATCGTTCTCTCCAGAGATTTTTGGTTTGGGGGAACCACTTTAGACTTTATCATTCTGTCACCTCCGTGAGTCCCTGCTTCTGCTGAATCATGCAGTACTTCATTTTACAGATGATCTTGTACCTCAGGGTATGCTTTCCCATTCCACAGGGCAAGGTTTCTTTTCTCTTGTTTTGTTTTTTTTTTTTTTTTTTGGTTTGTTTGGTTTGTTAAGATAACCAAACTACTTAAAATATTTAGACCACATGAAACTCAAAGTGGACATATTATTACCAAGTCAATATAGGCTGAGATGGAGGGAAACTTGACAGGAAGTGAGAAAGGGCAGAAAAGAAAAGAAGCCAACTTCAGTTGTTTCGTCATCTCCTATAGTATCAACCTGTGGGCAGTGACTATTGCTAAAAAAAAAAAAAGTGCTAAGGATGCTTCCTGTCCCTTCTGAAAAACTTCAGATAACTTTATGAGCTACTAAGTCTAACTTACACTGAATATTCTAGACAGAGAAATCACAGGTTATTTGCATTTCTTTGTGGTTTATCTTTAACTTAGGCACTCTCTTAGACACTAGGGAAAGTCACTTGAAAAAAAATGGAACTGACACAAATAGCATGGGACATTAGCTCACCACAAGAAACTAAGATAGAAAACATATTTTAAGTACTATTTTTTCTTCCTTTATTACCTCATTCATGAGACTTAGAATTCCTCAAGACTATGTATGTTTATTGAAGGCAACTATATTTATTGAAATTACTTTTCAGTTGTTTTGAAAGAACTGAAAGAGCTATGTTTGATCACAAAGAACCCTGAAGTATGATGCGAAGCAAATGCACAATGTACATTTTACTTCTTGGTCCTTAGTCAAAGGTTTCTTTGAAAATATTGAAAGCATCATTCCTTTGTTCACAATAGCCTTCCTCCTCTCCAACCAAAACTTTAATGACTCTTAAGAGTCTGATTCCTTCATTTATGTGTTCTTTTTTTCACCCTCTTTTAAGGTTCTAAGAAAAATCTCACTGATGGGGAAAACCACTGCTGACTCAGAAGCAGGTTTAATTGTGGTTATTTTTCACCCTGTTGTAGGCAGCTTGTCAACAAACCACATATGCCAAACAAGGAAGCAAAACCAACTGAAGGGCTCTCAGCTTTCCAGTGTGCAAAAGTTGAAGGTTAACAGGAGGAAGAAAACTCACAGGAAGTTCATTAACAAGGGATTAAACAGTTTACTGGACACAAGGTATCTTGGGTTTTTATCTTCAGAGGAGACTCATATGTTCTTCGCACGATCTTGTATGTTCTATGTTTTGGAGTCTTGTTCTCAGCTCTGCGCATTTTAGGGTCACTTTGGCAGCTTTTAAAAAATATGCACACCTGGGCCTCATTTCCAAAGATGCTGATTTAATTGGCCTGGAGTGGAGTCTGGGAATGAGTCTTTTTAAGAGCTCCCTGGAGGGGCTAATGTGCATACCAGGAATGCAGGGTATGGGGCAGGTTGTTTTCTTTTTTTTAATTGGAGTATAGTTGCTTTACAATGTTGTATTAGTTTCTGCTGTACACCGAAGTGAATCAATTATATACACACATATATCCGCTCCCTCTTGAACCTCCCTCCCAACCACCCCCATCCCACACCTCTGAGACAACACCGAACTGAGCTCCTTGTGCTGTGCACTGGCTTCCCGCGAGCTATCTGTTTTACACACGGTAGTGTATAAATGTCCATCTTGCTCTCCCGGTTCATCTCACTCTCCCGTTCCTTGGGGAAGGCTTCTATAGGTTTACTGGTGTATTTGAAGTATAGGCATAAAGGCATTTTGGGGAGTGGGAATGTAATTTGTTTATGGCTTAACAAAAATTGTGAAGAGCCAACTAAATTCCTTGGAGTTGAAGTGATTGTTGTATGATGAAAAATAAAATGTTCATCATATTGAATTATTTGTTGGAGAGAAAATTTTATAATTGAATCAGCAAAATACTACAGCCATAGTACAACTGCTTGGCTATTAAAATTTGCATTAATGGATTCTCACTAAATATTCCCAGTTTCTTCCATTTTTAAAAAAGCTTTTACTGTAATTAGGATTCTTGTTGCTGTTGTTTTACATAACCCTTTCTAATTGTTCCCTGTTCATTTCAAAATCTAGAACTCAAAGTCAGATGTAAAACTAACAATGGCAAAACCAATGCTGAGTTGAAAGTCTGAGTGTATAGGGGCCTACAGTAGTGTGAAAACAGTGTTCAGAGGCAGTGAAAGAGAAAATCCATGTATCAACCATGCTTGGTTCTGGAGAACCTGCCTGAGTCTCCTGCTGGAAATACCAACCAAAATGTTGGTGCCAGAGATGGATTTCAAGTAATCTGAATAGAGCATGTCCTGACAAAGCATTCAGAAAAATGCTAAAAATCCATTTAGAGGAAAAAATCTAAACCTGGGAGTCACCTCAACTCTTTGCACTCCTCTCCCTATTCCCCATCAATCATAACTAGTCCAGGTCCCAGCAGGAGCAAACTCAGAGGGCTTATCAATCAAAGTGAGTTTAATCAAAGGACTGTTGACAGAGGTCAGGGAGGTTTAGGGAATTGCAAAGCTTGTGAGGTCTCCAGAGACCAGCAACACATGGCAGCTACTACCATCCTTTGTCCTGAAGAAGCAGAAGGAGAGGACTACATTACCAGAACCCAGAAAGAGTTGTAAGTATGAAAGAGAGGCCACCTAACTGGAAGTATCGCTGTCAGCAGAGGAGAGAATTCCCTAACCTTTTTCTCCCCCTACCTACCAATCTCTTAGTGATGACTCCTACTAGCAGGACCCAATCCAAAGAGAGCTAGTATAGAATCTTAGATGACACAGTCCAGAGAGTCAGTCACCTCCCCCCCAGGGCACAGAGCAGGACAAAGAAAGGTAGAAAATGGTTAGCAGCAGCAGCAGCGCAAATGGAGAATAATCCGTGAAATTACCAAATTTTACCTGTTGACTTCCTAAATTTAAAAAAAACCTTCCCCCTCCTCTGATTGCTTGCTGCCCCTGCCTGCATTCATCTTTTTAATCTTTCCCCTTGTCTGTTATAATGGCCTCTCATCCCCCAGGCTTCAGTCATGCACCTCTTAAATTCATCTTTCATCTTCATTGCTGTAGCTGAAATGATCTAAAAAGCAAATTTCACAATTCATTGGCTCCCCAACACCTAGAGCTGTGTGTTATAAACTTTTTAAGCAAATAAGTTGTGTGGAAAATAGTTTTAAATCCTAATCAAAGGTTTCCCTCAGGAGAGGAAAGGCAAGAGTCATGTTGAGTGTGTAACTTTCCACACTGAGATTGTACTAGATTGTACTAAGTGTGGATTGTACATTCCACACTCAGAATGTACTATTTGAGAATGCATTAAAGATCTGGGGTTCCTTAGTAGCTAAAACGGAGAAGGCAATGGCAAGCCACTCCAGTACTCTTGCCTAGAAAATCCCATGGATGGAGGAGCCTGGTAGGCTGCAGTCCGTGGGGTCGCTAAGGGTCGGACACGACTGAGCGACTTCACTTTCACTTTTCACTTTCACACATTGGAGAAGGAAATGGCAACCCACTCCAGTGTTCTTGCCTGGAGAATCCCAGGGATGGGGGAGCCTGGTGGGCTTCCGTCCGTGGGGTCACACAGAGTCGGACACGACTGAAGTGACTTAGCAGTAGCAGTAGCTAAAAGCCCCAAGAATGTCTACTTATAGTGTCCTCCCCGAGCAAAATAAAATAGTTGACCCAATAAGAGTTCAGACCTGTGGAAGTAAATGAGTTGATAAGGGCACAGTTTCACCTTCTATTTGTATCAACCTTGGAGAAGAAAATGGCAACCCACTCCAGTATTCTTGCCTGGAGAATCCCACGGGTGGAAGAGCCTGGGAGGCTACAGTCCACGGGTTGCAAAGAGTTGAACACGACTGAGCAACTTCTCTTCTCTTCTTCTATAGCCCGGGAGCTGCAGCCACTGACCGAACAAGAGAAGGCACCACAGTGCAAAGCCCATGCACCCAACTCGAGAGCGGCCTCCGGTCACCACGACCAGAGAAAAGCCCATGCTGCAAGAGGGCCCAGAGCCGCCACACAGAGAGGCCGACCCCAGGTCCCTGGCTCGGCTTCCTGGTGTTGGCTTTTTACACCCTTTACATCAGAGGGCTCTCTGTAAGGAGCTGTTTTAGCTCGGTGATTGTCAGGGCACGTAACTGGAGGCTACTGTCTGAATCTGAACCCTAGCCCTGCCATCTACCACTGAGGCATCTTGAACAAGTTAAGTTACTTAACTTCTAGACCTGCATTTCCTTATACATAAAAGGAGGATCACACAGTACCTATCTCTTAGCTTTGTTGTAACTATTAAATAAGTTCATAGTAGTAGTGTTAGTCTCTAAGTCAGGCCTGACTCTTTGTGACCCCACGGACTGTAGCCCACCAGGCTCCTCTGTCCACGGAATTCTCCAGGCAAGAATACTGGAGTGGATAGCCATTCCCTTGTCCAGGGGAATCTTCCCGACTCACGGGTCGAACCCGAGTCTCCCCATCGCGGGCAGATTCTTTACTCTCTGAGCCACCAGGGAAGCCCACGGTTATAGTACCCAGATCATGTTAAGCCCTCAGTAAGAGTTACTTATTCTTACTCCAGCTTCCTCTGGAGGGGAACGCATGGTTCTCAGAGGATCGAGGCTGCCACCTGAGAGGAGCTGTAGCGCCTGCCAGTTACCTGAGTCTTACTTGGACCTGTAGACCTATAACGGGGGTGGGGGAAGGGGAGGAGAAGGGAAAGGAGACAAGAAGTCTTTCCTCCTCTTCCTACTGCCTCCCAAGTGAACTGACATCTGCCTTAAGAGCCGTAAGTGCTTAATTCAGTTTTCTCCCACAATTGAGTTAAGGAAAGGAAGGAAATGTAGTGTTTTTCTTGGTGCAGTATAAAGGAGAGATCTTAAGTTGTGGTGACAAACCCACAGGTTCTTTGAACTTGGTGGAAAGTAATGATCACAGAAGATTCCGGCGACCTAGTCTTTGTCCAGGGTTCTCACTGGATGTGAACCAGATTATTGCAGGCTCTGTGGAAATAGTAACTCATCTTGTGATCTGTTTTCAGAGCAGTTGGCTTAAACTATTCAGGACTCGTGCTTTCCAAGCCAAAGATACCCTCTCCAACCCCTTACGTGTAAGATTTTGATTAACACCCAACACCTCTAGGTCAGGGGACTATTTTGCATACGATGGGATAATGGTTAGGAGGCTTCCCCCGTGGTGCCAGTGGTAAAGACTCTGCCTGCCAAAGCAGGAGACTCAAGAGACTCGAGTTCCATCCCTGGGTCAGGAAGATTCCCTGGAGAAGGGAATGGCAATCCGCTCCAGTATTCTTGCCTATAAAATTCCATGGACAGAGGAGTCATAAAGAGTTGGACACGACTAAGCAACTGAGCAGAGCAGCAGAGGGATAAAGCTTAACTGAGCTGGTCCCATTGAAATAGATGTCAGAACCAAGCTATGATGCCCAGTTTGGCCTTCCATGCCCTCTTCCAAAGCCTGAGGGGCTTTGTTGAGCCCAGTTTGAAGCCACTCCCCTATAAGTTTAAGTCTAAGCTCCTTAAGTAAGCCCAGGCTACATGATTTGGCTCCCGCTTAACCCCTCTAGCCTTCAGTTCAGTTAGTTCAGTCGCTCAGTCGTGTCCGACTCTCTGCGAACCCATGAATCACAGCACGCCAGGCCTCCCTGTCCATCACCAACTCCCAGAGTTCACTCAAACTCATGTCCACAGAGTCGGTGATGCCATCCAGCCATCTCATTCTCTGTCGTCCCCTTCTCCTCCCGCCCCCAACCTTTCCTAGCATCAGAGTCTTTTCCAGTGAGTCAACTCATCGCATGAGGTGGCCAAAGTATTGGAGTTTCAGCTTTAGCATCAGTCCTTCCAATGAACACCTAGGATTGATCTCCTTTAGAATGGCCTGGTTGGATCTCCTTGCAGGCCAAGGGACTCTCAAGAGTCTTCTCCAACACCACAGTTCAAAAGCATCAATTCTTCGGCAATCAGCTTTCTTCACAGTCCAACTCTCACATCCGTACATGACCACGGGAAAAACCATAGCCTTGACTAGACAGACCTTTGTTGGCAAAGTAACATCTCTGCTTTTTAATATACTATCAAGGTTGGTCATAACTTTCCTTCCAAGGAGTAAGCGTCTTTTAATTTCATGGCTGCAATCAGCATCTGCAGTGATTTTGGAGCCCAAAAAAATTAAGTCTGACACTGTTTCCACTGTTTTTCCATCTATTTCCCATGAAGGGATGGGACCAGATGCCATGATCTTTGTTTTCTGAATGTTGAGCTTCAAGCCAACCTTTTCACTCTCCTCTTTCACTTTCATCACGAGGCTTTTTAGTTCCTCTTCACGTTCTGCCATAAGGATAGTGTCACGTTCTGCCATAAGGATAGTGTCATCTGCATATCTGAGGTTATTGATATTTCTCTTAGCAATCTTGATTCCAGGTTGTGCTTCATCCAGCCCAGCGTTCCTCATGATGTACTCTGCATATAAGTTAAATAAGCAAGGTGACAATATACAGCCTTGACGTACTCCTTTTCCTATTTGGAACCAGTCTGTTGTTCCATGTACCATGTACAGTTCTGACTGTTGCTTCCTGACCTGCATACAGGTTTCTCAAGAGGCAGGTCAGGTGGTCTGGGATTCCCATCTCTTTCAGAATGTTCCACAGTTTATTGTGATCCACACAGTCAAAGGCTTTGGCATAGTCAATGAAGCAGAAATAGATGGTTTTCTGGAACTCTCTTGCTTTCTCCATGATCCAGTGGATGTTGGCAGTTTGATCTCTGGTGCCTCTGCCTTTTCTAAAACCTGCTTGAACATCTGGGAGTTCACGGTTCACATATTGCTGAAGCCTGGCTTGGAGAATTTTGAGCATGACTTTACTAGCATGTGAGGTGAGTGCAATTGTGTGGTAGTTTGAGCATTCTTTGGCATTGCCTTTCTTTGGGATTGGAATGAAGACTGACCTTTTCCTGTTTTGTGGCCACTGCTGAGTTTTCCAAATTTGCTGGCATATTGAGTGCAGCACTTTCACAGCATCATCTTTCAAGATTTGAAATAGCTCAAGTGAAATTCCATCACCTCCACTAGCTTTGTTCGTAGTGATGCTTCCGAAGGCCCACTTGACTTCACATTCCAAGATGTCTGGCTCTAGGTCAGTGATCATGTTATCGTGACTATCTTGGTCATGAAAATCTTTTTTGTACAGTTCTTCTGTGTATTCTTGCCACCTCTTCTTAATATCTTCTGCTTCTGTTAGGTCCATACCATTTCTGTCCTTTATCGAGCCCATCTTTGCATGAAATGTTCCCTTGGTATCTCTAATTTTCTTGAAGAGATCTCTTGTTTTTCCTATTCTGTTGTTTTCCTCTATTTCTTTGCATTGATCACTGAGGAAGGCTTTCTTATCTCTCCTCGCTGTTCTTTGGAACTCTGCATTCAGATGCTTGTATCTTTCATTTTCTCCTTTGCTTTTCGCTTCTCTTCTTTTCACAGCTGTTTGTAAGGCCTCTTCTGACAGCCATTTTGCTTTTTTGCATTTCTTTTCCATGGGGATGGTCTTGGTCCCTGTCTCCTGTACAATGTCGCGAACCTCCATCCAGAGTTCATCAGACACTCTATCTATCTGATCTAGTCCCTTAAATCTATTTCTCACTTCCACTGTATAATCATAAGGGATTTGATTTAGGTCATATCTGAATGGTCTAGTGGTTTTCCCTACTTTCTTCAATTTAAGTCTGAATTTCGCAATAAGGAGTTCATGATCTGAGCCACAGTCAGCTCCTGGTCTTGTTTTTGCTAACTGTATACAGCTTCTCCATCTTTGACTGCAAAGAATATAATCAATCTGATTTCAGTGTTGACCATCTGGTGATGTCCATGTGTAGAGTCTTCTCTTGTGTTGTTGGAAGAGGGTGTTTGCTATGACCAGTGCGTTCTCTTGACAAAACTCTGTTAGCCTTTGCCCTGCTTCATTCCGTGCTCCAAGACCAAATTTGCCTGTTACTCCAGGTGTTTCTTGACTTCCTACTTTTGCATTCCAGTCCCCTATAATGAAAAGGACATCTTTTTTGGGTGTTAGTTCTAAAAGGTCTTGTAGGTCTTCGTAGAACCGTTCAACTTTGGCTTCTTCAGCATTGCTGGTTGGGGCATAGGCCTGGATTACTGTAATATTGAATGGTTTGCCTTGGAAATGAACAGAAATCATTCTGTCGTTTTTAAGATTGCATCCAAGTACTGCATTTCGGACTCTTTTGTTGACCATGATGACTACTCCATTTCTTCTAAGGGATTCCTGCCCACAGTAGTAGATATAAATGGCCATCTGAGTTAAATACATTTCCTACTTCACTGTCCTCATTCACATTTTTGCTAAGGTAGGTCTCCCCCCCTTTATATAATGTATTCCATCTTAGTATGCTCAGCTCACTCCCTATCATCTTTACTTAGTTCAAAATTCTACACTTCTCCAAATTGCTAATTCAGGCAAAGTATTCTTTTTCTGACTTCTAATAGTCACCTATCCATAACTCCATTTTAGCCCATTTGGTTTTGGTTTTAGTCGCTAAGTCGTGTCCAATTCATCTGCAATCCCATGGACTATAGCCTGCCAGGCTCCTCTGTCCATGGGATTTTACAGGCAAGAATACTAGAGTGGGTTGCCATTCCCTTTGCCAGGGGCTCTTCCCAATCTCCTGCGTCTCCTGCATTGGCAACCAGATTCTTTACCACTGAGCCACCAGGGAAGCCCCAATTTTATAAAGAAAGTGATGTGTTTATCCAGGAAGTATGCCTTATTCATTCTTTATCTGCAGCATTCTGAATAACAGCTAGAATTAATGAAGTCATTGAATGTCTGATGGGGATTCTCCTGGTGGCCCAGTGGCTAAGACTACACTTCCGATGAGTTGCCAGGACAAGAGACTCACCTAAATCCAATCAGGGTAGCAGCATACAGAATAAATAAAATCTGAGGCATATGAGTAAATTATGTCTTCTCAGTATATTGTAATTCACCTTTATAATGAGAAATTTTTGTGGCTCACTGAAAGTGGGAGCTGGAAAGTTAGAATGTTCTCTGCTGGCTGCACTGGGTCTTTATTGCTATGCGGACTTTGTCTGGTTTCAGTGAATGGAGCTACTCTTCCTTGAGGTGTGAGGGCTTCTCATTGTGATGACTTCTCTTGTTGCAGGGCACAGGTTCTAGACCTTGAGCTCAAGAGTCATGGTGCATGGGCTTTTGACCATGGTATGTGGGATCTTCCCAGACCAGGGATTAAACCTGTGTCCCCTGCATTAGCAGGTGGATTCTTAACCAGTGAACCAGCGGGGAAGTCCAAAAAGTTAGGATTTATTGATGTTTCTCAGGGGTGTCTGTATTGAATGCATTCTATATTGTAAGGACTGTTTTAAATAATTTAATGTTTCACCAATCAGCATCTTCCCTCTCTTTTTCTGGGACCTGTGTTAGCTTTCACCAGGTTATTGGGTTTCCCAGGTGGCTCAGTGGTAAAGAATCTGCCTGCCAATCCTGGAGATGCAAGAGACTCAGGTTCAGTTCCTCAGTGGAGAAGATCCCCTGGAGGAAGTCATGGCACCCCACTCCAGTATTCTTGCCTGGAGCATTCCATGGACAGAGAAGCCTGGCGGGCTACAGTCCATGGGGTTCCAAAAGACTTGAACACAACTTAGTAACTAAACGGCAGCAACAATACAATTTACCACACTTTTCTTCTATTGTCTTGCTTCCCTGGTAGCTCAGCTGGTAAAGAATCCACCTGCAATGTGGGAGACCTGGGTTTGATCCCTGGGTTGGGAAGATCCCCTGGAGAAGGGAAAGGGACTCTTTCCAGTATTGTGGCCTGGAGAATTCATGTCGCAATGAGTCGGAGACAACTGAGTGACTTTCACTTTCACTTTCTTCTATTGTCTTAAGCCTTGTAGATCCTATGGGAAAATTTCAGGTTCTTTCAAGTTCCCAATCCTTTGGCCACAATTGATTTCTTCAGGCTTGAGGGTATAACCCAGATATTTTCTAACAGGAAGTAAGAATGAAAGGGGGAAAAAGTAGGCTTTCTGGTAGCCAACTTCTAAGATGTAAAACCTGGGAATTATCAATGACCATGTTCCTCATCATATGGAGGAAACTAGGCTACAGTTGCAGGGGACAGAACCAACAGAGTAAAGCTGAACAGGGACAAAGAGGAAGGTATTATGAGTTGGTTGTTCAGTTATTCCTTGGATTCTGTGAATCATGAAGTTTTCCTTTGTGTCTAAGCTAAAGCTGAATTTGTTTCTGTTATTTGTAATGAAATCATGATTCATGCACATGTGTAATTCCACTTAATCCTAACACCAATACTTTTAATCTGTGACCGTAATTGACATTTTACAAATGAGTCCCAGAGTTAAAGATGGACATTCTCCCTGGTACCCTATCTAGAAGAAATATTTTACAATAACACCCAACTACATTGTTCTCAGAACATCAGCTCCTTATTGCAAAATTCTTGCTTAAGTTGAAGAAAGTAGGGGAAACCACTGGGCTATTCAACAACAACAACAACATGCATACTCAATCATGTCCAACTCTTTGCAACCCCATGGACTATAGCCTGTCAGTCTCCTCTGTCCATGGGATTTTTCCAGCAAGAATAGGGGGATGGGTTGCCATTCGGGTATGACCTAAGTTAAATCCCATATGATTATACAGTAGAGGTGACAAATAGATTCAAGGGATTAGATCTGGTAGACAGAGTGCCTAAACAGCTATTAGTGGAGGTTCATAACAGTGTACAGGAAGCAGTGACCAAAACCATCCCAAAGAAAAAGTAACGCAAGAAGGTAAAGTGGTTGTCTGAGGAGCCTTCACAAATAGCTGAGAAAATAAGAGAAGCGAAAGACAAAGGAGAAAGGGAAAGATATACCCAACTGAATAAAGAGTTCCAGAGAATACCAAGGAGAGATAAGAAGGGCTTCTTAAATAAATGATGAAAGGAATAGAGGAAAACAGTAGAATAGGAATAACTGGAGATCTCTTCAAGAAAATTGGAGATATCAAGGGAATATTTCATGCAAGAATGGGGATAATAAAGGACAGAAATGGTAAGGACCTAACAGAAGAAGAGATTAAGAAAAGGAGGCAAGAATATGCAGAAGAACCGTACAAAAGAGGTCTTGTTGACCTGAATAACCACGATGGTGTGGTCATTCACCTAGAGCCAGACATTCTGGAGTGTGACGTCAAATGGGCCTCAGAAAGGGTTACTATGAATAAAGTTAGGGAAGGTGGTGGAATTCCAGCTGAGCTATTTAAAATCCTAAAAGACAATCCTGTTAAAGTGTTTCACTTAATATATCAACAAATATGGAAAACTCAGCAGTGGTCACAGGACTGGAAAAGGTCAGTTTTCATTTCAGTTCCAAAGAGGGGCAATGCCAAGGACTGTTCAGACTTCCATGCAGTTGCACTTAGTTCACATGCCAGTAAGACTGCTCAAAATCCGTCAAGTTAGACTTCAGTAGTACATGAACCAACAACTTCCAGATGTGTAAGCTGGGTTTATAAAAGGCAGAGGAACAAGAGATTAAATGGCCAACATTTGTTGGATCATGGAGAAAGCAAGGAAATTCCAGAAAAATATCTACTTATGCTTCATTGGCTATGCTAAAGCCTTTTGACTGTGTGGATCATAGCAAACTGTGGAAAATTCCCAAAGAGATAGGAATACCAGAACACCTTACCTGTCTCCTGAGAAATCTGTGTGCAAGTCAAGAAGCAATAGTTAGAACCAGACATGGAACTACTGACTGGTTCCAAATTGGGAAAGGAGTACTCCAATACTTTGGCCACCTCATGCAATGAGTTGACTCACTGGAAAAGACTCTGATGCTGGGAAGGATTGGGGGTGGGAGGAGACGGGGACGACAGAGAATGAGATGGCTGGATGGCATCACTGACTCGATGAACATGAGTTTGAGTGAACTCTGGGGGTTGGTGATGGACAGAGAGGTCTGGTGTGCTGTGATTCATGGGGTCGCAGAGTCGGACACAACTGAGCGACTGAACTGAACTGATGACAAGGGTATATATTGTCACCCTACTTATTTAACTTCTATGCAGAGCACATCATATGAATTGCTGGGCTGGATGAATTACAAGCTGGAATCAAGATGGCTGGGAGAAATATCAGTAACCTCAGATATGCAGATGATACCACTCTAATAGCAGAAAGTGAAGAGGAACTAAAGAGACTTTTGATGAGGGTGAAAGAGGAGAGTGAAAATGCTGGTTTGAAACTCAACATTCAGTAAACCAAGATCATGGCATGCAGTCCCATAACTTTAAGCAATTAGAAGAGGAAAAAGTAGAAGCAGTGACAGCAGTGTGGTGTTGGAGAAGATCCTTGAGAGCCCCTTGGACTGCAAAGAAATCAAACCAATCAATCCTAAAGGGAATCAATCCTGAATGTTCATTGGAAGGACTAATGATGAAACTGAAGCTGAAGTTCCAATACTTTGGCCACCTGATGTGGAGCCAACACTTTGGAAAAAACCCTGTTGCTGGGGACGATTGAAGGCAAAAGGAGAAGGGGCAGTAGAGGATGAGATGGTTGGATAGCATAACCAACTCAATGGACATGAATTTGAGCAAACTCCGGGAGATGGTGAAGGACAGGGAAGCCTGGCATGCCTCAGTCCATGGGGTTGAAAAGAGTCAGACACAACTTAGCAACTAAACAACAACATTATTCTACCTACCCTGCTTGCCAAACAATTTTTCAGCTTGCTCTCTTCCAAAGGTACAAACGCACTGGGAAACACTGTCTCCAAAATGATCAGATGTTGATTGTCTTGCCAGTAACAGTTCACATTATGAAATAGTTTGTTGATATTATTATTTATAAATTAGTTTATTATGAGTTTGGTTAGTATGAATCATTTCTGAGAAATGGATGTAATGGTTTAGAGTTTAAGAATCTGAAAAGTAGAGGGTCATATTAGACTAAACCTTCTTAGGGACTGGTTTTGCCTAGAACACTTGTACAAACTCTTTCTGAATATCTTAGCTGTACAGCTGCCAGAAACTAAGATTCCTCAAGATGTCAAAGATAGAGGTTCCATCAACAATTGAGTCCTGGCCACAAAATTGAACTGTCTAGTCAGTTGTATTGCAACAAAGATTTTTTTTTTAATTATTAGTTTCCTACAGTGCTTTTTGTCTCTAGATTAGCTATTATCAAGGTTTAAAATGGGCTGAGGTGACATCAGTGAAAATAATAAAGTGAGGAACTCCAAATTCCACCCCTCCATAAGAGCAACGAAAACTAGGCAAAAGACTGTCAGAATCAACTTTCTTTGAACTCTGGAAATTAGCCAAAGGCCTGCAACAAACCTGGCAAAAATATTTTTTCAAGGAAAATAGCTTGTTCTTAGTAAGTACTAGTGGGATTCCAGTCCCATCTCCCACTCCTTATATCAGCGGTAGCTGGGAAAATAACAGCCTGCATTTCTGGTACTAGAGTGAGTAAAGCATTGTTATTAGTTATTTGTTCTGATCTGCCTGGTGGCTCCCTAGAATGGTGACTCAAAGGCATATATCTATTTTGCCTAACTCCAACTTCCCTGGTGGCTCAGTGGTAAAGAATCCACCTGCCAACACAGTAGACACAGGTTCAATCCTTGGGTCAGAAAGGTCCCTTGGAAAAGAAAATGGCAACCCACTCTAGTATTCTTGCCTGGGAAATCCCACAGACAGAGGAGCCTGGTGGGTTACAGTCCATGGGGTTGCAAAAGAGTTAGACACAACTTAGTGGCTAAACGAGGAGAACAGTAACTAGCCTAGTACTAAAGCTCCTTCCCAGGGGTATTTGTTGAAAATCCTTATAGTATACTGTGTTAGGTTGCTGCTGCCAAGGTGATCATTAATAACTGGGGCAAACAGTAGACCAAACAAAAAGCTTGTGAGGAAAATGAGTGTCCCGTAAGGACTTGCAAAGCTTTGACAAAGTCTTGAGAAGGTCAAAGGCCAAATGCATGCATAAGATTGTATGCATGCTCAGGAAGACCCAAAAAAACTCTGAAACTCTCACCTCCTACTGACTTTACAGCGCTTAGGCTAGTGTTGAAAGTAGGCCACAGTAAATACATATAGGTCCTCTGCAGAGACTGGAAGATTTTTTGGTTCCAGGTACAGGCAAACTTTATTATGTTTCACTTTATTGCACTTTACAGACGTTACATTCTTTACAAATCAAAGGTTTGTGGCAACCCTCCATCAAGCAAGTCGACCAGCACCATTTTTGCAATAGCATTTGCTCATTTCATGTCTGTGTGTGTCAGGAAGATGCCCTGGAGAAGGGAATGGCAACCCACTCCAGTAGTCTTGCCTGAGAAAACCCATGGACAGAGGAGCCTGACAGGTTACAGTTCATGGGGTCACAAAGAGTCGGACATGACTGAGCATAAGGCACCCTGATGTCACAATTTAGTAATCTCACCATTTTTCAAACTGTCTCATTATTATTATGCTTCTTGTAGAGAGCTGTGACCAGTGATCTTTGATACTACTATTTTAATTGTTTTGGGACTCCATGAACCATGCCCATATAAGACAGAGAGCATAATAAATGCTATGTGTGTTTTGACTGTTCCATCAGCCAGCTGTTCCCTATCTTTCTCCCTTTCCTAGGGCCCCCCTTTTCCCTGAGACACAACAATTTTAAAATTAGGACGGTTAATAACCCTATGATGGCATCTAAGTTTTCAAGTGAAAGGGAGGTTTTTTCTCTAAGTCATGTCTGACTCTTTGCAACCCCACGGACTGTAGCCCACCAGGCTCCTCTGACCATGGGATTTCCCAGGTAAGAATAAGGGATCGGGTTGCCATTCCCTCCTTCAGGGAATCTTCCCAACCCAGGATTGAACACGTGTCTTCTGCAGCTCCTGCATTGGTAGGC
Organism: Moschus berezovskii; assembly: GCF_049115385.1. Lineage (NCBI taxonomy): Eukaryota > Metazoa > Chordata > Mammalia > Artiodactyla > Moschidae > Moschus > Moschus berezovskii. The sequence goes on along the minus strand of NC_142478.1, from coordinate 13,278,445 downwards.
AGATTCTTTACCACTGCACCACCTAGGAAGCCTCACATGACTCTCAATTTAAATAAAAACTTAGAAATGATTAAGCTTAGAGAGGAAATCATGCCAGGCTGAAAGCTAGGCCTCTTGAACTAGTTGTCCAAGTTGTGAATACAAAGGAAAAGTTCTTATAAGGAAATTAAAAATGCTACTACAGTGAATACATGAATGATAAGAAAGCAAAACAGCCTTATTGCTGATACAGAGAAAGTTTTAGTGAATCAAACCATCCACAATGTCCCCTTAAGCCAAAGCCTAATGCAGAGCACAGCCCTAACTTTTCAGCTCTATGAAGGTTGAGAGAGGCATGGAAGCTGCAGAAGAAAAGTTTGAAGCTAGCCGAGGTTGGTTCATAAGGTTTAAAAAAAGAAGCCATCTCTATAACATAAAAGTGCAAGGTGAAGTAGCAAGGACTGTTCTAGAAGCTATAGCAAGTCATCAAGAACTAAGATAATTAATGAAGGTGGTTACACTAAACAACAGGTTTTCAATGTAGATGAAACAACCTTATATTGGAGGAAGACGCCATCGAGGACTATCATAGCTAGAGGGAAGTCAATGTCTGCCTTCAAAACTTCAAAGAACAGGCTGACTCTTTTGCTGGGGCCAGTGCAGCTGGTGACTTTAAGTTGAAGCCAGTGCTCACTTACTATTCTGAAACTCCTAGGACCTTTAAGAATTATGTTAAATCTACTCTGCCTGTACTCTGTAAATGGAACAACGAAGCCTGGATGACAGCCTATCTGTTTACAACATGGTTTACTGAATATTTTAAGCCCAATGTTAAGAGCTTTGCTCAGAAAAGAGTTTCCTTTGAAAATATTCCATTCATTGACAATGAACCTGGTCATCCAAGAGTCTCTGGTATGGATTTACAATGAAATTAATGTTATTTTCTTTCTTTTTCAACAAATTCTTAAAATTATTTATTTATTCTTATAATTTATTTAAATTTATTATTTATTTTTATGAGCTTCCCAGGTGGTGCAGTGGTAAAGAATCTGCTTGCCAGTGCAGGAGATACAAGAGACTCAGGTACGATCCCTGGGTAGGGAAAGTCCCCTAGAGAAGGAAATGGCAACCCACCCCAATATTCTTGCCTGGGAAATCCCGTGGACAGAAGAGCTTTCGGGCTACAGTCCACAGGGTCTCAAAGAGTTGGACATGACTGAGCACCACCACCCATTATTTATTAGGTGATGGTTCTTAGTCGGCACTTAGAATCTTTAGTTCTGCCATGTGGGATCTAGTTCCCTGACCAGGGATCAAACCCAGGCTCCCTGCATAAGGAGCACATCTTAACCATTGGGCCACCAGGGAAGATTAATATCGATTTCAACAATGGTGTACTTACTAACACATTTATTCTGCTGTCCATGAATCAAGGATTAATTCTGACTTTTAAGTCTTATTTTAGAAATACATTTTGTAAGGCTATAGCTGTCATAGATATTGATTCCTCTGACTGATCTGGGCAAAGTAAATTGGAAAAATTTGGAAGGATTCACAGTTCTAGATGCCATTAAGAACATTTGTGATTCATGGGAAGAGGTCTTAATGCCAACAGGAAGAAAAAAGAAGTTGATTCTAATCCTCATGGGTAACTGAGGGATTCAAGACTTCAGTGGAGGAAGTAACTGCTGATGTGGTAGAAATAGCAAGAGAACTAGAATTAGGAGTGGAGCCTGAAGATGTGACTGAATATTGCAAACTCACAATAAAACTTTAACGAATGAGGAGTTGCTTCCTAGAGATGTACAAAGAAAGTGTTTTCTTGCGATGGAATCTACTCCAAGTGAAAAGGTTGTTTGAACAACGAACTATGAAGTTGGTTGAACAACAGGATTTAGAATATTTTATAAACTTCATTGATAAAGCAATAGCTCGATTCATTTTTTAAGTTCTGCTGTGGGTAAAATCCTATCAAACAGCATTACATGCTACAGAGAAATTGTTCATGAAAGGGAGAGTCAATCAATGTAGCAAACTGTTGTCCTATTTTAAGACTTTGCCACAGCCACCTCAGCCTTCAGCAACCACCTCTTTGAAAGGTCAGCAGCCACCAACATTGAGGTAAGACCCTCCACAAGCAAAAATATTACAACTTCCTGAAGGCTCAGATGATGGTTAGCATTTTTTAGCAATAAAGGTTTTTAATTACGGTATGTACATTTTTGCTTTTTTAGACATAATGCTGTTGCATAATTAATAGACTACAGGGTAGTATAAACATGACTTTTATATGTACTGGAAATCAAAAAATCTGTGACTAGTTCTTCTGAGATATCTGCTTTATTGCAGTGATCTGGAACCAGAGCTGCAATATCTCTAAGGTGTGTATATATTCAAGGAAACTCTGCCCAATCATTAGCTGACCACTAAGATAATATAATGGAGACTCCAGGGGCCACATAAAGCAAAGAACAGACTATAGAATTAGTCTGTTTAGAAAAGTCACTAACTAATAACAACTACAATAAGCAACAATAGCAACAAATCCTAGGGAATGGAGAATTAACACAATTATTATCATCCAAAGTTTATAATTTACAGTAAGATTTATTCTTGGTGTTGCACGTTCTATAAGTTTTTACTAAGGTATAATGACATGTATCTAAAATTACAGTATTGTACAACAGTTCAGTTCAGTCACTCAGTTGTGTCCGACTCTTTGTGACCCCATGAATCACAGCACACCAGGCCTCCCTGTCCATCACCAACTCCTGGAGTTCACTCAAACTCATGTCCATCGAGTCGGTGATGCCATCCAGCCATCTCATTCTCTGTCGTCCCCTTCTCCTGCCCCCAATCCCTCCCAGCATCAGAGTCTTTTCCAGTGAGTCAACCTTTGCATGAGGTGGCCAGAGTATTGGAATTTCAGCTTTAGCATCAGTCCCTCCAATGAACACCCAGGACTGATCTCCTTTAGAATGGCTTGGTTGGATCTCCTTGCAGTCCAAGGGACTCTCAAGAGTCTTCTCCAACACCACAGTTCAAAAGCATCAATTCTTCAGCACTCCGCTTTCTTCACAGTCCAACTCTCACATCCATGCATGACCACTGGAAAAACCATAGCCTTGACTAGACAGACCTTTGTTGGCAAAGTAATGTCTCTGCTTTTTAATAGGCTGTCTAGGTTGGTCATAACTTTCCTTCCAAGGAGTAAGAGTCTTTTAATTTCATGGCTGCAATCAGCATCTGCAATGATTTTGGAGCCCCAAAAAATGAAGTCTGACACTGTTTCCACTATTTCCCCATCTATTTGCCATGAAGTGATGGGACCAGATGCCATGATCTTCGTTTTCTGAATGTTGAGCTTCAAGCCAACCTTTTCACTCTCCTCTTTCACTTTCATCATGAGGCTTTTTAGTTCCTCTTCACTTTCTGCCATAAGGGTGGTGTCATCTGCATATCTGAGGTTATTGATATTTCTCCCGGCAATCTTGATTCCAGCTTGTGCTTCTTCCAGCCCAGTGTTCCTCATGATGTATTCATGAAGTTAAATAAGCAGGGTGACAATATACAGCCTTGACGTACTCCTTTTCCTATTTGAAACCAGTCTGTTGTACATAGTGACCCTAAAATTCCTCTGCATTCTGCCTATCCAAACTTTCCTCTCTCTAACCCCAGGCAGTCACTCATCTCTTTACTGTCTCCATAGTTTTGCCTTTTCTAGAAGGCCATATAGTTGAAATCATATAAGATATAGCTGTTCCGATTAGCTTTTCTCAAATAGTAATATGTGATAAAGTTTCCTCTCTGTCTTATCCTGGTTTGATAACTCCTTTTCAGTGCTAAATAATATTCCATTTTCTGGATGTACCAGTTTATTTATTTGTTCACCAACTAAAGGGCATATTGGATGCTCCCAAGTTTTGGCAATTATGAATAAAGTTGATATAAACATCCACATGCAGGTTTTGTGTTAACATGAGTTTTTAACTCCTTTGGCTAAATATCAAAAGCATGATTGCTAGATTTTGTGGTAAAATTATGTTTAGTTTTTAAGAAGCCACCAAATGTTTTCAGAATGCCTGTACTATTTTTCATTTATGCAAGTAATGTATGGGACTTTCTAGGTGGCAGTAGTGATAAAGAACCCATCTGCCGATGCAGGAGACATAAGAGACGTGGGCTCGATCCCTGGGTCAGGACGATCCCCTGGAGGAGGAAATGGTGACCCACTCCAATATTCTTGTCAGGGTAATTCCATGGCTGGAGCATCCTGATGGGCTTGCTTCATGGGGTTGCAAAGAGCTGGACACGATTGAAGTGACTTAGCACACCTGCAAGCAATATATGAGAGTTCTTGTTGCTCCATATCCTTGATAAGTTTTGTTGTACTCAGTATTTTGAATTTTAACTATTCTAATAGATGTATAGCGATATCTTGTTTTAATTTTCAAGTTCCCGATGAAATATGATGTTGAGCATCTTTTCATATGATTGTTTGGTAACTGTATATCTTCTTTAGTAAGGTATCTATTCATATCTTTGGCCCATTTATAATCAAATTTTGTATTGTTGTTGGGTTGTAAGAGTTCTTCGTATATTTTCGATAACAGACCTTTAACAGAGTTGCCTTTTACAAATATTTTCTGCCACTCGATGGCTTGTCTCCTCCTTCTCTGCAGTGTCTTTTGCAGAGGAGAAGCTTTTAATTTTGATGAAGGCCAACTTATCAGTTCTTTCATGGATTTTGCCTTAGGTGTTATATCTAAAAGTCCTCACCGTACCTAAGGTAACACAGATTTTTTCCAGTGTTATCTTCTAGGAGTTTTGCAGTTTTGTGTTTTACTGTTAGGTCTGTGATATATCTACTTTAGTTAATTTCCATAAAATGTATAATGTCTGTGTCTAGATTCATATTTTTATATATCGATGTCCAGTTGTTTCAACACCATCTGTGGAAAAGTTAATCTTTACTCCATTGTTTTTGCTTCTTTGTCAAAGATCAGTTGATTATATTTATACGGATATAATTCTGAGCTCTCTCGGCTCTTCCATCAATCTACACGTCTTTCCTTTTGCCAACACCACACTATCTTGATTACTGTAGTTTATAGTAAGTTTTAAGTTCAGGTTGTGTCAGCCCTCTGATTTTTTTTTCTTTTCCTTCAATATTGTGTTGGCTATTCTGGATCTTTTATCTGTGTACATTTATTTACTTATTTAAGTTTCTTAAATTTTGTTTCATTTATTTATGTTGGCTGCACTGGGTCTTCGTTGCTGCAAGCAGGCTTTCTTCAGTTTTGGGGAGCAGGGGCTACTCTCTAGCTGAGGCACACGTGCTTCTCATTGTGGTGGCTTCTCTTGATGCAGAGCACAAGCTCTCGGTACACAGGCGTCAGTGCAGCACACAGGGCTCAGCAGCCCTGCAGCACGTGGGGTCTTCCTGCAGCAGAGGTCCCCTGCACTGGCAGGAGGCTTCTTATCCGCTGGACCACCGTGAATGGCCTCTGTGTACATTTATAATCAGTTGTTGATATCCAGAGAGTAACTTACTAAGACCTTATTAGGATTGCATTGACTGTTTAGATCAATGTTGAGTCTTCCTGTCCATGTATATAGAATATCTCTCCATGTATTTAGGTCTTTGAGTTCTTTCATCAAAGATTTGTAGTTTTTTTAACTAGATGTTGCACGTATTTTGTTAGATTTATACCTAAGTATTTCATTTTAGAAGTAGTATGTGCTATTTTTATAAATTTTAAATTCTACTTGTTCATTATTGGTACATATATACTTCTGTATGTTAACCTTATATCCTGCAGCTTTACTACAATTGCTTATTAGTCCCAGAAAGATGTTTTTTGCAATTATTTCAGATCTTCTGTATAAACAATCATATAATCGGTGAACAAAGAAAGTTCTATTTCTTCTTTAAACTCTATAACTCCCAATTCCACTCTCCCCTCAGCTGCTGGCAACCACTCTTCCCTCTCTGCTTCTTTGAGTTCGACTGCTCTAAGTGCCTCTTGGAAGTAGAATCATACAGTATTTGTTTTTGTGTGTGTGTCTTTAGCATAATGTCGTCCAGATTCATCCATGTTGTAGGATATGTCAGAATTTTCTTCCCTGTTAAGGCTGAATAATACTCTATTGTATGTATATTTCACATAGAATGTATTCATCCATTACTGGACACTTGGGTTTCTTTCATGTTTTAGCTGTTTTGAATAATGCTGCTATGAAAATGGACACAAAACATCTCTTTGAGACCCTGCTTGCGATTGTTCTGTGTACATAACCGGAAGTGGAATTGCTGGATCACATGGTAATTTTATTTTTAATTTTGGGGGAACTACCATACTGTTTTCCACAGCAGTTGTACCACTTCACTTTGTCACCAACAGCACCCAAGAGTTCCAGTCTCTCCAAATCCTTCCCAGCACTTTTTATTTTCTAGTTTTTTGATAGGAACTGTTCTATCGGGTGGGAAATGGTATCTCATTTTAGTTTTAATTTGCACTTCCCTAATGATTAATGTTGTTGATCTTTTTTTAATGTGCTTATTGGCCTTTTATTTATCTTCTTTGGAGAAATATCTATTCAAGTCCTTTGCTGATTATTGTATCGGATTGTTTGGGGGGATTTTTTGATGAGTTTTAAGAGTTCTTTATATATTCTGAATATTAATCTCTTACCTGATATATGATTTGCAAAATATTTCTTTTTCAAAAATTGATCTATAAAGACTCAACATTGATCTATGAAGTCAATGCAGTCCTAATAAGATCTTAGTAAGTTACTTTGTGGATATTTGCAAGCCACTGTGTGGTTGCTGTTTTACTCTGTTGATACTGTAACTGTTATTATTACTTGCAGTAACATCAGTTATTATTACTTGCAGTAACATCAGTTCGGAGAAGGCAAAGGCAAGCCACTCCAGTACTCTTGCCTGGAAAATCCCATGGATGGAGGAGCCTGATAGGCTGCAGTCCGTGGGGTCGCTAGGGGTCGGACACGACTGAGCGACTTCACTTTCACTTTTCACTTTCACACATTGGAGAAGGAAATGGCAACCCACTCCAGTGTTCTTGCCTGGAGAATCCCAGGGACGGGGGACCCTGGTGGGCTTCTGTCTATGGGGTCACACAGAGTCGGACACGACTGAAGTGACTTAGCAGCAGCAGCAGCAGCAACATCAGTTACCTGTGAAGTTCACAGTGTAATGGAAACAGCAGGGTACTTGATTTCATATCCTGTTCACATTTATTACCTCTGAGGCACAGAGTCCTGGGCTTGAATTCCAGGTCTACCACTTATTAGTAATCTGAACTCAAGCGGAATTTTGAAACTTGGTTTCCAGATTGCCTGAAGAAGGGAATGGCAACCCACTCCAGTATTCTTGCCTGGAGAATTTAATGGACAGAGGAGCCTGGTGGGCTGTAGTCCATGGGGTCTCAAAGAGTTGGACATGACTGAGCAACTAACACTTTCCTCATCTGACAGATGGATAATATAATAAATCCCACTTTGTATGTTCTTGTGAGATTAACAATACTATATATAAAGCACCTGGCACATAGAACGTGATTATTATTTCATATTATTTTAGTGTTATTTTCCCTTTTGAGCTGTTTTAGTTGTATAATTTAGTGGTGTAGGGTGAGGTAATTCTAGAGTGGTTTTTATCCCAGTGAACAATAATAAGACCACTTAGTGCTGTCCCAAGGAATAGAGAGAAAGAATAAGGGATGGGATACAACTTCATGGGATACTTTATTTAGCTTTTTGATAAAAGAAGAAGAGAAGGAAAAGACAGAGAAATCAATTATGTTTAATTTTGGTTTCAAAAGTTTCCTTCTTAGTCCAACATGTTTGGTTTCAAGCCATATGTTTGATGACACTAACAGAAGGAAGGAATAGAGATTCCAGACTTTTCTTTGCAGCAAATGGAAATATAGTATGAAGAATCATTTAATAGCAAGTCTTTGTCTTTCTCTATGGCATATTTGTTTTTTGTTGTTTAGTCCCTGAGCCGTGTCTGACTCTTTTGTGACCCCCGTGGACTGCTGCTCTCTAGTCTCCTCTGTCCATTGGATTTCCCAGGCAAGAACGCTAGAGTGGGTTGACATTTCCTTCTCCAATGGCATGTAATAAATATATTAATATATATGAATCTGAAATTTTTATTGGATGTTCAAATGTATAAACTATCAAATTACCTTCAAGTGTGAATGTGGTATACAAATAATATTTTAGAAAAATATTAAAAACAATATAAATATATATAAGCAGAGTTATAACAATTGTCCTTCTGATAGAGATGATTAAAAAAAACAACCTATAGGGGTGGGGTGAGGTGGAAAGTGGGAAGGAAGTTCAAGAGGGAGGGGACATATGTATACCTATGGCTGATTCATGTTGATATATGGCAGAAACCAACAAAATATTGTAAAGTAATTATCTGCCAATTAAAAAAATAATTTTTTTAAGTAAAAATAAAAAAGAGTATAGAGCTTTGTTTGATAACCCATCATGTCCATTTTGCTCCTAAAAATAGTAAATATTTTAAAATATAGAGTAATATTTATATTCCATAATAAAATTTTTAGTAAAATGGATATATATATATATATATATACACATATATATATGTATACAGGATTAAATGCTGTTACTTATTAATGCATTTAAGATAACAATGATAAATTCCTTAAATATCACCATGTATATAATTCTTTTTTCAAAAAAAATTGCAAAAAGAGTGGCATTGTTTTACTTTTTTTCCCCCTAATTTTTGGCCTTGCTGTGAAGTATGCAGAATCTTAGCTCCCCACCAAGGATCAAACCCGCACCCCCTACAGTGGAAGGGCAGAGTTTAACCAATGCACTGCCAAGGAAGTCCCTGTTTCACATTTTTAAATCTCATTAATATCTAACTTAATCAAACATTCTCATATCTTCCTATTTTATGAATGCAATATGTTGCTTTAGTAGAGTTTTATAAAGAAAAGCCAGTCTGAGATAAATATGTCACTATAAAAGTGAAGAGTAATAACATTTTGGTATGAGGATATTTTTCTTTGAAACAGTATTCAACAAGGAATAGTTTCTTAAAGGCTAGTTACAGCATGAAGTCTGAAAATAGATCAATGAACTTAAAAAAAATCATCTGGCTAGAACCATTATCATTTCAGAAATAAGTATCCTATGTAATTTGAGGTGACTAGCATAGTTATGTCTGGATTACTGTAATAAATATCTGTCAGAAGCAACAGTCATCATCTCAATAATCATATACATTTATTTTATTCATCAAGAACTTACACAAATATTCTGTATCAAAAAACTTACAAATGTCACAAGAGAGTTAAGTAATAGTCTACACAGGAGAAAAGGAAAATTCTGCCAAGGAAAACTCTAAAGAAATTTTTTTCCACATTACAATTTTTATTGGTATAGTTGATGGAGAAAGCCTGGTTTTGCCTTCCTTTTTAGGCTTCCCTGGTTGCTCACATGGTAAAGAATCTGCCAGCATTGCAGGAGACCTGGGTTCAATAGGTCAGGAACCGCTGAAGCCAGGTCAGGAACCGCTGGAGAAGGGAATGGCAACCCACTCCGGTATTCTTGCCTGTAGAATCCCATGGACAGAGGAGCCTGATGGACTACAGTCCACGGGGTCACAAGGAGCTGTATGTGCGTGTACGTGTGTGCGTGCGTGTAAAGTGACTTCCGTCATGTCCAACTCTCTGCGACTCTAGGGACTATAGCCTGCCAGGCTCCTCTGTCCATGGGGTTCTCCAGGCAGGAATACTGGAGTAGGTTGCCATGATGAGCAACTAACACTTTGGTGCTTAGTCTGAGAAGGAACACAAGAAACTAATTCTTAGGATTAAAAACTGCTTTCAAAATCTCAAATGTAAGCCACAAATAAGATTTTTTATATTTATTTTTATTTATTTACTTATTTGGCTGTGTCAGATATAACGTCGGATCTAGTTTCCTGACCAAGATTGAACCTGGGCCCCCTGCACTGGGAACTCAGAGTCTTCACCATTGGACCACCAAGGAAGTCCCACTGACAGGCTCTTTGATAAAAACTTTGAAGCTTAAAGAGAGGAGAAAGACAAGTATGTATTCTATGAAGTATCTCCAAAAATTCAGCAATGATAAACACACCATTTGTATACTTGAAAATACAGTTTTCATGTTTTGAATATTTATCCTGAGAGAAGTTTTGACTATTTTGTTCTAGAAGATTCAAAAATAAAATTTACACATATATAATATATATTATGTATATAGGACTATGGATATATTATGTACATCAGGAATTCCCCATATGATTAACATTCTGGACTGTCCAATGTCAAACAATGAGAAACCAAACATGACCACATCTGTTTTATAAAAAGAGCACTGAGAAGGAGCACTGGAAGAATGAATCACCAGTGCCTGTGTTTTCTGCTCAATGCTTTTGATAAGTTCAGTGGACAAATGTAAAAAGAGCAATGACTTTTTTGTTTCCAGACAGCCAGACCCTTCTCACTGGCTCACCACAGTTATACAAGTTGTTGTTTGGTCACTGAGCTGTGTCTGACTCTTTGGACTGCAGTATGCCAGGCTTCCCTGTCCTTCACTATCTCCAGGAGTTTGCTTAGGTTCATTTCTGTTGAGTCGGTGATGCTGTCCAGCCATCTCATCCTCTGTTGCACCCTTCTCTCCCGGCCCTCAGCGTCAGGGTCTTTTCCAATGAGTTGGCTCTTTGCATCAGGTAGCCAGTGTACTCGAGCTTCAGCATCAGTCCTTCCAATGAATATTCAGGGTTGATTTTCTTTAGGATTGACTGGTTTGATCTCCTTACAGTCCAAGAGACTCTCAAGAGTCTTCTCCAGCACTACAATTCAAAAGCATCTAATTCTTCAGTGCTCAGCCTTCTTTATGGTCCACACTCACATCTGTACACGACTACTGGAAAATACATGAAAGTGAAAGTGTTAGTCGCTCAGTCATGTCCGACTCTTTGCTATCCCATGGACTGTAGTCCACCAGGCTCCTCTGTCCATGGCATTCTCCAGGCAAGAATACTGGAGTGGGTAGCCATTCCCTTCTTTGGGGGATCCTCCCGACCCAGGGATCAACCCTGGGTCTCCTGTACTGCAGGTGGATTCTTTACCATCTGAGTCACCAGGGAAGCCCAGAAAAGTCATAGCTTTGACTATACAGACCTTTGTTGGCAAGGTGATGTTTGTTTTTTAATACGCTAAGTTTGTCATTCTCTTGACAAAACTCTATTAGCCTTTGCCCTGCTTCATTCCGTGCTCCAAGGCCAAATTTGCCAGTTACTCCAGGTGTTTCTTGACTTCCTACTTTTGCATTCCAGTCCCCTATAATGAAAAGGACATCTTTTTTGGGTGTTAGTTCTAAAAGGTCTTGTAGGTCTTCATAGAACCGATTAACTTCGGCTTCTTCAGCATTACTCGTTGGGGCATAGGCCTGGATTACTGTAATATTGAATGGTTTGCCTTGGAAGCGAACAGAAATCATCCTGTCATTTTTAAGATTGCATCCAAGTACTGCATTTCGGACTCTTTTGTTGACCATGATGGCTACTCCATTTCTTCTAAGGGATTCCTGCCCACAGTAGTAGATATAATGGTCGTCTGAGTTAAATTCACCCATTCCAGTCCATTTTAATTCACTGATTCCTAGAATGTCAACGTTCACTCTTGCCATCTCCTGTTTGACCACTTCCAATTTGCCTTGATTCATGGACCTAACATTCCAGGTTCCTATGCAATACTGCTCTTTACAGCACCGGACTTTGCTTCTATCACTGGTCACATCCACAACTGGGTATTGGTTTTGCTTTTGCTCCATCCCTTTATTCCTTCTATAGTTATTTCTCCACTGAGCTCCAGTAGCATACTGGGCACCTACTGACCTGGGGAATTCCTCATTCAGTATCCTATCATTTTGCCCTTTGATACTGTTCATGGGGTTCTCAAGGCAAGTATACTGAAGTGGTTTGCCATTCCCTTCTCCAGTGGACCACATTCGGCTGTGGTCCATGTGATCAGATTGGCTAGTTTCCTGTGATTATGATATCAGTCTGTCCGCCCTCTGGTGCCCCCTAGCAATACCTACCGTCTTATTTGGGTTTTCTTACCTTGGTCGTGGAAAATCTCTTCACAGCCGCTCCAGCAAAGTGCAGCCGCTGTACCTTACCTTGGGTGAGGGGTATCTCCTCGAGGCCGCCCCTCCTGACCTTGAACGCAGAGTAGCTCCTCTCGGCCCTCCTGCGCCCACGCAGCCACCGCCTGTTGAACGTGGGGTAGCTCCTCTCGGCCGCCGGCCCTGGCCTCAGGCGTGGGGTAGCTCCTCACGGCCGCACCTCTTTGCGTGGTTCGTTGTGCCGGGGCCGGCGTCATATGCACTGGTCATAGCAAACACCCTCTTCCAACAGCACAAGAGAAGACTCTACACATGGACATCACCAGATGGTCAACACCGAAATCAGATTGATTATATTCTTTGCAACCAAAGATGGAGAAGCTGTATACAGTTAGCGAAAACAAGACCAGGAGCTGACTGTGGCTCAGATCATGAACTCCTTATTGCGAAGTTCAGACTTAAATTGAAGAAAGTAGGGAAAACCACTAGACCATTCAGATATGACCTCAATCAAATCCCTTATGATTATACAGTGGAAGTGAGAAATAGATTTAAGGGACTAGATCTGATTGATAGAGTGCCTGATGAACTCTGGACGGAGGTTCGTGACATTGTAAAGGAGACAGGGACCAAGACCATCCCCATGGAAAAGAAATGCAAAAGAGCGAAATGGCTGTCTGAGGAGGCCTTACAAATAGCTGTGAAAAGAAGAGAGACGAAAAGCAAAGGAGAAAAGGAAAGATATAAGCATCTGAATGCAGAGTTCCAAAGAATAGCAAGGAGAGATAAGAAAGCCTTCCTCAGTGATCAATGCAAACAAATAGAGGAAAACAACAGAATAGGAAAAACAAGAGAGCTCTTCAAGAAAATTAGAGATTCCAAAGGAACATTTCATGCAAAGATGGGCTCGATAAAGGACAGAAATGGTATGGACCTAACAGAAGCAGAAGATATTAAGAAGAGGTGGCAGGAATACACAGAAGAACTGTACAAAAAAGATCTTCACGACCAAGATAGTCACGATAACGTGATCACTGACCTAGAGCCAGACATCTTGGAATGTGAAGTCAAGTGGGCCTTAGAAAGCATCACTACGAACAAAGCTAGTGGAGGTGATGGAATTCCAGTTGAGCTATTTCAAGTCTTGAAAGATGATGCTGTGAAAGTGCTGCACTCAATATGCCAGCAGATTTGGAAAACTCAGCAGTGGCCACAGGACTGGAAGAGGTCAGTCTTCATTCCAATCCCAAAGAAAGGCAATGCCAAAGAATGCTCAAACTACCGCACAATTGCACTCATCTCACACGCTAGTAAAGTCATGCTCAAAATTCTCCAAGCCAGGCTTCAGCAGTATGTAAACCGTGAACTCCCAGATGTTCAAGCAGGTTTTAGAAAAGGCAGAGGCACCAGAGATCAAATTGCCAACATCCGCTGGATCATGGAGAAAGCAAGAGAGTTTCAGAAAAACATCTATTTCTGCTTTATTGACTATGCCAAAGCCTTTGACTGTGTCGATCACAATAAACTGTGGAACATTCTGAAAGAGATGGGAATCCCAGACCACCTGACCTGCCTCTTGAGAAACCTGTATGCAGGTCAGGAAGCAACTGTTAGAACGGGACATGGAACAACAGACTGGTTCCAAATAGGAAAAGGTGTACGTCAAGGTTGTATATTGTCACCTTGCTTATTTAACTTATATGCAGAGTACATCATGAGGAACGCTGGGCTGGAAGAAGCACAAGCTGGAATCAAGATTGCTGGGAGAAATATCAATAACCTCAGATATGCAGATGACACTACCCTTATGGCAGAAAGTGAAGAGGAACTCAAAAGCCTCTTGATGAAAGTGAAAGAGGAGAGTGAAAAGGTTGGCTTGAAGCTCAACATTCAGAAAACAAAGATCATGGCATCTGGTCCCATCACTTCATGGGAAATAGATGGAAAAACAGTGGAAACAGTGTCAGACTTTGTTTTTTTGGGCTCCAAAATCACTGCAGATGCTGATTGCAGCCATGAAATTAAAAGACGCTTGCTCCTTGGAAGGAAAGTTATGACCAACCTTGATAGTATATTAAAAAGCAGAGACATTACTTTGCCAACCAAGGTCCGTCTAGTCAAGGCAATGGTTTTTCCCGTGGTCATGTATGGATGTGAGAGTTGGACTGTGAAGAAGGCTGACCGCCGAAGAATCGATGCTTTTGAACTGTGGTGTTGGAGAAGACTCTTGAGAGTCCCTTATACTGCAAGGAGATCCAACCAGTCCATTCTAGAGGAGATCAATCCTGGATGTTCATTGGAGGGACTGATGCTAAAGCTGAAACTGCAATACTTTGGCCACCTCATGCGACGAGTTGACTCACTGGAAAAGACTCTGATGCTGGGAAAGGTTGGGGGCGGGAGGAGAAGGGGACGACGGAGAATGAGATGGCTGGATGGCATCACCGACTCTGTGGACATGAGTTTGAGTGAACTTCGGGAGTTGGTGATGGACAGGGAGGCCTGGCGTGCTGTGATTCATGGGGTCGCGGAGAGTCGGACACGACTGAGTGACTAAACTGAACTGAACTGAAGTTTGTCATAGCTTTCCTTCCAAGGAGCAAATGTCTTATAATTTCATGGCTGTATTCACAATCCACGGTGATTTTGGAGTCCAGGAAAATAAAATCTGCCTCCGTTTCCACTTTTCCCCCTTCTATTTGCCATGAAGTGATGGGACTGGATGCCATGATCTTAGTTTTTGAACGTTGAGTTTTAAGCCAGCTTTTTCACCTTCCTCTTTCACCTTCATCAAGAGGCTCTTTAGTTCCTCTTTACTTTCTGCCATAAGAGTGGTATCATCTGCATATTTGAGGTTGATATTTCTGCCAGCAGTCTTGATTCCAGCTTGTGCTTCATCCAGTACTACATTCTAAGTATTTGAAGAAAGTCTGCAGTTGATGCTTTACTCCTCTCTGGTCTCTAAGTCACTTAGGACATTGCTTCTTAATATTCTGCATTCCAAAAAAATGCAGGTACACACAAGCTTACTAATTTTCACTTAACCAAATATATTTTAAAATAGGGGAAACACTTCACTTCTCACAACACAAACCTTAGTATTCATATTCACTAAAAATTTTATAATTACCAAACATGAGGATTGGGGATGTGTTTGCTTATTTGGCTGAGAACTACTAAATTTATTTTCTGAAAGAAAACCAGGCCTGAAGTACCATGTTACTGGAACATCTGAAACATGTTGAAAATAATGTAATATGTTCTTTTCATACCGTTACATTAAAATTTCATGTCTGTCTCACAACTTTAATGGATCTTTAACATATGCATGATTTTGTAGCATCATGCATTGGTCATTTGGAAGATAGTTCACTGAGCTATGTAGATCTTCCAAATGTTGGCACACTTCATTACACAATGTTGAAAAATCACATTTGCTAATGTTGCCACCAGTCTCATCAGAATTTTTGTGTTTGGGGAAGCTATCAAACTAACAGTGGTAGACACAGATTTTTCAAAATTCTATTTTTCGCTTGAAAGTTTGAATTTTATCATTGGCAACAAATATTGCCAGTTATTTTCATGGAAGTATCAGAATTACCTGGCTCATTTCCAAAAAAAACAAAAAACAGTCTGCCCGTTTTCAAGTCTAGAAAACCATAGTTCATCATCCAGCTATTCTTTCAAGGAAAGATGAGATTTCATTTAAAAACTTGACTAGTTTAGCATACAATTCAAATTATCACATGTGATTTCAAGATAACCACAATATATAAGTTAATAATTTGTATTGCTCTGTAAATGACTGCTTAAATGAAACAGGCTTTTTTTTTTTCTTTCAAGTGTGCAGTAGAGGAGATACAGTAACTTCTAGCAATTGGCGCCACAACCTTGATTAACGCTAATGTACTTAATTTAACCCACCATTTTTTTGGTACCATCAATGCAAATGTGAACACACTGAAAAAGTCAAATAATGCTTTAGTATTATTAATAAAATGCTTTGACCTTTTGGATACTCAGATATTTTTCAGGGACCACACTTTGAGAACTGATAATCTGGAATGTGAGCTCTGTGAAAACATTGAGTTTATTTTGTTCACTGTTATGTTTTTAACACTTTTGTATCTAGAATAACGCCTGACACACAATAGATGATTATAAATATTTCCTGAATTATTAAGAAAGCAAGGAAAGATGAGAGATTGATCCTTTGTGAAAAACAGAATAACAAAATATGTGTGTATATATTTTACTATATACAGCTCAATAATTAACCAACACTTGTCACAAAATGATATGATAATCTATTTTCATTATTGCCATTTCCTCTGAAGAGTCCACTTACTTCTAAATTATGAACAAAAGAAACTAAAGGACCTTTGTCAAGAAAGAAATGTAAAGTGTGTCCGAACCACAGAACAAATGCAATTTTTTTTCCATAGAAGCACAGAGCTGACATGCCGTTAGAAATCATTTAGCCTCACGCCTTCATTTTTAAAAATGAGAAAACTAAGCTGACTGTGGGGTTAAAAGACTGGCCCCAAATCATGGTTAGTGACGAGCCTAAAATATAGGCTGTTTCACATTTTCTCTTGCACATAGCAATAGCAGGAGTGGGGATGAGAAGTTAGAGAAGAACTTTGGTAAATTTTACATGTAGGAGACTGGTCAAGCAAGTTCAGAGGCAAAAACTCAAAGCCCTACACGGGTGGAAGAGGAACGGGAAATTAAAGGGTGGAATAGCTAAATGTACCTCCCCATCCAGCATCTTGCTCCTCCCCCAGACAGCTCGGGTCTGAGAAATGCAAAGGCTACCTGAGGACTCAAGCTAGTCCCATGAACTGTGGGCAGGAAAGGAGTCAGACTCTCAGAGGTGAGCAAAGAGGGCCCTGGAGCAGTCCTCTATAGTAAGAGAGATGGGGCCAGAGACTGGAAAAGCCCCTAAAGAATGTCTTTGACATTTTTCAGCAGGGAACTATTGGTATTTTGCATGGCATTGTCCTGCAATTGTCCTTACCCTCACCCACCAAATCCCTAAGTCACAGTGACCACTAAAAATGTCCTGCATGTTTCCAGAGGCCCACTGCTGCTGCTGCTGCTAAGTCACTTCAGTCGTGTCCGACTCTGTGTGACCCTATAGACGGAAGCCCACCAGGCTCCCCCGTCCCTGGGATTCTCCAGGCAAGAACACTGGAGTGGGTTGCCATTTCCTTCTCCAATGTGTGAAAGTGGAAAGTGAAAAGTGAAAGTGAAGTCGCTCAGTCGTGTCCGACCCTTAGCGACCCCACGGACTGCAGCCTACCAGGCTCCTCCATCCATGGGATTTTCTAGGCAATAGTACTGGAGTGGCTTGCCATTGCCTTCTCCGAGAGGCCCACTAGGGGGCTCCTATCAGCCCTGATTACCATTTCCCCCTTTACTTAAGCAATAACAGTCATCACTCTAGAATGAGTGCGAGTAGCCCAGAACGAAGAGAACAACCAAGATTCCTCATAGGATTTCAGCATCAAAGCTGAATTAGTAGGCTTTTCTTATAGGGAAGGTTTCCTGAAAGAGGAAACATTTTTTTTTTTTATTTGAGTTCTAAGTGCATAAACACTTGGGAGGACCCAGGATGTTTACATCATAAACCCAAACAGGCAGTATGAAGTTGGCTATGGAAAGGAAACAAAAAGAAAATCTGAGGGCAGGTGACTAGAATTTAGATGCTGATAGGTGCCTCAGGGGCTTCCCTGGTAGCTCAGATGGTAAAGAATCTGCCTGCAAGGCAGGAGTCCCAGGTTCAATCCCTGGGTCAGGAAGATCCCCTGGAGAAGGAAATGTCAGCCCAGCATTCTTTCCTGAAGAATCCCCATGGACAGAGGAGCCTGGTGGGCTGCAGTGCATGGGGACACAACTGAAGCAGCTAACACTCACGCTTGGCTGCCTAAGAAAAGATTGTGCCCTCTGTCCACTCTCCTCAGTCCACTGAGAAGACAAGAAATGCCCTGCAGGAATACGGAAGGACTTGAGGGTAGAGAGGATCCTCAGCTCGCTTCTAGCAGGCCTCCGTGGGTGACTAAGACGTTTCCCCACACCCTGCAGGACAGTGAGCATCCAGCAGTTTCCTGAGCTCCTCAAAGCACCCAGGAGTGGCTGAGAGAGGGATGGCAGAGCGGGAGGGGCCCTATGCTTGGCAGAGGTGGATGGAGACACGGGGCAGCAAAGCACGGGAGTTGGCAACCAGACCAGGGAGTCACCCAGCTCAGCAGATCCTGCACCAGGGGCCTCTGAGGTCAGAACAGCATGCAAATACCTGGGAAAGAGAAGGAAAATGGAGAGGGGGAGAAGCCCTGGATTGACTGAGTTTCATCTGTAAATTGCAAAGTTCACACAAAAGGTTAAGTTTTAGGCTTTTAAGTGGAAAGGAGACTTAGCAACTAAGTGCAGTAGTAAGGACAGAGTCCGAGAAATTCTCTCTCATTTTCTTTGCCAGTGTGGCATGCAGGATCTTAATTCCCCAGTCAGGAATGGAACCCATACGCCCTGCAGTGCAGTGCAGAGCCCCAACCACTGACATGCCAGTGAAGGCACCCCCCCACCCCCGCCAAGAAGTTTATTTTCAATACATTAATGAATATTCCAGAGACTAGCAAGGAGAGATAAGAAGGCCTTCTTAAATGAACAATGCAA
The DNA here is from genome assembly GCF_049115385.1 of Moschus berezovskii. NCBI lineage: Eukaryota > Metazoa > Chordata > Mammalia > Artiodactyla > Moschidae > Moschus > Moschus berezovskii. Next base: position 13,259,620 of record NC_142478.1, on the reverse strand, counting down.
AGATATTGAGGAAAACAATAGAATGAGAAAGACTAGCGATCTCTTCAAGAAAACTGGAGATATCAAGGGAACGTTTCATGCAAAGATGGGCACAATAAAGGAAAGAAATGGCAAGGGCCTAACAGAAGCAAAGGAGATTAAGAAGAGGTGGCAAGAATACACCAAAGAACTGTACAAAAATGTCTTAATGACCCGGATAACCACAATGACGTGGTCACTCACCTAGAGCCGGACATCCTGGAGTGTGAAGTCAAGTTGGCCTTACGAATCATTTACTATGATCAAAGGTAGTGAAGGGGAGGGAATTTCAGCTGAGCTATTTAAAATTCTAAAAGATGCTGCTGCTATAGTGCTCCTTGGAAGGAAAGTTATGACAAACCTAGACAAAGTAGACACATCACTTTGCCAACAAAGGTCCATATAGTCAAAGCTATGGTTTTTCCAGTAGTCCTGTACAGATGTGAGAATTGGATCATAAAAAAGGCTGAGTACTGAAGAATTGATGCTTTAGTACTGTGGTGCTGGAGAAGACTCTTGAGAGTCCCTTGAACTGCACAGAGCACAAACCAGTCAATCCTAAAGGAAGTCAGTCCTGGGTGTTCATTGAAAGGACTGACGCTGAAGGTGAAGCTCCAATATTTTGGCCATCTGATGGGAAGAGTGTACTTATTGGAAAAGGGGATGCTGGGAAAGATTGAAGGCAAAAGGAGAAGGGAGTGGCAGAGGATGAGATGGTTAGACAGCATCACCGATTCTGTCCATTCATGTCCATGCGTCAGTGAACATGAATTTGAGCAAACTCCAGGAGACAGTGGAGGACAGAGGAGCCTAGGGTGCTGCAGTCCATGGGATGGCAAAGAGTCAGACACAACTTAGCAACTTGACAATAGAAAGCCTTTTTAATTTCAGGATGTATCTAGGGGCCAAATAAGAGTTATTCAGTTTGTTTAGGGTTAATTATTTGTGTGGCTTTGATGACTGTATATTGGCAAACAAGTGCTCCTTTTACTCCTCTGTGATTGTAAATATCACTGAAGTATCCCCTACCTACATAGAGGGTACAGATCTGTTAATTTTGCCATTATCGATGGATGAGAGGCTTGAGCTGGAAGTTGTTCATTTTTAATCAGTGCAATATTTATTCTCTATTTTGTGCAAAGCTTAATTTTAAAATTAAGTGTTGGGACTTCCCTGGTGGTCCAGTGGCTAAGACTCTGAGCTTCCAGTGTCTAGGTTCAATCCCTGGTCAGGGAATTAGATCCCACATGCCACAACTAAGAGTTCAAATGTCAGAACAAAATACTTGGCACAGGTAAATTAAATAAGTAAATACCCTTTAAATTTTAAAAATAAATAAAATTAACTGTCATGAAGAAAACAAGCAACTTAGACTTTAGGATAGTTTTCTTGTAACACCCTTCAAAGCATTATAATTCCAAATTGAGAACCATAGTAAATTCAGGGAGAGAAATTCCACCTTAGGGGGGTTCAAGATGGGGAACACATGTACACCCAGGGCGGATTCATGTCAATGTATGGCAAAACCAACCAATATATTACTGTAAAGTAATTAGCCTCCAATAAAAAAAAAAAAGAAATTCCACCTTAGATTTGACTAAATATCTAGAAGCAAATGATTTTCTCTTTCTTCACACTCTTAGAGAGGTTTTTTATTGATGTCATCACCATTTTGATTTTTTTTATCTGATAGAAACACCCTGGTGGCTCAGCATTAAAGAATCTGCCTGCAATGCATCAAACGTGGTTCAGTCCCTGGGTTGGGAAGATCCCCTGGAGAAGGCAATAGCAACCCACTCCAGCATTCTTGCCTGGGAAATCCCATGGACAGAGGACCCTGGTGGGCAACAGTCCATGGGGTCGCACAGAGTTGGCCATGATTGAGTGACTGCTACTGCTAAGTCGCTTCAGTTGTGTCCAACTCTGTGCAACCCCATAGACAGCAGCCCACCATGCTCCTCTGTCCATGGGATTTTCCAGGCAAGAGTACTGGAGTGGGGTGCCATCGCCTTCTCCAACTGAGTGACTAAACAACAGCAAAAACAAATTTGGTATACAGACTCAACCCACCTATGCAGATGAACAAAATGGGGGGGCACTCTTAGCCTACTGCATACATTCACTCCGACTAAGCCTGGAGTTGATTTCCTTGTTTTGATCTTGGTAGAAGCTCACATTCTACATTAGGTAATTTCTACCTCTCTCTTTCTCTCCAGAAAACAAGAGAATTTTAGTTTGTTCTCGAAGAGTGCCAGATGAAAAAACTAACAAAGAAGAAGAAAGACTTAAGCTCATAAGCACATAATCAGATCTTCCTGCCTTTCATGCGGACTGTTGTTTGTAAATTCTGCTTTTATGTTCCAAAAGAACAAAGTGGCAATGTTCTCACACAATTCTAGTTTTGCAACAAAGTCTGGTGAAATGTCATGTTCTCAGTATTCAATATGTGGGTTTTTAAGGGCAGTCTCCTTGCCTTAATGTCAAAACCAAGTGATAAAACAAAGGAATGTGCTGAAGCCAGCCTATTTTATTGCATACCTGACACCTTTTGTGGTTGACCTTATTACTTAAATCATGAAAAAAATTGCAAGCTTGGCTTTCAGATCATTTCTGATCGCCTTGTGGTTTCTTCTACTACTTAGGAACTACGTATTCTGCTTTTCACTTGTTTGTTTTCCTTTTCAGTGAAAATGAGTTGGTAGATTGAATGGTACCTATGCTTCAGTTATGTAAAGAAGAGAGATGACTTCTTAAACTTCTGAATCATATTAATGTGTTATTGGGTGAAGATCTCTGAGGCTGAATAGAAAAGAAATGCAGTTATGAATGTAGAATTTCTTTTCCTTTGATCACTTCATTCCATAAGTAACAAGAAACACATGAAATGTAAAATTCTAAGAACTAACTTTTAAGCTCAACGTTTAAAAATCAAACTGTAAATTAGAAACTGGATATTAGTCACCGAGCTTGCCAAGCATCTTATTTCCTGCACTTGTAACTACTTTTTTCAAACAGGTTAAAAACTGATAAGAAGCTTAGGAAACTCTTATCAGTCATTGCAAAAAAAAAAAGGTTTAACCTGTTCTAATCTGGCAAGACTTAAAAGGCCTAAATTCCTTAAAGTATTAGGGGATTTATTTATTTTTTCTACTTGCTAAGTATGCAGTATAAGAATCATTTTTGTTACCATAAATTCAAATTTAAAGATCTTCTTATTTATGATATACTGTATGAATGCATCTAGAGGCTATAAAAGAAACGGTTGCTTAAGCTGATACAGTAGAATGTGCAGGAAGTGCTGATTAGAATTTGCACATTTGCTCTGAGTTTGTGAATTCCAAGCAGGTTTGCTAATAGGCAGTAGCAGCCCTTCCATGGCTGCGTAGATCTAGCTCAAGCTCACGGCCACCACCTGTGTCTGTTTCCTATGGATGACTCCCTTTGATATTTTGGTGCATATCCTTACTGTCTTTTTCTTTCTTTTCATATACATTTTTTAATTTGCAAAGTTAATCTCAGACTGTACTGTTAGTTCATAATCTTTTTTCATTAATAGTGTGTTACTAATTTAAAATATATACATATGGTCAGGGATTTCCTGGTGGTCCTGAGGTTAAGGGTCCACCTTGAACTGTAAGCGACGGAGGTTCGATTCCTGGTCGGAGAACTCAGATCGCACCTGCTGTGGAGTAACTAATTGAGCCCGGGTGCCACAACGAAAGACCCTGCAGTGAAAGATCCCACATGACACAGCAGAGACCCCATGTGCCTCAGCTACAACCCGACACAACCAAATAACTGATGAAGAGATAAATTTAAAAATTTAAAAGATAAGGTCGACCATGCCAGCTAATCCATCACTTGCTATAATGTAATTGATTAGGCTACACTTGACCCTTGACTAACACAGATTTGAATCGTGCAGGTTCACTTATATGCAGAATTTTTCAAACGATAAGTACCTGATCCACCGTTGGTTGAATCTGAGGATACCCAACTGTGGATACAGAGGAACTGTGGATATGGAGGAACCCCGTGAGAGGAGGGTCAGCGGTAGGTTTTATTCGGATTTTCTACTGCAAGGAGGGTCAGCAACCCTAACCCCATAATTAGTCAAGGTCAACTGTACTTTCCTATTGTTAACCATTTAAACTATTTCCAATTTTTACCTAGTGTAACTATTGTTGTGACTAGCATTCTTGAACATTTATCTTTGGGCATATCCTATTATTTCCTGCAGACAAATTACTAAGGGTAATATTGTTGGGTCAAAAGGCAAATAGTTTTAAATAATCACATGTAGATGGCTGGATGGCATCACCAGCTCGATGGACATGAGTTTGAGAACTCCGGGAGTTGGTGATAGACAGGGAGGCCTGGCGTTCTGTGATTCATGGGGTCGCAAAGAGTCGGACACGACTGAGCGACTGAACTGAACTGAACTGAATATTACCACCCTAAGATAACCCCTGCCAACAATTTGATGCATATTTATACAGTCTTTAAAAAAAATGAATATGTATGTGCAGGAAAACATATATAGTTTTTGAAAAGTTGTTACTGTGTTCTGTATGGGAGGGGACCTACTGAAGAATTTTAAGCAGAGGGGAAAGATACGACCTGATTTTTTTTTTTTTCTTCTTTTGGTCACTCCATGTGGCTTGCAGAATCTTAATCCTCTGACCCCGGATTGAACCCCAGCCCTGGCAGTGAAAGCACTGAGACCTAACCACTGGACCACCAGGGAATTCCTGCTTTTCTCTTTAGAAGGAGCAATCTGGCTGACCTGTTGAAGACAGACTATCAGTGAGCCAAAGCAGAGGCAGAACCCAGGTGGTCTGTGGCAGTGACCCTGGAGAGAGGTCACAGTGCTTGCAGCAGGGGGCAGCACTGGGGGAGTGAACGGTGGTCAGATTCTGGATCTCTCTGCAGGAACACAGATGGTATGTGGAGGACGAGAGAAAGAAAGCAGTGCAGATGATTAACTCCGCGTTCTGGCAGCCTGAACACTTGGAAGGATGGTGTAGACATTGAGTGACAGGGGAAAGGCGTGGGGAGAGGCAAGAACAGGAATCCGTTTGGAGAGAGTGAGTTTGAGATGTCTAGTACATAGCCAGGAGGAGAGGTCCAGTAGGCTGTTGAGTCTGAATCTGGAGTTCTAGGGTGAGCAGGTGCTGAAAATATATATTGGGAATCATTGGAACATAGATGATATTAAAAGCCAGGAGAGTGGGTGAGGTGATCAAGGGAGTGAGGATGGACCAAGAGAAGAGGAAATACAGACTGGCGAAGGGGAGTGGGACAGCATGGGAGCCCTTCTTCTGCAGTGGGCACTTTTCTACATGCTTTACAGAGATTACAGGGTGACACATTTAATCTCAAAATAAAAAAAAAACCTCAGCGAACGGGTACAATTATTATCCCCATTTTACAGAAGAGGAATGTTGAGGTCCAGAAAGATTGAGTCAGTAAATCAATAACTATTTCCTATTATGATCTGATGAAATAGGTTTTAATTACCTTTTTTTAAAATAATGCAAACATTTTGAAATAAATCTTGTGAACTTTTTCTACACAGGCTTTATTCATCATGTCTCAAAAATCTTAGCAATTATATATTCCAGTTATACTTTAAAGAATCAGCATGACTAATCTGTTCAAAGGTGATTTTCTTTCCATTCTTCCCGGCTGACAACATATTCTAGAGTGGAATATTGAGGAGAGACTGAATTTTTTAAAAAAAATCTTCTGTTCAAAGAGGAGAGTCATTTTTAGTGTCCAGTATTTCTTTCTCTGTTTTTGTTTTGTTATTAATATTTGGCTGCACCTTGTAGCATACAGGATCCTAGTTCTCCCACCAGGCATCAAACCCAGGCCTCCTGCACTGGAGTAGAATCCCAACCACTGGACTACCAGGGAAGTCCCAGTGCTCAATATTTCTTAAGGATATTTTCTTTGCTTTTATGTGTTTCTCCTCAAGGATCAGGCATTCCCTAATTATATTTGAAGATGGGAGAGGCAGGTTGATAAAGGAAAATTGTCATCATTCCTACCACCTCACCTCAACATATTCAGAATAGCTCAATGGGACAGTTTCTAAGGCCACTGTTACTTTTCACAGAAATGTGCAAAAGACAGGGAAAAACACTGTGGTGGGTTAATCATTACAGAAGTTTCCAGAAAAAGTATTTGAAAATTTCCCCAGCTATCCTGGAGAATCTTACATCTCAGAACGAGGATGCAGATGAATGAACTTGCAGTATGATTTTCTACCTTCTCCTCTTCTTTGGGAAAAGCATTATTGTGAATGGGGAGGTGGGCAGGAGAACTTGTAAGATAGCTTTTCAAACAGATCAATTTTAGGCAAAAGACCAAATGGAAATTGGGGATCTGGAAATAAAATTTTCCCTGCCAAAAGTAATTTTGGGGAAATTTTTACATACTTTTGGGGCTCCTGTAAGTCAAGTTGAAGACGATTGTCTTAAATAATTCTAGTAGGGGGATTTCCCTGGTGGACCCATGGCTAAGACTTTGCACTCCCAGTGCGGGGGGCCTGGGTTTCATCCCTGGTCAGGGAACCAGTCCCCATATGACATAACTTAGAGTTCCCATGCCACAATTAAGACCGGCCACAGCCAAATAAATGAATACTTTAAAACATAATAACTCCAACAGGAAAGCAAAAGCAATATCTTCAAAAAACCAGGAGTGGCTGCAGATGCATTCCTCTACTGTGCCAAAAATATGAGATAATGGATAGATGTGTACATTTATCTAAATACCAGTGAGCAGTATGTTATTTAATCACAACCCTTAACTAGCAATATCTGAAAAAGCAGATCCAGAATGAGCTTAGAGATGTGAAAAATAGCAGAAAAACAAAAAGGGTCCTTTTAAGGTCATGTTCATAGCAAGAACAAAAACATGAAGACTCTGGGGAAAGATGATGTAATGTGAAAAAGATAACAAAGAAGCAGAACTAACAAAACTCTCTTTTTCTCCATTCTTCTCTCAATAATTACCTTCAGATGGAAGGAGGAAAACGAGTTATGGCAGGACAGAACCAAAATGCAGGAAAGGTAAGAAATAGGAGATCTTCTAAAAATTTATTTTAATGAGTTTGTTTTTATTCCCAGATAAATTGTATCCTGAGATATTTAGAGAACTTTTAATTGTAATCATGCAACCATGGTTAACAATCTTAGAAAATAATTTCATGAACAGAAAGTCAGCATACATTCATTAAGAATAAATACTGGAACTTCCCTGATGGTCCACTGGCTAAGAATCACCGTGCAATGGAGGGAACTCAGGTTTAATCCCTCTTTGGGGAACTAAGATTCCACATGCCACAACTAAGAGTTTGCATGTTAATTATGGAAGCCTGCATGCCACGACTGAGACCCTAGACAACTACATACATAAATAAAACAAAAAAAAAAACCACAAAACAAAAATCAATACTGTCAACCTAAACTTATATCTTGGAACTCACTGCTCAAGAAAAAACGTTTGTATTTTTTTCATTTAATATTATATTGGAGCAGTTCTCCAGTTCAGTTCAGTTCAGTTGCTCAGTCCTGTCCGACTCTTTGCGATCCCATGAATCATAGCACGCCAGGCCTCCCAGTCCATCACCAACTCCCGGGGTTCACTCAAACTCATGTCCATCCAGTCAGTGATGCCATCCAGCCATCTCATTCTCTGTCATCCCCGTCTCCTCCCGCCCCCCAATCCCTCCCAGCATCAGAGTCTTTTCCAGTGAGTCAACTCGTCGCATGAGGTGGCCAAAGTATTGCCGTTTCAGCTTTAGCATCAGTCCTTCCAATGAACACCCAGGATTGATCTCCTTTAGAATGGACTGGTTGGACCTCCTTGTAGTCCAAGGGACTCTCAAGAGTCTTCTCCAGCACCACAGTTCAAAAGCATCAATTCTTCGGCGATCAGCTTTCTTTACAGTCCAACTCTCACATCCATACATGACCACGGGAAAAACCATAGCCTTGACTAGATGGACCTTGGTTGGCAAAGTAATGTCTCTGCTTTTTAATATGCTATCTAGGTTGGTCATAACTTTCCTTCCAAGAAGTAAGAGTCTTTTAATTTCCTGGCTGCAATCAGCATCTGCAATATTCCTCATTAAACATTCTTCTGTACCACAATTCTAAATAGGTACATAGTGCTCAATTATATGAATATACCTTAAATTATATAACCAATCCCCTGTGGCCCATTGTTTCACATTTTTAGCTTTTAAAAACTGTGCTGGGGTCATGATGATTTTATATAAAACTTTGTAAGTTATTTTTTTAATTTTGGGTCAGATTTCCAGAAAAAGAATAAATGAATCAAAGGGTTTCCTATTTCAAAGGCCTTGTTTTTATTACCAAAATTTCATCCAGAAAGAAGAACCTATTTATTTTCTCAACAACAATATATGAATGCCTATTTTTCCAACCCATAGCATTACTGGAAGATTTTGATAGAAAAGAAAAATTGGGGGTTATTTTCTAATTGTGGCAAAATATACAAAACATAAAATTTACCACTGAAACCATTTTTAAGTGTACAACTCAGTAGCATTGAGAGCATTCACAATGTTGCTCAACCATCATCACCATTTCCAGAATTCTGTCATCATCCCAAACAAATCTCTGTACCCATTAAATAAAGAAAACTTTAATTTTTTTGAAAATTGGCCTTCTCTTGCATATACTATTCAATCCTATTAGCGACGTTCTTCCCCCTCCCTAAGATCTTGGAATTCTTCCATGTTAGAATCGGACAGGCTATACCATGGTAACAGTCAACTCCCAAATCTTGTTGCTGACCCCACAAGAGTTTATTTCTGACACAAGTTACCTAATCTATGCAAGTCAATGAGTGTATCTGCTTCTCATAGTCTCTCAGAGGTTCAGGCTAATGGAGGCCCAGTCATCTCATTGCTTCGCATTTTGGAATATGGGGACTTCGTGGTTATCAAGGCAGAGCAATAAAGTGCAGTGGAGCCTTGCACCAGGAATTAGATGCTCCAATAGATAACTGGGCTTCCCTGGTGGCTCAGTCGGTAAAGGATTCACCTGCAATGCAGGAGACCAGAATTCTATCCCCATGTTGGGAAGATCCCCTGAGGAGGAAATGGCAATCCACTCCAGTATTCTTGCTGGAACTATCCCATGGACAGAGGAGCCTGGAAGACTACAGTCCATGGGGTTGCAAAAAGAGTGGGACACAACTTCGCAAGTAAACAACTTCTAGCTTAGCCAGATAACCAATTCCAAGTGCCCTATAATTTCCCTGAAGGTCCATTGTCTTCTACTGCCAATGTAGGTAACTACTGTTCTTCCTGGGTTTCAAAAAAACAAAACAAAACAAAAACAAACCCTGATTTTGGCAACTTAAGCAAAGTATGTGGGGTGCTAAAGGAAGACTGAAGAACCATCCTGGGAATAAGAAGCTGGGTAGCCTGCCAGGCAGCAGGTCTCTTTCGACACTCTTGGCTGGACAGACAATAAAGCTAGTCTAGGCTCAAGAGTCAAAATCCTGGGAAAGAGAATGTGGTTGGCTGAGAGTAGTCACGTGCCCAGCCTTTGGCAGTGGCAGGCCTGAGAGGAGGGATTAGCAGAAGGAGCCTCCACAGCTCTGTTTGTGTTTCCTGGTGTGAAGTAGGCACATGTATTCTACTGAGATGCCATGTTTTGTGGGAAAATGATCACCCAGGTGGAAATCAGAGTGCTCTGGGGAAGTGGGAGTGAAGGCAGCCTTCCAGAGTCCACTACCGAGATAAAAAACGTGATCATATCAGTGGCATCAAGGCCCAGGAACACATGAGTCTGCTGAGCTGATATCTGCTGATTTAATATTTTCTATTATTAGATTGATTCCTTCTTTTCCTCTGCAACAAATAGCCCTAAGTGTGTATATCTAAAAGAGTTATTTTGAGATTTCCCTGGCAGTCCAGTAGGTTGACTCTTTGCTTCCACTGCAGGGGGCACAGATTCAATCTCTGGTCAGGGAACTAAGATCTGCATGCCACATGGCAGAGCCAAAATAAATCTTTTTTCCCCTTGGGACAAATTGCCAAGTCTGGAATCATTGCATCGGAAGACATGAATATTTATATGTTCTCATTTTTTATTTTATTGAAGTGCCATGGACTCTGAGAATATGCCCCTATTCATGGCAGATCAGCTTTATAGTGACAGAGTAACTGCTTGGTTGAAGGTCACCCTGCGGAAAACTCTCTCTGGGTCATGCCAGGATCACTTGGGCTAGTGGGGAGAAACATACTCTTTAGAGCTCTTCTCCTTCCTTCCACATTTTTTTTTATAACCATTACTCTCTGGATAAAAGATACTGCAAGGCCACTGGCATGGGTCATTTAACCCACATGTTATAGGAAATAGGGCAGCATTTGCCTGAGGGGCCCAAGGGCAGTGGGAGTGTCTCCTGATATTGCATCAGCAAATGCAAGATGGTGTACCCAGCTCCCTTTTCTCCACACCAGGCCTCTCCAGAAGCTAGGGCAGGGGAAACAATGATTACACAAAGGCAGGGCATGCCACCTGGGGAGGGTACTGCCTGTGTGCCTTGACCCGGGTCTCTGAGCCCGCCCGGTTCTTCTAACTCCAATCTTGAAAAGATAATTGTCCCAGATTTCTTCAGAGGATTTTAACTCACATGTGACAGAATTGGAAAATCCCTCTCCCTTCCCTGCCAACACACTAATTTCCAGTTCCCCCACCCCAGCTTCACTGGGAACACCATTTCTCAGCCAAACCACCATGCTGCCTGGGCCAAGCAGCAGGGTACTTTTTTTGGTAATTGCCCGCGGGTCAGCTCGAGCACGTTAGATTGTAAACATCTTGAGATTAGAGACTGTCTGGCTTTAGTACTCCTTGCAGGACTCTCCACAGCGCATTTCCCACTCCAGGTTGTTGCTGTTCAGTTTCTCAGTCGTGTCCGACTCTCTGCAGCTCCATGGACTGCAGCACCCCAGGCTTCCCTGTCCTTCACTGTCTCCCAGAGTTTGGCTCAAACTCACGTCCACTGAGTCGGTGATGCCATCCAACCATCTCATTCTCTGCCGCCCCCTTCTCCTCCTGCCCTCAGTCTTTCGAATGAGGAAAGATGCTTTTTCCAAAGCATCGGGGTCTTTTTGCAATGAGTCAGCTCTTCACATCAGGTGGCCAAGGTATTGGCGCTTCAGCTTCAGCATCAGTCCTTGCGATGAATATTCAGGGTTGATTTCCTTTAGGGCTGACTGGTTCGATCTCTTTGCAGTCCAAGGGACTCTCAAGAGTATTCTCCAGCACCACAGTTCAAATCAATATTTGCTGATTGAATATCCTTAGTTAAGTCGAGTCGTTCTAGAACTTCCTTGGGATTCTAAACTCTTCCAAGTTACGATGTCTAGGAGTGTTGGGAAAAGTGAACTCTTCCTAGAAGCAATCAGGGAACCCTGGAGGGGTTCTGAAACACAGGCCTAATGTTGTTGAGTGAAGAAGAGAGCCTGGTGCAGGAGCCAATGGGAAGGGCCTTCGTGCCATCTTGGGGTGGTTGTATCTCAGCCCACGGTGCTTCAGCCCCACAGCCTCTTTCAGTTTCCTGTGGCCAAAGTATTGGAGCTTCAGTTTTAGCATCAGTCCTTGCAATGAATATTCTGGGTTGATTTCGTTTAGGACTGATTGGTTTGATCTCCTTGCAGTCCATGGGACTCTCAAGGGTCTTCTCCAGCACCAGTTCAAATCAATATTTGCTGACTATCTTTCCCTGGGGATGCTTCTTCCCTCTGCAGATCACATCCATTTCATGTCTACCCATTAACCTCATCCCGCAGTTGTCAGTCCAATCATCAGTTCCTCAGTACCGTCTCAGAATAGGCCAAGTTACCCTGTTTGACACCTGTGCATCTCGTCCTCAGCACTTATCAGGATTTTCATTAAGTGTTTATATTTGTGTTTGTAATTATTTGATCCATGCTTTCTCTCTGACTGGAGACTGCTGCTCCATGAGGGCATGGATTGTACTTCTTGTGTTCACTGCTGTCTTCCTGGCTCTAGCATATTTCCCAGCATATAAGGGAAGGACAGTTACTACTAAAGGCAGGGGTAACAATTTTTCTGTACCGTGTGGGTTTACCAGGTGCAATCCTGGAAGATACAGAGTGTATTAGTTAGGGTTCTCTAGAGAAGCATAATCAACTAATAGAAGATAAGATATATCTATGTCTATTCACAGGATTCCCTGGTGGCTCAGCAGTAAAGAATCTGCCTGCCAATGCAGGACTTACCGGTTCCATCCCTGGGTCAGAAAGAGCCCCTGGGGGACAAAATGGCTACCCACTCCAGTATTCTTGCTGGAAAATTTCCATGGACAAAGGAGCCTGGAGGGTTACAGTCCATGGGGTTGCAGAGTCAAACAAGACTTAGTGACTAAACAACAAATATCTATGGATCAACAGATATCACTATATTAATATCAGTGTATTGGTATAGAGGGGCTTCCCTAGGGGTTCAGCACTAAAGACTATGCCCTTGTAATGCAGGAGACACAGAAGACATGGGTTTGATTTCTGGGTTGGGAAGATCCCCTGGAGGAGGGCATGGCAACCCAGTCCAGTATTCTTGCCTGGAGAATCCCATGGACAGAGGAGCCTGATGGGCTACAGTCCATAGAGTTGCAAAGAGTCAGACATGACTGAAATGACTGAGCACTGCTCAGTATAGATATAGATATATATGGAGAAAGGGAGAGGGCGAGGACAACACGCTGATTGGTTGTGATTTACTATAGGAATTGGCTCATGCAGTAATTATGGAGGTCAAGAAATCTCACAATCTTCCACTTGCAGGCTGAAGACCCAGGAAAGCCTAGGTGTGAACCCCAGTCCAAGTGTGAAGCCGGAGAACAAGGAGCATCAGTGTCCGAGGCCAGAGGAGGATGGAGGTCTCAGCTCGAGAAGGAAGAGAAGGTATTTAGCCTTCCTCTGCCTCTTGTGCTCAGCCCCTCAGTGGGTTGGATGACGCCCACCTGTACCAGTGAGAGCCAATGTCACACTCAGAAGTGATGTTTGCCGGCTCTCTGGGAAGCCCTCAGCCCAGCCAAGTTGACACACAGGATAGCCATCACACAGAGATCCTGGCTGGACTCTCGGCAGAGCTTATGCAACGTGCTGCTCTCAGAATAGAATTTCTCAAATTGCATTACCCGCAGTGCTAGTTGACGAGCTCTCAGTAGGGTTCTGTGACGAAAAAAGTTCTTTCAGAAATACAGATGTAATGAAAATACCAAGCACATTTGCTGCTGCTGCTGCTAAGTCGCTTCAGTCATGTCCGACTCTGTGCAACCCCATAGACAGCAGCAGACCAGGCTCCGCCGTCCACACATTTAGACAGCTATTATTCCGTGATGACTTCTGTTTAAGAAAACATACACTCCAAACTGCTCACATTGGTTACGTATGGGAAGAAGGTCTATCACTTTTCCTTCATTATGCTTTATTGTTTTTTTTTTTTTTGTCGGGAATGCACGTTACAAAATTTACCATTTTAGCCATTTTTAAGTGTACATTTCAGGGTACATGTCAATAGACGAAGCATTTTCATATTATTGGGCAACCAATGGCAAGCCACTCCAGTACTCTTGCCTAGAAAATCCCATGGATGGAGGAGCCTGGTAGGCTGCAGTCCGTGGGGTCGCTGGGGGTCGGACACGACTGAGCGACTTCACTTTCACACGTTGGAGAAGGAAATGGCAACCCACTCCAGTGTTCTTGCCTGGAGAATCCCAGGGACGGGGGAGCCTGGTGGGCTTCCGTCTGTGGGGTCGCACAGAGTCGGACACGACTGAAGTGACTCAGCAGCAGCAGCAGCATTGCCCTTATATTTTGTAGATTACTAGTTCACAACATTCATTGTGTACTATCCTCATATCTTGGTGAATTAACCCACCCCCAACTCAAAGGGTGGCCTCTGGGTTGTCTGAAGCTACTTGGAATTGCTCCCACATTTGCCCAGTGGTTAGCTGAAGGACAAGCCTGCAGGTTTGCTTTTGTAAAACGTTCATTTATTTTTTCGGCTTTGTCAGGTCTTAGCTGTGGCACACAGGATTTTTGCTGTGTCCGGTGGGATCCTTCGTTGTGGGCACAGACTCTGGGATCTCTGTTGTGCCGGGTGGGATCGCTCGTTGCGCGCACAGACTCCGGGATCTCTGTCGTGCCGGGTGGGATCGCTCGTTGCGCGCACAGACTCCGGGATCTCTGTCGTGTTCGGTGGGATCGCTCGTTGTGCGCACAGACTCGGGATCTCTGTTGTGTTCGGTGGGATCGCTCGTTGCGCGCACAGACTCTCCAGTTGTGGTGCTCAGGCTCCATAGTTGTGACGCATGTGCCTAGTTGCGCCACGCCAACCACCCCCACCCCCTTGCCGGGACATGTGGGCTCCCGGTTCCCCTACCCGGGATCGAACCCTTGTTCCCTGCACGGCACGGCGGACTCTTAACCCCTGGACCACCAGCAAGCCGCTTGGCCTACCCGTTTAAGTGAGCGAGGCTTGGCAGGCTCCTAAACTTGTTCAATGTCCAGATTGAAGTGGTTACCATCAGTCAGTTTAGTCGCTCAGTCGTGTCCGACTCTTAGCGACCCCATGAATCACAGCACCCAGGCCTCACTGTCTATCACCAACTCCCGGAGTTCACTCAAACTCATGTCCACAGAGTCGGTGATGCCATCCAGCCATCTCATTCTCTGTTGTCCCCTTCTCCTCCCGCCCCCAACCTTTCCCAGCATCAGAGTCTTTTCCAGTGAGTCAACTCGTCGCATGAGGTGGCCAAAGTATTGCAGTTTCAGCCTCAGCATCAGTGCTTCCAATGAACACCCAGGATTGATCTCCCTTAGAATGGACTGGTTGGATCTCCTTGCAGTACAAGGGACTCTCAAGAATCTTCTCCAACACCACAGTTCAAAAGCATCAATTTTTCGACTATCAGCTTTCTTCACAGTCCAACTCTCACATCCATACATGACCACAAGAAAAACCATAGCCGTGACTAGACGGACCTTGGTTGGCAAAGTAATGTCTCTGCTTTTTAATATACTATCAAGGTTGGTCATAACTTTCCTTCCAAGGAGTAAGCGTCTTTTAATTTCATGGCTGCAATCAGCATCTGCAGTGATTTTGGAGCCCCCAAAAATAGTCTGACACTGTTTCCACTGTTTTTCCATCTATTTCCCATGAAGTGATGGGACCAGATGCCATGATCTTTGTTTTCTGAATGTTGAGCTTCAAGCCAACCTTTTCACTCTCCTCTTTCACTTTCATCAAGAGGCTTTTGAGTTCCTCTTCACTTTCTGCCATAAGGGTGGTGTCATCTGCATATCTGAGGTTATTGATATTTCTCCCGGCCATCTTGATTCCAGCTTGTGCTTCCTCCAGCCCAGCGTTCCTCATGATGTACTCTGCATATAAGTTAAATAAGCAGGGTGACAATATACAGCCTTGATGTACTCCTTTTCCTATTTGGAACCAGTCTGTTGTTCCATAGGTAGCATCTTTCTAGCACTGGAAGGGATACTATTTTATAGGTAAGTCTGGAAACTTTGAGGCCATTTGGTTCTCATGAAGGAAGCTTTCTGGAGATCGAAGGTAACACCAAGAAGGGAGAAGAGCTGAGAGAATCATACAAAAATAAAGTTGGAGTGGTGACAACTTCAGAAGCCCATACCCTACTTCTCCAGGGAGGTTTTCAGTGTTATGATCCAATAATTTCTTGTTTATTTTTGCATTTTCCCTCCTTAATACTTGTGAGAGAAACGAGCCTAATACAGCTTGGAAGACACTCAAGAGATTAATATTCTGTTTCTTCTCATCATATCATTTATGTTTCGCCATAGCTATAATTTATGTACCTCACCGACAAAAGTGTCAGCCTGAGCCAGAGGCTCCTAGATTCCTGCTCAAAATTGATTGTCTGTTTGTAAGAAAATTCAGATTTCATTTAGGGTGGCAGTGTACCTGGACAAAAGACCACACTTTCCATTTTACCTTGGAGGGAAGTGTGGTCATGTGATTAAGCTCTGGCCAGTGAGATAAAAAGCAGAATGTCATCTAAGACCTGCAGGAAGGCTGAGAAAAGAGGCTGATTCAGCTGGGGGAGGTGTTGGGGGGGGAGCTTTATCTTTTCCCTTCCTCCTTCACAACAGGAACTCTAGGAAACTGGGGACTATGGAATCAGGTTAGAGTGTTTACTCATGGATGAAAGAGAGACATAAATTTCTTATTAATTAAATCACTGTTACTTTGGATTTTCTGTTACAATGTATCTGAACCTAACTGACTCACTGCCTGAAACATATTCCAAGATTCAGGAGAAGCCATATTTGACTTTACAGGTAGCAACTTTGTGACTTATCAGGGAGACAATACTGTATGTAGCGGAACCTACCGAACCTACATAAAAGGAAAGTTTCGAGGAACCTGCATAAAGGGAAGGTTTCATCTGAGTTAACCTCTGTTTTATCTAGACAGAGGAACCTGACCGACTTTCATTGATTCAAATCCTTAACTCGGGAGTTCCCTTGTGGTCCGGTGGTTAGACTCCACATTCCCAATGCAGAGGCTAGATCCCACATGCCGCAATTGAGTTCAAACGCCTCAACGAAAGATCCTGCATACAGCAATCAAGACCCAGTGCAGTTAAATAAATAAATAAGACTTCCCTGGTGGCCTAGTGGCTAAGACTCTTCGCTCCCGTTGTAGGGGGCCTTGGTTCGATCCCTGGTAAGGGAGCTAGATCCCACACACCACAAATAAATATCCTGCATGTTACAATTTAGACCTAGCATCGTCAAAATAAATAAAGTTTTAAAAAATTTTAAAAAAAGATAAAATTCTTAATTCTTCCAGGCAGTGAGTGAAGCATAAAAACGCCCACCTGAGATATGTACTTGAGTATCTCTCAGGCACCTAATGGGCCTGAAATTGAAACTGATTTTGCCCATCCCAGTTACCACTACCACATGAACTATCTCTGGTTTTCCTTGCAGTCCATGTTCAGTAGCGTTCATAGCCGTCCACCTAACTCATGATGCCAGGAGCCTGGGGCCTTCTTTGTCACTTTCGTCCTCATGTCTATATTTAGGCTGCTGTCAAGTCCCAGTGTGCTGTGTGCTAAGTTGCTTCAGTCGTGTCCAACTCTTTGCAAGGACTCTAGCCCGCCAGGCTCCTCTGTCCGTGGGATTCTCCAGGCAAGAATACTGGAATGGGTTGTCATGCTCTCCCCCAGGGGATCTTCCTGACCCTGAGTCTCTTATGTCTGCTGCATTGGCAGGTGGGTCTTTATCACAAGTGCCACCTGGGAAGCCCTATGAAGTCTCAGAATCTCCCTCTAAAATACATTTTGATCTAATGCTCTCTGTCTCCACTGTCACATGGGAGACAGCTCTACCATTTCTTGCCCAGACAAAAGCTTTCCCTCTGGATTCCCATTCCCCACATGGCACCCGGAGAGGAAACCGAAACAAGTTCACATTACCACCATGCTGAAAACTCTTCATAGGCTTCCCATAGCATTAGGATATAATCCTGAATCCTATTGGTGATGAAAATAATCAATACACGATCTACAGTAGGAAAAGAAAAGAGTTTTGTTTGAGCCAAACTGAAGACTATAGCCCAGAAGACAGCCTCTCAGATAGCTCTGAGGAACTGCTCCAAAGAAGCATGATGTTCAGCACAGTTTTATGTCTTGTCAGAACAAAGAACATCAAATAAGTCAGGGATACAGTCTTTCAAGGTCTCAAGAAAAATGAAACAAACCAGATCAGCACGAACTCAATGAGTCAGTATGGCCTTGGCCTGGGAAGGGAGTCATCATCGCAGGAGTACCAGCACAGGAGTCCCAGAAAGGGAGGCGGTGAATCTTGATTTTTCTTTGGCTGTGCCGCCGAGGCATGTTGGATTTTAGTTTCTTGACCAGGAATCATCCCCTGCATCCTTGAGTTGGAAGCACAGTCTTAACCACTGGACCACCAGGGGAGTCTCCTGAATCTTTATTTTTAACATGGACATTCTTCACTTCTGGTCAATGCACCCTTTTCTTTAAAAATTCAAGCAGATGTACGATGTATGTTTGATAGGCCACAAACACACTGTTTTAGCATAAAATTTGAGTTAATTCATGTAAAAGCCAGTATGACTTCCCCATACCTCAGTATGTGGAAATTTCATCACTGTATATGGCCTGTGAGACTTTGCCAGGTCTGGCCCCTGCTGACCCTCCAGCAACCAGCATTGTCTTGAGCTAGTTTCTCTCA
This sequence comes from Moschus berezovskii, assembly GCF_049115385.1. NCBI lineage: Eukaryota > Metazoa > Chordata > Mammalia > Artiodactyla > Moschidae > Moschus > Moschus berezovskii. Next base: position 13,241,289 of record NC_142478.1, on the reverse strand, counting down.
CTTCCTGGGCTTGATGCCTGATCTTCTCTTTCAGTCTCCAGAATGTACCAGACTCCCATTCCAGGGGCTTGCACAGGCTGCTTTCCTGCCTGGATTCCTCTGCTCCCATCTGCTATTTTACGGCCAACCCCTACTGATTCTTCTCTTCACTGTTTAATGACTCCTTCAGAAAGACCTTGACCCCACTCCTGATTTATACCTGGACACTTCATACTGAATAATATTACACGTGGTGTTTTGTGGCTGGCTTCTTTCACTTAGCATGGTGTTTTCAAGGCTCATCCTGTTGTAGCATGCCTCAGTACTTCACTCCTTTTTATTGTAGATGAATTATTCCATTGTATGTGCATGAGTGCTAAGTCGCTTCAGCCGTGTCTGACTCTTTACGACCCCATGGGCCATAGCCTGCCAGGCTTCTCTGTTCATGGGCTTCTCCATCAACAATACTGGAGTGGATCTTCCCAACCTAGGGATCGAACCTGTGTCTCTTAGCCTCCTGCATTGGCAAGAGAGTTCTTTACCACTAGTGCCACCTGGAAAGCCCATTTCATTGTATGTCAAAGTGTATGTGAAAATGTTAATCGTTCAGTCCAACTCTTTGCGAGGTGCCCACCAGGTTCCTCTGTCCATGGAATTTTCCAGGCAAGAATACTGGAGTGGGTAGCCATTCCCTTCTCCAGGGGATCTTCCCCACCCAGGGATGGAACCCAGGTCTCCTGCCTGGCAGGCAGATTTTTTACCATCTGAGCCACCAGGGAAGTCCATTCCAATGCATAGATACAGATTTTATTTATCTACTCGTCAGCTGGTGGACATTTGGGTTGAGCCCACTTTTTGCCTATTATGACCACTGTTACCAAGAACAAGCATTTGCCTGGACATATGTTTTCTTTTCTCTTGGTTGCATGCTGAGGGAGTGGAGTTGCTGACTCAGATGTTAACTGGGAGGTGTCAGCAGCCCCTTTTTATGAGGAAAGGTTTAGGATTTTGTCCAGAGGATCCGGTGCCTGTCAGTGTTTAGCTGTTTGGTTAACAGCCAACTGTTTACATCCCTCCTATTCTTGTCTTTCCCTGTTTTATTTGCCTCTTTTCTGTAGATTCCAGCTCCCCTGCTGATTGCAGCCAGCACCAGGCTTTTCAAGGGGTAAAAGTTACTTGTAAAACATTTTGAACTCTCTGGAGGATGGACGTTAAAGTAATAATGTTTATCTGTTTAATCTGTGGGCTGGCCACTTGCAGGCTGTTTTGTAACAAAAAGAGCTTATTGAGTAGGAGGCTTTTTAAACTAGTTCCTGAGAGTAACACTCCTACAACAAACTGTTCAGAGTCTCAACTACCCAGCTAGCAATCTGTACCTTTTAAAGAACCACTTTGAAGTCCCTTGGTGATATAACATCACAAGTGAACCTATATATGTAAACATATGTTGTTCCTGAGCTTGTAAAAATGTTCCTGGTGTGTGCCTGGCAGATAACAATTGCTCAATAGACTGTTGCTGCTGTTGTTTAGTCGCTAAATTGTGTCAGACTCTTGGCGACCCCATGGACTGTAGCCTGCCAGGCTCCTCTGTCTATGTGATTTTGCAGGCAAGAATACTGGAGCGGGTTGCCATTTCCTTCTTCAGGGGCTCTCCCCCACCCAGGGATCGAACCTGGGTCTTCTGCATTGCAGGCGGCTTCTGTACCAACTGAGCTACCAGGGAAGCCCCTAATAAACTGTTAGCTGCTGTTATTAAAAGTTACTCTAATGAACAATCGGTTTATTTGAGGTAAGGATTTCAATCATTCAGAATGTCTTATTAACATTTTGAGGTCACTGAATTGTTTGAGGCCACACTGAAGAAGTACCCCCTTTCAGGGTGCACTGACAAATTCTCATTTGATCGTCACGCCCACCTGGTGAAAACCACAGCGAACCTGGCAGTTGTTCTCAGGCGCTCATTTTTGGCAAAATAAAGATAGACTCAACCTACCCTGGCAAATTTAATCTGCTGATTACAGCAGAAACGACTCTCCCGTGATCTGACACCCTCTCCCCTACACCAAGTCATTCGGTGTGATTACACAGAAGAGCGTAAGAACAGCTGCCCGCCCCTCAAGAAAATGCTCCTAGCCCTTAGAAAGCTTTCAATCTAAGGTGGAGATTTACAGGCATTTTACTTTAGACGAGGGCCGAGAATGGGGGAAAAAAAAGAGCCCTGCGTGTGCGTCCATTCACGGTTCAGGGTCCGTCCCGGAAGGATGAAACCTAGAAGTCAAACCATCTACCCCAGCAAGCCAGACCTCAGAGTCAAGCCGCCCGGCTGCGGAGTATTACAGATGCTCTGAAGACGCCCCTTCCCGGTCCGGGTCAAGTTCCCCCGCATCGGGGAGCCGGCAGTGAGTCACACCGAAGCGGGGAGCCAAGAAATGGGGAGGCGCTCGCGCCTGGGGCTGGAGGTGAGCCGCAGGGCGAAATTATACACCAAGGAAGCCTCGGAAGGAAGAGGAGGGGCCACTGCGCGCGGGGAAGAGAAGGAAAAGAAGGAAGAGACGTTCGGAGAAGGCAGGGAGAGGAGGAAGGAGGAAGGCGGAGGAACCAGAAAGGGGCGCGCGCGGGGCGGGGCGGGGCGGGGCCGAGCGGGGCTGGGGCGGGGCCTGGCGGGGCGGGTCTCCGGGAGGGCGCGGGGCGGGGGCGGGGCCTTGCGGGGCGGGGCGGGCCTCCGGGAGGGCGTGCGGCGCGGGGCCGGGCCGGGCCGGGCCGGGCCGGGCGGGGCGGGGCCGCGGCGCCCGAGCTTTGGCGGGGGCTGCCGGGATCCCGGCGTTGCGCTCTCGTTCGCCGCCGCCGAGCTGCTGCGTGCGGCCCGGCTCCCCTCCGCGGGGCATGTCCGCGCTGCTCTCGCCGCACGCCTGGGGCTCCTAGCTTCTCCGGTGCTCGCTACGCTCGCGGCCTCTCACCTCGCCCCGGCGCCCGGCTCGGGCCGTGCGCGCGGACCGCCGCCGTCATGGGGCTGCAGCCCCTGGAGTTCAGCGACTGCTACCTCGACAGTCCGTGGTTCCGGGAGAGGATCCGTGCCCACGAAGCGGAGCTGGAGAGGACCAACAAGTTCATCAAAGAGCTCATCAAGGACGGCAAGAACCTCATCGCCGCGACCAAAAGTAAGCGGGGCCCCGGGGCGCGGCCAGCAGGACCCTCTGCTGGAGGGACATGACCATCCCGTGCCTGGGGCCGACAGCCGGAGGATCAGGGGATTCATCCGGCACCGCGAGGCCCCGGGGTGGTTCCTCCTCGGCTCCCCGGGCAGCCGGGGGCGAATCCCTTTCCTGTCCGTGCGCGGCGGCCGGAGCCGGGAGCCATGAGCGTAAGCTTGCAGCCCGCCAGACCCGCAGCTCCGGCCGGGCCCCCTCGGTGCCAGCGTTCTCCGCCGGACCCGCCGGCGGGCAGATTCTCTTGCCCCCTAGAGCTGCTCCGTCTCGTCTGAAACAGACATCAATTTCACGGGTCTTGTCTCGTGATCATTCAGAAGAGCTTGCCTGAGGATTCTTTGCAAACCTGCTGAGTTGGTCAGAAGTCCCTTAAGCTGTACCCTTTCTGTGTCTTTTTCGGATCCCCTGCGACAGTCTCGTCCCAGGCGCCTTACTGTGCTAAACCCGAAAGTCCACCTGGCGTTGTGCAAATTCCTTCCCTCCTCCTGCGCCGAGGAGGGTTCAAAGATTGGGGCTTGTGAGCCTGAGCAGACAGCCTGCCCTCTAACTCCAGCGAGCCCTGCCTGCAAATAGGGAATTCCACCGCGGCCAAGCTTGCTGACTTCCAACCCTGTTCGTTTCCATCTTTTGAGCAACTCAGAAGTGGCTACAGGAAAATAAGAGATGTATCCGCGTATAGTGTCTGAAAAGAGTCTGGGAGGGAGGTGGCCTGAAATGAATGCTGAAACACTGAGTTGGTGATGCAGCTGGAAATTGGGAAAAGTTAGCTTGAGTAAGGAGCCGGGCAGCTTGAGCACACATGTAACCTATACCCCATCCTGAGGATGCCGGTTGAGTGTTGGCTTTTCCCTCTTAAAAAGACCTATCCATGCAGCAGACTGGGAAAAATACCCCATGTCACCGCGCCCCGCCCCCGCCCCCCATTCCCCATTTTGCATTAAGGAAGATGGAAACGTGCTGACTGAATTGTCTCAGGGACCCAGTCCAGAGCCTGGAACAGTGCCAATTCAATGAATGAATGAGTTGAAAGAAATATGATTTCATGGGAACAATTCAGTGAGTGAGCCATCTCTAATTTTGGAAGCAAGTCACTCAGCTTCTCTGGGTGATGACCAGGGTTCGTTTTGGTTCTGTGACCTCTGTGGTGTTGCAAAATGAGGATGGGGAGTCACTTTGGGACAGGTGGCTGGTGGGCTATTGGGTTGATGGCTCTCCAGTGTCTTGGCATTGAGTGTGTGTGTGTTGGGATGGGGGTGGGGAGGGGCTGTAAACATGTAGGTGTAAACAGGGAGAGGAGGAGATGAAAAAGACGTGAGGTGTGTGTGTGTTTGTATGTTTGTGTGCCGTGGACATGAGGAAAAGGACTCTTTCCTTTTGTAGCTTGGTCTTAACTAGTGTCACTGGCTGGGGGAGTGTCCTTTCTCACTGGCTCTAGCAGCTCCCTCTGGCTCGAGGGGTATGAAGAGGAGGCTTTGGTGTGGAGAGAGGCAGATGGCAAAGCCAGTTTGGCCACTGGTAGAAAGCTATTTATGTGACTGCATATTCTCTCTTCTGCCAACAGGACACACGCCTGTGTTCCAGCAGCAGCCAGTGCATCTGGGGGCCCAGCTGTCAGCCCTCCTCTCCAGCATGTAGACTTTCTGACATTTGCGAATTGACTTCCTAATCCTTTTGATTCTTGTCCTTTACTGTAAGAAACATAACTTATGCTTATGCTCTAGAGATCAACCAAAGTTTCTTTTTTCTCCTTCTGTGTAATTAAACCCTTTTCCAGAGAAGGACAGAAACACAGCTTTAGCTTGCATGCCTTTGGCAAGTTAGGAAGGACCTGGCCTTTGCCCAGCTTGCCCCGTAAAGTTCACGTGGAGTTCATATCAAGACTAAGATCGCAGGATGTAAGTTAGGACACCTGAGGGTAATTTGCTTCACTGTTAAGACCTGGCTGCAGGAAAATTAGGCAGGTCACTTTTATGTTGTTTCTCTTGTTCTACTTCTTAGAGGCATCAGTAAGATTCTGCAGTGTTCAGCAGTGACTTGATTAGTTAATTAGAAATTACAGTTGAGGTCAATCATTGGCATAATCAGTTGAGCTTTTCTAGAACATCTGAGTCAAGAGGTCGAGGAGAGACCTGAGACAGAGGGAGAAGCTACGGAAAGGGGAACAGTCAACTAGCTCAGTCTGATTGTGTTTTCTGACACTTTAGGCTTTGTTTTGCAAAAATGGCATTTTGTGCATTTTCAGAATTGTGCGTTTAAGGGGTTTCTGCTTTTAATTGCCTTGTGTGATGCCTCCTGCATTCACTGAATACTTGTCGGGTTTATGTAACTTTGTTTTTGCTTTTTTTTTTTTTTATAAAGAATGTCTTGGTCATTTGTGAATGCGTAATCTCTGAAAATTATGAAAACACCGTATTACCAATACATTTCTAAATGCAAAGCTAATTATTACTTATGTGAAGAATGTATTGAGGCTTTGAATAATCCACAGATTATTAAAGAAGTTGGACATGAGTTCTATAGGGCCTGAATGTTTACTCCTGAGTTCAGTTATGTAGCCAATCAACAAATACTTCGCATCTACAGTTTGAGTATTGGGGTTGAGACACAAAGAGGAAACCAAGTGGAGGCCCTTGTCCTTGAGGTTACTGTCCTGTGGTTAACTTCAGCTCAATCTTGGAAATGCATTTGAACTCCTGTACGCATTGTGCTTAGTTCTTGAAGAAACAAAGGGTACACAGACACATAGGTTAAAAGATTGAGAAGATTCAGTGACAGGTTTTCTAACTTGGACAGAAACAAGAACATGTTGCAAGTTAGAGTGGACGTTTGGGAACTCTGGTTTTTCAAGGAAGGAGTAGAACCTGGTCAGATTGGAAACAGCTGGGAAGGAACCAGACCCCTGTGTCTGAGTAGGATGAGGAGACCAGTTAGGCCGGAAAGGCGATTTCATTTGAGGGAGTAGATGAGATTGGTGGAAAGGTCAGTTTCAGATGATTGAAGCCATAAAAGTGGGCTTGGAATGTGGGCTTTATCCTGTGGCGAATCACTGAGGGTTTTGCAGCAGAAGCTTGACATAATGGGAAGGAGCCGCTTTAGAGGGACGGTCTGGTGTCTGTCTACGTATGGGGGGTAATTTTGGAGATAGCAGTGGGGGTGGGGAGGAGCAGAAGAGAGGAGAGTCTGGGATCCTTGATTTATGTGATGGATTTGGAGATCTTTCATTGAGTTCAATGGACTCTTTGTTTAGATGGCTTTTTTAGCCCTTTTCCTTTTTTTCACTTCTTAGAATAATCAGTGTCTTCTTTCAATACAGTTTAAACTTTTGTAAGCCTTTCCTGTGATGTCTGTGTAGTTTCAGATACTTATGTTTCCTAGCGATGTGTATTTACCAGAAATGGCAATAAGCCTTAAATGCTTTTGCTGTAAAGTTTATAATTAGGCATTCTTGAGAGAATATGTTCTGTGCTAGAGGAAGCCATATATGTTTTAAACAGATAGTCCTTACAGTTCTTAGGCACTTACATAGCTGAGTAGCAGGCTTTTCAGGAAACTCAGATTGTCTGGGGGGGAGTGGGGGTGGTGTGTGTGTGCGCGTGTGTGTGTGTGTGTGTGTGGGAGTGGGGGTGGTGTGTGTGTGCGCGCGCGTGTGTGTGTGTGTGTGTGTGTGCGCATGCGTGCTTGAGGGGCCCTCATTAGCTTTCTCTCCACACAGACCTGGGGAGTCGTATTACTGGTGGCCAAAACTAGAACTCGAGTCTTTGAAGTCTTGGTTTTGGTACTTCTTTTAGGCCTTGATATTTTAATGATCTTTTACTTTGGTTTTCTTAGGAGCATAAAAGTTCCCTTTTGCTGTCTTTGTGTTTCTTGTTCCAGAGACACGGTTCACGTGGAAATTCCTTTTGGGGAAGTTTCTCAGGTTGCTATTGCTTGGATGCATAGGGAGATTTGGAGGACTTAAAAGAATTTCATTTAGTAAACTTGAGCGTTAGTCTCATTTGTAAAACAGGGCTGTTGAGCTTGAACCACATGTGCAAAAGTGTTTTGAAAACACAAGTGTGAAGTGGTTGTGTAGGTGTTATTGTTTGCCCAGCTAACGTTTTTATTCTCTGACAATCCAAATTTTGTTTAGATGTCTACACTGTTTCCCAAGTGACTTATAGAAAGGTGCTTCAGGATAATTCTGGTTAGCCTGACTCAGTGGTTCTCAATCCTAATCCTGGTTGATCATTAGGATCACCTGCTGCTGCTGCTGCTGCTGCTAAGTCACTTCAGTCGTGTCCGACTCTGTGTGACCCCACAGATGGAAGCCCACCAGGCTTCCCTGTCCCTGGGATTCTCCAGGGAAGAACACTGGAGTGGGTTGCCATTTCCTTCACCTAGGGAGCTGTAAACACCGTGTAGTCGGGGTTGAGAAGTGCTGACCTCTTAACAACTCAGCATGGTACCTGTTTTCTGAGCTGGTAATTAGTTGAATGAGTGATTGGTATCTCACTTCTGGCCAGGGAGGCCTGATAGGAAGTCTGCTGCAGACACTGGAAAAGGTCTTTTTTGAGAGAGGAGACTCATATGAAGTGTGTCTGTGATGTCTGTCTGTGTTGCCTGGAGCTGTTCCTGCCATCTCGGGAGGGCGAGTAGAACCAAGATAAGGACCACTGGAGAAGAGTGGCAACTGAATCTGGAGTTTTGATGCTGGAATGAGAGCCACAGATGGTTCTGTGCCTGACTCTCTGGCTCATTAGTCGCTAAGTTGTGTCTGACTCTTGCAATCACATGGACTGTAGCCTGCCAGACTCCTCTGTCCGTGGGATTCTCCAGGCAAGAATACTGAAGTGGGTTGCCATTTCCTTCTCCAGGGGATCTTCCCAACCCAGGGATTGAACCTGGGTCTCTTGCACTGCAGGCAGATTTTTTACCGACTAAGCTACAAGGGAAGCCCAACAAAATAACAAGCCAGTTTCAGTTGGGTTTTCTGCTACTTAACACTCTAACTTTTTTGTTTTTTGGCCGCTCCTCATGGATTGCTAGGAGAAATATCAGTAAACTCAGATATGCAGATGACACCACCCTTATGGCAGAAAGTGAAGAGGAACTCAAAAGCCTCTTGATGAAAGTGGAAGAGGAGAGTGAAAAAGTTGGCTTAAAGCTCAACATTCAGAAAACCATGATCGTGGCATCTGGTCCCATCACTTCATGGCAAATAGATGGGGAAACAATGGAAACAGTGTCAGACTTTATATTTTTGGGCTCCAAAATCACTGCAGATGGTGATTACAGCCATGAAATTAAAAGACGCTTACTCCTTAGAAAGAAAGTTATGACCAACCTAGATAGCATATTAAAAAGCAGAGACATTAGTTTGTCAACAAAGGTCCGTCTAGTCCAGGCTATGGTTTTTCCCATGGTCATGTATGGATGTGAGAGTTGGACTGTGAAGAAAGCTGATTGCTGAAGAATTGATGCTTTTGAACTGTGGTGTTGGAGAAGACTCTTGAGAGTCCCTTGGACTGCAAGGAGATCCAACCAGTCCATCCTAAAGGAGATCAGTCCTGGGTGTTCATTGGAAGGACTGATACTAAAGCTGAAACTGCAATACTTTGGCCACCTCATGCGACGAGTTGACTCACTGGAAAAGACTGTGATGCTGGGAGGGATTGGGGGCAGGAGGAGACGGGGACGACAGAGAATGAGATGGCTGGATGGCATCACCGACTCGATGAATATGAGTTTGAGTGAACTCCGGGAGTTGGTGATGGACAGAGAGGCCTGGTGTGCTGTGATTCATGGGGTCGCAAAGAGTTGGACACGACTGAGCGACTGAACTGAACTGAACATGGCTTGTGGGCTTCCCTGGTAGCTCAGCTGGTAAAGAATTCGCCTGCAATTCAGGAGATCTCAGTTCAGTTCCTGGGTTGGGAAGATCCCCTGGAGGAGGGCATGGCAACCCAGTCCAGTATTCTTGCCTGGAGACTCCCTGTGGACCGAGGAGTCAGCTGGGCTACAGTCCATGGGGTCGCAAAGAATCAGATACGACTGAGTGACTAAGCACAGCAGAGTACATGTCTTGAAGAATTTTAGTTCCCCAACCAGGGATTGAACCTGGATCCTAAATAAGCTTTGAAAGCGTGGACTCCTAACCGCTGGACCACCAGGAAATTTCCAGCATCCTGATTTTGATGAAGTGGGATAACTGTAAATCGTAGGCTGATGCTCTGAATAAGTGGAATTTAGAGAGGCCTAGAAGTAAAATGCTATTTAAAAAGTTAATAAATTACATATAATTTTACCCTGAACGGAGGATACTCATCTGTATTCTTTGCCCCAAAGGAACTACTGTGGATCCCTACAGTTCAGGGCATCACTTCGGGGTAAGTCTTAAACTCTCACTTGGGGTTTTACTAGTGGCCTGGTCTCTAGTGCTAGGGTAGACTTGCCATGAAAAGAATTCCTATCAGTCTTGATCTGGAATGTGGACCCAGACAGGCTTTAAAGGCTTTCAATACTTTACTCACTGCAGATGTGGTCCTTGTCTCCATTTAGAGTAGTTCCTATTAATATTTAGCGCCCTCCCCCAGCCAGCCCTATTTGTGTGGAATGTCTGCCTGGTCAGTGAGTCATCTGCTGCTCTGGGTCTTCGTGCCAAACTGCTTTCTCCCTGCCCTCCCGTTTGCTGCCATCTACTGAGCTTTCTTTGACCACCTCCTCTTCACTTTATTTTTTTGGGGGTGGGGGTGGAACCAGAGAGCATCGTTGACTTCTGGAAGAGGGAGACGGCAGAGGAGGACATCTTTGTGTTTTAGTTTTTAACATGGCTGGTGAGAGAGTATAGTATCAGGAGATGAAGAGCATGGCTAAGGCGCTGCCACTCGTTCACCTTGGGACCCTAGTCATGTTGGTTAGCTTTTCGGTATCTGTGCTCTCATCCATAAAATGGAGATGATGAGACTTCCCCGGCAGTCCAGTGGTTAAGACTCTGTGCTTACACTGCAGGGGGCACAGGTTCAACCCCTGGTCAGTGCACTAAGATCCCACATGCTGCAAGGTATGGTCAGAAAGTGAAAAGAAAAAAGAAAATGGAGAGTGTTTCAAACAAGCACTCAAACATGAACAATTATGATGTGTTGTCTAATTTGCAGGTATACATTTTAGTATGCAGGCTGTTTTCTTGCCCCACAGAATGGCTGCTCTGGCCCAGAGATGAGTGTCTAATCTTTAGTGCCCGTTATCCCTAAGAATGTATTCGTCCAAATCATTGTGACCAGTGACCAGGAAGAAAGACTAAATGGTCTAAGGCTGGTAAGGCGTCCAAAGTTTGAACGGAGCTCAGGATGCTAAGAAATATGGCAGGTTGTGAGTGGATGAATCAAAGCTAAGCGGTGTCTTGGGACAGTATGTCCCAGAATTTGTTTCTGATTCAGAAAGGCCTGAGGGTGATGTGGAAGGTGTCACTAAGAATGTTGGCGATCTAGCCCAGTTGTCTGCAACTAAGGCTCAGGCAGGCAGCCCCAGGCCTGCCATCCAGGGGATTGATAAGACAGAGCCCAAGAGGGCATGAAGAACTCTGCTTGAGAAGATAGGATAACATTGTCAGAGGTTGGGCCTGCAGATTCTTGAAAATCACAATGTTTTTAGAGGATATTCATCTTAGTGTCTAACATGCAGGAGACCCTAACAATTTAGTGGTTTGCTGTGGGGAAAACAATTTTATGTTTGCTGTGGGAAATCCACCAGGATTATACAAGGCAGCCAGAGACAGTCTGGAGGAATTGTTACATAACCTATTTTCTGCCAAACGATACTCCAAGTCCCCTGGACAGATTTCCAAAGAAGCTGTTTTGAATTCTGACTCCAATAGCTATTTATCACCTTTTGATTTGTCTATTTTTGGGGGGAGAGGTTGAGAGGGAAGAATTACGAAGGAGATACAAGTTTTGTGTAGTCCTCCAGGTACTGTAAGTTGTGCTTAAATGATTGCTGACTGTGTGTGGTCGTGAATAGGCCCAAGTGTTTACCTCTGATCGTGGGGCTTCCCTGGTGGCCCAGAGGGTAAAGAATCTGCCTGCATTGTAGGAGACCTGGGTTCAATCCTTGGGTCAGGAAGATTCCCCTGGAGAAGGGAATGGCTCCCCACTCCAGTATTCTTGCCTAGAGAATTCCGTGGATAGAGGAGCCTGGTGGGCTGCACAGTCCGTAGGGTAACAAAGAGTCAGACATGACTGAGTGACTGGCACCGTCACTTTATGTCTGACCATAGTTAATATCATACGGTGTCTGTTATCACTTTTTAAAAGTTTAATGTTAGAAATATAGCTATGAACGCACTGCTTTATAGGATTCAGTATTATCTTGTATTGCCTTTGATTTTTCTGCAGCTTGTTTAGAGAAAACTTGTCAAGTTGGCTTTCTTCAGGATTTATAGGAGAGTGTTTAGATATTTGTAGATTCTGATTCTGATTGACTGTCTTGGATGTTTTTTGCTTGGTTCCTTTTTTTTTTTTTTAAGATTATTTATTTTTGACTGTGCTGGGTCGTCGTTTCTGCACAGTTTCTCTATTGTGATGTGTGGGCTTATGGCGGTGGCTTCTCTTATTGTGGAGCACAGACTCCAGGCACTGCAGCTTCAGTAGTTGCGGTTACTACCTTACTTTAACGGAATTACATATCAGAGACTAATAGGCAGTTTACAACTTCAATCAAAAGCTGTTATTTAAAATGAATGTCGTTCAAATGATTTTAACAATGGCAGCTAACCTTTATTAAGCATTTACTGTTTGGTTTACTTTGTGGTAAATTCTCTTTTTATTGTGAAAACTTCCTCAATGAGGTATGTTGTTATTTACCCCCTGTTACAGATTTGGAAACTGAGTTTAGTGAGGTTAACAGCTTGTTCCAGTCACACAATTCGTCAGTGGTGGAGCTGGAATGTGAACCCACATTTGTCGGACTCCAAAACCCTTAACCACAATAGTAAGCTGTCTCTCTAAAGGGGTGTAACTGCGGTCTTCTGGTAGGGGAAGTTACTACAGTAAGACCTGATCATCTGGCAAGTGTATACATTTCACAATCCAGTTAGGAGACTATGCTTATTAGCTCAGCCCCAGGACCATGATTTAAAATTTAAGGCCACCTGGGATGGCTACTGTAAGTAAAACTGATTGTTAATTTGTGTAGTAAGTGTAGATATTCAGAGATTGGGTTGATTTAGGATCAATTGCTAGTTGCAGATGTCCACTCAAAAAAGCGTCGTTTCCTTCCGTCATGCTCTCTCCCTGCCTCTTAATCTCCATCTCTTCCCTTTTCTTAGTGTATCTTTTCCTCTCCATGTCTCACCCCAGCTTTTAAAAGAGTAAATTTTAATTTTGTTACATATATATGTATATGTATATATATGTTTGTATATACGTATATGGGCTCCCCTGCTAGCTCAGATGGTAAAGAATCCACCTGCAATGTGGGAGACCTGGGTTCGATCCCTGGGTTAGGAAGATCCCCTGGAGGAGGACTTGGCAACCCACTCCAGTATTCTTGCCTGGAGAATCCCCATGGACAGAGGAGCCTGGTGGGCTGCAGTCCATGGGGTTGAAAAGAGTTGGACATGATTGAGCAACTAAGCACAGCACACATATATGTATATACATATATGTATTTATGTGTGTGTATATATATTGTTTGGCCACACCACTGGGCTTGCAGGATCTTCGTTCCCTGACCAGGGATTGAACCCTCAGCCCTGGAAGCATGGAGTCCTAATCACTGGACTATCAGGGAAGTCCTTTGTTCTCATATTTCAGTGTTAGGCTTTTTCCTTTGCAAAAGTGATGAGTCAGTTTAGAACTGTAAAATGATAGAGAATCTCATGCTAAACCTCTCTGTATTTGCCTTTCAGCTTTGAAATAAAAGCTTCCTGTCTGCCTCTTCCCAATGGCACCCTTTCCCTGAAGAGGTGCAACTATCTCAAATCTGGCATACATTATTCCCAGGGATTTTAACTCATTATTGACTGGAGGATGTTTGTGGAAACTAATGCCTGTGGCCATCGATTTGTTATATAAGTGATATTGGTATGTTTCTGATCAATAATGTTCCGGTAACAAAAAACGTATTGTTTCCAGTTAATAATGTGTTAATACATTTGCACACATTCCTAAATAAAAGATGGTATGTTTTGCATGCTTTTAGACCTCATATAATGGATTTATACTACATGTGTTCATCTGTGTTCAGCTGCGTCCGACTCTTTGCAACCCTGTGGACTGTAGCCTGCCAGGCTCCTCTGTCCATGGAATTCTCCCAGCAAGAATACTGAAGTGAGTTGTTGTTTCCTTCTCCAGGGATCTTCCTGATCCAGGAATTGAACCTGCATCTTTTTCATCTCCTACACTGGGGGATGAATTCTTTATCACTGTACCACCCGGGAAGCCCATATGGGTTCTTCTGCAGCTTTTTTCCCCTTGACATCCTATTTGTGAGATTTTCCACGTGGATACATGTAGCTCCATTTCATTGAGTTTGACCTTTTTCCTATAAGTGGCATTTAAAAAGACTTGGTTAATTGATGTTATGTAGATTCTCTATCGGAGAAGGCAATGGCAAACCACTCCAGTACTATTGCCTAGAAAATCCCATGGATGGAGGAGCCTGGTAGGCTGCAGTCCATGGGGTCGCTAAGGGTCGGACACGACTGAGATACTTCACTTTCACTTTTCACTTTCACACATTGGAGAAGGAAATGTCAACCCACTCCAGTGTTCTTGCCTGGAGAATCCCAAGGACGGGGGAGCCTGGTGGGCTTCCGTCTATGGGGTCACACAGAGTCGGACACGACTGAAGTGACTTAGTAGCAGCAGCAGCAGCAGCAGATTCTCTATAAATAAGGTGTTTTATGATGTACCTTATTTACACACAGTTTTTGGATTGTGAGACAATATATTTGGAGAATTTATTGTATGAAAGCCCTGTTGTTATTTTTATAAACTTTAGAACACTCGCTCCGGGGATTTTCTTGGTGGTCCAGTGGCAGGACTCTGTGCTCCTAATGCAGGGGGCCTGGGTTCAATCCCTGGGTCAGGGAACTAAGATCCCACATGCCGCAACTAAAGGTCCTGCGTGCTGTGACTAAGACCCACTGCAGCCAAATAAATTAAAAAAAAATCCAAACACTGACTCTAACAACCAGTAGATAACGAATTCATGAATTTTAAAGATATTTAATAAACTTTCTGCTTGATATTTAATGTTACCAGTTTGGCGTGGGCAATCATAACAAATCAGTTTAAATTTCAGGATTGGAAAAAATAACTGGCCTGAGTCACACAAAATCTTCAAGGACCTTTTTGCCTCACTGAAATTAGATTTCCAGTATTATGTTAAAAAAAATGATCATCTTCATAAACACAGTGCTCTTTAAGTACTCTGGAAACTGTCAGTCTGGTTAGGTCAGATGAACATGATTTTTAAGGCAGGGATTGGTTGTTATTTTGATAGGCCTCTGTGCAAACAGCCTGTTTATTTAATTATCCTAATGTAGGAAATGTAGGGACATAATTTATAGACTTGCCAGGGGGATGCTTTTCTAATTAGAAAGCTTTGACATCCTTCTCTTTAAATAAACAGGCACACTGAAAAAAACCCCTGACACTTGACATTTTAAGAGTAGGCATCTCTTTAAGCCCCAAGATCTGCTGGGATGGCTGCTGAAATGCTGCTGCTCGGCCTGCCTCCCTGGTCAGACTAGAATTTCCTCCGCATGCTTTCTGAGAAAGATGTTAATCTTGTGCCACTTAATATTTCAACGGGGAGTGTGAGTTTTCCTTCCTTGTTGCCTTGTTCACCTGCAGGCACTGTCTGCCCTTTGCGCCGAGGTTCCATCACCTTCTGGTAGCAGACAAGTCACGATTGGGTATGTGACTGGAGGAAAAATCAGTTTGGCCAGAGTGATGTCACCTGTGGCCTGAATACTGGATATATTTAGGACTCTCATTAAGAATGTGCTTTTAAAAAAATTCTCTGACTATAAAGTTAGTTCCACCACTGACTAAGTGACCTTGGGCAAGTTACTGAAACCCTCAGTGGCTAATTTTCTGTTTGTTAGTAGAATGGAGATACCAAGAACTCTCCCTCAAGGGATGGTGATATTTAATCCTCATGTTACTCATGAAAGATCTTAGAGCTCTGCCTGGCCCGTGAAAGGTACTGTCGTCATCACCATCATCCCCCTGCTCCCCACCATCATTATCATTGTTGGAAGATGACTTCCTTTGGCTGAACTTGAATACAGTTGTGGTTTTACCCGTAGTAACAATGGAAATCGTCTGTGAACACATGTTCTTTTCTGTTTTTGAGACTCGCGATATTTTGAAATGCAGAGCTGATACAGGCCTCTCATTTATCAAGCAGGAGAAACCTTCTGTAACAGGTTGTTGAAATCCAGCATATTACTGAAGATCTTGGCTTGATAGTTTTGGAAACAAAGGCAACAAAGTACAAGGGAGCGGAGGGTCATTTCTTGTATTTGAGATGGACACATTTCTTTGAGAACCTGGCAGATAGTCCTTCTATCACTCTGACAGTTTTGTTTTTCTTTTGTGAAATGCAGGTCAAAGGCAGCCCAGCCAAAATGTTAATGATCATGATGTTTGAAGTCAGGTCCATTTACTGTGTGACCGTGGGCGACTTGGCTTAACTTCTTTGTGCCTTAATTTCCTCACCTGTCAAATGTGGATAGTAATTTTATCTCCCTGAATGTTGCTAAGATTAATTATTTGTAAACTGCTTAAAAAGACGGCCTGGTCTACAGTGGGCCCTACATGTGTTTTCTAAGTCTAGGAAAAAAATTTAAAATTCTGTTTACTATTTAGTTATCACGATAATAATCTCATTTATGACATTGGAAGAGAGGTGTCATCTGAAGCCACTGAACTCAGCCTGTTGTGGGGTTAGTTGCTAGAGGGTTAGCAGTAAAGAGACCTGGTATATCTATGCAGAAGTTAGTGTTCTCATGGGGGAGATAGATTAATTAAGCAGTGTCATTCACACTGTTGAGAGAGAATGGAGAATGGGATGCCTTAGCCATAGTTAATAGGACTAACTGGTTGAGGGGGTCAAGGAAGACTTCAAGACATTAGAAACTTCTCAGAGACTTCCCTAGTGGTCCAGTGGTTAAGACTCTGGTCTTCCACTGCAGGGTGATATGACGTCAGTCCCTGCTTGGAGAGCTAAGATCCTACTATGCAAGGTGCAGCCTATAAAAAAACAAACAAGAAGTTGGTAACTTCTGCGCTGAGACCAGAAGGTCTATGCTGCAGGTAGGGAAGGAGGATGTTCCCCGCATGATGAAATGCAGGCGGGTGGCCTGGAGGCAACAGTGAGCACGTGGGTGTGGCTCCAGGACCAGCACGGATGGGATGGGGCCTGGGGGTGGAGGGCTTCTGTGGGCTGGGGAGCAGGAAGAGGGGCCTACGGTGCAGGGGCAAGGGCGGGAAGGGTCTGGTGAAGCAGGTTGGGGACTTCAGACCCCTTATTCAAAGGACGGTGGAAAGCTATGGTGACATTTTGAGCAGGGGATCGGCCACATCTGAGTTGCATCTTAGAAAGGTTTAGGAAGCCTGCAACCGGGAGAATGGATTTGAGGACTGCAGGCCTGTAGGGTGGGTGCTCACTCATCCAGGCCGGAGACTTTGGTAGAGCAGGCAGGCTGTTAAGGAGCCAGGATTCTGGGGCTTTGGTGGGCGCTTGGGTGGGGTGCTGAGGAAGGATGCATCGGAGATGACTCCTGGGTGCCTGGCCTGGGCAGCGAGGGCCTTGCACGGAAGTGGTCCAGCCAGAGGAACGGGTTTGGTGGGAACCAGGAGGTGTTCGTGGTTCGGGCTGCGGAGGCGGAGGTGCTTCCGGGTTCTCCTCTGGCTGTGCTTGGGAGGTATTTATTTCTTTTATGAGTGCCTATTGCAGAACATCTACTTCTGCTTTATTGACTATGCCAAAGCTTTTGACTGTGTGGACTACAATGAACTCTGGAAAATCCTTAAAGAGATGGGGATACCAGACCACCTGACCTGCCTCTTGAGAAATCTGCATGCAGGTCAGGAAGCACCAGTTAGAACTGGACATGGAACAACAAACTGGTTCCAAATTGGGAAAGGAGACCAACAAGGCTGTATATTGTCACCCTGCTCATTTAACTTATGTGCAGAGTACATCATGAGAAACGCTGGGCTGGATAAAGCACAAGCTGGAATCAAGATTGCCGGGAGAAATATCAATAACTTCAGATATGCAGATGACACTACCCTTATGGCAGAAAGTGAAGAACTAAAGAGCCTCTTGATGAAGGTGAAAGAGGAGAGTGCAAAGTTGACTTAAAGCTCAACATTCAGAAAACTAAGATCATGGCATCTGGTCCCATCACTTCATGGCAAATAGATGGGGAAACAGTGAGCGACTTTATTTTTTTGGTCTCCAAAATCACTGTAGATGTTGACTGCAGCCTTGAAATTAAAAGATGCTTACTCCTTGGAAGAAAAGTTATGACCAACCTAGATAGCATATTAAAAAGTAGAGACATTACTTTGCCAACAAAGGTCAGTTTAGTCAAAGCTATGGTTTTTCCAGTGATCATTTTAGAGTTGGACTATAAGGAAAGCTGAATGCCGAAGAATTGATGCTTTTGAACTGTGGTATTGGAGAAGACTCTTGAGAGTCCCTTGAACTGCAAGGCGATCCAACCAGTCCATCCTAAAGGAAATCAGTCCTGAATATTCATTGGAAGGACTGATGTTGAAGGTAAAACTCCAATATTTTGGTTACCTGATGTGAGGAACTGACTCATTGGAGAAGATACTGATGCTGGGAAAGATTGAAGGTGGGAGGAGAAGGGAACGACAGAGGATGAGATGGTTGAATGGCTTTACCGACTCAAAGCACATGAGTTTGAGTAAGCTCCAGGAGTTGGTGATGGACAAGGAGGCCTGGCGTGCTGCAGCCCATGGGGTCACAAAGAGTTGGACACGACTGAGCAACTGAACTGATTGCAGAACAGGGATCCCAGCTGAAGAGACTGAAGACATAGCATCAAGATAGGAAATGACACTGGGCAACTGGAGCACCAACCTGCTGGAGAGAAAATGAGGAAGAGGCAGGGTGGCTCAGGGCAGGTCCTGGAGAATGGAATTTAACAAAATTTGTTTGGCTGTGTTAGGTCTTAGTTGTGACATGTGGGATCTAGTTCTCTGACCAGGGATTGAACCCAGGCCCCCTGCATTGGGTGCTCAGAGTCTTAGTCATTGGACCACCAGGGAAATCCTAAGAATGGAATTTCTAAGGAGTGGGTAGAAAAGGCTGAGAAAGACATTTGAGAATAGCAGCCATTGAAAGGGAGGGAGCAGGTGGAAAAGCCCAGGCAGGATTGCACAAGGAGAAAGATAGTTTTAGAAAGTAGGAGGGAGTGGACAAGGCCGTGCTACGGAGAGGTCAGGTCCCAGGAGCCCAGGTGACACTGTGTTAGCAAGACAGCGGTCACTGACACTCCTGTATATGAGATGGCTAAGTAACAGTGACTGCAGGAGAGCATGGGGAGCTCTGTAATCACCTGTATGGAAATAGAACCTGAAAAAGAGTAGATAAATCTATAGCTGATTCACTTTTCTGAAACCAGCACGACACTGTAAATCAACTATATTCCAATAAATACTTTTAAGGAAACAACAACAGGAAGTTTTTTTTTTCCAGTTTATTTTTATTTTTGCTGTGCTGCATCTTAGTTGCAGCATGCAGTATCTTTTTAGCTGTGGCATGTGGGATCTAGTTCCCTGACCAGGGACCGAACCTGGGCCCTCTGAATTTGGAGGGTGGAGGCTGAGCCACTGGACTACCAAGGAAGAAGGAAGTTCCAATGGATGGGGTTTGAACATGCCAATTTAAGTGTCCAGCAGAGAAGAGGAGATGGAAGGTTCAGGGGCTATTCCAGCAGATACAGTGCTTCTGAAGAGTATAGAAGTTGGGATTCAGATTCCAGGTGAAGGGAATCTACTTCACTAACAGAAGGGGTGGAGATGATGCGTGCAGACCCAGCTCCGTTTGTAGGTTTGTGTCAGGACACCGAGGAAATGACCAACTGATGGATTCATGTTCTCTGTGAGGTAGACAGCAAGATGGTTTCCGTAATGAATTGTTTTAATTTTTCCCCACCACGTTCTTTTTCTGCTTAATAAATAATAGACAACTTACTTGTACAAGTTTTGTCTCTTTGAACTGGGTATGACGGAATAAAGTTGTTAAGCTGAGGAGAAGTGATGAGAGGTGGGTGGGGAGAAAAAAATAGAAATGAAATGTCTGGAAAAACAGTCCTCAGGACAGCAGGACATGTGTCTGTTTCAGAGTTGTTGGCACCTCAGGTTGAGTACTTCATTCAAACACTCTTTTAATTTTTTTTAACACACTATTGACTGGAGGATTGTTGCAGAAACTAATGCCTGTGGCTGGTGATTTGTTATGTAAGTGACTATTGATATATCTGGTCAATAACGTTCGGGTAACAAAAGACGTATTAATATGTCTCTGGTTAATGAGTTGTTAAGCAGTCAGTAAAGACGCCTTTTTTCTTTTTCACTGAGGACCACTGCTGATGTTCTCTTTGAATGTCTGCATTCAAAGAAGAAATTTCTCTTGGCAACATTGGAGAAGAGATTCTAGGGCTTCAGGTTCAGAAGAGAACCTGTAAGAATTAAAGGCTGTAGTCAGTATCAGTGGTCGCAACATTTCTTTTCTGGTTAACTGCTTAGTTAGGTTCTAACTAGTTTAAGAAACAATTCATGGCCATCCCTTTCCCTCAGGCCCCAGATGAATAGACTCTGGGCACCCGGTATCATCAAGGTTGGGAAACGTGGAGACTTTCAGGTTCTTCAGTGGGAGGGCTTCTAGGACTTGGTGAAGTTCATTGCCTGTGCCCCAGAGCTAGAGTTGGTGGCCTGTTCTTGTGGAAAGCAGTAGGATAGGGTTCTGATTAATTGTTTTTTTCTTTTCTTGACAGTTCAGAATTTTGGCATAAAGCATGCTGTGTTTCCTCATGCGTTGACTTCAGTAGCAAGTGAGAGAAATCAAACTAAAACTAGTTGAGGCAAAAGAAGGCTTTCTGCTCATGTGAGCCAAGTCTCAGGAGTGGGGCTGCTTTAGATACACAGGCAGCCAAGGGTTCAAGCAGGCCATTCGGCCTCTCTCTTTGCATCCGAGCACTTGAAGCAGTTGGCTTGACCCCAGTGGGCGCTCTTTCCAAAGTGGTGATGGCTTAAGGTTACTTGCTCCTTGCTTAAGGTTGCTTTTTAAGAGATTTCTTTCTTTATTGGCTGTGATGAGTCTGCATGGTCGCACACAGGCTTTCTCTGGGTGAGGCGAGTGCAGGCCCCTCTTCTTGGAGTGCGCAGGCTTCTTGTGGTGGCTTCTCTAGTTGCGGAGCACAGAGTGTAGGTTCCTGGGCTTCAGTAGTTGGAGCACGCAGGTTCAGTAGCCATGTTGCATGGGCTTAGCTGCCCTGTGGCCTGTGGGATCTTCTGGGACCAGGGATAGAGTGGGTGTCCCTTGCATTGCAAGGCAGGGTGAATTCTTAATCACTGGAGCACCAGGGAAGCCCCTGCTTGCGTCTTCCTCATTGCTCTGGGGGTCCAGAGAACAGTGCCTCCTTTTCCTTCGGGCAGTTATTCTCAAACAGATGGTTTTGTGACGCCCTGGAGACATTTTTGTTGTCATAATTGGCATAGATGGCTGCTGGCATCTAATATGTTGAGGCCAATGATGGCCTGAGGCTGGAGTAGCCTTTGATGCACAGGGCCTACTGCCCCTGCTCTCCCCGCCCCCGCCCCAAGAGCTTTCTAGCTCAGAGCTACTTGCACTGAGGTTGAGAGAGAGACTATGTATTGTCTCCATCAGGATGCTCTTGGGCATAAAGTTCTGCCAGTCCAGCAGGCATAAACTGATCTTGTCCTAGGTGAGCCTGAACGTGTGGTTGCCTTCCCTGAAGGCCCTGTCTCTCCTGGGTCACTTGTCCAGGCTGGAGCCATCACTCAGTGTGGCGGGTGGGACACCTTGGCCAGCCTGAATCCCATGCCTACCAGTGGGGAGAAGGAGCAGGTGACCAGCGATGATCTGCTTCACCAGAACGCCATGGGTCCTCACGAGAGATGTGCAGACCATAGAAAAAAGCTCTGACGTTCAGTGTGCAAGAGTATATGCATTTTCTAGAAGCTTTCTAAGTTCTTTTTTAAAAAAATTTTATTTTTGTTGTGATTGATTTACAAAGTTGTGTTAGTTTCAGGTGTACAGCAAAGTGTTTCAGTTATACGTGTGTGTGTATATATTTTAGATTCTTTTCCCTCATAGGTTATTACAGAATACTGAGTATAGTTCCCTGTGCTATTATAGTAGGTTCTTGTTGGGAACGTGCATCTTGGAAAGTATCTTTACTAGACCTGGTTTTTCTGGGCTTAAGGGTATGTGGCAAAGGGCTCTGTGAGTTTAGCGAGTCAAGATAAGAATGGCTTCTCTTTTTTCCCCCACTGCTTCGTTGTTTCATTTTAACCAAAATAGGGAAGGATGGGAGATGAGAGGGTGGGAACAAGGACTCTGGTCTGTGCAGCTCCTCTGGATACAAAATCAAGGTTGTTGATTCTCTGCTGTGCTGAGCGTCTGTGCTGTGCAGTATTTAATCTCTGAGCTCTGGAGTAGCTCAGACACTTTGCGGTCATTGTGGGAAAGCTGAAAGTAGTTAGCGTTTATAACATCTTGTTAGAGTCCAAGGAAGCATTTTACAAGTTAAATAGTGATTTTTCTGGCGTTGTTTAGATTTCTGACACTCATAGTGTTCTTGTTTAGTTTTGGAGAAGGTATTGTTAAAAGAAAAACAGCTGATCTTTGTGAGTGTAATTCATCTGGCAGAAGGATTGAGTAATTTTATGTTCTGTTTTCCTTTTTAAACAAACAAAATTCTTGAAGAGAAATGAGGGCAGATTTTAAAAACTTATGATTTTCTGTATTTCTGGCTTAATTTTAATTTTGAAACCATTTGAGAAATCCTGTGAACACCTGGAAAAGTTGTCCAAATAAATTTATTTTCTTTTGAAATTGTGTGATAGTCTCTGGAAATACTTTTCCTTGTCTCTATTGTGTGTGTTGCTTAGTGTCTAAAACAAGAATTCGAAAGTAGGTAAGTGACCTATTTGGATTGTTTTCTTAGTAGTCTAGGAGAGTTGAGATGGTTAAATGTTTACGATGTGAACTCTGAAATCTTTTAGAATTGACTGCTCTGTCTTCATGACTAAAAGGCTTGCATATTAACCTGGTAAGGAGCAGTCCCGCGTCCACAAACCAGATGCATCACTTAACCACAGTTAACAGCTTTTTGTTGCTCTGGGATGGTTCAGTGCCTTTTGACAGTGTCTGCGGGACTGATTTATCTTGACACAGATCAAACAAAATGGTTTTTAAAAGTGCTCCTCTGTCCAGAGACAAAGAGGCAACTTTGTAAAGACCTTCACGTTTTGTCTTGGAAGCTTTCACTTCTAAAAGCTTTAAAGCTGTAAGCAGAGTTTCAAGTTAAACGCACTTCCTCAGTGTCATGTTTGGTGAGAGCGTTGGTGGCGGGGAGAGTGGAGAGGACTGGGTTCCATGGTGGGAGCTAGTGCATTGGTGAGCATTTGACGTTTGGAAGGTGTGGGAGGGCACGTTGGAGCAAAGCCTGCTAGATTGTGGCATGGTTAATGCCCGTGAACCCAAACCCAGCATTTATATTAGGAAGAAAAGATGGAATGGAGTGGAATGAACGCACATTCAGCTCTGTGGGCTTATGTGATGTGTGTGTGATCTAATCACTGTTTGGATGTAACTAAACAAGAGGGATCAGAGATGCTTCCTTCCTTCATTCCCAGCCTATTTTTTGTGTGTATGTGAATATCCATTAAATTTTTAAAATGGAAATACAGTTGATTTACAGTGTGTTTCAGGTATACAGCAAAGTGATTCAATTATATCAGATTCTTTTCCATCATGGTTTATTACAGGATATTGAATATAGTCTCCTGTGCTGTACAGTAAACCTTTGTTGGTTTTCTGTTTTATGTATAGAAATAGTATGTATCTATTAATCCCATACTGCTAATTCATGCCATCCCCTTCTTCTTTGGTAACCATAACTTTGTTTTCTGTGTTTATAAGTCTATATCTGTTTTGTAAATAAATCGTGTCTTTTTGGTTCCATACGTAAGTGGTATATTTGTCTTTCTCAGTTTGGCTTCATTTCCATGATAATCTCTAGGTCCATCCATGTTGCTGCAAAAGGCATTCTTTTTTTTTTTTTTTTTTTTAGCATCTGAGTGATATTCTATAGTGTAAATGTGCTGCATCTTTATCCATTTGTGTCTGTTGATGGACATTTAGGTTGTGTCCATGTCTTGGCTGCTGTGGATAACATGTGACAATCCATTTTTATCCACTGCTGCTTCTGTTTAGTTGCTCAGTTGTGTCCAGCTCCTTGCTACCCCATGAACTATAGCCTAACAGGCTCCTGTGTCCATGGGATTTTCCAGGGAGGAATACTGGAGTGGGTTGCCATTTCCTTCTCCAGAGGATCTTCCTGACCCAGGGATTGAATTTGTGTCTCTTGCTTGGCAGACGGATTTTTTTTTTTTTTTACCACTGAGCCACCTGGGAAGCCCTTTGTATATCTTAGTTGGTTAAATGAAGGTGCATATAAAATATCTAATATTTAAAACAGCAATGGGTAGATTACTACAGTCTCTCAAATTAAAAGTATTAGATTTTATTTTCATTTGCCTTATAATCTACTTATCAGTTTAGCTCTTGGTAAACATCTGAGATGTACTAACACAAAGTTAAAGTTTCCTAGAAGTCATGATAATAGTAGTGGTGGTGGCTGTAGTAGTGGCAGCAGTCAGTCAGGTTTTAAAATTTATTTTTTAACCCCGGTGTAAGGGGACAAACCTTTCCGTTCAGTTCAGTCCAGTCACTCAGTCGTGTCCGACTCTTTGCGACCCCATGAATCACAGCACGCCAGGCCTCCCTGTCCATCACCAACTCCCGGAGTTCACTCAAACTCATGTGCGTTGAGTCGGTGATGCCATCCAGCCATCTCATTCTCTGTCGTCCCCGTCTCCTCCTGCCCCCAATCCTTCCCAGCATCAGTCTTTTCCAGTGAGTCAACTCGTCGCATGACGTGGCCAAAGTATTGCAGTTTCAGCTTTAGCATCAGTCCTTCCAATGAACACCCAGGACTGATCTCCTTTAGAATGGACTGGTTGGATCTCCTTGCAGTCCAAGGGACTCTCAAGAGTCTTCTCCAGCACCACAGTTCAAAAGCATCGATTCTTCAGCGCTCAGCTTTCTTCACAGTCCAACTGTCACATCCATACGTGACCACTGGAAAAACCATTAGCATTTACTTCTCACGACAGTCCTGTTTGGTGGTTACTCTTAAAGTAGATATTAGTTTGCAGTACAAGAACCTGGGTTTGGATGTGTTAACAAGTTTCTTTCCCCAGGGCCCTAGCCTGGAAAGCCATGTGGCCTCCGCCAGTTTCACTCTGTCTCTGAGACCTTTGGTTTTCTAGAAGAGCAAACATTATTGCCATTGGTTTGGTATGTATTTCACAAGCCTTATTTTTGTGGTGTTATCTTGTATAAAGCCTTGGGGGAGGGGGTTGGTTATATCTGCAAAGCACACTTTAGGAAATTTAAAAATTTCCCATGAAGGTGATAAAAGCTTCCTTTAAGCTATTTAAAGTCACAGGAAAGGAAGTCATTTTCAGATCATCTGAAATAGTGGCCGTGTGATTCAATTTGTATTGCATAAAATGAAAAGGATTTTGCTATTGTTTGCTTTTTAGCAAAAGCAGAATCTAGAGAGTAATGCCATTGTTCATGATCCAAAGGGCGCACTGGGTTTGACCGGTGCTGACAGACTGATGTCGCCATTTTCAGCTTCCATGTCTTATCAATGATCCGACAAAGCATTTCTCTCCTTAAAGGAAAAAACTTTGCTTGTTTTGTGAACTGCATGCTTTGCTGTCAATGCCAGTTTGGACCCTTGTTAAAATTTGCTGCTTATCTTACGCTCCCAGACTGTACTGCTATTTAATTTTCTTCACAAATAGCTGTTCCCTTTCTTTCTAGATGCATTTTCATTCTTTTTGGTGATGGAGTTCTGCATGTGTTTACCCTGAAATAAATTTTCTCCTGGTTCACTGGGGAGGAACTGGCTGCCCAGGAAGATTAAGCATTTTGCCCAAAGCCAGATGGCAAAGTCGGAAACAGTGTTGATGAAGACATTGTAATTGATTTTAAGAGTTTCAGGGTTTGTCTGATCTTCGGTTTAGTAAATCTCAGTTTCCCCTTAGAGTGCTGGAGTGCGAGTCTTGCTCTCCTGACTCTTGTGGAGTGGGAGGGAGTGCTCAGTCCTCTTCCTCTACAGATGCGGAAACATGACCCACTTGCCCACTCAGATGGTCTATTGGTTTCTTGAAGCTTATGTGTAGTGTTGAGTCTCCATTGAGCTCATTTTTATTCTCTGTGTTTGGAGTGTTAGTGAACAAATAGTGAGCAAATCCTATTTAAAGGGTGTTTCCCGCCCCCTTTGGAAACAAATTATTTCCATGATGCTCACGTTGTATTCATGTTCATCAAAAATTTAGATACGGGGACCTCCGTGGTGGTCCAGTGGCTAATACTCCGTGCTTCCCGTGCAGGAAGTCCGGGTTCCATCACTGTTTGGGGGGGCTAGACCCTACATGCTGCAGCTAAGACCCAGTGCAGCCAAATAAAAAAAAAAAATTAAATCTGGAGGAGAGAAAATATAAGGTCAAGAGGATGGTTACGGCATGCCAGTAAGGTTCCTACTTCGAAGGAGGTTTGGAGTAAAGCCTCTCATTTCTCTTTGTGATCCCATCGACTGCAGCCCACCAGGATCCCCTGTCCATGGAATTTTCCAGGCAAGAATACTGGAGTGGGTTGCCATCTCATCTCTCAGGATCTCATAAAAGTTCCTGACCTGACTATCAGGTATTTTGCAAATATTAATTATACTTATGTCTCCTTCTATTGAGATAAGAGATACTGATCCCAATTCTCTGATCTATAAGCGTGCATAAACTACCTTAGTCCCAAAGGAAACCGTGATTCTGTATTAAGCCTAGTCCAATAATATATGCTATTTTTAATCTGAGGTTCATAAAGACCTTCAAAAGGAATTCTCAACCTTCACCATTGAATTATTCCTGAGTGAGAGCCCTTCCTCTTGATATCTCCTTTGAAGTTGAAGTAGAGAAATTGATGAGTTGGACAGAGGTGATGTAACATTGACGTTGTTTTGTGCTTGGGGCTTCCATTCACCTGCAGTGACCGGTTCTAATAAAGCCTCGACATTCCTAAAGATGTCCTGTCACTCCCCTTGCTCCTGTTCCAGGTCCTCATAGATGGTGAGCCCCTTGAGGGCAGTATCTGATTTTGGTCCCACTCTAGTGTCGAGAGCTATATCTGCCTCTGAGGTTTTGGGTTCATACTTGCTGAGTAGATTTCTGTCTGGCTCCTTGCATATTGGAAGCCTTTGAGGTTCAGAGGTTGGGAAATACTCAGAGGAGAAGATGAGAATCCAGGGCCTCTGGTGACAGGCCTGTTCCTGAGCCACAGATGAAGGTGGAAACAGCCTTCTGGAACTTTGGACCAAATGTCACCATCTCCCATCTCAGCTCCTCCACAGATTCCTGCCAGGATTCTTTACCTCTGAGGAACACAGTCACAATCAGAACTCTCAGGTGGCGGGAGTTAGAAAGTTGTTTTGGCCTGAGTTGAGCTGATAAATCTTCAGAGTATGAAGACAGGTTTAGAAGGAGTTAGGGCACAGTTTGGGACAGCATTCAAGGTTCCAAACTGCCTCCAGATGGAAAGAAAAGCTCAGAGTGTGGTTAGTGCTTTCTTTCTTTTGGCTGACTTTCTATTGTCATTCCTTAATAGCTGTTTATATTTAATATGCTGCAAGTTGTATATTGTATACAAGTTATTCTTTAACCTGTCTCCGTATAGAGATAAATAGCATTGGTAAATTTTCACTGTTGCACTTGAGTGAAATAGGGTATTACTGTTTCATTTGTTTCACATCAAGTTAAATAAAAGGGAAAAACACAAATAAAAATAGTGATTTTGCTACACAGTCCAGTTGCACATTCTTTTGTTAGATTTAACAGAACAAGGTCCCTGAAGGAATGTTAAAATCCATTCAAAGTGATAGCTTTAAAATGTTCCCAAGCAGTAATGATAAAATACAAACAGTTATCCTATTGAACTATAATATTAGAAGTCCTTGTTATTTTAAGTAGAGCACAATGTCATATTTTTCCTTACTAATTTTTTTTTTTCTTACATAGCGAACTCTTGTGATAAACTTGGTCTGGATGTTCTGTGTTCATGGCATCACTTTCCATTGGATTTCTCCTAGAAAGTCAGGACTCATTCCATTCCTCTGGCTGCTTTGTACATGGTGATAGCTTAGTGTTGAGACTGGTGTCGAACAGGGTAATGCCTCTGGTCTCAGCGGGCAGGGACTCTGGCTGTAGGAAGAGATAGGAAGAGACCCTAGGACCATGTTATCTAAAAGAGAGAGGGCTCTTTTTGAAAACAGTGACATTACTGGCCTTTTCCTTGGTTCAGTTCAGTTCAGTTGCTCAGTCGTATCCGACTCTTTGTGACCCCATGAATCACAGCACACCAGGCCTCCCTGTCCATCACCAACTCCCGGAGTTCACTCAAACTCATCTCCATCGAGTTGGTGATGCCATCCAGCCATCCCATTCTCCGTCGTCCCCTTCTCCTCCCGCCCCCCAACCTTTCCCAGCATCAGAGTCTTTTCCAGTGAGTCAGCTCTTCGCATGAGGTGGCCAAAGTATTGGAGCTTCAGCTTCAGCATCAGTCCTTCCAGTGAACACCCAGGACTGATCTCCTTTAGAATGGACTGGTTGGATCTCCTTGCAGTCCAAGGGACTCTCAAGAGTCTTCTCCAACGCCACAGTTCAAAAGCATCAATTCTTCGGCGATCAGCTTTCTTCACAGTCCAACTCTCACATCCATACATGACCACGGGAAAAACCATAGCCTTGGTCCGCAAAGTAATGTCTCTGCTTTTTAAGCTGCTGGTAAAATAATGTAGGAATGGCTCTCCTTTTGCTCACATAGACAGAGGAGAAAGAGACTGCCCTCTTGTGTGGTTCTCTTGCCCTTACTAAAGAACAGGTGATATTTTTCTGTCTCCGTTAGAAACTAGACTGTCACTGAAGAAGGTAGGGCTGTGTGTGGGTGTCTGTATAGTGTATGGTGAGTTAGCTTTGTGACTGTTGGCTGTGTATTTTGTCCTTGGTTTATATTATGTCTTTTTAAAACAATCTCTTTTTAAATGGATATATATTGAGTCTAGAAGGGTGGTGCTGATGAACCTGTTTGCAGGGCAGCAGTGGAGATGCAGACACAGAGAACAGACTTGTGGACACAGTTGGGACGAATTGGGAGCATAGTATTGCAGCATATGCTTTACCATATGTAGAATGGACGGCCAGGATGGTGCAGGGAGCTCACCGGTGCTCTGTGACAACCTAGACGGGTGGGAGGTTCACGAGGGAGAGAACGCGTGGATACTTAACGGATGATTCATGTTGATGTGTGTCAGAAACCAACACCATATTGTAAAGCAGTTATCTTCCAATTAATTTTTTTTCCTTTCTTTTTAAAATGGAAGTATAATTGATATACAGCGTTCTGTTAGTTTCAAGTATACAGCAAAGTGATTCAGTTACACATATATACGTTTAAAAATGCTGTTTTCCAGTATGGTTTACCATAGGATATTGAATATAGTTCTGTGTGCTGTACAGTAGGACCTTGTTGTGTATCCATTCTGTATGCTGCTGTTGCTATTCAGTTGCCCAGTTGTGTCTGACTCTGCGACACCATGGACTGCAGCACGCCAGGCCTCAGTCCCTCACCATCTCCTGAAGTTTGCCCAGGTTCATGTCTGTTGCATCAGTGATGCCATCCAGCCATCTCATTCGCTGATGGCCTCTTCTCCTTCTGCCCTCACTCTTTCCCAGCATCAGAGACTTTTCCAGTGAGTCAGCTGTTCTCATCAGATGACCAAAATACTGGAGCTTGATCTTCAGCATCAGTTCTTCCAACGAGTATTCTGGGTTGATTTCCCTTAAGACTGACTGGTTTGATCTCCTTGCTGTCCAAGGGACTTTCAGGAGTCTTCTGCAGCACCCCACTTCGAAGGCAAAGATTCTTTGGCACTTTGCCTTTCACAGCTGTACATGACCACTGGGAAGACCACAGCCTTGACTGTACCGACCTTGGTCAGCAGAGTAATGGTCTCTGCTTTTCAACACAGTGTCTAGGTTCATCATAGCTTTCCTGCCAAGAAGCAATTGTCTTCTGATTTCATGGCTGCAGACACCATCCTAGGTGATTTTAGAGCCCAAGAAGAGGAAATGTGTCACTACTTCCACTTTTTCACCTTCTATTTGCCATGCAGTAATGGGGCTGGATGCATCGATCTTAGTTTTTTAATATTAAGTTTTAAGCCGGCTCTTTCATTATCCTTTTTCACCCTCATCAAGAGGCTCTTTAGTTCCTCTTCGCTTTCTGCCATTTAAGTGGTATCATCAGCGTATCTGAGGCTGTTGATGTTTCTCCCACCTATCTTGATTCTAGCTTGTAACTCATCCAGCCCAGCATTTCTCATGATGTGCTTAGCGTATAGGTTAAACAAAAAGGGTGACAGCAGACAGCCCTGGCATAGTGTTTTCTTAATCTTGAATCAATCAACTGTTCCATATAGGGTTCTGACTGTTGCTTCTTGACTGGCATACAGGTTTCACAGGAGACAGGTAAGATGGTCTGACATTCCCATCTCGTTAAGAGCTTTCCACAGTTTGTTATGATCCACACAAAGGCTTTAATGTAGTTGATGAAATAGAGGTAGATGTTTTCCTGGAATTTCCTTGCTTTCTTTATGATCCAGCAAATATTGGCAATTTAATCTTTGGTTCCTCTGCTTTTTCTAAACCCAGCTTGGACAGCTGGAAGTTCTTGGTTCGCATAACGCTGAAGCCTCCCATGCGAGATTTTAAGCGTGACCTACTAGCATGGGAGAAGAATGCAATTGTCTGATGCTTAGCAAATTCTTTAGTACTACTGTTCTTGGGAATTGGTATGAGGATTGACTTTTCTGGTCCTGTGACCACTGCTGGGTAGTCCAGATTTGCTGACATATTGAATGCAACACCTTGCTGGCGTCATCCTTTAGGGTTTTAAATAGTTCTACTGGAATTCTATGGCATCTGTTAATTTTATTAACAGCAGTGCTACCTTAGCCCCACTTGACTTCACTCTCCAGAAGGTCTGGCTCTGGGTGACTGACCATGCCATTGTAGTAATCCAGTTCATTAAGATCTTTTCGGTACAGTTCTTCGTGTGTTCCTTCCCGCTCTTCTTGATCTCTTCAGCGTCTACTAGGTCTCCACCGTTTCTGTCCTTTATTGTGCTCATCTTTGGGCAAAATGGCCCCTTGATTCTCCAGTTTTCCTGAAGAGATCTCTAGTCCTCCCCCTTCCGTTGTTTTCTTCTAGTTTTATGCACTGCTCATTGAAGAAGGCCTTCTTGTCTCTCCATGCTGTTCTTTGGAAACCTGCATTTAGTTGAATGTACCTTTCCCTTTCTCCCTTGCTTTTTGCTTCTCTTCTTTCTTAAGCAATTTGTAAAGCCTCCTCAGATAACCACTTTGCCTTCTTCCTTTTCTTTTGAATTTGGGATGATTTTGTTCACTGCCTCCTGTACAGTATTACAGACTTCCATCCATAGTTCTTCAGGCACACTTTTTATTAGATATAATCCTTTGAATTTAGTTGTTACCTCTTTGCGTATTCATAGGGGATTTGATTTAAGTCATACCTGGTTGGCCTAGTGGTTTTCCCCACTGTCTTTAGTTTAAGCCTGAATTTTGCTATGAGGAGCTGATGATCTGAGCCATAGTCAGCTCCAGGTCTTGTTTTTGCTGACTGTATACACCTTCTCCATCTTTGGCTACAAAGAATGTCATCAGTTTGATTTCAGTATTGACTGTTTGGTGGAGTCCATGTGTAAAGTCATCTCTTGTGTTGTTGAGAAAGGGTGTTTGCTATGACCAATGCATTCTCTTGGCAGAATTCAGTTAGCCTTTACCCTGCTTCATTTTGTTTTCCAAGGCCAGACTTGCCTATTAACTCCAGGTATCTCTTGACTTCCTGCTTTTTGCATTCCAATCCCTAGCGATGAATAGAACATCTGTTTTTGGGGTTATTTCTAACAGGTCTTCTAGGTCTTCATAGGACTGATCAACTTTAGCTTCTTTGACATTCATGGTAGGGGCATAGACTTGAATTACTGTGATGTTGAATGGCTTGCCTTGGAAACACACTGAGATCATTCTGTCATTTTTGAGGTTGCACCCAAATACTACATTTCAGACTCTCTTGTTGATTATGAGAACTATTCCATTTCTTCTATGAGATTCTTGCCCACAGTAGTAGATATAATGGTCAGCTGAATTCACCCATTCCTGTCTGTTTTTGTTCACTGGCTCCTAAGATGTTGAAGTTTCTTCTTACTATCTCCTGCTTGACCATGTCAAGTTTACCTTGATTCATGGACCTGACATTCCAGGTTCCTGTGCAGTACTGTTCCTTGCATCAGATTTTACTTTCGTCACTAGACACATCCATAACTGAGCATCCTTTCTGCTTTGGTCCAGCCGCTTCTTTCTTTCTGGGGCTATTAGTAGTCATCCTTCACTCTTCCCCAGACACCCTCTGACCTGGGGACCTCATCTTTGGATGTCGTGTCTTTTTGTCCTTTTATACAGTTCATGAGGTTCTCATGGAAAGCATACTGGGGTGGTTTGCCTTTCCCTCCTCCAGTGGATCACTTTTTGTCAGAAGTCTCCACTATGACCCGTCTGTCTGGGGTGGCCCTACATGGCATGGCTCATGGCTTCTTTGAGTTAAACAAGCCCCTTTGCTACAACAAGGCAGTGATCTGTGAAGAGGGGATCCATTGTGTATATAACAGCTTAAATCTGCCAACCCCAAGCTCCCATTCCATCCTTCCCCCATTGCAAAAGGAGGACCCTGTTGCAATGATAAGTCTGTTCTCTGTCTCTATAATTTTAGTTCATAGGTAGGTTCACTTGTGTCAGAGTGATATATATGGTATTTGTATTTCTCTTTCTGACTCACTTCATTTAGTGTGATAATCTCTGGTTGCAGACGTGTTGCTGCAAAGGGCATTGTTCCATTCTTGTTGTGGCTGCGTATTCCCTTGTGTGTGTGTCCCACACCTTCTTTACCTCTTCCTCTGTTGATGGACCTTTAGGTAGTTTTCAAGTCTTAGCTCTTGAGGATAGTGCTGTTATGAACATAGAGATGCGTGTATCTTTTTGAATTAAGAGTTTTGTCTGGATATATGCCCAGGAATGGGAGTGCCTGATCATAACAAAAATTCTATTTTTAGTTTTCCGGGAACCTCCATCCTATTTCCCATAGCGGCTGCACCAATTTACATTCCTTCTAACAGTGTAGGAGGGTTCCCTTTTCTACACACCCTCTCCAGCATTTGTTGTTTGTAGAGTTTTTAATGATGGCCATTCTGACCAGTGTAAGGTGGTATCTCACTGTAGTTTTGAGTTGATTTCGCTAATAATTAGTGATGCTGAGCATCTTTTCCTGTGTCTGTCTGGCCAGACAGACTGCTTGGCTGCTCTTAGATCTGGTGCCAATCCCTGTCTGGCCAGTTGTTAGCTGTCATATAGAACAGGTTTGCCCAAGATTGCCCGCCTCACCTGGGCCTGGGAGAGGAGGATTGGGCTGGCTCGGGGCTCGCACCATACAAGTGCAAACCTAGTCCGAGTGCCAGAGCTAGCTTGGTGAGAGAGCTGTTTTCCTCCTCACACTATACAGAGTGTGGTGCAGTTACATATGAGTAAACTTTGACTAATCTCTCTCTTTTTTTTTTGGTATTTTTTAACAGCTTTACTGGGGCATAATTCACACACCATGTGATTCACTCAAAGTGTACACTTCAGGGACTTCCCTGGTGGTCCAGTGATTTGGACTCTGCCCTTCCATTGGAGGGTCACAGGTTTAATCCCTGGCTGGGGAACTAAGATCCCACGTGCTGTGCAGCTCGGCCAGTAAGTAAATAAGTGCATACTAAGAAAAAGTGTACAATTCGGTGTTCAATTTCTATGCTCACAGATTTGTGTAGCCATCACCACGCCAGTTTTAGAAAATGTTCATGGCCCTGAAAAGAAGCGCTGTGTCCCTTGGCATAATATTTTTTGATGCTGATAATGGGTATTATGCTTGTCGGCTGCCATGCTGTTCTAATGAGGCCTCTGACTTTCCATGTTCTCCCTTCCTCATTCTTCCTCCCTCTTGCTGACTGTTAGGTACCATAGTACTTAGCACTTTCTGTGTATTTTTACATTTCTATTTTTTTAAAATATAACCTGGAAAGTCTTTTTTTAAAAACCACTGTTAATTCTGTTATTTTTAAATTTTTTAATCTCTGGTTGTGCTGGATCTTCGTTGTTGTGTGCAGATCTCTGCTAGTTGCAGTGAGCAGAGCTACTCTTCATTGCGGTAAGCGGGCTTCTTATCTCGGTAGCTTCTCTGGTGGGGCACAGGCTCTAGGGCGCTTGTGTTTCAGTAGTTGCGGCATGTGGGATCTTCCTGGACCAGGGTTTGAACCCATGTCTTCTGCAGTGGGAGGCGGATTCTTTACCACTGAGCTACCAGGGAAGCCCTTTACATTTCTGTTTTAATATTTGTTTTTCTCAGAATGTAAGGTTTATGGAGGCAGGGATTTTCGTCTTGGTTCAGTTCAGTCGCTCAGTCGTGTCCAACTCTTTGCTCCTCCATGGACTGCAGCACGCTAGGCTTCCCTGTCCATCATCAACTCCTGGAGCTTGCTCAAACTCATGTCTGTTGAGTTGGTGATGCCATCCAACCATCTCATCCTCCTTCGTCCCCTTCTTCTCCCGCCTTCAATCTTTCCCAGCATCAGGGTCTTTTCAAATGCGTCAGTTCTTCACATCAAGTGGCCAAAGTATTGGAGTTTCAGCTTCAGCATCTGTCCTGCCAATGAATATTTGGGACTGATTTCCTTTAGGATGGACTGGTTGGATCTCCTTGCAGTCCAAGGGACTCTCAAGAGTCTTCTCCAACACCACAGTTCAAAAGCATCCATTCTTCGATGCTCAGCTCTTTATAGTTCAACTCTCACAACCATACATGACTACTGGAAAAACAATAGCTTTGACTAGATGGAGTTTTGTTGACAAAATAATGTCTCTGCTTTTTAATATGCTTTCTAGGTTGGTCATAACTTTTCTTCCAGTGAGCAAGCGTCTTTTAATTTCTTGGCTGCAATCACTATCTGCAGTGATTTTGGAGCCCAAAAAATAAAGTCAGTCACTGTTTCCATTATTTCCCCATCTATTTGCCATGAAGTGGCAGAGGCACCAGAGATCAAATTGCCAACCCCCGCTGGATCATGGAGAAAGCAAGAGTTCCAGAAAACCATCTATATCTGCTTCATTGACTATGCCAAAGCCTTTGACTGTGTGGATCACAATAAACTGTGGAAAATTCTGAAAGAGATGGGAATACCAGACCACCTGACCTGCCTCTTGAGAAACCTGTATGCAGGTCAGGAAGCAACAGTCAGAACTGTACATGGAACAACAGACTGATTCCAAATAGGAAAAGGAGTACGCCAAGGCTGTATATTGTCACCCTGCTTATTTCACTTATATGCAGAGTACATCATGAGGAACACTGGGCTGGAAGAAGCACAAGCTGGAATCAAGATTGCTGGGAGAAATATCAATAACCTCAGATATGCAGATGACACCACCCTTATGGCAGAAAGTGAAGAGGAACTCAAAAGCCTCTTGATGAAAGTGAAAGAGGAGAGTGAAAAGGTTGGCTTGAAGCTCAACATTCAGAAAACAAAGATCATGGCATCTGGTCCCATCACTTCATGGGAAATAGATGGAAAAACAGTGGAGACAGTGTCAGATTTTATTTTTTTGGGCTCCAAAATCACTGCAGATGCTGATTGCAGCCATGAAATGAAAAGACGCTTACTCCTTGGAAGGAAAGTTATGACCAACCTAGATAGCATGTTAAAAAGCAGAGACATTACTTTGCCCACCAAGGTCCATCTAGTCAAGGCTATGGTTTTTCCCGTGGTCATGTATGGATGTGAGAGTTGGACAGTGAAGAAGGCTGATCACCGAAGAATTGATGCTTTTGAACTGTGGTGTTGGAGAAGACTCTTGAGATTCCCTTGTACTGCAAGGAGATCCAACCAGTCCATTCTAGAGGAGATCAGTCCTGGGTGTTCATTGGAGGGACTGATGCTAAAGCTGAAACTGCAATACTTTGGCCACCTCATGCGACGAATTGATTCACTGGAAAAGACTCTGATGCTGGGAAAGGTTGGGGACGGGAGGAGAAGGGGACGACAGAGAATGAGATGGCTGGATGGCATCACCGACTCTATGGACTTGAGTTTGAGTGAACTCCGGGAGTTGGTGATGGACAGGGAGGCCTGGCGTGCTGTGATTCATGGGGTCGCGGAGAGTCGGACACGACTGAGCGACTGAACTGAACTGAACTGAACCAATAGAACCAGATGCCATGATCTTAGTTTTCTGAATGTTGAGTTTTAAGCCATCTTTTTCACTCTCCTCTCTCACCTTCATCAAGAGGCTCTTTAGTTCTTTGCTTACAGTTCTTGCCCACAGTAGTAGATATAATGGTCATCTAAGTTAAATTCACCCATCCCAGTCCATTTCAGTTCACTGTCTCTTAAAATGTTGATGTTTACTCTTGCCATCTCCTGTTTGACCGTTTCCAATTTGCCGTGATTCGTGGACCTAAGGTTCCTATGCAATATTGCTCTTTACAGCATTGGACCTTGCTTCTATCACCAGTCACATCCACAGCTGGGTGTTGTTTTTACTTTGGCTCCGTCTCTTCATTCTTTCTGGAGTTATTTCTCTATTGATCTCTAGTAGCATATTGGGCACCTACCGAACTGGGGAGTTCATCTTTCAGTGTCCTATCTTTTTGCCTTTTCGTACTCTTCATGGGGTTCTCAAGGCAAGAATGCTGAAGTGGTTTGCCATTTCCCTCTCCAGTGGACCACATTTTGTCATAACTCTCCACCGTGACCAATGTGTCTTGGGTGGCCCTACACGATATGGCTCATAGTTTCATTGAGTTAGACAAGGCTGTGGTCCATGTGATCAGTTTGATTAGTTTTCTGTGATTGTGGTTTTCAGTGTCCGCCCTTTGGAGAAGGATAAGAAGCTTATGGAAGCTTCCTGATGGGAGACACTGACTGAGGGGGAAACTGGGTCTCATGGGCGGGGCCATGCTCAGTAAATCTTTAATCCAATTTTCTGTTGATGGGTGAGGCTGTGTTCCCTCCCTGTTTGACCTGAGGTCAAAGTATGTTGAAGGTAATGAAGATAACTGTGACCTCCTTCAAAAGGTCCCGTGTCTAGGTCCCATTTTAGATAGTTTTTTGTCTTAAAATATCTAGAATACCATAAGGATTCAGATATTTGCTGAATGAATGAATTATGAGTGATCAGTTTATTAATTTGTGCTAAGAACTTTCTTGAGAGCTACTGTCTTTATTTTATTCCCATAAGAATTTCAGCTCAGAGGTGAAATAACTTGCCCCAAGTAGGTAACTGGCAGAGCAGATTGGTGAATCAAATTTTAGCTCATTGCTGTCTAGTGACGATGTAATGGAAGCCACCCATGGGGCTTCCCAGGTGGCTCAGTGGTAAAGAATCTGCCTGCCAGTTGGGGAGATGAAAGAGCCACAGGTTTGATCCCTGGGTCAGGAAGATCCCCTGGAGGAGGGCGTGGCAACCTTCTCCAGTATTCTTGCCTGGAAAATTCCGTGGACAGAGGAGCCTGGCAGGCTACAGTCCCTGGGGTCGGAAAGAGTCAATCACAGCTGATCACTGCTCATGGACTCCACACGCATGCAAGACAGGCATATAATTTATATTTTGTTAGTAACGTAGTTAAAAAGTGAAAGGAAACAGGTGAAATGTACGGATTTCATTAATCTAGCACATTCAAAGTATTATCTCAACATAAACCTTGTAATCAGTATAAAAATTGTCTTCTTTTTTTTCAAAGCAAATCTTCGTAAGCCATTTTATGCTAATGGTAACTATCCATGGAGACCAGCCGCATTTTTGTGGCTGAAGAGTCGCACCTGACTAATGACTTTTCTGTTGGGAGCCCAGCTCTAACTGGCATCGAATCTCATGGTCCTGCCTCTGTCCCTTGCTGCTTCCCAGTGTTCAAGCTGACACTCTTTTCCAGTTTCGGAAGGTGACAACAGGACCCACACCTGGCGTTTCTCGAAGCTGACCTCATGCAGAAGATTTTGGTCACATGCTTATTAACTCCTGTGATTTTCAGAAGAACCCAAGGAGGTCAGTGTGTCAGGTTCCAGGTTTTGTCCAGTCAGCAGAGATGTTTTACAGACAATGGAATGGAGATCTAGAGGCTTAACAGCTTGTCTGAATTTACAAGGTTTCCACTTGGCAGAGTCAGGTGCAGAAGCCAGCTCACATGGTGCTTGGGACAGCCCTTCAACATAAGACTGTCCCACAAGTCTGTAATTGGCCCAAGGGACTCGCTGTGTCTGAGAAACCCGGAGTTTCTGTGTTGCTGCTTTCAGTCTATGTACATTTGGACTGCTCCCATTTTTTCTCTTTTTAAAAAAATACTTGTTTATTTGTGCCAGGTCTTAGTTGAGGCATGGAGGATCTAGTTCGATGCATGAGTGCTCAGTCGTATCTGACTTTGGGACCCCATAGACTGTAGCCCGCCAGGCTCTGCTGTCCATGGAATTTTCCAGGCAAGAATAATGACCAGGGATTGAACCCAGGGCCCCCTGCATTAGGAGCGCAGAGCCTTAACCAGTGGACCTCCAGGGAAGTCTTCTCTCGTTTTGAACAGTCTCTCCTTCTCTACTGTAATCCACTTGTTGGATTTCTTTTTTCAGACTGGATTCCTCGTCAGGCTTTCTTATTTCCCCAAAGTCTCCCCTGGAAGTTCCCCGTCCTGTCCCTTTCATGACAAATAACTTCAGACAGGCTTTTGAGAAAAAGATATGTTAATTTGCTGACTTGACTCTCTGAGGGCCCGTTCATTAGTTGGCAGCACAGAACTAGGTGAAAGGAAGATTTCTCCTTTGTGGCCGGTTCCCTGCCCTCCCAGTTGGAGGGGGCTCTGTGGATGTCTTCTGGGTGGGAGGGGCGAGCCTGCAGCTGTGTGGGCGCTGGGTGGAGTTCCGGGGGTTGAGAGCTGGCAGTTCTTGCCAGGCTTGTGGAAACTGTGTGGATTGGAACAAAAGGCTGGGTGTAAAGTTAAGAACCCTGAACTGAGAGCTGGCAAAGAGCTGCCTGTGGGTGACTGTGTCTGAGAGGCAGAGTGTTTGACACGTTAAGGTTTCCTCTTTCCAGTATCCTGGAGTTAAGTTTGTTGAGCACAGTTTAAGTCTGCTCTTGGGCTTTCCCTTTTAATAAGTAGTTTCTTCACTGACCTCAGATGCGTTTTGCGTATGTGGCTGGGGTGGGTGGGGCAATAGCGTTTAATTCAAACCACGTGAATCTGCAGCAGAACCTAGTAGTTCCTCTCTGATCGAAAACTCGGTGTTTGGATTGATTCCACCTTCTCTTCATCAGAGAAGCAGCAGTCTTTCATGAATAGAAGGAACACTTTGGGTAGGGGGTTAGTCATTGCATCAGACTTTTGAATTAATCCACTATACAATGGAATTGCATGGATTTCTGGAGCATAGAAAAGCAAGCAGCATGAATTGGGAAATCGGTCCATTTAGGATGTGTGGATTAGTTTGCCTTACGTAATATTGGACTCTTACTAAGATTTTGTGCTGATTAGTGCTGATTTTAAGGTGATTTTAAGCAGTTCCCTAGGACAGAAGGAAAAAGCTGAGTGAGTTCACTTGTAAGTTGCATTTGCTTCAGTCATTTGAGCAGCAGCATCTTTTCTTGGGTCCATTCTCTTGACTCTGATTTTCATGCTGATGCCTAGATGGGAAACTGCCAGATTCTCCCCATTGAGAAATTCCTTCCTTTTGAAATAGAAAATGATACCAATTAATGCAATTATCTTGTAACAAATTACACTTTTTAGCAATGGTGTATTTTCTTTTTCAACTTCATTGAGGTAGACAGTATTGAGCAACCAGTCTGACTGCATGAATCCACTTATACACAGCTTTTTTCTAGTAAGTATTTACTACAGTACTGAATGGTCTGTGACTGGTTCTGTGTCTGGGGATGCAGAGTCACCTGTGTGGAGAGCTGACTAAAGTTACATGAAGGTTGGCACCCCAGACTCCCCATGCTGTTCAAGGGGCAACTGTAATTGACAAATAAAATTGTAAGATATTAAAAGTGTGCAACACAATGATTTGATATGTGTGTACATTATGAAGGATCCTCCCTCTGAATGGATACAGTTTATTATATAAAATACAATATTTTACTATAATACACATTATATAACATAACCTTTTATATAGTATATATTATATAATATTTTTATATTATATGTATCTGCTTCAACTGAAGCAGAATGGTAACCTGATAAGGGTGTCAGTTCAGTCGCTGAGTCGTGTCCAACTCTTTGCGACCCCATGGACTGCAGCACACCAGGCTTCCTGTCGATCACCAACTCCTGGAGCTTGCTCAACCTTATGTCCATTTAGCTGGTGATGCCATCCAACCATCTCATCCTCTGTCTTCCCCTTCTCCTCCTGCCTTCAATCTTTTCTAGCATCAGGGTCTTTTCCAATAAATCTGTTCTTTGCAGCAGGTGGCCAAAGTATTGGAGTTTCAGCTTCAGCATCAGTCCTTCCAATGAAAATGTCAGTGGGGTTGGTGAGGCAGCCCCAAAGATGAATGATTTTTTCATTTCTTCATTAAGTGAACTAGGGTGGGGAATAGAGGGTATTGTTATTAATCAAAGAACTGATCAGTGCTACTCATCTATTCTCTGTTGCATTCCCTAGGAATGCTAAAGAATAACAATAACTTTTAACAATGAACCTTGACAGAACACAAGCTCAAAGAAAGTAAAATTAGAGTTAACCAATGACACTATATAAAAAAGATCCATATATAAAAGAAGTTGCATATAAGGATGTATAAGATTTATTGCAAGATGAATATTATAGGACAGTGGCTTTCAACCTTCACTGCATTAGAATCAAATGGAAAACTTAAAATGCTGATGCCTTAAAGAAAAAAAAAAAAAAGATTGAGCAATTGTATTCAACTTGTTTTGGGATGAAGGCTGGGCATTTTTGAGAGCCCCCGAGGTGATTCTAGGGTTGAAAATAAGTGGGATGGGTCATGAATGGAAGCCTTATATCTAAAGCCTTATATCTTGACATTTAGGAAATCGGAAACACTGAGAATGCAGTTTCCTGGTCTTCATTCAAATTCTGTCCTGGGTCTTCTCTGTTTGAGAAACCCTCTGGTAGGTGTAGACTATTGGGTTATGAGATCACTGGGCACTGAATGGGGTGGGACAGGTTTCATGAAAAGTGGGGCATGAACAAGTGTCTGAGTAATGTGTAGAATCCAGAAGAGTGGGTGGGAAAGCAGAAGGTATGTTTGGGGCATTGAGAGAGTTGGTTTCGGTGGAGGAGTCATGTGAGATGAGGTTGGGAAGGTAGAGGGCCTTCAGCGCTATTTTCGGCAGCGTAGGTTTTACATGGTTAGGCTTGGGTAGACTTGAGTTTGGAGGGCCTGGCCTCAGCAATCCAGGTCAGTAAATATGCCCAGAGGGTAGATGTCCTTGACACAAGGAAGTGAAGTCGCTCAGTTGTGTCCGACTCTTTGCGATCCCGTGGACTGTAGCCTACCAGGCTTCTCTATCCATGGGATTCTCCAGGCAAGAGTACTGGAGTGGGGTGCCATTGAAGTAGTGGTTATATGGGAGGTGACTTGGAAAGTACGGTCTTATTTCACATTAGCTCCCAGGATGTCATAAAATGGTGACACTTGAGCTAAAATTCTCTAAACTTGAAATAAATTAATTCAGCAAGCATTAAAAAAATTTTTTTTTAATGGGAGTATTTTTTAATTTTAAATACAGTTTTGGCCATGCCATGTGGCATGTGGGATCTTGGTTCTCTGACCAGGAATCAAACCCACACCCCTAGCACTGGAAGTGTGGAGTCTTAACCACTGCACCACCAAAGAAGTCCTTCAAGAAGCATTTATTAAGTGCATTTTGTACAGCAGATATGCTGAAGCACTCTAAGTTGTTTTCTGTAAGCATGCTGGAGTGCTTTGTTGGTAGCATATTTATATATTAATTCCTGCAGACTCCTCAGACCCCAGTCCATCAGACCAGGAAGAAAAATAGCAACTGTGACTTTTATTTGTGCAACAATTCTAATGTCATGGTCATGGCTCATTGGAAATGCTTTACTCAGGACATTTCACAATGGTTTGAGGATCTTGACACAGTTGTGTCAATACAATACAGTATGACTAAAATAAAGCTAGAAGACTGCTGGCCTATTGGGAGTGTTTTAAAAATATATTTAGGGCCATGAATCCTTCAAATAGCTAATAAGAGCTGCCTTTCTACAAAAACGCATGGAGACATTTAATCTTGCTTATAATTTTAGGACTTTTAAATGTTCTGAAACTAGTTCATAACCCCTGAAGGTCTCACAGACTCCAAGGTAAGGCTTGGAATAGACTGTGGAGTAACTGTGATGTCACTTCCGTCTTAGGGGAGCAGAGAGGTACGGCTGTCCCAGTCATTTTCTTTTCTTTGATTAGTTAGCCACAATTCACCACAATCTATGAGTAATTCAATAACTATTTAACAGATAGGTTTTTGATGAAGCTGGCATAAGCCACAACTAAGTGTTTTCATATTTTAGTACTGTAATTAACTGCATGTCAGAACATCGGGGTGTGTGTGACTTATGCCACATCCATTTTCACTGACAGGCTGCAGAGGAATGGGCATGTCTTTTGTTAGGCCTTTTGAAGTAACACACGAGATAGGAACTAATCCAGCAATTCCCAGTGTGTTTTCGAGGGTGGGACGGGGCAGTGCTAGTGCTGATAGAAAGAAGCTGCTTGAAATCAGAGTCTGAAGTAAACATCGTCCTGTAACTCATGACGTGTTCTGTAACTCTTGACACCTTGTGTCCTGTCTTGGGGATACTTAGTACATGTGATTATATTAAAGGAAATCTGGTAGTAAAGAAGCCTGTTTAGTGTGGTTTAAGCTTATTGATTCTTCAGTTCAGTTCAGTTCAGTCGCTCAGTCGTGTCCGACTCTCCGCGACCCCATGAATCACAGCACGCCAGGCCTCCCTGTCCATCACCAACTCCCGGAGTACACTCAAACTCATGTCCACAGAGTCGGTGATGCCATCCAGCCATCTCATTCTCCGTCGTCCCCTTCTCCTCCCGCCCCCAACCTTTCCCAGCATCAGAGTCTTTTCCAGTGAGTCAACTCGTCGCATGAGGTGGCCAAAGTATTGCAGCTTCAGCTTTAGCATCAGTCCCTCCAAGGAACATCCAGGATTGATCTCCTTTAGAATGGACTGGTTGGATCTCCTTGCACTATAAGGGACTCTCAAGAGTCTTCTCCAACACCACAGTTCAAAAGCATCGATTC
This sequence comes from Moschus berezovskii, assembly GCF_049115385.1. Taxonomy (NCBI): domain Eukaryota; kingdom Metazoa; phylum Chordata; class Mammalia; order Artiodactyla; family Moschidae; genus Moschus; species Moschus berezovskii. The sequence goes on along the minus strand of NC_142478.1, from coordinate 13,198,253 downwards.
TTCGGCGATCAGCCTTCTTCACAGTCCAACTCTCACATCCATACATGACCACGGGAAAAACCATTGCCTTGACTAGACGGACCTTGGTTGGCAAAGTAATGTCTCTGCTTTTTAATATACTATCAAGGTTGGTCATAACTTTCCTTCCAAGGAGCAAGCGTCTTTTAATTTCATGGCTGCAATCAGCATCTGCAGTGATTTTGGAGCCCAAAAAAACAAAGTCTGACACTGTCTCCACTGTTTTTCCATCTATTTCCCATGAAGTGATGGGACCAGATGCCATGATCTTTGTTTTCTGAATGTTGAGCTTCAAGCCAACCTTTTCACTCTCCTCTTTCACTTTCATCAAGAGGCTTTTGAGTTCCTCTTCACTTTCTGCCATAAGGGTAGTGTCATCTGCATATCTGAGGTTATTGATATTTCTCCCAGCAATCTTGATTCCAGCTTGTGCTTCTTCCAGCCCAGCGTTCCTCATGATGTACTCTGCATATAAGTTAAATAAGCAAGGTGAGAATATACAACCTTGACGTAAACCTTTTCCTATTTGGAACCAGTCTTTTGTTCCATGTCCAGTTCTAACAGTTGCTTCCTGACCTGCATACAGGTTTCTCAAGAGGCAGATCAGGTGGTCTGGGATTCCCATCTCTTTCAGAATGTTCCACAGTTTATTGTGATCCACACAGTCAAAGGCTTTGGCATAGTCAATGAAGCAGAAATAGATGTTTTTCTGAAACTCTCTTGCTTTCTCCATGATCCAGCGGATGTTGGCAATTTGATCTCTGGTGCCTCTGCCTCTTCTAAAACCTGCTTGAACATCTGGGAGTTCATGGTTTACATACTGCTGAAGCCTGGCTTGGAGAATTTTGAGCATGACTTTACTAGCGTGTGAGATGAGTGCAATTGTGCGGTAGTTTGAGCATTCTTTGGCATTGCCTTTCTTTGGGATTGGAATGAAGACTGACCTCTTCCAGTCCTGTGGCCACTGCTGAGTTTTCCAAATCTGCTGGCATATTGAGTGCAGCACTTTCACAGCATCATCTTTCAAGACTTGAAATAGCTCAACTGGAATTCCATCACCTCCACTAGCTTTATTGATTCTTAACTTTATTTAACTGGGACCTCTCTTCTCAAACCTGTCTAACTTCTCAAAGATAAATATTACAGAATATTAATTTAGCTTATTATAACTAAAGTTGACTGCATGAAATACACATGAAGCCTTAATGTTGTGTGAGCTGCATTTGTTTTTTAACCCTACCTGGAAGGAATTATGTCGACACTCTGGATGATAACTTTGTCTCTCTGCAAATCTAGTGTCAGAATTTTGAGTAATGTTGAGATACGACTGAGATCTGCCTATCACTACTTAAAAAAAAAAAAGAGCTGTATTTGTTCCTGTAAAGAGGAATATTTCAAGAAGTTATCAAGCATCATGTTAAAGATAAAATGAAAAACTTGACTGTTTTCTTCTTCTAATCTGTGACTTCTGCTTAACTGGAGTCATTTGAAAGCAGTCATAATGGGGGTAGGGGACCAGAGAATAACATGTTTGAATGCTCAAGAGAACTGGTCTTACATAATAAGACCAGTAAATTAGAGTATTTTATTTATGAAGGAGCCCAGATAAATGATGATAGACTCATGAAGTGTGTTATTTATGCGTATACTGGGGTATGACTCCTCCCCCCAAAATGGTGTAAGTCTTAAGGCATGAAAATGACAGTGTAATTAATGGATTATTCCTTTTTTATTACTGTTTTTTTTTAATGTTTGGCTGTGCAGTGTCTTAGTTGTGTCATGTGGGATTTCTCCTTGTGGTGCATGGACTCCATGACTGTGGCTCTCAGACTTATTTGCTCCACGGCATGTGGAATCTTAGTTTCCTGACCAGAGGTTGAAGCTGTGCAACCCCTGCGTTGGAAGGTGGATTACTGACCACTGGATCAACAGGGCAGTCCCAGATTTTCTTCTTAATAGTTTATTTGTTAACTATTTCAGGATGATTTTCAAACATCTACTGAATTAGATCACATATCGGACACTGGATAGACGTCTGTAATTGAGCTGCTATTCAGCAGCTGCTGCTGCTGCTGCTAAGTCACTTCAGTTGTGTCCGACTCTGTGTGACCCCATAGACGAAAGCCCACCAGGCTCCCCTGTCCCTGGGATTCTCCAGGCAAGAACACTGGAGTGGGTTGCCATTTCCTTCTCCAATGTGTGAAAGTGAAAAGTAAAAGTGAAGTCGCTCAGTCGTGTCCGACCCTTAGCGACCCCATGGACTGCAGCCTACTAGGCTCCTCCGTCCATGGGATTTTCTATTAACTGCTAATAGAAGCTGCTCTTCCGGGAAGGGTAGGATGTGGCTCCTGCCCCTGAGAGGCTCATAATTTTGGTGGAAGTTGCTTTCTCCATGCAGTTTTCCGCTGGTTGCTGTCTTTTTCCTCTCCAGGCACGCTCTCCTTCAAACCCCTCCTAACCGCCTGACCCCTGCCCACCACGCGGCTTTTGCTCCCAACTGTTGCCAGCCTGACTTCAGAGGAGCGTGGCAGTATGTATTTTGCCTTCTTGTATTGTCCAACACTTCTTGATGGTTTTCAGCGTCTGGAAGCATTGTGAACCTATGGCCAAATAATCCTAAATGTCCTCTATTTTAACATCAGTGTATAGACGTGTCAGTGACCTACCGTGGGTTCCTATCACAGCAGTCTCCCTATTTAAGAAGAAGTCTTTCCAGTTTTGGATTTAATGAATTTTGCTTACTAAGTTTTCTCAGGAAGAAGAAACTTGAGCATTTTCTCATTATGAAAGTGTTCATTCCAGGAATCTTCTCTCCCAAGTTTTCTGTTTTTTTTCCAAACATTATGTTTGCTGTTTTGAGTTGAAATGGGTGATGGAAACTGTGGAAACTAAAAGAATGAGATGTCAACTTTTATGTGTTTTTAACATTTTGATTTAAATAATGTATCAGTACTTAAGTACTTAAAAATAGGGGAAAGTAAATTATGCAGTGGCGATACCATCATTGCTCTCAGAAACTGCAGAGTAACTTAAGGTACCACTGATCTGTTTCAATGATGAGGCATTTTTCTCACCAGGATAGTAATTCTGGTCTTCAGGGGAATTACTCAGTAAATGTGCTTGAGGAAGAAAGGGAAAATGAAAGTTATCCATCATGGCTCGTAATTTTAAAGCTAAAGTAAATCCCTAATTTGAAATTAAGTATACATTTTATATGGATCTAAGTCTTTATATATGTCTGTATTCTGTATTGTTTTAACCATAAAAGTGAAAATGAAAGTTGCTCAGTCATGTCTGACTCTTTGTGGCCCCATGGACTATACAGTCCATGAGACAAACATTAAAAACCGTGCATCAAGTCTTTTCTTTTAAATGCAAGCCACAGAGCTTATCTCTATATAGTAAAATACCTGTTAGCTGGCACTGTGTTACCCTGGAATTTCCCTGAGTTGAGGTTCCTTCTGTAGTGATGATTAATACTTACAATAATTACCCGGAGGATCTGTGAAAACCTTTTTGAGTCATCAAAGATTAAGTTGTATTCAGTCCTAGCTGTCATGCCACACATTTAATGCCTTCTAATGGTCTGAAAATTGAAAATCTGTGATATTTTTTTCTCCTGGTTGAAATGCCCCATTTGCTCACATAAGAAACCATAGGATGGATGCCTCTGGTGGAACCTGTTTTCCTTTGTTATCCTGGTTAAAAAAAAGCAGTGGCTGGAATGAAGAACTGAGGTAAGAAAATATGAGGAAATGAGGAACCTGAAAGTGCTTCCCACCTTTCTCTGACCGTGGTTTGTGGAGTACAGCTTTGGACTGAGAATGATTGAAATGAAGGGTAGTGAACAGTCATCCTGTTTTTTGTGCACAGATTGCAGATCACAAGGTCCCGAAGAAAGCAGGAAAATTACTGTGCAGCTGTCACCTTTGATCGCACGGAGATGGAGGCATACAGCAGCATATGCCAACTCTGTCCTCTCTGCTCACCTCATGCATTGGGTCTCACCCGTGTCACCTCATCAGCCATGTGACTGGGGCATCTCTGTCAGTTTTGAACTTAACTTCAAACAATAGCATCACAGATGCAGTTGTTGTCGTTAGTATTTAGTTGCGAAGTTGTATGTGACTCTCTTGTGACCCCATGGACTGTAGCCCGCCAGGCTTGTTTGTCCCAGGCAAGAGACAGAGGTTCTCCAGGCAAGAATACTGGAGTGGGTTGCCATGCCCTTCTCCACGAGATCTTCCTGACCCAGGGATTGAACCTGTGTCTCTTGCGTCAAACCTGGGTCTTCCTGCATGGCAGGCAGATTCTTTTCAAGATACTGTACCGTAATATTAAAAATGTTTTCTTTATTTTTATTTTTTTAAATGTATTATTTGTGTAAAAAGTATTATAAAGCTATTGCAGTACCTTACTAAATAGCCTATTGTGTTAGTTGTGTACGTAGGCTAACTTCGGATTTAAGAACAAATTGGACTAATGAACACACTCTGAGAAAGGATCCCATTCATATGTAGGGGACTTACTGTATGTGTGAATAATGAAATCACTTTGCTGTATACTGAAACTAATACAACATTGTAAATAATCTGTGTACTTAAAAAAGAGTGGTCAGTGTTTATGGAGCACTTGCTTTGTGCCAGGCAAAGTGCTCAACTTGGAAAGAGTGGTCTGAGTTTTGACCTGGATTCAGATTCCAACTTTGCTCTGTGACCTTATCCAGTGACTCAGCCTCTCTGAGATCTACTGTCATTTTCTGGATGGCAGTTGTGTTAGTTTACTTGGGCTGCCACAGCAAAGCGCCATGGACTGCCTGGCTAAAGAAGCATACATTTGTTTTCTCCCAGGTCTGGAGGCTGAAAGTTCAGGGTCAAAGTGCCTGCACAGTCGTCTCTCCTTGGCTCGTGTACGGCTGCCTTCTCCCTGTGCCTTCAACTCTCTCCTTTTTCTGTGTGTCTTAGGGACAGTTGTCTAAAGACCCCAGTCATACTGTTGGATTAGGGCTCACCCTGATGATCCTATTTTAATTTAATATCCTTTTAAAAGCCCCTATCTGCAAATAGACAGTAGTCACTTTCTGGGGTACTGGGATTTAAGTCATTGACATGCATTTTGGGGGACACAATTCAGCGGACCACAGCAGCAGTGAAAGTATTTATGTGCTCGAGTATTGAGGTACTATTGTGAGAATTAAATGAAACAATATATGCAGAGGCCTGGCCCAGCAGCTCAGCGCCCGCTCACTATTAACTTTTTCGCTCGAGGTGGGGTTGGAATCCTGCTTTCTTTAAATTCCGTCCAAATGTGAACCGTACACATTGCTGAGGTTGTGTCTTGAATACCTCCTGGCTTTTTTCACTGGATTCTTTTTCTTTTCCCTCCATTCATGAAGTCAGATTGGTGTTGTGCTCCATGGCTGCTTTTCTTCTCTCCTGTGTATGTGTGTGTGTGTGTGTTCTAATTTGCTTCAGTCCTGTCCGACTCTTTGCAACGCCATGGACGGTAGCCTGCCAGGCTCCTCTATCCACAGGGTTCTCAAGGCATGAATACTGGAGTGCATTTCCCTGCCCTTCTCCAGGGGATCTTCCCGATGCAGGGGTTGCACCAGCATCTCTCTCGTCTCCTGCTTTGGCAGGCAGTTCTTCACCACTAGCGCCACCTGGGAAGCCCCTCTGGTCTCTCCTAGGACGTTAGTTTTCTCTACCTAGTTAGTTCTGCGCCCTGTCCCCCTGGGCAGCATTGCTTCCAGTCTCACACCAAGCTGGGCTCTTCTTTCCTTGCAAGTTGGCCGGCGAGTCAGACTTTTCTGGAACTCAGCACTGGACTTCAGTTCCTGCTCTCCCTGGATTCTTTCACCGTTTCCTCCTGGCAATCGTGTGTGTCTGCCAGCGGACACTTCAGATCTCGTGGTTTGTGTTTTCTGGACCCTGCTCTGATTCCCTCTACCTTACTCGACTGTATTTTTTACCCTCTCACCTTGTTTCTGCACACAGATTGGAAGTTTAAGGCGAGGTGTGGGGTGGAAAGGAAAATGAGCCCGGGCTCCGGATGACTTACTGTTTTAGTTCAGACCTGCATCCCGTGGCCCGGGCCTCCTGGTGAGTGAGCTGTAATCCCTCCGGGAATGTTCCCTTGGAGGATAATGTTTGACCAGGCATTAGCAAACCATCATCATCCCAGGAATTCCAGATAAACACATGAGTTTAAAATCCCAGGGTACAAATGGTCCCCAAATTTTACAAATCATTTACTTCTAGGAGAGAAAATGTGTTTTATAAATGTCACTTAAAAAGCTTTTGCGGGCATTTTCACTGTTACCTAAAGGGAGTTTCCCATGCTGTGTTCCTCTCAAGTTGAGAAGGGTTAGTACTAAGTGTAGTTTTCCAACTGGAGCTTGGTTTCCTGAAAGCTATTCTTGGTGTGGTGTCAAAGTGCAGCTGTTCATATCTCTTAATATTTCACTTTGAGTCTTTGGGTGGGTGGAACTGATTAGAATTCCAAAAGCAATGCATGCAGAGTTAGTGGAACTCTCTTGGAATATACTTGGAGAGATTTTTGAGGGAACCCCTACATTCTGAAATTAGTTACGTGGTCAAAAGAAGAATTTCTGTGCAAATTATCTGAGGAAATGTCTTTTGCATTTTGCCTTGGTTTTCTTTTTAGATTGGTGGGACACTTTTCTTTATATATTAAGGAGCTGTTAAAATGTGTTGTCAAGAAGGTGTTCTTTGGGATTTTCCAATGGTCCACTGGTTAGGACTCTGTGCTTTCACTGCAGGGGGGCACAGGTTTGATCCCTGGCCAGGGATCTAAGGTCCCACAAACTGCACAGTGTGGCCTCCTGCTTCCAAATAATAAAAAATAAAACAGAAGAGTTTGTTTTATTAAATAAAAGAAAACATGCCTTGAAATTATTTAGAATAATGTTTCCCTTCCTAAAATAGAGTTATTTTTTGTGGGTTGTTGGTGGTGGTTTAGTTGCTAAGTGTATCCAACTCTTGCAATCCCATGGACTGTAGCCCACCAGGCTCCCCTGTCCATGGAATTTTCCCAGCAAGAAAACTGCAGTGGGTTGCCATTTCCTTCTCCAGGGGATCTTCCCGACCCAGGGATTGAACCCAAGTCTCCTGCATTGTGGGCGGATTCTTTATCGAGTGAACCGCCACGAAAGAGGGTTATTGTGGGTTAGTATGACCTTGTTTTCATGAATGATCCTGTGTACCTACAAAAGCATTCTAATTTTTTCTTTTAAATACTTTACAGAGCTTTTATAGCTATTCCACCCTGCTTATCCCAGGTCTGAATTTTGCTCTATCCCAAGTACTACTTGAGAAGTTATATTTGTGGGGTGGAAAGTAACTGTGGAGCCGGCTAGTATAAACATCCTTCTGGACTGTTGTCCAGAATAACAGAGACAGGGCTGCAGAAGGCTTCAGAATGCAGGGTTCCAGCTGGCCAGGGACAGCTTGGGAAACGGTGTTATTTTTTAAAGTTTGCATTCGGAATCAACTCAAAACCATATGTGGGCTGGAAGATTGCTTTCTGAGTTACGACATAAACTGACATTGTAGTGTTTTCTAGTGTGTGGTTTCCAGGGTTGCTGTGATGTCATCAGTGAGGCTTTAAAAACAGATCTGTTTTTCACAGACAAAGTTTAGAACAGTGTATTCAGAAGCGTGCAGTCTGTGCAATCCAAGCCGTCCGTCAAAAGTATTGCATTGGTCAAAAGTTTGTTCAGGGGCTTCCCTGGTGGCTCGGAGGTTAAAGCATCTGCCTCCAATATGGGAGACCCGGGTTTGATCCCTGGTTCGGGAAGATCCCCTGGAAAAGGAAATGGTAACGCACTCCAGTTTTCTTGCCTGGAGAATCCCATGGACGGAGAAGCCTGGTAGGCTACCGTCCACGGGGTCGCAAAGAGTCGGACACGACTGAGCGACTTTACTTACTACAGAGAAACCTAGATGAAGTTTTGGGCCAACCCAGTGGAATGTTGGGAATCCCTGGGGGCTCACGAGGGGAGAGGGTTTTTGCTTCCCCACCCCAAGTCTTCAGGATCTGAGCATGTTAAGAACCTGGGCGACTCTGAAACAGGCACCTTCTCGAGACTGTTTGTAGGATTGAAAGCCCCTTTGGAGGATTAGTTCCTTTTCTCAGTCCTCCAGTCGTTGCTCACTTCTAGAGCATGCCGTGAGATAGGTCTTGAAGCTGTTCGTGAAGCGGCGCCTCTGGTTAGGAGCACAGGCTGGAGCGCCTGATGGCCGGGCTGGAGCATGCCTGCTTCTGCTCTGCGGGCTGGGGCGAGTTACCTACATATCTCCCATAGTTGACCCTCGTCACACCACGTCGGTTCTCCATTCCTGACCTAATTTCTCTCGGGTTCTCCACTGAAATCTAAGATCCCCAGGCTAGGCAAATGTAGTCTTCTCAGTGGAATCTCTGTGGCATCATTTGTTTCTGCAGATATCTGAGGTCGTTTGACAAGTTTGGTTCGTGTGGTTGGGTGTTAAGTGGGGAACCAGACCTGGGTTTGTGCTGTAGGGTGTGAAGTATGTCTTTAGGATGAGGGTTATTAGGGCAATTTTGAGATCAAAGTTTTTTTTTTTTTTTTAAGTTTTTTCCTTCCAGTATTCTCTCTTCTATGACATACTTAATTTGTCTTTTTTTTTTTTTTTTCACCCTTTAAGGCTCAGCCTCTTTTTTTCCTATGACTTTATTTTGTGGGACAGTCACCATCTGGGAGTTTGAGAGCTTGGGGTTTGTGTGTAACAGATTGTATAACATTCAAATAATGCTTTTAGCTAGCCACTTGTGTGTGTTTTCTTTCTTTCCTTGGGCTTGTGTGAAGAGGCAGAGGTAAGATAAACATTTTGGCATTGTCTGAGCCCCAGCAGGACTCAGAGCTGATGTCAGCTGCAGTCCGTGGGTCTTCTCCATGGTAATACTGTGGTTCTTTCCCCCTTGATGGTCCTTAACTGCCCTCTGAATCCTCATTTCTTCATGGAGGTCAGGTGCAAATCTTCCATACATTCTCCCAGCCAGTCCTGAGCCCTACAGAAATAGACGGGCCTGCTTTGGGCTGCTCCAACTCCATCTCGGGCCGACAGAGATGGCCTTTCTGCAGAGGCTGAGCTGGCAGGTGGGAGCCTTCTGGAAGAAAGCACTGCCTGTTGCCTCGGCCTGTGTGAGGGCCAGTGATGATTAAGACCTTTTCTCAGAGCTGTATCAGGATTCTGGTCTAAACCTTGTTTTCATGTGAACTGAATCAGCATATTATAATATGCCCTGGCCTAATGGAGAAGAATGATGATTAGCATCGATTCCAGCAGTCCCCAGCCTTTTTGGCACCAGGGACTGGTTTCAAGGAAGGCTGTTTTTCCATGGATGGCAGCGGGCTATCGTTTCAGGGTGATTAAAGTGCATCACATTTATTGTGCTCGTATGAGAATCTCATGCCGCTGCTGATGTGATGGGAGGCTGAGCTTAGGCAGTAATGGGAGTGATGGAGAGCGGCTGTAAATACAGATGAAGCTTTGCTTTCTTCCCTGCTGTTCACCCACTGGTTCCTAACAGGCCACAGACTGGTAACAGCCCGCGACCCGGGGACTGAGGACCCCCTGGTCAGTTCCCATGGCTTGTTTGCCCAGGAGGTAGAGTGGGAATATGGGAAGATGACAGGCAGATGTGGGTTTGAATTAAATAGAGACAAATAACTCGTACTGAGCCTGTTTTCTTCTCTAGAGCAGAAGGCAGGTTTCTCATTTTCCTCATGTGTATGGTGTAGAAACACCTGGAACATGCAGCCCACCTGGGTAGTGGCAGACAGCGATGCTGGTGGTATTGTGGGTGTTGATGGAGGGCTTGCTTTGTACCAGGTATTGTCCTCAGAGGTAACGTGTTTTATCACTTGAGCACCACCAAAATCACACCTCTGCTTTGCACATCAAGGCCCTAAGGCACAGAAAATGAATACAGCACAATGGCACTGAGACTCGGATGATTTCCGGGCCCTCAAACGTTTGCTCCTGCCACTGTCCAGGTGTATAACTTCTTTTTTAAGTTTAGTTTTGGCTGTCTTTGTTGCAGCAAGTGGGCTCTTGAGTTGTGGGACGTGGGTTTAATTGTCCCGCAGCATATAGAATCTTAGTTCCCCAACCAGGGATCAAACCTGTGTCCCCTGCATTGGAAGGGGAATTCTGGACCACAAAGAATGTCCCCAGATGTATATAACATTTTGATTATTCTGAAGGCTTTTTTTTTTTTAAAGTATTTATTTGGCTGCGTCGGGGCTTAGTTCCTACGTGAGGGATCTTTAGTTATGGCATGCGAACTCCTAGTTGTGGCCTGTGGGATCTAGTTATCTGACCAGGGATCAAACCTGGGCTCTCTGCCTTGGGAGCGCAGAGTCTTAGGTACTGGACCCTCCAGGGAAGTCCACGAAGACTTTTGATATTAGAAATTAGAGCGACTTCTCAATTCTTGGTCAGCAGATAACCCTTCCTTGGCTGCTACACTCACCTCCTGGAGGCCCCCCTGAGGGCCACAGACAGAGCCCACTGATGAGAAAACGGCCCTTTTGCAGAGCTGACGGATGCAGTTGAAAGGGCTGTCCCTGTTTGATGGGAAGCATTCTCCTCCCCTCAGAGACCGAGGGGAGTGCCCCCCGCCCCGCCGTGGATGGCACACAGGCTGGGAACCATTGTCCTCGAACTTTTGATGAGACTCCAGAGCCTTCTGGCTTCCCTGGGCATCTGTGCTTCATCCAGGATGTCTTGGGGCTCCGCTGCTGCTTGGAGGTGTGGTTTGACAGGGAGCAGCTGGTCTGGGGATGTGCCCTGGGGCCTGGAGGGTTCTTATCTCCTGTGAGGCTCGGATGACATGTGGTTCGTTCTGCTCCTGCTCAGCATTGGGGGAGCTTTTGCCAGGGCCTGGTGAGAGCTCTAGGGTGCCTCCTCTGTGTGTGAGAGCCAGTGTCCTCTCTCTTCTAGTGCCTTCCCCAGGCTTTAGGGAAATGTGTTTGGCTGTCTTCATCCCCGGCCAGTCTGGGAAAACACTGGCTGGGCTTGAATCTGGCAGCGCAAAGCCCTGCAGCGCTCTTGTCAGCTGTCCTAGTCGGTTCTACTCTTCCAGACCCAAGTCTGTGTTTATGTCAAACTGTTGGATGGTCTGAGTCTCAACTCTGTATCTGTGTCTGTTCCCACACCATTGGGAAATTGGATTTTCTTGCCTTTGGCCAAATCAATGAAAGTTTGTGTGGCTGGATAGAGTTGTCTGGCTAGGGTGTGTTGTTCAAACTTGGCCTTGTGCTGAACCTACAGCTTAGAGACGGAACCTTCCTGTCAGACAGGCAGATCTGTGAATCACACTGGCTGGGCTGCAGGGGTGATTCATGAGCCTGTCATCCCCAACTGTGTCTTTACTACACCCCAGGAAGGGCATTTTGCTTCTGTAAATAGTGAATGGGGAGCAACTGGGAGAGTGTTCTCTGCTTTTGATTATCTGAGTGACACACGTGAAGTTCTTCAGTGGAATTCTTCTTGTTCCATAAGCAGTACAATAATAGTAATATGATGACCTGAGTTTCTTTTTCTTTTAAATTTTTTTGGCTGTGCTGGGCCTTTGTTGCTGCTCAGGCTTTTCTCTAGTGGTGGTGAGCGGGGCTGCTCTCGAGTTGTGGGGCACAGGCTTCTCACTGTGATGGGTTCTCTTGTTACACAGCATAAACTCCACCTGTCCGGGCTCCCGCAGTTGTGGTGCACGGGCTTAGCTGCTCCGAGGCGTGTGGAATCTTCCCGACCCAGGGATGTAACACGCATCTCCTGTGTCTCCTGCATGGGCAGGCAGATTCTTTACTGCTGAGCCACTGGGGAAGCCCCCTAGGAGGACATGTAAGTGAGGTTAAAAACAACATAGATTTGTAGCAGGGAAGACTTGGTTAGAAATGTTTGTTAACATTGGCACCAAGAGGAACAAATGGTTTGAAATAGATGGAACTATTGCCTCTGAGCCTGGCTTAGACATGGTATTTTTGTGTGGCTTTCTTTTTTAAAAAATGATTTATTTGGCTGTTCCAGATCTTAGTTGTGGCATGCAGGATCTCTCGTTGTGGTATATGGGATCTGATTCCCAGACCAGGGATATAACCCTGGCCCCCTGCATTAGGAGTGTGAATTCTTAGCCACCAGACCTCCAGGGAAGTCCCTGTGTGGATTTGTTAAGCAGAGGGAAGTTGGTGTCATCTGCCAATGACAGAAATGGACATTTCTTTTTTCTTTCTTATTCCTCACGTCACCCAGAGTAGCATGCCTGTGGAATTCTGGAGAAAATTAGATATGCACGGTGTTTATGGTGTGCTTTAGCCTGGGGCATCACAGGCTAGGTATGCAGGCCCTGGGCTTCTCTCTCGCAGACATATTTGAGTCAGACCTGTCTGTTACGTGCGCAGGCAGCGGACTGTGTCCCCTGAGTGATGCTCACTGCAGTCTGTTTTGTCTCTGAGTCTTTCCCCCATCTCAGCTTGGTTCAAATCCTAGAGCTGGAAAGAGAGGCAGTAAATATGCTATTGCTCTCCTCCAGCCCTCCCAAAGAAATTGGCATGTCGCTCATCGAAATAGCATTTTCCGAGCATCAGAGTCTTTCAGCACACGTGGTTCCTGACTGCAGCTTCCAACTTGACTTAACATTGGCACATTTTATGACGCCTGTAATCCCTACCCTAGAGGCTGGAGGTGGCGTCATCTTTTGGCTGTGTTGAGCGAGATGACAGAGTCACATGTTAGGACCGCATGTTAGGGTGATCAGGAAAGAAGGGCTGGATCTGTGCCCTGAAGGGCTGAGAGGGTTGAGATGGATGGATAGTGGGGAGGAAGTTGTCCTGTGGACATCGGGACAAGAGCCGGCAGGAAGAACAGCTGCTAAACTGGAGATGGTGAATAAGTCAGTTTGAGAGTTTGAGAGGGCTTCTGTGGCGCAGAGGTCTTGGTTTCAGTCTATCAGTCACCTCTGGGCCCTGTCCCCAGAGTTTTTGGTTTAGTAGGGTCTGCGGGAGGGCCTGTGAATTTGCATTTTTAACGTGTTTCCAGGTAATGGTGATGCTGTAGATCCTTCCCAGCATCCGGGGAGATCAGATGCTGCTGGAGGAGTCACCTTCGAGTGGTGGTGATGACTGGGCCCACATCGCTCCCAACTCCGGGGATCACCATTCCCATGTGTGCTCTGTTCCGGGGTAGCCCTGGGCGGCAACCTTGTTGAGGTCTGGAGCACCAGCCTAAGTGTAGGTTTTGAGAAGCCAGGGGAGGATTTTATCAGGATCTCGTTATTGGCATTAGCCTTTTGTTAATTTGGTGGTAGAGGGGGAAGTGGTCAGAGATGTTTAGACAAGTTGAAGGGCAGTGCCATGTCCAGTTGGTAGGTCATTTCAGCAGTAGACTTGGGAGGAAGATCTGGAAGGAAAGAAAGAGGAAGAATGCAAAGGTGACCCAGTGTTTCCCTCAGCTTGGGAGCCTGACGGATGGTGCTCACATCGGCATAATGGGGAAGTCAGCCTCGGATTGCTTTGGAGGGAACCTCTCAGCTATTTTAAAACTGAGTTGAAATTGCTTATCTTTTGTTCCAGGAAGATTGTTGTCTATTCAGTTTTCAAAATGAAGAATCTTTGTCATGTTCTGTAACTTCCAATAGTTTTTATCTTTATTGTCTAAGCATTCCATGAGCTAAACATGCAGTCACTTGTCTCCTGGAAAAATTTCCTCTTATACCAGGGTTTAAATGGAAAATTGTTTAAAAATGTCTTCGTCATTCCAGTATATTTTTTTTGATTTTTATACCCTTATAGTCTTGCCTCTGGGCTTCCCTGGTGGCTCAGCTGGTAAAGAATCCTCCTACCAGTGCAGGAGATCCCAGAGACATGGGTTTGATCCCTGGGTTGGGAAGATCCCCTGGAGGAAGGCAGGGCAACCTACTCCAGTATTCTTGCCTGAGAAATCCCATGGACAGCAGAGCTTGGCGGGCTATAGTCCATGGGGCTGCAGAGTTGGATACAACTGAGCATGCATGCACACACATAGTCTTGCCTCAAATATAAGTAAAATAGTATTGTTAACAGTCACTTGTGTTATTAGCAATAGAGCCCTGATTACCTTGGGTTGCGTTGTATCCGTTTTATTTTTCGGTAAGTTATCAATTTCTCGTGATCCTTGTGATCTTATGATCTTCTGTGATCCTTGTGAACACACAGACATGACGTTACTTTTGGATCTTTCCTTTTTTCAGTCACGTTCCAAATTGGAGAATATTTGGAACATAGTTCAGTTCAGTTGCTCAGTCATGTCCGACTCTCTGCAACCCCATGCATGCCAGGCTTCCCTGTCCATCACCAACTACCAGAGCTTGGTCCGGCTCATGTTCATAGAGTCAGTGATGCCATCCAACCGTCTCATCCTTGGTTGTCTCCTTTACCTCCCGCCTTCAATCTTGCCCAGCATCAGGGTCTTTTCCCAGGAGTCAGTTCTTTGCATCAGGTGGCCAAAGTATTAGGGCTTCAGCATCAGTCCTTCCAATGAATATTCAGGACTGATCTCCTTTAGGATGGACTGGTTGGACCTCCTTGCAGTCCAAGGGACTCTCAAGAGTCTTCTCCAACACCACAGTTCAAAAGCATCAGTTCTTCGGCGCTCAGCTTTCTTTATAGTCCCGTTCTAAGAGTTTAATCAAAGAAGAATCAGCCGTGAATTCTTAAACCATGCCTTCGCACTTGTCCGCCATCTCAGTCTCCCCATGACTGTGTGTGGAGGCGGCCATTGTGACCAGTGTTCTCCTGCCCCTCCTCTACCCCATGACCTGGTGACCCCTGTGTTTTGCCTGGAGCCACAGGACAGGGAGTGACAGTAGGAAACCAGATGCTGACCTGCACAAGAAAGGGGTCTGGGGAGCAGGGCTGGAAGTAAAGAGGGCCGTGATGGGGCTCTGATGGGGCCGGGGAAAATCAGACTAGAGGAACTGTCGCAGCAGGATTCCCCCCACCTTGTCCACAGAGAGGGATCCAAGAAGGGGAAGTCCCTTACTGATCATGCAAAGAGAGAAGGAAACATTTAGGGGTTGGTGACCGGCCAGCCTTGGCTTCCCTGCTGGTTCAGACAGGAAGGAATTCGACTGCAGTGCAGGAAACATGGGTTCAGTCCCTGGGTTGGGAAGATCCCCTGGGTAACCCATTCCATATTCTTGCCTGGAGAATCTCCCACGGACAGAGGACCCTGGCGGGCTATAGTCCATGGGGTCACAAAGAGTCGGACACGACTGAGGCGACTCAGCAAGCATGCATGACAGGTTGGCTCCAGCCCGGGGTGGCTCTGGCAGGACAGCAGCTGCATGTGGAACAGTATTGGTGACCGTAAAGGCAGGTGGTGACAGAGCCGAAGGCGCAGCTGGGTGAACAGATGCCCAGATGGGATGCTTGAAGGACTCCGAGAGGGGATCCAGGGCTGAGTCAGCAGCCTGGCTTCGTGAGGGTGAGTCCCGTCCTCTCCACCTCTTGCCTTTGAGAACTCCAGAGAAAAAGAAGAGGAAGGGCTCAAGTCTTTGTTTGGTGGTAGGAGCCGTTGACCCTGCAGACTTAGGGAATGCCTGAGAGTGACCTGACTTAGGACCCAGAAGCTGTTGGGGCTTGGGTGTGGCGCGCATTTAATCTGTTGACCAAACTGGGACACTGTTAATAGTTTCATTGGGACTGGACCTGGTAGGCTGGGATCACCCTAGATATCAGGGCTATTCAGGTCACATTGACACAGTAAGAGACATGTAGGAACTGCTTCTATAGCTTAAGTACCTCCTTCCCAGGGCCCTGAACTATTTTCATATGTTGGCTTTTTTGTTCTGTCTTAATAAAAATAAGGATAGCAGTACTTTATTAGAACTGTTTTTCTGTAATAAATAGTTTACCCCAAATATTGTAATGGCTTGTTGGATTTTGTTTCATTCATTTGTATCACAATTAATTTTATCATGCTGTTAGTCCATTCCAGTTGCTTGCTACTCTGAATGATAGCAAAATAAGCAACTCTTTGTATATGTCTGAATATTTCCTTAGAAGTCAAATTCTTAGAACAACTGGGTCAGATTGTACAGTTCTTGATATGTGTTGCTACTTCTAGGAATTTATGTTAAATCTGAATTTTTCAGTTGAAAAGTTCTGATATTGAGCCACCAGGACTTGGAAATACTATGAAATACATGATTTTAAAAAAAAGTCATTAAATAATTTTTACCACTTTGTAGTCCAAGGTCACAAGACAGCTGCTAAGGGGTAATTCAGTGAAGAAACAGCTTAAATAAAGAAAACATTTTTGGGAAATTCCCTGGTGGTCCAGTGGTTAGGACTTAGCACTTTCACTACCAGTGCCCAGGTTCAATCTCTGGTTGGTGCTGACTTTTTAAAAAAAAAAAAAGCACAATGTGAGAGTTGTTTAATTTGGGCAAACATGAGGACTATGGTCCAGGAAATAGCATTTAAAATAGCTCTGAGAAATTGCTCCAAAAAGCTAAGGTCAGTGTAGATGTGATTTTGGTGATGGGGAAGTACATGTATTCAAGCAGGTAATTTATTTTTTTTTTGCAGAAGGTTGCTGCTAGTCACGAGGAGCAGTTGTCACCAAGAAGGATTTTAGTGCTTTTCTAGATATGAGGAGATGCAAGAATTGGACTCATAAAATTGTCTCTTGAAGATACCTAACTCTGCGGAGACCTCTTCTGCCTGTTTTTCCCAGAGCAGAGTGCCTCATTTCTACTCTCTACTCTGAACTCCTTTCGGAGGGTGTTGGGACTTCCCTGGTGGTCCAGTGGTTAAGAATCTGCTTTCCAATGCAAGGGACGTGGGTTTGATCCCTGTTTGGGGAGCTAAGCTCCCACACTGCAACTACACCACAACGAAGACGCAGTGCAGCCCCCTACCACTCCCTGCTCTCTCCGCCCACGAAGTCAGCAGTGGCAGCAGCACATGATTTAATCCTTACAGAGGCTGATGTGTGTGGATTCAGTCACTCAGTCGTGTCCCTATGGAATGTAGCCTGCCAGGCCCCTCTGTCCATGGGATTTCCCAGGGAGGCACACTGGAGTGGGTTGGCATTTCCTTCTCCAGGGGATCTTCCGACGCAGCGATCGAAACTGCATCTTCTGCTTCTCCTGCGCTGGCAGGAGGATTCTTTACCGCTGAGCTACCGGGGAAGCCCTATAGCAGTAGATGGCAAGTGCCAATTTGTAGTTACCGTTGGGGAAATAAGATCCTGCAAACCTAGTGGGATGCCTGAAGAAAAAGGGGAAAAATACATTTGTGGGGAGGGAGCTGGATAAACGAGGCATTTGGGATTAACAGATACACATTACTGCATATAAAATAAATGAACAACGGTCTATTATATGGCACAGGGAACTATATTCAATATCTTATAATAACCTATAGTGGAAAAGAATCTGAAAAAGAATATATATATATAAAGTGAAACTCTTTTACATACACCGAAGCTAACATAGCATTGTAAATCAGCTATGCTTCAGAAATGTTGTTTTGGGGGAAGACATTTCTGTGGACAAAAGTAAACATTTTTTTCACTTTGTAAAGCAAAATACCTCCCACTCCCACTTTTATTGCTAATGCAACCTCTTTTCACATTGCCATGGAACAGAAGTCTTAGAGAGACTGGATTATACTGAATTTAACTGTGATGTGTGTGGGGTGTGGGCAAAAACATTTTCCGGTGCAAAAGCCCTCCCTTGCTTTATTGACAGTTGGCACACCATGGTTGAAAGATCACGTAGTGGTTGTGTTGATCTTTGTGTAGTTTTCAGGAGGAACATGGTTGTCTGTATCTGCTCAGTGGGTAAAGAATCTGCCTGCAATGCAGAAGACAAGGGATGGAGGTTTGATCCCTGGGTCAGAAAGATCCTGTTGGAGGAGGAAATGGCAACTGACTGAAGTATTCTTGCCTGGGAAATCCCATGGACAGAGGAGCCTAGTGGGCTGCAGTCCAAAGGGTCACAAAGAGTCAGATAGACTGAGCACACACGCACGTGATGACAATTTCAGAACATCATGGGGATGCCAGTGACATTTCCTGTGTGGCATGTGGGTCATACCAGTACGAAAGTAGCACATTTTCAGCAATGGGTTCTTCCACTGTGAATCAGCCATGCAGCGGACTAGTCAGCTACTAGTTATAGAATAATGGTGGTCAGCAAAAAAAAAAGCCAATCGAGTCTGCCTGACCTCAGCAAGAACTAAAGCTGGAAATTTGGGTTTGAGAGAACCATGCATGCAGATCATGGGGTTGGATGAAGTGAAGGCGCTTTGTGGAGGCCGCGTGGTAACTGGTTCAGTCACTGCTGCTATCTCTGTGCCGCCCACCAGCCTGTGTCTGGGGTGCCCATTACTGACTTTGTTACAGCTTGCTCAGAGTCAGATTAGTTTGCAAACAGGAAAGAAGAAGCATCTGCAGAGTTCAAATGTGAAGACATCCCGGTTAGTTTGAAAGCATTCCTGAGTTGTTCCCAGCTCAACTAGTCTGTAAAGAGTCAAAAGACCCTTTACAGGAAAGCTGTCCTTCAGTTTTAAATATAAGAGACTGTAGTCCATTCCAGAATGATGAGTGTGCAGGTGATTATGTGCTAACAGTACGGAAAATAAAATGTTACTGTGTGTATGAGTCTCAAATAATACCAGCTAAGTTAAAGGGGTCAAATAACTTTGAATTTTATTGAAATGACACCACCCTTATGACAGAAAGCGAGAGGAGAGAAAGAACCTCTTAATGAAAGTGAAAGGAAAGTGGAAAAGCTGGCTTAAAAGTCAACATTCAAAAAACTAAGATCATGGCATCTGGTCCCATCACTTCATGGCAAATAGATGGGGAAACAATGGAAACAGTGAGAGACTTTATTTTTGGGGCCTCCAAAATCACTGCAGAAGGACTGCAGCCATGAAATTAAAAGACGCTTGCTCCTTGGAAGAAAAGCTATGACCTACCTAGACAGCATATTCAAAAGCAGAGACATCACTTTGCCAACGAAGGTCTGTCTAGTCAGAGCTATGGTTTTTCCAGTAGTCATGCATGGATGTAAGAATTGGACTAGAAAGGAAGCTGAGTGCCGAAGAATTGATGCTTTTGAACTGTGGTGTTGGAGAAAACTCTTGAGAATCCCTTGGACTGCAAGGACATCCAACCAGTCCATCCTAAAGGAAATTAGTCCTGAATATTCATTGGAAGGACTGATGCTGAAGCTGAAACTCTAGTACTTTGGCCACCTGATTTGAAGAGCTGAATCACTAGAAGAGACCCTGATGCTGGGAAAGATCAAAGACAAGAAGAGAAGGGGGTGACAGAGGATGAGATGGTTATATAGCATCCCTGACTCAATGGTCATGAGTTTGGGCAAACTCTGGCAGATAATGAAGCTGTGATAGGGAAGCCTGGCGTGCTGCAGTCTGTAGGGTCACAAAGAGTCAGACATAGTATAACAACTAAACAAATCTATCACCACTGGGCTTTCCAGTTGGCTCAGTGGCAAAGAATTTGCCTGCTAATTCAGGAGATGTAGGAGATTTGGGTTTGATCCTTGGGAAGAACACCTGGAGAAGGAAATGGCAACCCACTCCTGTATTCTTGCCTGGGAAATTGCATAGACAGAGGATCCTGGCAGACTACAGTCTATAGTGTTGCAGAGAGTCAGACATGACTGAGTGGCTGAGCCTGCATGTACTATCATTGTTAACTGTGACTTTGGTCAATTACTGTGGATTTTTAGCAGTCACTTCATATAAGGAAGATTGGACTCTGAAATTTTGTTATACTAGGCTTAAAAATATCTATAAAGGCTTGGCTCATAGATGACTGTTAGCTAACAATCATTTTCTTAATCCTTTAGGTATGCAAACCACTCCCTATTTTCATAATCTAATCACGGAATGCATTTTTTTTTTTTCTAAGTCCCAAGTTAGTAGTGAGAAACTGAACTTTCAAATTCTTTTTATAGGATAAACTTATTTCTGATCTTCAGAAAATTGAGGTTGGTGTGTTCATGTTTATTGATAAGAATTTTATGAGGGCTGGGTTATTTAAAAATTGTTGGTTTCCAGATTGTCCTTGTGCAAGTTGATTTGTTTTTGATTAAAGATAAGGCAGAGGGAGACCCTAGGCAAAGGAGCTGTCACAGTTTAAACTACCTGAGAGTTGGACGTTAGTGAAACTAGGGCTTCTCAAGTGGCGCTAGTGGTAAAGAACCTACCTGCAGTGCAGGAGGCGTAAGAGACTTTGGTTTGATCCCTGGGTGGGGAAGGTCCCCTGGAGAAGGAAATGGAAACCGACTCCAGTATCTTGCCTGGAGAAACCTGTGGACAGAGGAGCCTGGTGGGTCTGTAGTCCGTGGGGTTGCAAAGAGTCAGACACGACTGAAGCAACTGAGCACAGCACAGCATAGCACAGCCTTAAGGTGACTGGAGGGCCTTTCTTAAACAGTTGCATCATATTAAATAACTGATTTGCATTGATGTTAGTACGGAAAGCAGACCGAGTAGGGTGCTTAAATGTATTTGTTTTATGAATCTGGCAATATCAACATTAAAGTTGTGTGACCACCCCCCCCCCCACCGAATAATTGTGCTGTGGGTGTGGGAAATGTAGCACCCCACTGAGGGATCCATAAAATGAAACTCTGTCCCTACCTGTGACGGGGAAAAGCGCATCTCAAAATATATAGGAAAGATTTTTTTTCCTCTTTTCCATCAGTGCATTTTCCTTAACCTAGATGCTGTCCCATCTGCAGGAACACAAAGGAGAAAACATTCCGGGAAACATTTTGATCTGTGGGATGATAGGAAAAACATTGTAATGTTTCAAAAGACCGCTGAGGATAAAGAGGAAACTGGGCTGCAGGTCTTATGTACTGGGTGGCACAAGTTAGTTTTCGTGTTTGAATTAGTTTATAATAATAATTGCTGTCCCTTTTCTTGTGACTGCGCTGGTTCTTCATTGTGTGTCCTGGTTCAGTAGTTGGGGCAGGTGGGCTCCAGTTGTTACTCATTGTATGTGGGATCTTCGTTCCCCTACCACGGATTGAACCTGCATACCCTGCATCAGAAGGTGGATTGTTAACCGCTGGATCACCAGGGAGGTCCCAATAATTACTATCTCTTTATACACAAGACCTCTTGAAGCTATTTGAGGGTGTGGATGGCGGAAAGGTGGGATGTAGTTGATCTACATTCAGTCTGCATTTCCTTCTCTGCCTCCTCTCTTTGCTCAGCTCATTGTGTGTTCTTTGCTCTCCCCACTCGAGTGATGGTTGTCCCCCACCAAGGTCATGCCTCTGATCTCCTTGGACTTGGCGTAAAACGGATACTTCTTATCTTCACCCCTTGGCAGCATGTGCTGTGTTGAAAGTCACTTCTTTGTTCTTGAAGTACTCCCTGCCCTCTTCCGAAGGACCGCTCAGTCCTTCTGCGGAAAAGTTTATCTCTTGTTCACTAGTCTTATCGCCCCAACACATACGCCAGGTGGAAGCTAGGAGACTGGGGTATACGCATATAAGGTGCTTTCAGCCTTTAAAAGACAGGAGGGAAACTGGGGGACTAGGTATGAATTCCTGGTAGAAGCAGCATTAATTCTTTTCCCCTCTTGTTTAAGTGGCCTTTGAGAGGCACTCGGCACTCGGGGACTTAGTATTTGAATGAACGAAGGCAGGGTTTAAACAAACAGATTGGATCTGGGAAGAGTAGTTTCAGTGTAGGAAACAGCATGAGCAAAACAGTCAGGTGAGGGAGACGATGGAATTTGTGGAGGTAAAAATGAATCACTCTTGGCTGGAGGCGAGGCGATGGGAGGGGACGGGGCAGGAGGAGGGCAAGGCTTCGGGTGCCAGCCAAGGAATTCCGGGTTGTGTTTGTAAGGCAGTGGGTGGAGTGGAAGGATTCGGAGCGGCTGGAGACATTGGGAAGATTAATTCTGCAGCAGTGTGTTGGAGGGGGTGAGGATGAGGAAAACCTCATTTTGGCTTCTCACCTCTGGACTCTTCTCAGGCATAGTGCTTCGGAGGGGTCCTGTCCCAGCCACTGCCTTCCTGCTGCCCCAGCTCAGTCCTATTGTCCTTTGGTCACTTCAGCTGAGCCACCTGGTCCCATGACCATTGACTCCTATCACCTTGTGCCAAGCATATCAAGTAATAATGGCCTTAACTCTGAACTGATAACAGGAACGCTAATGCAGTAACCTTAGGAGCAGACTTGGTGCCTGGTGGGAAGTACAGCAGGGTGTCAGTGGAAGAGCGTCTGTGATGTAGGAAAGAGTGTGTGAAGGGTGTGGGCTGTGTGAGCTGGGTGCCTTGGATAGGAGTAGGGATAAGGGGCATAGGGTGAAATCAGGCCTCAGTGTTGGTCTTACAACCCTAATTAGTAAATAAATGGGATTCCCAGGTGGCTCAGTGATGAGGAACCCACCTGCCAATGTAGGAGACACAGGTTCGATCCCTGGGTTGGGAAAATTCCCTGGAGAAAGAAATGGCAACCTACTCCCATATTCTTGCCTGGAGAAACCTATGGACAGAGGAGCCTGGCAGGCTCCTGTCCGTGTGGTTGCAAAGAGTTGGACATGACTGAACACATATGCACAGACAGGGAAAACAGCCGCGAGAATTGACTTTCCTCTCTTCCGCTGCAGGACTCCTTTCCCCACAAACCAAACACACCTTCCCCCAAACGTCATGTTGACATCATAGTAACTTGGTTTTTCTTTCCTTTAAAAGAGTAAGTACTTCTGAGGATAAGTGAAAGTGTGACGAAAACATGTAGAAAGCCCTTCATTTTGTCCAAACCTTGGCGTACATGGGGGCCGTGACCAAAGGTGGAGTGGCCTGTGCCCTGGGCTGGGAAGGACAGCCTCTTCTTCACCTCCACCAGGCTCTCTCTCCCTGTGTACACGGGAGTGTTCTGTGCGCATGACTTGAGCAGTGAGTGGCCAGCACCCTGCCTGCCTTATCTCCGTAAGTGTAATCTATGTTAGGTCTTTCTGATAGGTAAATATCATTTACCAAGTGTCATTCTGAGATATTGGTGAACTGCGATTATAAGTGTTTTGGTGGATTCCTGTGACACCAGGAACGTAAGATACTTAATCTTACGCTCAAGAGAATATTCATGTGTCATTGATATCTATTTCACGCATTATTGGTATTTATAAGCTATGAAACAACATCTGGAAAATCCCTCAAATGGAATAAAGCTGAAATAGGCTAGAATTTCAATTAATGTTGTGACCATCAATATGATGCAGATGTCATAAATTGATTTGATTCTTGTAGCAGCAGGTTTGCTCAGCTACTTGAAATTGTCACTGATCTGCTGACCTGAGTGCAAAGGGGTGGCTATGCTGGTGAGAGCTGATTTCCCTCTTAGCAGCCCCAGCTGTCTCTGAGGTTGAGCCCTGGAAGAAGAGGCTCCTGTGATAAACGTTACCTGTGTTCTATTTGTGGGAGTCAGTTTAACAATAATCTTAATTCAGCTTGGTGAATCTAAGCAGTGTTTTGTTCAGGTATATGTCTGTGTGTGGATTGAATGCCACTCGGTTGCCACATTTTAAGCAAGAGATTCAGAAATTCCTAATTAGTGTAACATCCTAACTCTGAACTTGAAGAGACTCTGGTCCTTAGGACCACTCTGGTGCTTTTGATGAGTGTGTTCGGTACACAGATGAACTGAGTTGCCCAGTGTCATGCAGATAGGTGGTGTCAGATCTCAGACTTCACATATTTTCACTTCCTAGTCAGGGCTTTCTCCAGTAAACTACTGTTTTCCTTTGTAAAACGGTGATGCTGCTGCTAAGTCACCTCAGTTGTGTCCGACTCTGTGCGCCCCCACAGACGGCAGCCCACCAGGCTCCCCCATCCCTGGGATTCTCCAGGCAAGAACACTGGAGTGGGTTGCCATAAACGGTGATGGGAATCATTTAAAGTCAGAGCATTCCTGTTGGTTCAGGGAGACGGGACCCACATGAAATGTGGGCATCTCATCAGCTCCCCTTGGTAGGGGTTTATTAGCTCTCAGATTTGATGCTTTTCTATTAGCAGTTCAGAAGGTGTGTTCTTAATGAGCAGAGAGGGGTTTTTTTGTTTTTTTGTTTGTTTGTTTGTTTTTAATCCTAGTGTCTTAGCTTGGGTTGTTGTAACAAAATGCCATAGGCTGATTGTCTTAAACAACAGACATTTATTTCTCAGTTCTGGAGGCTGGGAAGTCCAGCAGATTTATTCATGGTGAGAACTCTCTTCCTGAGCACTTAAGCTCTTGTGTCTTCCTCTTATAAGGTCTCTTCATCTTATGAGGGCACTAATCTCATCAAGGGCCCCACCCTCATGATCTCATCTCAACCTAATGACCTCCTGAAGGCCCTTTCTCCAAATACCATCACTTGGGAGGTTGGGGCTTTACCATATGAATTTTGGGTAGACAGAAACATTGGGTCCATGACACGCAGTCATACTGTTTTTAAAATAAGCTGTCTGGTGGAAGGTATGTGTTTGAGAGGAGATGCAATGTATCAGTAATTATGGATTCAGCAATTAGATACACTGTATTTGAAAGTCGTCAGAGATGACTTGATTAATAGTTTGACCATTTTTCTACCTGCTGGTCTAGTTATTGAGCAAATATTTATTTGAGCACATTTTATGATTCAGGCCCTGGACTGGTTTCTAGGCTGAAGGGATAAGAAAGCTGTAGATAGGTGAGCCCACATTTGGTAGCTGGTATTAAAAGTGTTCACAAAGAGTTATTTTCATCCAATCTTCTTTCAAGTACATTTTATTGTAATCTTGTCCTGTTTTTTCTTTTCTGTGTAAAATTGTGGACATACATATTAATAATATACGAAAGTGAAAATGTTAGTCGCTCAGTTGTGTCTGACTCTTTGTGACCCCATGGACTGTAGCCCACCAGGCTCCTCTGTCCATGGAATTCTCCAGGCGAGAATACTGGAGTGGTAGCTATCTCCTTCTCCAGGGGATCTTCAGGGGGATCTTCAGGGGGATCTTCCCTACCCGGGGATTGAACCCGTTCTCCCGCATTGCAGGCAGATTGTTTACTGTCTGAACCACCAGGGAAGCCCATAATAATATATTGATAATGTAATGAATACCTAAGTACTCACACTTGGCTTTGCCAGATCTTAATATTTGAAGGAAATGTCAAAATATTTTTTAATCTGAGAAATGAATGTCAGTTGGAACCCAAGACCCCTGTATGCCCCTCCCTGTCCTGTGTGTCTGCCCACTTCTGGAAGTAACCACTGTCCTGCATTTGGGGTATATCATTACTGTGCCTGAATTTTTGCTTTTATTATGCACATATGAGTTTAGGAGCAATATAAAATGCCATTTTAAAAACTTTATGAAAAAGATAGCAAACTTGTATAAATTTTTCTGTGCTTTGAGAGAAAAAATAACCATAAAATTGTTTTTGAATTTTATTTGTTATGAAACATAGCTCTAGTTCTTTTCAAAAAACTGATGTATACAGTATTCCTTTGAATGATTAGTCTGTGTTATAGTAGTCTGGTCTCCTGTTGTCAGGTATGTTTGGAACGTTTCCAAATTTTCAGTATTTCAAACAGCGTTGCTGTGGACATTCTTGTTTACGTGCCCTGCTGTTTGTGTGTGTGTGTTCCTCTGGGGCCACATGCAAGTGTGGAGTTGCTGAGTGAAGTTTATCTGCAGCTTCGCCAGAGAACATCACCGTGCTGTCCACAGGAGCCAGTTTACCATTCCCCTCAGTGTATCTGTGATCTTGTTGAACCGCATCTTCTCCCGTACTTGGTATCATCAGACTTTGGAATTTTTGCTCATCTGTGGAGTGTAAAGTGATACCGTACTGTCTCTAGCTTTCACACTGCCTTTCCCTGATGGCAGTGAGGTTGATTATCCCCTGTGACACATCTGTTGACCTTTCAGGCTGCTGCTTCTCTTAATTTTGCCTGTTCACAAGGCACCCCCTTTTCTTTATTGGTGATGGGATTTGGGTGCAGAGAAGCACATCGACCATAATCTTTATCATGACACATGATGATCATTGGGCTTTCTGTGGCTTTGTTGTTTATTCATATTTTAATGTAATGGATACCTGTGAACGCGTCAGTGTCTGAAACATTACCTACAATTTCCGTCTGCCTGCTCCATTCCTCTGCCTCTCCTTTCCCCCCAGTTTGTTTTTTTTTTTTTCCCATATATTATCCTGAGCTCTATGATTGCTTATCTAATTCTGGGAATGCTCTTTTCTCTGGGCCTTGCTTTTCTCATTCCTTGTTGTTAGGATAGTTTATCCTGGCTGTTGCCTTGACTTTGGGCCATTCATTTTCACTGCCCTATAACATTCCCCAGTGTGACTATTTTTCTATCATTTCACCTTTGAGTAGCATTTGGGTTATTTCCAGTTTTGTTGTTATGAACCATTCTTTTATGATTTTTCATTTATGTGAGTCTTGCCAGCTGTGATCAGAAAGGCCTCTTGAATACTATCTGGGACAGGAAATGCTGGATTAGATATTCTAATTCTAACTTGGTTAGCAAGTTCCAATTTTTCCCTTCTAAGTTGTACTTTTCATGTTCCCACAAGCAGTGAATAAGGTTGTTCTAGATCTTCTTCTCAACTTGCAGTTCTTTTGGTGTGTATAATTCTCTTGAACAGACATCTGTTGGTTTGGTAGAATTGGTAGTAAGATTGATTTCCTTGTAACACACCAGCTGCTGTGAAGCAGGCAGCGGAGGAACCCATAGACCTCCTTGGCTCACTGCTGGGGTCTCCCATTATTTGTGAAACGAACCTGATATTGGGTGGCCAGGTGGACTTAGGTCATTTGCAGTGCTTCTCTTCCTTTGTATCTCAGAGGTCTGTTATTTAAAGTCAAAGCAGATTGAATCCCTGCAGTTATTTATTTATGGTTGTGCTGCATGGGGGCTTTCTCTAGTTGTGGTGTATGGGCTTCTCATTGTGGTGGCTTCTCTTGTTGCAGAGCACAGGCTCTAGGGCATGTGAGCTCAGTAGTTGCAGCTCCCAGGCTCTAGGGCACAGGCTCAGTAGCTGTGGTGCATGGGCTTCCTTGACCCAAGACGTGTGGGATCTTCCCGGACCAGGGATCGAACCTGTGTCCCCTGCATTGGCAGGTGGATTCTTAACCACTGGACCACCAGAGCAGTCTGAATCCCTGCTGTTTTGTAGTATCTGCTCTGTTTTGTTCATGGTGGATTTTTTCCTTGTGTGTGTTTTAGTTTTGGATTGTGAGGTCCTTTTTGGTGAGTTTTCTCTGTGGGAGTCCTAGGAGAGCTAGGACTAAGGTGTATTACAAATATTGAGGAGCGGTTTGATTGACAAAATACTTCGCAGTGTTGGGCAAGCTATATAAACATCCTTTAATTCGTAGCTGTGATTGTTTAAAAAGTATGGGAAAATCCCTTGAGTCTGACAATGAGGAAAAGATGATTCCAGACTGTATATTAGGTATATACTGAACTTTCAGCAGAGTCAGAAGCAAGATGCTTGATAGCTTCACACCATCACAAGAAGAGAGAAGGACACTTTGGGCCAGGAGTGGGAGCTGTGGTCTTCCTCCCGGTCTGGTTTGTCAGGACTGTCCTGTGGCTGCAGCCTTGCTGAAGGAATGGACCGAAAACTCCTGCCTGCCAGCACAGAAGTTCAGCCCGGACTCTGGGTAGGAGCTACATGTGCTCTGGTCTCTTCCTACAATGAGAAAGCATAGGTGGTTCCCTCACCTCTTAGAGTTCACAGGTATGCTACCCAGGTTTTCTCGGAGTCACCAATTCAGGGAATTAGCATTAAATCCAAGGAGTCACCAACTCAGGGATTTAGTCTAAAATCCCTCTGCAGAGGTGCCTCCCAGAAACAACTTATGCCTGTTTACACATCTTCTTCCTGAGCAGGAAGCTTCTTGGAATATGGACTCAGGATCCTGTGCACCTGTGTACATCAGTGTGTTTGTGAAATGGATGAATGAGTGAACAAGTGGAAGCGTGGACGTTATTAAACCTACTTAAGATTTACCTGGTAGGTAGGTTTTAAATATGTTAAAAAATAAAGCTTAGCTACCATGTGACCCTACAGTCCCACTCCTGGACATGTATCTGGAGAAAAACATCCAAAAGGATGCATGCACCCTGTTGTTTATTGCAGCACTGTTTACAATAGCCAAGACATGGAAGCAATCTAAATGTCCATCGAAAGAGGAATGGATAAAGATGTGGTACATATAGACAATGGAATATTACTCAGCCATTAAAAAACCCGAAATAATGACGTTTGCAACTACATGGATGGACCTAGAGATTGTCATACTGAGTGAAGTACAGAAGGGGTATTGTATGACATGTGGAATCTAAAAAGAAATGATACAGATGATCTTACTTGCAAAACAGAAAGAGATTCACAGACTTAGAGAAGGAATTTATGGTTGCTGGGGGGAAGGGATGGTTAGGGAGTTTGGGATGGACATGTACACATTGCTATATTTAAAATGGATAACCAACAAGGACCTACTGTATGGCATATGGAGGTCTGCTCCGTGTTATGTGGCAGCCTGGACAGGAGGGGAGTATGGTGGAGAATGGATGCCTGTATATGTATGACTGAGTCCCTTCCCTGTTCACCTGAAACTGTCACGACATTGTTAATCAGCTATCCTCCAATAGAAAATAATTTTTTAAAAAAGAAAACTTAGAAGAGATGGTATTTTGCAATTTTTTTTTTTTTTTTTTTTTACCATTTTAAAATAATTCTTCCATTCTTAGAATTGTCTTCCGATCCCGGAATCAGCAGACATTTATTGAGCATCTTTGCTGTTCTGTGCATTGTGAAGGATACAAAGATGACCGTATGCTCTGCCCTTAGGGAGTTATAAGTGTAGGGAGTGACAAGCCTGAACGTACATTGTTATGTGCAAAGTGCAGAATAAGTGCTGTAGTAAATTTTTACTGTAGTTTTGGGGTGGCAGAGGTTGGCAGTGTTTCACTCACCTTAGGGGTTTGTTCATTCAGTGAACATTTACCGGAGCTTCTCATGTGGTCAGCGCTGGGAAGATGACAGGAGTAGCTATGATTTAATGTACTCTCACCCATGTATTAGGTCACAAGCGTTTTATATACAGTTAATGTTTCAGTTCAGTTTACAACATAGTTAAGTTCTCACAACATCCTCTTGAAGAGGAGCCTATAATTATCCTCATTTAAAAAACTTTTAATTGAAGTTTAGCATATACAGAAATACACTTTTTTTTTTTTGACTGGATGGTACGGCATGCAAGATCTTTGTTTCTGCACCAGGAATTGAACTGCATCCCCTGCAGTGAGAGCCAGGCCTCGTAACCACTGGACCACTGGGGAAGTCCTGAGAGAAGTATAATTTCATATGTATATACCTAGATGGCTGTTCATAAATTGTATACATGTGGATAACCAGCACCTATAGCAAGAACAAACCACACATTACAGACACTTCAGAAGCCCCTCCGTGCCTGCTTGACTTCCAGCAGCAGTTTTTTCCTCTTTCCGTGTTTTCTAGAAATGAAATCACGTATTATGTATTCTTTTGTTGTGTTGTTCTGTTGTATGTAATTTTAGATTATTTATTCCCATTTTTGCCGAATATTCCATTAGCCCCATATTACAGATGAGGAGACAAGGCTGAGAGGTCAGAGTACCCCAAAATCATGCAGGTAGTAACCAGTGTATTACAGTATCATTAAGTGTTTTTTTGAAACATGAATTTTCATTTTCCTACTGTTGCATTTCTGTCATGTAAGTTTCCCATGATAAATTTAACCCCAGTGAATCTGTCCTTCTGATGACTATGTGGGTTCTTTCCAACATGTCATCTTTGATGTGTGTCATACGTGCTCGGTTGTGTCCAACTCTTTGTAACTCCATGGACTGTAGTCTGCCAGTCCCCTCTGTCCATGGGATTTTCCAGGCAAGAATACTGGAGTGGGTTGCCATTTCCTTCTCCAGGGGATCTTCCTGACCCAGGGGTTGAACCCGTGTCTCCAGCATTGCAGGTAGATTCTTTACCGCCGAGCCATTTATTGGGGAAACCATCATCACTGATACTTAACCATGAAAGGAAATATGCATTTCAATATTTTAAGTATCCAGCCACTTTGCCATTGACAGTCAGGCCCATGTAAGTGCAGAGCTAACAGAGCATTGATTTCGCCTGTGGCCTTCTTTGTGAGGTGGCAGCTGCCAGTCAGGTGGCGTTTGCAGTTTTTGTGGTCTGCCTGCCTTTTGAAAGTGCCTTTTAAGAGGGTGTAGTGTCCTTGCTTCTTTCCTTTTATCCTAGTTATGTTGTTTTCTTCCTACTCCCGTTATTTTCCCTTTAAAACTTATTAGATCATTTCAGTTCTGCTGTAGGCCCAAATTACATTCCTTTGCCTGAGGGCCGGCTCTCCCTTTGACCTGCTCATGAGACCTTCAGGGGGCTTTCCAGGGGTTATGGGTCTTCAGAGGACATAGAATTTTCTTTCTTTTTCTTTTTTATTGAAGTATTCATATATATACATGTATACATACATGTGTAATATGTGTACTGTATTTTGTAGTTTTTACACTTTATTACAAGATATTGAGTATAATTCCTTTTCCATACAGTTGGACCTTGTTTATCTGTTTCATATGTATTAGTTTGTATCTGCTAATCCTCAACTCCTAATTTATCTCCACCAACCCTTCCCCCTTTGGTAACTATAAGTTTGTTTTCTGTCTGTGAGTCTGTCTGTTTTGCCAGTAAGTTCATTTGTATCCTATTTTAAATTCCGTCTGTAATATCATAACACTTACTCTCTGACTTCAGTTAGTATAATGATCTCTGGGTTCCGCCATGTTGTTGCAGATGGCAGTATTTCATTCTTCTTTATGGCTGAGTAATATTCCATTGTAATATATATTCATTCGTTGATGGATGTTTAGGTGGCTTCCATGTCCTGGCTGTTGTAAATAGTGGGGTCAGTATCTTTTCAAGTTGAGAGTTTTGTCGGGGTCTATGCCCAGGAGTGGGATTGCTGGATCATGTGGTAACTCTTATTTTTAGTTTTTTTAGGACACCTCCATGGAGAAGGCAATGGCAACCCACTCCAGTACTCTTGCCTGGAGAATCCCATGGACAGAGAAGCCTGGTAGGCTGCAGTCCATGGGGTCGCTAAGAGTCGGACACGACTGAGCGACTGCACTTTCACTTTTCACTTTCACACATTGGAGAAGGAAATGGCAACCCACTCCAGTGTTCTTGCCTGGAGAATCCCAGGGACGGGGGAGCCTGGTGGGCTGCCATCTATGGGGTCGCACAGAGTTGGACACGACTGAAGTGACTTAGCAGCAGCAGCAGCAGCAGGACACCTCCGTACTTTTTCCTTCCTTAGTGGCTGTACCACTTTACATTTCCACCAGCAGTGTAAGAGGGTCCTGCTTTTCTCACCCTTCTCCAGCATTTATTGTTTGTAGATATTTGATGATGGCCATTCTTCCTGGTGTGAGGTGATTCTTCCTTGTAGTTCTAATTTTCGTTTCTCTTCTAATTAGCAGTGTTGTTTCTTTTCGTGTGCTTATTATAGACATTTCTCTGTGAAGCATTGTTTACCACTACGATTGACAGAGGAAACTTCCGGAGTGTGAGCTCCTGGAAGGTAAGAGCTGTGTGGTAGTCACCATGGCACCTTGCATGTAGTTGATGCTCAATAAATGACTCATGGAGGACCTGCTGGAACCTCAGGCTTGTATTCTTTTGATCGTCCTGTATGTTTTGTGGGAACATAATTAATTTTCTTAGACTTTTCAGTTACAGATAGAATACCTGGAGCTGTTTATTTAAATGTTTTTTCTCTGTTCTGATAGTAGAGGAGGAGTGATTTAAGAATGCACTAGAAAGTAAATATTCAGTCGTTTTGCTACAATCTGGAGTTTCCTATATTTTCTCCATTTTTTGAATGCTTATTGAAGCCCTACCTACTGATTGGCATGCAGTAGACATACAGAGATACATATAAATCACTCCATGCCTTTGGGGAACCTACTAGGAGAGACTGACATATATGAACAGTGTGGTAAAATCAGTCAGTATAGCTGTGAGTAGATTTTGGTTTGTGAACATGGTGGAAGGGGCGACCTCAGCCTAGTGAGTGGCGAGGCTGTCTCAAGGGTCCTCTTGGAAGAGGTGCTGCCAGAACAGATTCTTAGGGAATCTGTTCCTACTTAACCTTCCACCCAAACCCTCCTCCGCCTCTTTCCCCCTCTATTTCAAGAGTGGAGATACTGCCCACTTTTTGCCCGATAATGTAAAAGCCTCATTCTTGTCTTTCCTTCACATCTTCGGGCTCTTCTCTCACAGGGTCATGCTGATTCTCGCTTTGAAATGAGTTTAGAATGTGGGTTCTGCCTTCTTGTCCTCTCTGTCCTCCCATGGATGCCCTGGTTTTGGAAGAGAGGAGAGAGAAATCAGTTGTCATTGTTTTAAGCGTCTGACCTGGAGCCTTGCACGTCGTGCATCCAAACTTCTGTTGGATCAGAATGAACTGAGTGATCTCTGACTGATTTTCCTTCCTCTTGTCTCTTCTCCTTCCCTTTGATTCCATATAGGGTCCTCAAAATTAATATACGCACCCCCCCCACCCCCCAGTATTATTCCTATGCTTAAAATTCTTCTGTGACTGCTTCTCACCCTCAAGATGGAAATCCAGTTTCTTGGCCCAGGTCCTTACCACTGACCCAGGCTGCACGAGGCGTGCCTCATCCTTCCACGGCCCCATCATACTGCATATCAGAGCATACCTCGAGATCTTAGTCATTTCCTTTCCCCACATACTTACTCTCATTTCTTTTTCTGATGTCATTTCTGTGTCAGGTATTAAGATCCAGCTCAGCTGTCACCACCCCTGCAAAACCTTCCCTATCTTTCCCAGGAAGAATTAGTTGTCCCCTCTGCTGGGTTTCTTGATGACTGTCCAGTCAGTACTCAAATTGTGGGGTTTCTACCACCCTCTGTTTCCCTCTGCATTGCTCCCATTACACTGAGGACCAGGAATTGTGCCTAATTCTTCTGTCCCTTGGTCAGGCTCTTGTTATGTGTCAGATAAATAGATCCTTCCTGTAAACACACTTGCCACTTCCCATCTCTTTAGTTTCGCTTGGGTGGTTTTTTTTAATGAGGGTCACACCCTTTCATCAGCTGTATTTAAATGTAGTGCATTGCTCAAGGACCATCTTCTCATCCCTTGGCTGTGAAATTTTTCTGTCATTATGGAAGCCCAGAATATTGGCAACTACCTCTGAACTGTGTTTGTTTGTTAACTATTGGCTGTGGCATTTATAGAACACCTTCAATTATTATTGGTACTTCTGTTGTGTATGGGTCATCTCTCCCTAGTTAGATTATAAACTCTGAAGGTAAGAGGTGGTCTTATAAATAATTTGGAATTGTCTCTGTTGAAAAATAGAATTCCTTAATTAATACTCATTTATTGTTTAAAAGTAGGTCTGTTAACGACACATTCTTTTAGTTACCGTTGAGAATGTCTATCTGCCCATTCGTCCCTGAAGGATACTTTTGTTGGGTATAGAATTTTCAGTTGAAAATATGTTTGTTTCAGCACTTAAAAAATGTGCTGCTTCCTTTAACCTCCATGGTTTCAGATGGAACATTCATTGTCATTTGAATTGGTGTTCCCTTCCTGATAGTGTGTCATTTCTCTCTGGTTGTCTTCCAGATTTTTTGTCTTTAGTTTTCCAAATGTTTATGTAGGATAATATTTTACCATTGGCCCCAGCTTCTGCATAGGTTTCTTTGGATTTATCCTGATTCACGAATTTGCCCAGCTTTCTTAAATCTGTATGTCTGTGACTTTTACCAAATTTGGGAGGTTTTCAGTCATTATTTCTTTGAATACTCTTTTAGCCTCACCCCATTTCTTCTCTCGTCTCTGGGACTCTGATGATACAGATGTTCGTTAGCTCTTTTGTTGTTCCCTGAGACTGTGTCGGTCCCTGAGACTGTGTTCATCTTTTCAGCATGTTTTTGCTGTTTTTCAGAGAGTTGCGTTAATCCTGTTTTTCCTCAAGTTCATAGATTCTGTTCTCTTTCATCTCCACTCTACTATTGAGCCTATCCTGTGAGCTTTTACTTCTATTACTATATTTCCCAGTTACATAATCTCTATTTGTTTATGTTTCTATCTCCTGTTTATTTGCCAAGAATTTCTATTATTAAATTTGTTGTAACAGAAGTTGTAATAGATTCTTAAAGCACTTTTATGACTTTTATGTTTTAAATCCTTATTAGGTGCTTTCAACAGCTCATTTATCTCTGGATTGGCATCAGTGGATGGCTTTTGTCATTCAACTTGTGGTTTTCCTGGTTTTTGGTCTGACGGGTGATTTTCTGTTGTGTCCATCCATTTTGCCTAAACATATTAGAATATTCTGGGTCCCACTTGTGTATTTTAGCCAGCAGTCACCCTGTTTAATTTTAGCACATTTGTGGGCTGTGGTTCCAATGATTGGTTAATTTTCAGAGTCTTTTCAGTGTTAATTTAATCTCCTTGGTTGACCAGGTATCACTGGAGCTCCTTGCTCTCACTGGTTGAGTGGGCAGAAGGGGTTTCCCTAAATGGGGCCACTAGCATCTCTTGATGAAGGAAGGTAGACTCAGGTGTCTGGGGACTAGAAGCTTCCTTGAAGGTAGTGGATCTCCTCTGCCTGTGGGTGTGGGGGGATAGCTTTTCTTGATCTGGTTACTTGTTGAGGTGAGACATCTCTGCAGGTACTGTGTGGCCCCTCTGAGGTCTCTGGGCAGGGGAAGTGGGGTGTCTGTAGAGCCAAAGAGGCTTCCTGGGCTGGGCCGTGTGTGGCTGGGTTATTGTATGTCAGCTTGTTTTACTTTCTGTGTCTTGGCTCCCCGAGTTGCTTATTGCTGTTGGGGCTTCAGTTGGACCCTCTTTTGGATGGTGTGGGACTTGCCTGATATTGCTGGAGGGCCTCCTTTCTTTGGGGTAGGACTGAGCCTCCGTGTGTGGCTTGCTCTTGTTAGAATGGGGGTTGGGACCTGGTGGGTCCAAGTGGCCACCTTCAGTCCTTTGTTGTGTGGCTCCTTGGGTCTTGGAGTCACAAACTGATTTGCTTTCTTCCTGCCACCTTTCAGAGTTCTTCTCTGGCTTTTCTTCTGTTATTTCCAGGGTTTTATTTTTGTTTATCTTTTGGTTGCACTGATCTTCATTGCTGCTCAGGCTTTCTCTCGTTGCGGAGAGTGGGGGGTTACTCGCTAGTTGTGGTGTGTGCACCTCTCTTCAAGGTGGCTTCTCTCGTTGCGGACCGCAGGCTCTAGGGCGTGCGTGCTTCAGTAGTTGCAGCTCGTGGGCTCAGCAGTTGTGCACAGGCTTCGTTTCTCCATGGCTTGTGGCATCTTCCAGGACCAGGGATCAAACCTGTGTCTCCTGCATTGGCAGGCAGATTCTAATCCACTGGACCACCAGGGAAGTCCTCTAGGGTTTTTAGGACTTAGCTGGGAGGATCAGGGGAAATAAGTCTATGCTATTTTTATCCCTAAGCATCCATCATTAAGTGTTGGATTTTTCAAAGGAATTAAAAAATGTCAGGAAAGTTAGCATTGCTTGTCCTGCATTGCCCACATCATATCATTGTGCACTCTCATTTTATATTAATAATAGATCAGGAAACTTGAGACCCAGTCAGGTTAGGGGACTGATTTCAGGGGTGCTGTTCCTAGTTAATTGCGTAATCCAGATTTGACTCAGGTTCTTAATGAGAAAGCCAGTATGTGTTTCATGTAGCAAATCAGAGAGTTGTCTGGAAGAGAAGTGAGCCTTGTAGTGCTGCAGGGTTCTGGGCTTTAGAACAGTAACCCACCAGAGAATTTATTGCCCAGATGAAAAACCTAGTCTTACATTATATTGATGGAGGTTGAATGCCATGCTGTATATTTGTCCCCATTTAATAGTAATCATTTCTTATAAAGTCTAAAATAAGCATGGGCTTCCCTGGTAGCTCAGCTGGTAAAGAATCCGCCTGCAGTGCAGAAGACCCTGGTTTGATTCCTGGGTGTACCTTCTGTTTTTACTATAAAACATCTGAATAACCTTATAAAATGTTCCTTCTTGCAAAAGAAAAGTCTTTTGCTGGTTATCACCATTTATATTCTAATTCAAAGAAAGTGGAGAATGTAACAAACATTGAAGGTGCTGCCCCCAAAAATTAATATTATAGCTTAGCATTCTGTGTGGCTTGTAATCTCTGTGTCCTCCATGGACACTGGATTCTTCTAGTGTTTCCCTGGGAAGCTTTTTCCTGTATGGCAGAGTTGGAGAAATGGGTAAATTCAGACGTTAGCTCTGTGGTTGTTTGTAATTTTTTTTTTTGAGAAAGCGAGAGAGTTTCAGAAAAACATCTATTTCTGCTTCATTGACTATGCTAAAGCCTTTGACTGTGTCGATCACAATAAACTGTGGAACATTCTGAAAGAGATGGAAATCCCAGACCACCTGACCTGCCTCTTGAGAAACCTGTATGCAGGTCAGGAAGCAACAGTTAGAACTGGACATGGAACAACAGACTGATTCCAAATAGGAAAAGGTGTACGTCAAGGTTGTATATTGTCACCTTGCTTATTTAACTTATATGCAGAGTACATCATGAGGAACGCTGGGCTGGAAGAAGCACAAGCTGGAATCAAGATTGCTGGGAGAAATATCAATAACTTCAGATATGCAGATGACACTACCCTTATGGCAGAAAGTGAAGAGGAACTCAAAAGCCTCTTGATGAAAGTGAAAGAGGAGAGTGAAAAGGTTGGCTTGAAGCTCAGCATTCAGAAAACCAAGATCATGGCATCTGGTCCCATCACTTCATGGGAAATAGATGGAAAAACAGTGGAAACAGTGTCAGACTTTATTTTTTTGGGCTCCAAAATCACTGCAGATGCTGATTGCAGCCATGAAATTAAAAGACGCTTGCTCCTTGGAAGGAAAGTTATGACCAAACTTGATAGTATATTAAAAAGCAGAGACATTACTTTGCCAACCAAGGTCTGTCTAGTCAAGGCAATGGTTTTTCCCATGGTCATGTATGGATGTGAGAGTTGGACTGTGAAGAAAGCTGATCGCCGAAGAATCGATGCTTTTGAACTGTGGTGTTGGAGAAGACTCTTGAGAGTCCCTTATACTGCAAGGAGATCCAACCAGTCCATTCTAAAGGAGATCAATCCTGGGTGTTCATTGGAGGGACTGATGCTAAAGCTGAAACTGCAATACTTTGGCCACCTCATGCAACGAGTTGACTCACTGGAAAAGACTCTGATGCTGGGAAAGGTTGGGGGCGGGAGGAGAAGGGGACGACAGAGAATGAGATGGCTGGATGGCATCACCGACTCTGTGGACATGAGTTTGAGTGAACTCCGGGAGTTGGTGATGGACAGGGAGGCCTGGCGTGCTGTAATTCATGGGGTCGCGGAGAGTCGGACACGACTGAGTGACTGAATTGAACTGAACTGAATTTTTTTTTTTAAGTCTCCAAGGTTTTACAGATTATAATAGGGTCAGAGATGAACTGATGCCAAAACTCTTTGGAGATCTGAGAAGGGAAGCCTTCACTTCTTCCCCTAAGACTTTCCCTGAGGCGCCATAAGAATGAGGTAAGACACACAGGATTAAACGCTGGCTCTCTTTAGTGCTACTTGGGTAATGGTGACCGTGGAAGCCTGAAGAAAGGGTGACACTCTCTTGTACCCGTGTACTTGTTTCTCTTTTTCTGCTTTTTTCTTCCTCTTTCCTACTCACGGATTGTTGCTGAAAAGGTAAAATCTATGATCCGTACTGAAGAAAGAATTAAACATTGTGCTTTGTAGAATTTTTCTAGTCACTTATGATAAAACACTTGCCTCAGCAATCCATGTGCTAAGATCATTTGCTGGGAATTTGGAGTAAAATTTCATTAAAAATTCCATATACTATAATCATTTAAAAAAAAAGCCTATGCAGTATAATGGTTAGATTTTCAAACCTGCTTCTCTGATCCATATACTGTATTGATAGTTGAGCTATGATACCACTGGTGAGATAGTAGTATGAATGCTAATAGGTCACTAACTGTTGATTAACTTAGAATCAGAAAATGTTAGCTTTGGACAGGGACCCTTTGGGACCGCTGTTCTGACCTCCCACCCTCAGCAGTATCTCCATGATACAAACAGTGAAGAGATCTCGTAATTGTTTTCATTGAGGAAGCCCATTGCATTACAGTTGGCAAGTTCTGCTTTATCCTAAACCAGATCTGCTTCCTTTAGCTTCTTTGTATATTGGGTTTTTTAGATCATGTTGGGTGAATCGAAGAATTGTTTTAATTAACATCCCCCACATTTCAGGAGGGAGCCCCCAGGTGGCTCAATAGTAAAGAATCTACCT
Organism: Moschus berezovskii; assembly: GCF_049115385.1. Lineage (NCBI taxonomy): Eukaryota > Metazoa > Chordata > Mammalia > Artiodactyla > Moschidae > Moschus > Moschus berezovskii. Next base: position 13,159,746 of record NC_142478.1, on the reverse strand, counting down.
GCCAGTGCAGGAGATGTGGGTTAAATTCCTGGATTGGGAAGATCCCCTGGAGAAGGAAATGGCAACCCACTCTAATATTCTTGCCTGGGAAATTCTATGGACAGAGAAGCCTGGCGGGCTGCAGTGCATGGGTTTGCAGAGTTGGACACCACTGAGCAACTGAGCACACCTGCACAATTCCAAAACAGAAGTTATGATTCTACCTTTCTAACAGCGAGTCTTAATCAGTGGGGTTTTTGGACTCATCATCCTCTTAACTTTTTTTTTGGATATTCGGTTTTGCTGGTGTCCCCTTAAAATGTGGTCCAAACAAAGCACAGTGCCAAAAAGTTTTCTTACCGAGGCAGGGAATATTACTTCTTAAAACAAAACCTCCTACTCCTGGGCGTATATCCAGAGAAAACTCTTAATTCAGAAAGACACATGCACCCCAGTGTTTACAGCAGCGCTATTTACAGTAGCCAAACTAAGTGTCCATTGACAGATACATGGATAAAGATGTGGTTCATATATACAATGGAGTATTATTCAGCCGTGAAAAGAGTGAAATCATGCTATTGGCAGCAGCGTGAATGGACCTAGAGATTGTTATACTGAGAGAAGTAAGTCAGAGAAGGAGAAATATTGCATGGCATGTGGAATCTGTAAAGAAATGATGCAAGTGGACTTACTTCCTGAGTCTCTTTGCCATACACCGGAAGCTGATACGGCATTGTAAATCAACCATGCTTCAATCAAAAACAAATTGACTTCCTCTCTCAGCCTCCCTTTTTGTTGTGTCACCCAGACAAGATAACTTAGTAATCTTTGATTGATTAATTTCCTTTGCTGCCATTTGTTATAGAAAATCCTATATTGTTCCCAAGTTGTCAGTGTTGAAACTGAAACTTGAATGGGTGGTCACTTGCCCAGATTCACCCAGCTGGTCGCCATTGACGCTTGTGCGTGAGCCTGGGTCTGTCTGACACCGGAAGTCGCGTTCCTAGTCACTGTGCTTTCCTTGTGACTAGACTTTCTCAAAGAACAACTAACTGAACTTTGTAGACCGTGTCAAATGTTCAGAGGTTGGCATATCTGCTGTCAATAGTACTTACACTGGCTACCTGAGTGTTTGCTCTGGAAGTGCTGCTCATATCATATCTCTTTGTGGATACAAAAGGAATTTGTCATTGTGCTATGCCAGATTATTTACATTCTCCCCTTTTGGGGGGAATAAGGGAGACGTGGCAGTAGTGGGGTGCACGTTCTTCTTTTCTTTCTTTCTACCAGTAAATGAAAGGGCTCATACATATACTTGCAGAGATTGAATTTTATGGTTTAAAATAGTGTTGGTCATCAAGTGTAAAAGCTGTGACTTAACATTTCCTTTCATCACTGGTGACATTGAATTTGTGTGTGTGTGTTTATTTGTGGATGGGTGATGTCCACCCACATGGGGGAAAGCCATCTGCTTTGCTCAGGCTGCCAACTGGAATGTAAGTTCTTCTGGAAACACTTCACAACAAAACCTAGAAATGAGACTTAATGTGCTAACTGGGCATCCCCAGGCCCGATCCAGGTCACACGTAAAATAAACTGTCACAGACAGGCACATTGAGATCCCTGCCCATCCTGATGATCAGCTATCAACTGTTCTTTGGTTTTGTTTGACTTCAGCTTGCTTTTTTCTGATCATAAAATTAAGTATTGCTAAATGAAGACTATTTTGAAACTAATGAAAACCACTGGTTACGATTTTGGTGGGGGGCTTACATTCCAAACTGTTTTGTGGGCACGTGTGTACCTTTCTCAGGCTTTCAGCAGCTTCACGGGTTGACTGTGTGACTTATTTCTTCATATAACCTCCCTCTGTGAGCAGGACATTCGTGGGAGGTCCCTATGTGTGGCAGGATGGCCCTAGAGACCTGGGTTGTATGGGGTATGCTGTCTGGGGTCTTGGTGTATCTGTTGGCCCTGCCCTTGAGGAAGCCTGAAGCTGAGAGGCAGACCCCACAGACCTCACCACCCAGCCTGCACGCTGGTTTTCTAACAGCTTTTCGAAGTTTGCTGTTTCCTCCTTCCTGTTGGCTGGGGGTTCCTCCGCATGGCTTGTTCTTATCCCAGGAAGCTTTCCTTTCCTGGGGGCTTTCCCCAGAACTTCTGCTGAAAATTCCCAACTTCTCCTCAACATTTCAACAGCATCTAGAAAGACTCTCTGATTATCTGCGTGTGTTGTGAGGGCATTGTGAGGAAAGCATCTCATGGCCATGTTATGTTGGCCTCTATAGTTTGTCTCTCTTGCAGTGAGGTAGCAGATGGTGTTTGTGTATTTTCTTTTCCCAGTTTTTAAAAAGTTTTTGGCTGCACCTGCTGCCAGTGTGTGGGACTTTAGTTCCCCAACCAAGGATTGAACCCGTGCCCCCTGCATTGGAAGCTCAGAGTCTTAACCACTGGACCACCAGGGAAGTCCCACAGCAGCAGATTGTGATGGTTTAAAACGAAAGCTGGCTCCTGGGTTCAAATCCTGGTTCCGTGACTTAACTCTGTCTTCTTGTGCTTGTCCATAAAATGCCATGGGAAATGCTTACCAACCTGGGTGTCGGGAGGACTGAAGGAGCTAATAACATGCAGGGTATTTCCTTGGAGCTGACCAGCACATCTGAAGTGCTCAATAAATACTTGATGGTGAGTCACACACCTAGACCATTTGGGAGGACTGAATTGCAAATGGTTTTCTAGTCAGTGATGAGTGTTGGCGTTTCTGTATGTTGAGCACAGGCATCTTATGGACTGAGGCCCTGCCTGTTACAGTTTTTTCAGTGGGCTGGTTTCTGTCTTTAGGGACTTTTTTCTGTGGAATTTTATATGATAACATAGAAAACCTTCACAATTAATTTTGGCCTTTAAAGATGTGGTGTTTTTCCTGTTTTTGTTTTGTTTTGTTTATGGTTGTACCACGTGACATGCAGGGTCTTGGTTCCCCAACCCAAAGATTGAACGCCTACCCCTTGCAGTGGGAGCATGAGTTTTAACTGCTGGACTGCCACCGAAGTCCCAAAGATGTGGTTTTTTAAAAAAATTATTAAAAAGAGATCTATCATTCATTTTTACAGTATTGTGTTAGTTTCTGGTGTACTACAAAATGATTCAGTTATATATACATATATATACACATATTCTTTTTCATATTCTTTTTCATTATAGTTTATTATAAGATATTGAATACAGTTCCCTGTGCTATCCTGTAGGACCTTGTTGTTTATACATTTCATGTATAATAGTGTGTATCTCCTAATTCCAACTCCTAATCTTGATGAAAGTGAAAGAGGAGAGTGAAAAGGTTGGCTTGAAGCTCAACATTCAGAAAACAAAGATCATGGCATCTGGTCCCATCACTTCATGGGAAATAGATGGGGAAACAGTGGAAGCAGTGTCAGACTTTATTTTTTTGGGCTCCAAAATCACTGTAGATGCTGATTGCAGCCATGAAATTAAAAGACACTTACTCCTTGGAAGGAAAGTTATGACCAACCTAGATAGCGTATTAAAAAGCAGAGGCATTACTTTGCCAACCAAGGTCCATCTAGTCAAGGCTATGGTTTTTCCCGTGGTCATGTATGGATGTGAGAGTTGGACTGTGAAGAAAACTGATCGCCGAAGAATTGATGCTTTTGAACTGTGGTGTTGGAGAAGACTCTTGAGATTCCCTTGGACTGCAAGGAGGTTCAACTAGTCCATTCTAGAGGAGATCAATCCTGGGTGTTCATTGGAAGGACTGATGCTAAAGCTGAAACTGCAATACTTTGGCCACCTCATGTGACGAGTTGACTCACTGGAAAAGACTCTGATGCTGGGAGGGATTGGGGGTGGGAGGAGATGGGGACGACAGAGAATGAGATGGCTGGATGGCATCACTGACTCGATGGACATGAGTTTGAGTGAATTCCGGGAGTTGGTGATGGACAGGGAGGCCTGGTGTGCTGTGGTTCATGGGGTCGCAAAGAGTTGGACACAACTGAGAGACGGAACTGAACTGATTTCTGTTTTGTAGATAAGTTCATTTGCATAAGTTTTTCCAGATTCCACATGTAAGTGGTAGATGATATTTGTGTTTCTCTGACTTCACGTAGTGTGATAATCTCTAGTTGTAACCCTGTTGCTGCAAATGGAGTTATTTCATCTTTTTAATGGCTGAGTAATATTCCAGTGTGTGTGTGTACCACATCTTATTTATCCATTTATTTATTAATGGACATTTAGATTGCTTCTTCCATGCCTTGACTATTATAAATAGTGCTGCTATGAACATAGGGGTGTATGTAGTTTTCTGAGTTAAAAGTTTTTTTCCTGGATCTATGTCCAGGAGTGGGTTTGAAGGATCATATGGCACCTCTAGTTTTTAGTTTTTTAAGAGACCTCCATACTGTTCTCCATAGTACCTGCATCAGTTAACATTTCCCCCAGCAGTATAGGAGGATTTCTAACGGAAATGTTCTGTACTTGCATGTGAGTCGTCACTCATGTCCTCTGCCAGCTACTGCATAGCTCTTAGCAGGGAGAGTGGCTCTGCCCACAGCCTCTGTGAGGAGGTGTCTCTCTGAGGACCTTGGGCTCTCCCTCCTCTCCTGTCCCTGGGCTGGCTAATGTTGCTGGGGAGGGGCCCTAGACAGCTACTTGTGTCACGTCCTTCCGTGGGAAAGAAATGAGCAGAGCTATTTGGAGTCTCCTGAGAATTTCACTTTGGGAACGAAGATGGGAAAAGCAGTGGGAGCTGAAGTTGAAAGAATGCATCTGAGCTGATGTGAGGATGCTGGAAAGGCCCGAGCCTTCCAGGAATGGCCAGGCTGCGGACCCTCTGAGCAGCAGCAATTCCGACAAGAGTTGTCGTGAGATAGAAGCAAGCACCCCATTTCAAGTGGGAGGAAAGTAAACACTCGGAGAGAAGCTGGGTTGATTAAGGGCAGGGAGAGGGTCCCAGGGCAGACTGTCCTGCAAGTTCTCAGGACAAGTTGTTCACTTTTTTTTCCCCCTGGCTCTTTGCAGTTATGTTCTCGTGACTTGTCTTTATTGCTTGCATTCAAAGGCCGTAACTTACATAAGCCACAGAATATAAGGAGCCCTCTTTCCATCACAAGGATTCACCTCGTTTTGTTCATGGTACCTCACTGTCTCCCCTGTGGTTTATATATGAATTTAACTCATTTTTGGAGAACCCTGTTCACCACCCCCAACCCCATTCTATGCTGTGTTTTTCTAATGACTTTTTTTTTTTAAAGTTTGTCTTCTGCTGAACTCCGCTGGAGTGTGTCATTTTGACTCGTTGCAGAATGGATGGTGATCGCCCATCCAGTGGGGGCCGTGGACTCCCTTGGTCAGTGGTCACGTCCTCTTCTTATTTTGTCCCACTCCCTGGGCCCTGCTGAGTGAACAGGCAGTGCAAGTCATCGGGCATTTCTTGTGAAATGCTTAATTTGGGGGTACAAATGGGGAGGTTTTAGCCCTTCCTTAGAGTGAGTCATGTTTGATTCAAATAATTTTATTTTGAAGGAAACGAGAGACTTCCCTGATGGTCCAGTGGTTAAGGCTCTGGCTTCCAGTGCAGGGGTGTGGGTTCAGTTCCTGGTTGGGGAAATAAGTTTCGACATGCTGTGTGGCATGGCCAAAAGTTAAAAAAAAAAAAAGGTGAAAGATATTAAAGGATATGAGGATTTAAGTGTTTGTAAGAAATGGGAGACTCTTGGCTTTGGTCAGCAGCTGGGTGTCTAGTCCGCACCATAAAATGGTGACACAGTGGCTGAAGGGTGGGAAAGCTTATATTCTTTCCATCAGGTGAACACTTTGACATCTAAATCCTGGCTGATATTTATTTTGGACCTTAAGCATATGCTGTGGTTAACAAGGCAGCTTGTCTTGACATTATCCTCTGTATGTGGTTTTATATTTCTTTTCTGTCTCCCCTTCCTTAAGATATTTTGGAAACAACTTTGTTTGCCAAGTTACTATATTCAGTTCCAAAATGTTTGAATAATACTATGTTTTGTCATTGAGCTTAAATCCTCGATCTGGGAAAACAGTACTTGCCAATGGTGTTCTTGTCTTCTGTATATTACCTTGAACCTCAAGGTTACCTATTTTTCTTCAGAAAAAAATATGGTATATTTGTTTCCTAGGGCTGCCATAGCAAAGATCCTACAGATGGGGTGGCTGAAGCAATGGCAATGTATTGTCGCATAGTCTTGGAGGTTAGAAGTCCAAGATCAAGGTGTCAGCAGAGGTGGTTCATTCCCAGGGCTGAGAGGGAAGAACCTGGCTCAGGCCTTGCTCCTTGACGGTAGACAGACATCTTCTCCCTGAGTCTCTTCGCCTTGTCTTTTCTCTTTACGTGTTTCCGTGTCCTTTTTTTTTTCTTTTTTAAAAGGACACCAGTCATTGCATTAGGACCCACCATAATGACCTTGGGACTTCCCAGGTGGCACTAGTGGTAAAGGACCTGCCTGCCAATGCAGGAGACTTAAACTCGGGTTCAATCCCTGGGTCAAGAAGATCCCCTGGAGGAGGGCATGGCAATCCACTCCACTATTCTTGCTTGTTGTATTTTTTTAGATTCCACATATAGGTGATATCATACAATAGTTGTCTTTCTCTGTCAAACTTACTTCACTTAGTATAATAATACCTGCAGGTCCATCCATGTTGTTAGAAATGGTGAAAATTTCATTCTTTTGTGTATTTATACTATACCTCCTTTATTCCTTCATTTGTTGATGGATACTTAGGTTGCTTCCCTATTTTGGCAGTTGTAAATAATGCTGATATTTACATTGTGCTATGTATATCATTTTGAATTAATGTTTTCATTTTATTTTTTAGATATCTACCCAGGAGTGGATTTGCTGGGTCATATGGTAGTTCTTTTTTTTGGGTGTTAGTTCTAAAAGGTCTTGTAGGTCTTCATAGAACTGTTCAGCTTCTTCAGTGTTACTGGTTGGGGCATAGGCTTGGATTACTGTGATATTGAATGGTTTGCCTTGGAAATGAACAGAGATCATTCTGTTGTTTTTGAAATTGTATCCAAGTACTGCATTTTGGACTCTTTTGTTGACCATGATGGCTACTCCATTTCTTCTAAGGGATTCCTGCCCAAAGTAGTAGATATAATGGTCCTCTGAGTTAAATTCACCCATTCCAGTCTGTTTTAGTTCACTGATTCCTAGAATGTCTACGTTCACTCTTGCCATCTCCTGTTTGACCACTTCCAATTTACCTTGATTCATGGACCTAACATTCCAGGTTCTTATGCAATATTGCTCTCTCCAGCATTGGACCTTGCTTCTATCACCAGTCAGATCCACAACTGGGTGTTGTTTTTGCTTTGGCTCCATCCCTTCATTTTTTCTGGAGTTATTTCTCCACTGATCTCCAGTAGCATATTGGGCACCTACCGGCTTAAAGCTCAACATTCAGAAAACTAAGATCATGGCATCCGGTCTCATCACTTCATGGGAAATAGATGGGGAAACAGTGGAAACAGTGTCAAACTTTATTTTTTTGGGCTCCAAGATCACTGCAGATGGTGATTGCAGCCATGAAATTAAAAGAGGCTTATTCCTTGGAAGGAAAGTTATGACCAACCTCCTGCTGCTGCTGCTGCTAAGTCACTTCAGTCGTGTCCGACTCCATGTGACCCCATAGACGGAAGCCCACCAGGCTCCCCGGTCCCTGGGATTCTCCAGGCAAGAACACTGGAGTGGGTTGCCATTTCCTTCTCCAATGTGTGAAAATGAAAAGTGAAAGTGAAGTCGCTCAGTCCTGTCCGACCCTTAGCGACCCCACGGACTGCAGCCTACCAGGCTCCTCCATCCATGGGATTTTCTAGGCAAGAGTACTGGAGTGGCTTGCCATTGCCAAGAAGAGACATTACTTTGCCAACAAAGGTCCGTCTAGTCAAGGCTATGGTTTTTCCAATGGTCATGTATGGATGTGAGAGTTGGACTGTGAAGAAAGCTGATCACTGAAGAATTGATCCTTTTGAATTGTGGTGTTGGAGAAGACTCTTGAGAGTCCCTTGGACAGCAAGGAGGTCCAACCAGTCCATTCTAAAGGAGATCAGTTCTGGGTGTTCATTGGAAGGACTGATGCTAAAGCTGAAACTCCAATACTTTGGCCACGTCATGCGAAGAGTTGACTCACTGGAAAAGACTGTGATGCTGGGAGGGATTGGGGGCAGGAGGAGAAGGGGACGACAGAGGATGAGATGGCTGGATGGCATCACTGACTCGATGGACATGAGTTTGAGTGAACTCCGGGAGTTGGTGATGGACAGGGAGGCCTAGCGTGCTTATTCATGGGGTTGCAAAGAGTCGGACACGACTGAGCGACTGAATTGAACTGAACTGGATGTGTCAACGATCCTAGTTTTCACCGTACGTTCTTGTTATTTAGCTTTGTTGGTCTGTCAGCATTTCTTGTTTGCTCATGTAATTAGAGGAGGTAGAAGTTGAGCGTGTGTTAGCCTGGTTGTTCTTTTTCACACTTAAGCACTTCGCCTTGTCCCACAGCATGTGTATGCATGCACGCGTGCGTGTGTGTGTGCACGTCCTTTGCAGCCTCTCTCTGGGGCGTGCTGTTCAGCTGGTGGACCCGTGTCCCTCACTACACAGCTTCCTGTTACTGTCATTGTTTGCCTCACCAGGTTATACCAGGACTGGATTCTGTACTAAAATCTGTGTTCCAGTCAGGGCTCTCCTTGAATTAGGTGTGTGAAATTGAGCTAGTTGTCCACAGTTGTGCTTTCTTCCCTGCCTGTAGAGTGAGGGTAAGTGTCTGTGATTTTCAGATTGACTCCCATAGGATCTGGTCTCATTGGGGAGCGAGCTCTCAGTGGGAGATGGGGGCGCATCAGGCAGGGTTCTTCATCTTACCTCCACCTGAGCAATTGTGCGTATCTCTTGGCTCCACTGTTGACTAGTTGTGTGACCTTGGGTGAGTTGCTTGACCTGTGTGTCTCAGTTTCCTCCTCTGTAAAGTGGGCATAATGACAGAACCTGCCTCTCGGTGTTGTGGTGATACCCAGATGAATCAATAAATGCAAGGTGGTTAGGAGAGTACCTGACATTATCAGGTATGGTAGGCAGTGCAGTGACTCTCCAAAGATGTCCCTTCCTAATTACCGTATAACCTGTGAATGTTAACTTAGGTGGCAAAAGAGACTCCGCAGTTGGGGTTAAGTTATGGATCTTACGGTGGTGAGATTATCCTGTGTTGTCATGGTGATCCCATTGTAGTCATGGCGGTCCTTAAAAGAGTAAGAGGAGGAGATGTAATGACAGAAGTGGAGGTTGGGGGGATGTGATTGATGGCTGCGGGGCTTGAGCCAAGGATTGTGGGCACCATTTAGGAGCTTGAAAAAGCCGGCAAATGTATTCTCCCTTAGGGCCCCCAGAAGGAACACAGCCCCGAGGGACCCGTCTGGACTTCTCACCTCCAGAAATAGAAGATAATAAGTTGGTATTGTTTTAAGCCACTCAGCTGGTGGTAGTTTACCTTAGAGCAGTAGGAAACAAATACAGAAGTGTTAGCTGTTTTCTCTGTCTCACTGTAAGCAAGATTTTCTTTGAACGAAGAGATGTGTGGCCAAAGTTTGAATGAGATGTCATTCTCATCTGATAGCCTGTGGTGGCAGCTCCTCTCTCTGTAACACACTCCCCCTAGAAGACTCCCCGTGTTTGCAGAGGTGTGCAGCGTGGCTGAGGTCTGGAATGAGGCAGGGTGGTGTGGTGAGGATTGGGTGGTGGTCTCCGAAGTGTACCTGCCCTGTGGGATTCTCTGCATTGCCCAGATCATTCCCTTCTGAAGCATTTCGTAATGACAGATCACTTTGGTCAACAGAATCTGGTTGTCTGTCATGCTCCATATTTGGTCTTTTTCTAGTTTTTATTTATTTATTTTTGGCTATGCAGGGTTTTTTGCTGCTTTGTTGGCTTTTCTCTAGTTGCAGTGAGTGGGGGCTACTCTCTAGTTACAGGTGTGCAGGCTTCTTCTTGCAGTGGTCTCTCTTGTGGAGCATGGGCTCTAGAGCACATGGACTTCAGTAGTGGCCCACAGGCTTAGTTGGGCTTCCCTGGTGGCTCAGATGGAAAAAGTCTGCCTGCAGTGTGGAGACCTGGCTTCGATCCCTGGATGTGGAAGATTCCCTGGAGGAGGGCATGGCAACCCACTCCAGTATTCTTGCCTTGAAAATCCCCATGGACAGAGGAGCCTGGTGGGCTACAGTACATGGGGTCACAATTTGATCAGGATCGAACCCATGTCTCCTGCATTGGTGGGCAGATTGTTTACCACTGAGCCACCAGGGAAGCCCCTCCGTGTTGGGTCTTGAGTCCTGGTTTATGCATTTTGTTTTGTGGCATCTGCATCTTTGTGGACTCAGCTTGTGTTCCTTTACCCCTGACGTTTGTCAGATCAGGCCATTCTATTACTAGTGACTTGAAAACTGAAAGTGAAATTGCTCAGTCGTGTCCTACTCTTTGTGACCCCGTGGACTGTAGCCTAGCAGGCTTCTCCGCCCATGGGATTATCCAGGCAAGAATACTGGAGTGGGTTACCATTATCTTCTCCAGGGGATCTTCCCGACCCAGGAATCGAACCCAGGTCTCCCGCATTGGAGGCAGATGCTTTAACCTCTGAGCCACCGGGGAACTTGACCACTGGGGTTGACTTGAGATGGGGTTTATTCTGTGATTAAGAAGAACTCTACACAGGCACTCTAATTGGGTTGGAATTGGAGAGTTAAGGCTAGGAGAGCTTTAATGTAAGAGTTGCACAGATGGTACTGGCCCTTGAGCTGCTCGAAGTATAGCCGGTGATGTGGCCTTCAGGCCATGACTAGCCCAGGAAGGCATTTTGGGCTCGACAGACATTTGCACCACTTAAAACATCTATCAGATGAGTTGTTTTCTTTCTTTCTTGGCTAATATAGAGAGGCCAGGATGCTATTCTTGTGCCCGGTGCTGCAGTCGGTTCTGTAAATCTGGAAAAACACGAAGGAAAATGAGAAGCCAGTCCACAGTCCTGGAGGAATTTTGTTTCACTTCCAAGTTCCTTGGATTAACATCAGCATTATTTCCTTGGCATGAATCTGACGTGAAAGAAATTAAGTTCTTAGAGTCTGCACCCTGTTCTTCTCTAAATAAAACACAGAAGAATTTGGGGACGTGTTTTGATGTGCAAAATGGGTGGTGGCACTTCTCTTGGCATAACTGGTGCATATTTGATAATCTAGTGATTTCAGTCTCTACATGCCGAGGAATGTGAGCTTCTTGGTGCAGTTTGTCCATTTGGAAAAAGAGTTTAGAATTTGATATGGTTGGTGAAGAATCCTGAGTTTCAAATTTAGTGAGTGAGAAGGGTGCATTTATTGGCTGTTTCATTTTCCACCTCGAACCCAGAGTTAGAGAGTGTGCCATGGTCCCTCACGTGTGCCATTTAGTGGCTTGGTTGACGGGACGGGAAGTTGCAGAGATAGTCCTGTAATTACAACTTTATTCCCAGGCCCAGGCTTCTCACTTCAGGGGCTGTCATGCACCCAGAGGGCTGCCTGGCAGTGACGCAGAACAATCTGAATAGACAGCTTTCTCTTCCTTCCAAGTGTCTGTATGTGTCTAATAGTTCAGAGCTATTAGGTTCATAGGTGGCTATGCTGTAAGAAATAATCTCATTTGTCAAACCATCAAGGATGAGTGGGGCAATTCCAGCCAGCGTCTAGAGGCTCTCCAAACCTGGATTTAAACTGTGGTTGGGAACTTCCTTGGTGGTCCAGTGGCTAAGACATTGTACTTCCAATGCAGGGGACCCAGGTTCAATCCCTGGTCAGGGAACTAGATCCTACGTGCTACAACTAAAGTGTGGTTGGATCTCTCCATGTGGAGTTCTACATCTCAGACTGCTGCTGCTAAGTCACTTCAGTCATGTCCGACTCTGTGAGACCCCATAGACAGCAGCCACCAGGCTCCACCGTCCCTGGGATTCTCCAGGCAAGAACCTAGAGTGGGTTGCCATTTCCTTCTCCAGTCTCAGACTGAATAGGTCTCAAATACAACTCTCGTCTCTCAAACTTCTTCCAACCCTGGGGAGAGTTTTAGTGCCTGTATTTTTCTCTTCCATTTGTCTGCAGATTGAAGACCTAAAAGTTCCACTGTGGGAGACTCTGGAAGTGGCAAGTTCAGTTGAAAGAGTGCAGATCCGTTTAATTCTTTTAAGTCAGCTGTGCTTTTTGTGCACACACAGGCATCGTATTGGACTTCCCAGGTGGGTCAGTGGTAAAGAATCCACCTGCCAAGGCAGGGAGACACAAGAGATGTGAGTTCGATCCCTGGGTTGGGAAGATCCCCTGGAGAAGGAAATGGCAACCCACTGCAGTATTCTTGCCTGGGAAATACCACGGACAGAGGAGCCTGGTGGGCTGTAGTCCATGGGGTCACAACAGTCAGACACAACTTAGCAACTAAATAACACCACCAACAAAGGCTTTGTCTTATCCAATGGTATGTGCCAGCCTTGCAGGTGTTCCCAGAGAGTAGTGCTGATTTACTATCCTTGGGAATTAGCATGCAGGGGAGGATGAGGGACATAGAAGCATGCGGTATATGAATTTTCCCTTCAGTTCAATTCAGTCACTCAGTCGTGTCCGACTCATTGTGACCCCATGAATCACAGCACGCCAGGCCTCCCTGTCCATCACCAACTCCCAGAGTTCACCAGACCCATGTCCATTGAGTTGGTGATACCATCCAACCATCTCATCCTCTGTCGTCCCCTTCTCCTCCTGCCCTCAGTCTTTCCCAGCATCAGGGTCTTTTCAGATGAGTCAGCTCTCCATATCAGGTGGCCAAAGTATTGGAGTCCCTCCAGTGAACACCCAGGACTAATCTCCTTTAGGATGGACTGGTTGGATCTCCTTGCAGTCCACGGGACTCTCAAGAGTCTTCTCCAAAACCATAGGTCAAAAGCATCATTTCTTCGATGCTCAGCTTTTTTTATAGTCCAACTCTCACATCCATACATGACTACTGGAAAAACCATAGTCTTGACTAGACGGACCTTTGTTGACAAAGTAACGTCTCTGCTTTTTAATAGGGTGTCTAGGTTGGTCATAACTTTCCTTCCAAGGAGTAAGCATCTTTTAATTTCATGGCTGCAGTCACCATCTGGAGTGATTTTGGAGCCCCAAAAAAATAAAGTCTGACACTGTTTCCCCATGTATTTGCCATGAAGTGTTGGGACTGGATGCCATGATCTTAGTTTTCTGAATGTTGAGCTTTAAGCCAACTTTTTCACTCTCCTCTTTCACTTTCATCAAGAGGCTCTTTAGTTCTTCTTCACTTTCTGCCCTAAGGGTGATATCATCTGCGTATCTGAGATTGTTGATATTTCTCCCAGCAATCTTGATTCCAGCTTGTGCTTCATCCAGCCCAGCGTTTCTCATGATGTACTCTGCATATAAGTTAATTAAGCAGGGTGACAATATACAGCCTTGACATATTCCTTTTCCTATTTGGAACCAGTCTGTTGTTCCATGTGCAGTTCTAACTGTTGCTTCCTGACCTGCACACAGGTTTCTCAAGAGGCAGGTCAGGTGGTCTGGTATTCCCATCTCTTTCAGAATTTCCCACAGTTTATTATCCATTTAGTTAGAGCCATTGAAGAGAACTAGTTGAGATCTGTGCAGAGGCCCTGGGAATCATGTCACATCTCCCGAAAAGTCAGAAATGTGATGGAAAAGACATCAGTAGAAGCTTGAGAGACCAAGGAGTTGATCTTTTCCCTCCAGGACATGATATGAGCAGTCTAAAAGGTCTGTGTCGTTGATCAAGTCACTAATCTATCTCTGAACCTACTTAACCCATTTGTAACATAAGGTAACATCAACACTCACCCTCCAGGCTGGTTATAAGAAGTAAGTGAAATATTACTTGTAAGTCCATTAGCACAGAATAAGCACTCAACAAACGTAGTCACATCTAGTGGGCCCTTCATTACCTTCCCCTCGCAGAGGAGTGCTGCCAGCCATTGTAACTTGTAACTTAGACTGGTTGAGTTTCATGTGCTATAATATTTAATGGACTGTAGTAAATGTGGTTAACTGTCTTATGATTTTGTTATGTCTGAAAAGGCAGCAGAGATCTCTCAGAGTATAAGCTACATGGGAGAATGTGCTGTGCTGTGTTTAGTCACTCAGTTGTGTCCACTCTTGGCGACGTCATGGACTGTAGCCCACCAGGCTCCTCTGTCCATGGGGATTCTCCAGGGAAGAATACTGGAGTGGGTTGTCGTGACTTCCTCCAGGGGATCTTTGCAAGCAAAGGTTCAAACCCGGTCTTCCGCGTTGCAGGTGGATTCTTTACTGTCTGAGCCACCCGGGATTTAAAATGTACTATAAAGACTTCCCTCATGGTCCAGTGGTTAAGAATCCAAATTCCAGTGCAGGGGAACTTAGATCCCACGTGCCTCAGGGCAGCAGTGCCTGGGAGCCACAACCAAGACCTCCTGCAGCCAAAAACAAACAAAATATTTTAAAAAATGTGCTGCATAACAAAAAAGGTGATAACCTTGTGATGAGTAAATGGAACTGGAGTTTGGTGTGGTGAAATTTTTAAGCAATAAGAAGTTTTTGTAATGAACTCTTAATAACACTAGAAAGAAGTCAGTGGAGGGGAAACATGATTATATTCTAAAATAAAAATAGTTGTAACTATAATACCTAGCACAGAGGTAAGAGAGAAAAGTATGGTATTTACGCAGGAAGAAATGTATCATATTAGCTGTGCAAATATGATTCAGTTCAGTTCAATTCTGCAGTTATAAATATTTTCAACTAATGAGATTCAGTTCAGTTCAGTTCAGTCACTCAGTCGTGTCCGACTCTCCGCGACCCCATGAATCACAGCACGCCAGGCCTCCCTGTCCATCACCAACTCCCAGAGTTCACTCAAACTCATGTCTACAGAGTCGGTGATGCCATCCAGCCATCTCATTCTCTGTCGTCCCCTTCTCCTCCCGCCCCCAACCTTTCCTAGCATCAGAGTCTTTTCTAGTGAGTCAACTCGTCGCATGAGGTGGCCAAAGTATTGGAGTTTCAGCTTTAGCATCAGTCCTTCCAATGAACACCCAGGATTGATCTCCTTTAGAATGGACTGGTTGGATCTCCTTGCAGTCCAAGGGACTCTCAAGAGTCTTCTCCAGCACCACAATTCAAAAGCATCAATTCTTTGGCGATCAGCTTTCTTCACAGTCCAACTCTCACATCCATACATGACCACTGGAAAAACCATAGCCTTGACTCGACGGACCTTTGTTGGCAAAGTAACATCTCTGCTTTTTAATATACTATCAAGGTTGGTCATAACTTTCCTTCCAAGGAGTAAGCGTCTTTTAATTTCATGGCTGCAGTCAGCATCTGCAGTGATTTTGGAGCCCCAAAAAATAAAGTCTGACACTGTTTCCACTGATTAGGAATTATGAAATAAATGTTGAGACATGGATGCATTTAAATTATAGCTTTATGGAGAGTATCTTGCCCTGATATTATGAAAGCATGATTCTTGAAGTATTCTTTGACATGGTAGTTTTGGGTAAAATACTTAAAGGAAGAGACTCCAGAGGGGAGAAATAGATTTTATACCAGCATTTATGGTTCTTTGGGCTTCTCTGGTGGCTCAGATGGTCAAGAATCTGCCTGCAATGCAGGAGACATGGGTTCAATCCCTGGGTGGGGAAGATCCCCTGGAGAAGGGAATGGCAACCCATTCAACTGTTCTTGCCTGGAGAATTCTTTCGACAGAGAAGGCTGGCAGGCTAGAGTCCATGGGGTCTAAAGAGCCTCTGACACGACCGAATGACTAACACATGCTTCTATATGTATAATATAAACATTTATATGTTGTTTATATATCGCATATATAAATAAGTACATAGAGATTTACATAGATAAACACACAAATGGAACCAATTACATGCCCCTGTTGAGAACTGGCAAACATTAGCAAAATGGAATACAATAAAGTTATTAAAAATGATAATAAGCTCACACACTCACTATTTGGAAATAGATGCATGAACTAAAAAGCAAAAACTGTGTGGTCCCTGTTTCAAAGATACAGGGAAGCACAAGGGTGCCAGCTGCTGCCTCAGGGCCCAGATCAGCTGAGGCAGGAGGAGAGATAACCCCGAGAAAGTACTGACTAAATGAGGCAGTTTCAGGTGAGCAGCGCTGTGAAGATCGTGCACTGTGGGACACAGGAGGGTGTCAGGCACAGGGTGATGATTTTGGGGAGGGTGGTGCGAGGGGCACGGTTCTGTGAAGGAGCCAGCCGGATGGGGGTGAGGGCGGGGAAGGAGCCCTTCCAGGGTGGGACAGCACTTTGAAGCCTGGTAGTCTGGAGTGAGTTTGGCTTGTGTAAACCAAGAACAGGTCGGCATGGCCAATCCTAGGGAATCATCGTACGGTTGCCTGGATTAACTCTGGAGTGGCTGCGATAGCCAGGGTTTTTTTTTTTTTTTTATAAGATGCATACCTTTATTATTTTATTTATCATGCCCCTTGGCATGTGGCATATTAGTTCCCTGACCAGGGATCGAACCCATGTGCCGCCCTGCTGTTGAAGCACAGAGCTTAACCACTGGACTACCAGGGAAATCCCCAGGCTTTACATTTTTATGATTTGAACATTTTTATTGTTAAGTTTTGATGGAAATACAGAAATATGGGAACCAGGTGTATGCTTTAAAGAAGAATGAGAGCAGAAATGTCCACAGACTCGCCACTAGGTTATGAACTGAAATAACCCTTGAGTCCCCTCGTAGCGGCCTGCTGCATCCTCTGTGCTTGTCCCCAGTGGTGAGCATTGGGTGACTTTTGTGAGAATGAGTCACTTACCGTTCTTAATTGTTCTGTAATTTTGTGACCTGTGTATGCAACCTAAACATAGGGTTTAGTGGAGCTTGCTTTGAACTTTATGTGAAACAGCCATACTGTGTTGATTCTTTCGTGACTTCCTTCCTTCTCTCCAAATTGTGAGATTAACCTGTGTTGATGTGTGAATTTCTGTTGTAGAAAGTACATATCTGTAAGTGCCTGTGTGCTAAAGTTTATCTTAGGAATTTACCTGGAAGGACAGTTTTAGGTTCTAGGTTCTCATCAAACTTATCAGATAATGCCAGAGTACTTGAAAGGTGATTATATCAATTTTTGGGCTTCCCAAGTGGCTCAGTGATAAAGAATCTGCCTGCCAAGCGGGAGGTGTGTGTTCTATCCCTGGGTCAGGAAGATCCTCTGGAGAAAGAAATTGCAACCCACTCCAGTATCCTTGCCTGGGAAATCCCATGGATAGAGGAGCCTGGCAGGCTACCGTCCATAGGGTTACAAAGAGTTGGACATGACTTAGCGACTAAATCACCACCACCACCACATACCCATTCTTACCCTTGTTTGGCAGGAAGTGAAAATTTTTGTTGCTCCACGTACACCAACTCTTGAGGTTGCCAGACTTACTGATTTTTGCAAATCTGATGAGTGTACTGAGGTATGTTGAGGTTTTCTTTTCACTTTTATAATCACTAATGAGTTTGAGCACCTTTTCATGTGGTTTTGGACCATTTGGATTTCCTTCGTTTCATTTTGCAAAGGGCCTATTCAAATGTTTTGCCCAATTTTTTATGGGATTTTCTGCCTTACCTCAGTGATTCATAGCTGCTGTTTATACCTTTAAAGTATGTACTTTTTAAAATCTTTAATGTCTTTAAAATTTTAATACAGTCAAATTTCATTAACCTTTCTATATTAGTCTCTTTATTACTTAGAAACAGATCACCCTCGTGTCTAGTGTCCTAAGCAGCAGTCTTTATTTTTGTCTGGACTCTGCCCACTGGACAGTGTGATCTCGTGTGGGCTGCCTCCTTTAAGGTGGGAAGCTCTGCTTCTATGGGTGGGATGTCTGACCGATGGGGAAATAAGTGGAGGGCTTGGGCCACATATCTTTTTACCATTCAGGAGGCTAGCTGGGGCTTGATCACATGGAAGCCCAAGGCTTTCAGTGGAGTGGAGCAGGGATGTGTGTTCTAAAGCTGGAGGTTCCAAATTAGCAGTGTCACTTTCATCACATTGTTTTGGACACAAGACCAGCCCAGATTCAAGGGGTGGGATAAAACTCTCCCTATTGCCAAAGGAGCTGAGGAATCCCATTGAAAAGAGAAGCCTCCTACAAAGGAGGGGTGGAGAATGAGACCATGCTTGCAACCCATCATGTTTGACATTATGGTTGTGCTTTTGTTTCGTACTCCAAGGGTAAGAAATTGCGATCCTGTGTCACCTTCTAAAAGGTTTCTGATTTAGCTTTGGAAGAATGAAGTTTCCAAATCCATGACAGTGGTGGTTGTTGATAATGAGGGAATCTATGTATATCAGGGCAGGGGTTCTAGGGAAAACCTTTCTACCTTCTCCACAATTTGCTGTGAGTTTGAAACTACCCTAAAATAGAATCTGTTAAGAAAAAATTAAGAGGCCTTCCCTGGTGGTCCCGTGGTTAAGAATCCACCTGCCAATGCAGGGGACACGGTTCCATCCCTGGTCTGAGAAGATTCCACATGCCACAGGGCAACTAAGCCTGTGAGCCACAGCTAGAGAAAGCCCATGTGCCACAGGGAAGACTCAGCGCTGCCAGAAAAAAAAACAACAACCAGACCATGAGAGTGGCTGGAAGAAGTGGTGAGGGTTCTTAGGAAGTTTAAGAAGTGAGAAGCAGCAGTTTGTCAAGGAGAGCATTGGGGAGCCATTGTGCTTAATGAGTGGAGGTAAAGAGTTGTTAAAAAAATTTTTTTTCTAATGTAAAAATAAGAAATTTTTTTCTTTCACTCCTTGCTTGTTAGCTATAATACAGTGACTGAAAAAAGAAGCTTTTTGCTGCTACCATATTACACTGTCTTATTAAAAACAGCCCTCAGTGTTCATGTCCAGTGCTTCGATTTCTTGTATGTATTTATTTTTTGTGTAAGTGCTTTGATCAACAGTTATGGACTGGTGTTTTGCTTTTTCAACTTTTCTATTTGCTTGACAGGAAGTTTTACTTTAATCCAATCTATCAGTATTCATTGTAGTGAACCAGGAGCCATACAGGGTGCAGGCGTCTGGGAGCAGCAGCTTTTAAAGTGCTCTAGAAACAGGATTGTACCCTGGCAGGGGCATGGGTTTTGTGCAAACGACCTTGGAAGCAATAAGACCTTCGCTGTTGTAGTAGCTGTGTGACTTAGTGCTAACATCTGCATGGGAGAATGGGGATAACCTTTATTATCTCTTTAAAGTATTGAGTGAGGTTAAAGAAATTCATGTCCTGTGGCATGGTGTGTGGCCTGTGAGATAACTGTTAGCCTGTTACAGAAGTAGAATTTGCCACTATTTTCTACGAATCACCAATTTGAAAAAAAGATGAGGCCCTACAGGTCTTTTGGAGAGTGAATTCTTTCTGCCATTTAAGCCTGGCCTTTGGCTTACCTCGCTGCTGCTGTTTGCTTTGAAAGCTCTTTGAGTCCTCTGGGTTTCTCCAGTCAGAGTTGGAGCATCAGTTAAGGGCATCTGGTGGGCTGACTGGACTTTGAGATGTTTATATTTGAAATCTCAGCACCTAGTTGGATATCATCAAGCCTCGGGAGATGCTGTCAGGCGTAGTGTGCCCCTAATGATAGCTGGGACTCTTGAATTGGCGCACGTTCTGACCTGAGTGAGTGGAGAACGGTAAAGTGCTTTTGGGTGCAATATAAATATTTGTCCAGCAACTGCTCCATCCTAGAATATAGCAGGCAAACTCCCAGGGAGTCCCCAGGTGGGATGCCGGGCCCCTTGGCTGAGGAGCTGGGTTGTGTCCCGTCACAGCTCATGTGGAAGGGAGCCCCACAGCTCTGCCATCTGAGGAGGAGTCAGTTCATGCTAAACCTCGACTGGAAGCGAGGATGCCCGTGGTCACTCCACCTGTCTTTCCAGGCCTCTCGGCAGCCCAGCGGAAGTTCGCACACTCCCTCAGAGACTTCAGATTTGAGTTTATCGGAGATGCAGAGACAGACGATGAACGCTGCGTAGGTATGTGAGGACAAGGTTTGGGTTGGCCTTTGTTTTGCTTTCGCCACGAAATAATGATGCCTTTCTCCTTACAGATGCTTCCTTGCGTGAATTTTCTAATTTTTTGAAGAATCTGGAAGAACAGAGGGAAATCATGGTGAGTGGTGGGTTGTTAATGAACATGTCCGTCTTTAAGCGGGGGGAATTCTGGGTGTAGAAGCTGGTTCTGCTGGAGGCTTTGGTGCATTTTTCTGTGGATGAGGAGTTACTTGGTAATGGAAAGAAGCCTGGGTGACGTTTGGGGAGCCTGGATTTCTAGTTCCCCAGTGGTGCCGCTCATGGTGAGATTTTGGACAAGTTTCTGAACCTCTCGACCAAGGCCCTGTGTCTTCATCTGTAAAAAAGTGCTTTGACCTGTATCAGCACTTCCTAGATTTTTGTTAGCCCTGGAGCAGTTGTATTGAAATCAAGTCTCATGAAGAATCATCTTAACGTATCAAGAAGACAAAAACAGGAAACTTATGGAAGGACTTCCCTGGTGGTTTGGTGTTAAGAATCCATCTGCTAATGCAGGGCACATGGCTTTGATCCCTGGTCTGGGAACTAAGATCCCATGTGTCTCAGGGCATCTAAGCCTTTGAGCTGCAACTGCTGAGCCCACGCCACAACTATGGAGCTTGCGTACCCTAGACCCTGTGTGCTGCAACAAGAGAAACCACTGCAATGAAAAACCCACACGCTGCAGCTGGAGAGTGGCCGCCGCTCACCCCAGTTAGAGAAAGCCCATGTGCAGCAAAGAGTCAGCACAGTCAAAAATGTCTTTTCTTAAAAAAACAACAAAAACAACTTGTGGAGAGGCAGAGGGATAGCAGGGCGGTGTTGGAACTCGCCTCATTCTGTGGGTTTCTAGGCTGTGTGCAGAGGAAGGGAACTTGAACCTGCAAGACTTTAAAATCCCACCTTGCCTTGAAATACACTGTCACAACAGTAGTATTTGTTGTTTAACAGGAGTAGTAGCTCCCCTCCACTGAGTGCTCTCCATGTGCCCAGTGCTATGCTGAGTGCACTGTGTGCATGATCTTATTTCACATGAGTTCTGAGGGCGTTGAGTAGTATTTACTAACATTTCTTAAACACTTGTGTTTCTCTCCTGACATTCATTCACTCAACAGAGATTTACAGCAGAATCCCCATTGGATTATGATACACTGTACTGTCACCAGTTTTTTCAGGCCTTAAAAAAAAAGACTATTTTTTTCTGTGTTCTCGAGAATGAGTACTTCCTAGAATTATGTTAAAGTGTAAGTGTATAAGATGGAGGAGGAAATGGCAACCCGCTCCAGTATTCTTGCCTGGAGAATCGCATGGACAGAGGAGCCTGGCGGGCTGCAGTCCTGGGGGTTGCAAAGCGTCAGCTGTGACTGAGCGACTGAGCAGCACACGTCAGCGTGTGAGTGAGTTTAGTGGTGGTGGTCATACTCCTGATGTCAGCGTGTGAGTGAGTTCAGCGGTGGTGGTCATACTCCTGAACACGACAACTAAGAGAACTGACCTTCACCCTGTACCTGGTACTCGTCTCGGCTGTGCTCCTCTTACTCAGTCCTTTAATTCTCACATCAGCCTTGTGATGTCGACCCTGTGACTGCCCCTGATTCACAGATGAGGAAACAGGTGCGGCGCCTTGCCCGGGATCACGTGGTGGCTCGGGCTGGAGTCAGGTCAGGCTAGAACCAGACGCTCTGAACCGCCTGCCAGCTTCCTCGATGTTGCTGACACAAGGCCAGCTGCTGTTCGTGATTTCTAGCTGGTAGAACTGTAGTAGGAGAAGGAGGAGCAAAGCGCTGATTGTTTTCACCCCAAGTTGCACAACTAAATGTTGTTTATTTTTAAAATCTGTTTTTATTAAAATTTTCTTTATTGGTGTATAGTTAATTTACAGTGTGGTATTAATTTCAAGTGTACATCAAAGTCAATCAGTTATACATACACAAATAAATCTACTCTTTTTAAGATTCTTCTCCCATATGGGCCATTACAGAGTACTGAGTAGAGTTTTCGGTGCTTGCTTATACAGGAGGTCCTTATTAATCTATTTTATATACGGTAGAAAGCACTGATTTTTTACTTAAAATAACCAACACCCGTGGCCTCTAAAGGCTTTAATGTAGTTCACACTGCACCCTAAATTCTGAGATGGTTTATGTCTATTTAAATACTGAAATGGGCACGTGAAGGTGCTGTGCTTGCACTGGGGTTTTTTCTGGCACAAACTGACATATTCAGCTATTATTAATGTGCCCCTGTAGTCACTGATTTTTCAGCTCTTTTGAACAGTCTAAATGTCAGAGTGGATAAAAGTAGTGCCATGAAATCACCCTGTTAGGGCGTGAAGTGGGTGTGGCGTGTGGGTGGGGAAAGCGCATGTTCTTAGTTAATGGTATCAGTTTTTTGTTCTCAACCCTCTTTGACATTTAGTCCTATTTTCCTGGGATCCTGAGCATTCTGCATATGTGTTTGATCTGCTTTTATGTTTCAGTTACTCTTGAGAATCTGAGCACACAGAGGCAAACCACACAAAGTCCCTGCCCTTAGGGAGGTTACAGTTTGGAGAGGAGAGGTGATAGACAAGCTTACTGTCAAGTAGCAGTAAGTGCTAAAAAATAAAATTGAGGGAAATCCCTGGCAGTCCAGTGTTTAGGACTCTGCTCTCACTGCTGAGGGCCTGGATTCAAATCCTGGTCTGGGAACTAAGAGCCCACAAGCCACCTGATGAGGCCCCCAAAAAAGAAAAACAAAATTGAGAAGGGCAAGGAGCCAGGGAGCGGGTCAGGGCAGCATTACCTCTAGTGTGGCGTGGGAAGGAAGTCTCCTGTGGAGAATTATGAAGGCATCTTGGTACCCGGGGGAGGAGAACTTTAGGCAGAACGGTGCTGGAGTTTAGCTCTACAGAGACACAGGGTGATATTCTGTAGCTGTTGCTCTGTATCCGTGGAGTTTGCCTTTGCAGATCAAAAATACTTGAAAAAAAATTCCGGCAAGTTCCAAAAAGTAAAACTTGCATTTTCTACATGCTGAAACTCTTTGTCTATCATATACATTGTATTCACAACTATTTACATAGTATTTTCATTAGGCCTTATTGTGCTTTTCAGATATTGTGTTTTTATTGCAGCTTTGTGGTTACCTTAAGTTAAGCAAGTCTTCAGGTGCCATTTTCCTAATGACATTGCTCCCTTTTTGACTCGGTCACATTTTGATAGTTGTTGTTAAAGTTCAAACTTTTTCATTGTTAATACATTTGTTGTGGTGGTCTGTGATCAGTGATGTTTGATGGCACGATGACAAAGAGATCACGACTCACTGAAGGCTCAGATGATGTTTAGCGTTTTATAGCAGTAAAATATTTCTAAATTAAGGTATGTACATTGTTTTTTAAAGATATAATACTATTGCACACTTAGTAAACTGGTGGCTCAGATGGTAAAGAATCTGCCTACAATGTGGATGACCCAGGTTTCATCCCTGGGTTAGGAAGATTGCTGGAGAAGGAAATGGCAACCTGCCCAAGTATTCTTGCCTGGAGAATCCCATGGACGGAGGGGCCGGGTAGACTACAGTCCATGGGGTCACAAAGATTCGTACATGACTGAGCAACTAACACTTTGACTTCATATTAAAAACCTCGCTGTGTATACTGGGAAATCACAAAATATGTGGTGACTTGCTTTATTGCAACATTTGCTTTATTACAGTTACCTGGAATTGAGCCTGCAGTTCCAGTCTTCTAAAATTGAACCTCTGAGGTCTGTCTGCTTGTATTATGTATTGCAAGTCATCTAGAGATGATTTAAAGTATATAGAAGGATATGTATAGGCTATATGCAAATATTATGCCATTTTTACGTAAGGGACTTCAGCATCCTAGGATTTTGGTGTCTGTGGCAATCCTTGAACAGTTCCCACTGGATTCTGAGGGTCAACTGTATCTGGTTTCTGTGCCTTGAGACGAATTGCCTGGAATATGGTCTTAGCTCCAGGCTGTCTGATAAAGAAAATGTGGTTCTCAGAGCTGTTGGGAAGCTGACCTGTTGATTGACTCTTCAGCAGTGCTGGGGGTTGATTGGGCCTCTGTCTCAGGCAGAATGAGGGTGACAGGGCTGAGTTTCCAGTGCAGGGTAGAAGTAAAAATGGGATGGTGTCTGTATAAGGTCATGAACCTCAGGAAGGAATGGAACAGCATGTCACAACCCGTGTGTGGGGATGGCAGCGCCCAGACAGCAGGAAGCAAACCTGAGCCAGAGCACCGTGGAGGGCGGCCACCACCTACCATGGAGTGCAACGGACACCTAACGCTTTCTGAAATTATTATCTAAACTTTTTAGTTTGGAAAATTGTGAGCATGTGCAGACAGAGAAATAGAATTAAACTACACATCCTCAGTGTTCACCTTCAGTGGCCACTGCCACACAGCCAGGCCTGTTTTTCCTATACTCTTCACCACCCCAACCCCATTATTTTGACAGAGAGTCTAGTATTATATTGTTTTATCATAACTCTCAAAGAGAATGCTCTCTTGAACCACAATATCCTTGTCAAAGATGGGCTCAATAAAGGACAGAAATGGTATGGACCTGACAAAAGCAGAAGATAAGAAGTGGTGGCAAGAATACACAGAACTGTACAAAAAAGATCTTCACGACCAAGATAATCATGACGGTGTGATCACTCACCTAGAGCCAGACATCCTGGAATGTGAAGTCAAGTGGGCCTTAGGAAGCATCACTTCGAACAAAGCTAGGGGAGGTGATGGAATTCCAGTTGAACTATTTCAAATCCTGAAAGATAATGCTGTGAAAATGTGGCATTCAATATACCAGCAAATTTGGAAAACTCAGCAGTGGCCACAGGACTGGAAAAGGTCAGTCTTCATCCCAATCCCAAAGAAAGGCAATGCCAAAGAATGCTCAAACTACTGCACAGTTGCACTCATCTCACACGCTATTAAAGTCATGCTCAAAATTCTCCAAGCCAGGCTTCAGCAATACGTGAACCGTGAACTCCCAGATGTTCAAGCAGGTTTTAGAAAAGGCAGAGGCACCAGAGATCAAATTGCCAACATCTGCTGGATCATGGAGAAAGCAAGAGAGTTCCAGAAAACCATCTATTTCTGCTTCATTGACTATGCCAAAGCCTTTGACTGTGTGGATCACAATAAACTGTGGAAAATTCTGAAAGAGATGGGCATACCAGACTACCTGACCTGCCTGTTGAGAAACCTGTATGCAGGTCAGGAAGCAACAGTTAGAACTGGACATGGAACAACAGACTGGTTCCAAATAGGAAAAGGAGTACATCAAGGCTGTATATTGTCATCCTGCTTATTTATCTTATATGCAGAGTACATCATGAGGAATGCTGGGCTGGAAGAAGCACAAGCTGGAATCAAGATTGCCAGGAGAAATATCAGTAACCTCAGATATGCAGATGATACCACCCTTATAGCAGAAAGTGAAGAAGAACTAAAGAGCCTCTTGATGAAAGTGAAAGAGGGGAGTGAAAAGGTTGGCTTAAAGCTCAACATTCAGAAAACTAATGGCATCTGGTCCCATCACTTCATGGGAAATAGATGGGGAGACAGTGGAAACAGTGGCGGACTTTATTTTTTGGGCTCTAAAATCACTGCAGATGCTGATTGCAGCCGTGAAATTAAAAGACGCTTATTCCTTGGAAGGAAAGTTATGACCAACCTAGACAGCATATTAAAAAGCAGAGACATTACTTTGCCAAACAAGGTCCGTTGAGTCAAGGCTATGGTTTTTCCAGTGGTCATGTATGGATGTGAGAGTTGGACTGTGAAGAAAGCTGAGTATGGAAGAATTGATGCTTTTGAACTGTGGTGCTGGAGAAGACTCTTGAGAGTCCCTTGGACTGCAAGGAGATCCAACCAGTCCATCCTAAAGGAGATCAGTCCTGGGTGTTCATTGGGAGGACTGATGTTGAAGCTGAAACTCCCAATACTTTGGCCACCTGATGCAAAGAACTGACTCATTTGAAAAGACCCTGTTGCTGGGAGAGATTGGGGGCAGGAGGAGAAGGGGACGACAGAGGATGAGATGGTTGGATGGCATCACCAACTCAATGGACATGGGTTTGGGTGGACCCCGGGAGTTGGTGATGGACAGGGAGGCCCGGTGCTGCAGTTCGTGGGGTCGCAAAGAGTCGGACATGACTGAGCAACTGAACGGAACTGAATACTTGTCACACCTAAAAATAAACAGTAGTTCCTTGAGATTACAAAGAATTAGGCCATATTCATTTTTTCCCCTGATATTCATTTACATTTTGTCTCTCCTATTACCTCCTTCCCATAACAGTTGGATTTGTTGGAATCTGGATCCAAAGACACACATTTGATTGATAAGTTTCTAAGTCCCATTTAATATATAGATTTTTCTTCCTGTCCTTCCCTCTTGACTGGAATTCCTGATTTTGTTCCATTTGTTAATAGCACTAGTACCTGAGTTATCAGTGAGTTATAATAATAAAATAAATAATGATGAATGTTAAAAAAATGGCATTTAACCCATGTTGCTATTATTTGGTGTTTCTGTCTAATCTTTATAGTCAGTGATTACTTGTTTTTTTTAACCATGAAAATTGCATGGCATCATTATGGCTACTTTCATTACATACCCTTTGATCTCTTAGTCAAGAAAAAATCTTTGATGCTTTACCAGACTCCAGCCTGAAACTTTTGAGTAAGTAAAGATAGCTCCCTCAACAAGTGTCCAATGTGGTGTTGAGTAACTGGTAAAAAGTGAATTAAAATATATTATACTAAGTGCTGGAGATCAATCCTGGGTGTTCATTGGAAGGACTGATGCTAAAGCTGAAACTGCAATACTTTGGCCACCTCATGCGACGAGTTGACTCACTGGAAAAGACTCTGATGGTGGGAAGGATTAGGGGCGGGAGGAGAAGGGGACAACAGAGAATGAGATGGCTGGATGTCATCACTGACTCGATGGACATGAGTTTGAGTGAACTCCGGGAGTTGGTGCTGGACAGGGAGGCCTGGCGTGCTGTGATTCATGGGGTTGCAAAGAGTCGGACACGACTGAGCGACTGAACTGAACTGAAATGAAACAGAAGTACAGGGTGTCGTTGCCTGGAGAGGCGAGTAGTGGAGCCTGTGCTTGCTGGGAAGGGCTTTATGAAAAAAGTGGTATTTGAACTGGAGTTTGTGGGGTAGAGTCTTGGGGGTGGGGTTCTTTGTATAGTTTAACAAACTCATACCCGCAAACACAGTGAGAAGGAAGTTCTTTCAGGAGCTAAAATGGATGCAAGCACTTTCTGAGAACTTTGGATAACTTGTTTTTCTTAAAATTGTTACAAAACAGCAGCATGCTAAAAGTCACATATTAAAAAAAAAGCATGGAAAATGACAGCTGTAAAATAGAGATAGACATATTCTGAATTGGTTCCAAGAGTTTAACAAAATCTTCATGTCACTTAATCTTTAAAAGTGATTTGTCAGTAGATATCTCAGAGGTTAAAGCTCTGCCTCCAATGCGGGAGACCCGGGTTCGATCCCTAGGTCGGGAAGATCCCCTGGAGAAGGAAACGGTAACCCAATCCAGTATTCTTGCCTGGAGAATCCCATGGACGGAGAAGCCTGGTAGGCCGCAGTCCACGGGGTCACAAAGAGTCGGACACGACTGAGCGATGGAACGGAATGGATGTGAAAAGATGCTCAACATCACTAATTATTAGAGAAATGCAAATCAAAACTATAGTGAGGCACCATCTCATCTTGAGCAGAATGGCCATCATCACAATATCTACAAATGAGTGTTGGAGAAGGTGTAGAGAAAAATGAACCATCCTGCATGGTTGATGAGAATGTAAAATGGTGCAGCCACTATGGAGAGCCATATGACGGTTCCTCAAAAAATAAAAATAGGGTTCCCATATGATCCAGAGATCCTCCTCCTGAGCATACATCTGGACAAAACTAGGATTCAGAAAGATATATGAACCCCTATATTCACACAGCACTGTTTGCAGTGGGCAAGACATGGAAGCAACCTAAATGTCCCTTGATGGATGAATGGATAAAGCAGATGTGGTGTGTATACACAGACACACACACACACTGACGAATGGCTAAAGATGTGGTGTGTACACACTCACATAGACACACACACAGACACACACATGGATGAATGGATAAAGAAGATGTGGTGTGTACACACTCACACACACACACAGGAATATTACTCAGCCATGAAGAAGAACAAAATAATGCCATTTGTGGCAACGTGGATGTGAATAGAGGTACCATGCTAAGTGAAGTCAGTCAGAAAGAGACAGATACCGTATGACATCACTTGTATGTGAAACCTCAAGCAGGACACAAATGAACCTGGCTGTGAAACAGAAGCAGACTCATGGACATCAGGCTTGTGGTTGCTGAGGGGAGTGTGGGGGAGAGAGAGACTGGGAGTTTGGGGTTAGCAGACGCAAGCTCTTACATATAGACTGCATAAACAACAAGATCCTACTCTGTAGCACAGGGAACTGTTCAATAAATGAGATAAACCATAATGGAGAAGAATATGAAAAAAAATTTGTGCGTATAACTGAATTACTTTTCTCTTCAGCAGAAATTAACAGTGTAAACCAATTGTACTTCAATTTTTAAAAAAGTGATGAATATTTCCTGAAGTCCTAAATTAAATGATGGTGCAGCATAATACTTAGATATTTACAATTAAGTCATTAATATAATCTGTGTTTTAGAAGGCAAAGACTGGTGCCACATATTTTTTAAAAAGCTTTCCATCTCCTAAATAAATGTTAAAATATGTTTTGGGGCTTTAAGGGATACAGACACGAGACTAGAAGCTCAGCAATCAGGAATACATGCTTCTCTGTTTTGAGGCACCACTTGTGTATGGTTACATGCCTCATGTATGCCTCCCCGAGCTGGATACATATATGTAGTTCAGCAAATGCTCTGTGTCAAGTGCCATCAAGACAAAGGCGTAGTTCTGAGCCTTCAGTGGTTAGTGCTGCATTAGGGAGATCACGTGAGGTGCGCAATGTGGAAAGTTATTGGGGAATTCGGGGAAGGCACTTTAGAGACATTGTTTCTGGTCTGAGTTGATATATTGAAGTTCGCCTGGGAAGGAAAGATGGAAGTGAAGCCTCAGTTTCTTTTCTTTTTCTTTAGCATTTACTTATTTGGCTGCAGTGGGTCTCAGTTGTGGCATACGGGATCTTTAGTTGCTGCATGTGGGATCTAGTTGCCTGACCAAGGATTGAACCCAGGCGCCCTACATTGGGAGCCCAGAGTATTAGCCATTGGAAATTATTAGCCAGGGAAATCCTCAGTTTCTTCCTTAAGGGAAAACAGATTGAATGTGGGGAAGAGGGAAGCTGTGTTTCAATATCCTCCCCCCACCAATGGTGTCCCAGCTCTGTAGCTGTTAAAATGAAGCTAGAAAGTGGAGAGAATGCCAGTCTAGGAAGTCAGTGGTTCCCTCCATGCGAGAAAGTCGAATTTCTATGAACGGATGTGCCATGTCCTTGAAAAGGCCAATATTGCCCTTTTTCAGGACAGTGTTTCCAAGTGAGTAGTTTTTTCCTGATCATGTTGCCAACTGTTGAGGTGAAGAGCCAAGTCCATGGGATGCCTGTGTCTCTTCCGAGCATGTCCCCTGAGAAAAGTTCTGTGTGGTGTTCCCCTGCCAGAATTCCGGACATGCTCTCCCTGGCGGGGCAGGACATGCCGTACTTATCTGCGGTGGGCAGCTGGCCAGGAATTTAGGGACGTTTAAAATAGTGCTTTGATGTTGATGATGTTCTTTTGAAAGCCCTTCATGTTGTATTTACTTCTCCACGTGAGTCCTGTCATCCTGTCTTTTAAATTTTTGTCCGTTGCTGTAAATCAGGGAGTTTTCAGTGACACTGAGGATCTGGGAGTTCTGGTAGATCAGGGCAGTTGCGTGAGGCCCAGAGGTGCCGGGAAGCTTGGGGGAGGCTGGCGTGTCTGGAGAGAGAAGCGAGAGCTTGCCTAATGGTGTCCAGACGTAGGCGGGCCTCTTGTCCCTCAGTTGCATCCTTTTCCCCCTTGAGCTGTCTGTGTGTACACAGAATCTTCAGGCTTTTGAGACCTCTTCCTTCCTTCCTTTCTGTTTTTTCTTCTCCATGTTTTTCTTACCATGGATTTTACTCTTGTGAACACACTGGACCAGGAAAGACTTGCTGGATGATGGACCCTGAGTTTATGTCCTGATAAAAAAAATGCTAGGTTGAGTCCTGAAGGCTTCAGTTAATATTGGGTTGGCCAAAAAGTTAGTTTGGGCTTTTCTGTATGTGGTTACAGACCCAGTGGATTTTTTGTCCAACCCAGCAAGGCGTGATGGATGTTTCCTCAACTCATTCTGATTTGCTTCACTCCTTTCTCATCATTCTTATATTGTTTCAAGGATCTTCTGGAAGCATTTGGTTATGTGATTTCTGTATCTTTTGGGGGTTTTGACACTGATTTTTGTTTCAGACTTTCTATGGTAATTTTAAAGTTTCAAAAACGCTTCATGGCGTTATTAAAAGAATGTATGTTGGTTGTGTGTGTGTGTGTTAGTCACTCAGTTGTGTCTGACTCTCTGTGACCCCACGGATTGCAGCCCATCAGGCTCCTTTGTCCGTGGAATTTTCCAGGCAAGAATACTAGAGTGGGCTGCCATTTCCCTCTCCAGGAGATCTTGCTGACCCAGGAATCAAACCCGGGTCTTCCGCGTTACAGGCAGACTCTTGACTTATTGAGCCACTAGTGAAGCCCATGTATGTCAACATGAGCTAAGTATCTTTTACCGCTGGGGAGAAGTTTCTGTGACTTTCTGTCTTTAGCACCACCTTGGGTGGTAGCTCTCCAAGCTGGGTCCCTGGACCAGTAGCGGAACTGGGAACTTGCTGGAAATGCAGACTTTTGGGCGCCTCTCCAGCCCTGCTGAATCAGGGACTCTGGGGTGGGACACGTCAGGCTGTGTTTCAATAACCCCTCCAGATTGTTGTGCAGCATTTCTACGTCTGCACCACTGGCCTAGGGGGTTCGTGAAATCTCCACTGGCCGTCTTAGTCTCGGAGCTAGATCTGTCTGAAGAGGTTTTTGTTGTTGTTGAGTCTCTCAGTTGTGTCCAGCTCTTTGTGACCCTATGCACTGCAGCATGCCAGGCTTCCCTGCCCTTCACTATCTCCTGGAGCTTGCTCAAACTCATGTCCATCGAGTCGGTGATGCCGTCCAACCGTCTCATCCTCTGTCGCCCCCTTCTCCTCTTGTCTTGATCTTTTTCCCAGCATCAGGGTCTTTTCCAGTGAGTCGGCTCTTCACATCAGATGGTCAAAGTACTGGAGTTTCAGCATCAGCCCTTCCAATGAACACTCAGGACTAATTTCCTTTGTGATTGACTGGTTGGATCTCCTTGCTGTCCATGGGACTCTAGAGTCTTCTCCGGCACCACAGTCTGAAAGTTGGAGCCACTGTGAATTGCTTTTCGGTGACTTTGTGCCTCTCAGGAGGTTAAAGTTGTCTTTGCGACCCTATGTTTTAGCTTGTCATTTCCAAAGTGTTTTGGACTATGTCTAGTTTATTTTAATGGAACAGATTTCTGCTGTTAGAGATTTTGTGTATTTATTTATTTGCGTCAGGCCTTAGTTGCGGCATGCGAGATCTCTGTTACGTCTTGTGGAATCTTCTGTTGAGGCACATGGGCTTACTGGTTGTGGTGCAGGGGCTTAGTTGCCCTTCGGCCTGTAGGAGCTAGTTCCCTGAGCAGGGATCTAATGCAAGTCTCCTGTAGTGCAAGGTGGATTCTTAACCACTGGACCACCAGGGAAGTTCCTCTACTGTTAGGAATTACAGTGTTCTTTAGTTTGTGTTTAGTAATTGCTTCCGAATTCCTGTAAAGACATTACATGCCATTAGAAAAACTGTGCCTTTCATGTCATCTGCTTATTTTTTATACACTATATCATACCTAATTTAATTAGTTCTATTATAGATAAATGACACATTTTTATGCAGAATTCCCTTGGCAGGCACAATTCAGGTGGGAAAGAATCCACCTTCAACTTATTTATGAAAACTTTTCTCAGTTTACTGTGAAAGCTGTCAGTGATCTGTATTTATGAAGAATTTTTCTCCTAGGAACTGACCCTTACAACTTGACAACACTGTTTTTCTGGGAAATCCGCTATAATTCAGCCAGATGCAGATGTCATGGTGAAACTTTTTCTTCAGGAATGCACCTTCTGAGAGTTGGATTTTTTTCTGACCTAGAATCCTGTAGAGCAGGGGTCCCCAAGCTCTGGCTTTAATGCTGATGATGTGAGGTGGAGCTGATGTAATAATCAAACTAGGAACAAAGTGCACGATAAATGTGAAGCGCTTGAAACATTCCGAAACCGTCCCTGCAGCTGTCATCTGTGGAAAAGCTGCCTCCCACGAAACGGATCCCTGGTGCCAGAGAGGTTGGGGACTGCTGCTCCAGAGGTTTCGGTCAGGACTGACTTGAATCAGAATTCTAACGTGAATGCGGGTGTCCTGGGCTCCTCCCTGGCCCTTGCATGTGAGGCCTGGCCTCCTGACTCACTGTCCTCACTGCTGGTGACTCAGGGTCATCTGTGGCTTTGCAGCCTTGTCATCGTCAGATGCTACTTCCCTCTTGAAACTTGCGGTTCCTGAATTTCAGCTCCTTGGACTTCTCCTCTGCTTCTGAGGAATCAGCCAGCTCTTGTGATAAACCAGTTAGTACTGATGTGAAGGAGTAGAAAGCGGGCATGGACCCTTCCACTTGCCCCCTCCCCCGCCACACACACACAGTACACACATTCACCCCAGCAGGACCAGAATGTGACCAGCCTGCTCAGTCAGCCGTCCCATCCACATTAGTGGGAATCAGTTCAGCTGCAG
This sequence comes from Moschus berezovskii, assembly GCF_049115385.1. Classification (NCBI taxonomy): domain Eukaryota; kingdom Metazoa; phylum Chordata; class Mammalia; order Artiodactyla; family Moschidae; genus Moschus; species Moschus berezovskii. Next base: position 13,126,687 of record NC_142478.1, on the reverse strand, counting down.
CCACAGTTTCCTGAGGGAAAGACTTTCATCCAGGTCCTGTCGTGTAGCACTTCAGCAGTATGGCTTTGGCTCCTAAAACAGAGATGAGGGAGAGCTTAGGGAAACTTAGGTTTAATCCCGTCATTCCAAAAATTGAAAGGAAACGGGAACTGGAAGAGGTGGGATGATTTGACTTGGGCTTCCTGGTGGCTCAGACGGTTAAGAATCCGCCTGCAGTGCCGGAGACTCAGGTTCGATCCCTGGGTCAGAAAGATTCCCCTGGAGAAGGGAATGGCAGCCCACTCCAGTATTCTTGCCTGGAGAATTCCATGGAATGATTTGACTTATATCACAAAGTAAGTTGGTGACAGAGATGCAAAGAGAATCTTTATCCTATCTTCTGGTGGTCCAATGACAGCTCCTCGTAAGATTTAATACCCCCACCTCCACCTTTGAATATGGGTCAGATGTATGTGTATTCTTACAGCTACTGCCCTCCCCAGGCAGCAGTCAGGAAGAAACATGAATTTGGTTGTTAACTGGCCTGTTTGGACAATAGTAACCTCTCACTGTTTTAGTCAACAGACCACTTAAGGACCGCTGAAGGAAGAAATATAAATTCTGCTGGTGGTTGGAACACCATTGAGGCCTTCTGGGTGGGTCAGGGAAGTGCCAGTATTACTAGCTAAAGATTGGGTTCCAGCGTTTTGAAAGAAAATCCCGGGTACCATAGTGGAGCACTCCTTAAAGAAATGATTCAGCTCTGAGACTCTTGATGGCACAGAAGGAAAAAAAAATACATGGGGAAAACCAGATATTGGTGACTGAGCTGAAAACTGATTGAGGGGAGTTGGACTCTGAAGAAGCTTTAGAAATATCTGTGATATATTTTGCCTATTGTTGTTTTAAAATTGTATGCCCACGAAGGGAACATGAGGGTCTTCCCTGTGGTTCAGTGGTTAAGACTTCCATGTAGAAGGTGCAGATTCGATCCCTGGTCGGGGAACTAAGATCCCATATGTCTCACGGCCAAACAAGCAAAAACATAAAACAGAAACAATATTATAACAAACTGAATAGAGACTTTAAAAACGGGCCACGTCAAAAAAACTTAAAAAAAAAAAGATGTATGATTAAAATCTATCTCACTCCCAAAGGTCATTTTCAGTACATATAAAAGTTCTTAGAGTTGATAGTGAATGATGTTACTAGCAGCATTTTTTTAAATAATATAGGAAAAAGTATAGTTTTAGTGGCTTGTTAGATTTAATGAAACACAGTAGTACCGTGGTGGTGGGAACTGTTAGAGGCCCAGGGGAGAACCCCTGGGAAGTGTAGTGGAAGGAATATGGAATTGGAAGCAGTGGCAGACTTGATCTCCCATTGCAGCAAGTGGAATCCACCAATGGGCCTCACTGCTGTGAGGTTCCATCGCTGCATTAACTTGGAGACCACAGTTCCCACGTCTGCCCCCAGTCTGTGAATGAGCAGAGCAGGAGTACTAAAGCAGGCTCATTCCTGGGGACTGGAGTCCTCTGGCAGGCAGCCATGGCTCGAGGAGTCCCTGATGGTCTAGTCGAACTTTTTCTAGAACTGCAGTGCAGTCTAACATGCACCCACCCCACGTTCCTTCCTTCCTTGTCTCCTTTCCCTGGGACCAGACGTTCATGGCTATCTGATGATTTCCAGCCTCCCCTGGCTCCTTCTCCCTTTTCTCTCATAGACATTTCTCAAATATCTTGCCTTTCTAATCCTGTCTTGGTGTCTGCTTTTTAGAGGACCTGGTCTAACACAGACACAGGCTATTCTGAAGGACAGAGAATGTGTCCATGTGTTGCAAGAAGCAGGGCCCCCTCCAGGACCTGAGAGTGGGTTCTTGTTTAACACTCAGAAGTGAATTATTCAAGACACCCATACTGGCAAAGCAAGAGACTTTATTGGCAAGGGGCGCCCGGGTGGAGAGCAGCAGGGTCAAGGAATCCAGGAGGCTGGCTCTGCCACGTGGCTCCCAGCCTTGGGTTTTAAAGTGATGGGGTTAGTTTCCAAGTCGTCTCTGGTCAGTCATTCTAACTCAGGGTCCTTCCTGGTGCTGCGTGCATCACTCAGGCAAGATGGGTTCCAAAGAGGAGGATTCTGGGAGGACGTGTGGACTGGCATCTCCCGTGCCCTTTTTACCTTTCCCGAGCTCTTCCAGTTGGTGGCGGCTTGTTAGTTCCACGTTCCTTACCAGGAAGTCCTGTCGCAAATGGTCACTATGGTGCTTGGCCAGGGTGGGCGGTTTCAGTGTTTCCCTTACCACATATGGGAGACTCAACTGGGGCATTCCTGGCGACTTTATCACCACAGCAGGAAATTGATCCAGAAATGCTGTTCTTTATATTATATAATTTTGTGAAAGAATCCCGCTTCATAAAACAAATATGTTTGAATGCTTTTATGAGCTGGGCAGAGTTCTGGCACCTGAGGATACAGAGCGAACCTAGGCCTACTCCAGGATGAGGTGCTTAGCTCTTGGCTACGCAGCAGAGAAGGAGTCGTCAACGGCCCTGCTGCCCCGGGCCCTTCCTTTTCCCTCTTGGACACTCCAGGAGCGCAGGCCTCACAGAAAGGGTGGGCAGCTCATCTCTGTCACTGGTCAAAACGTAGGTGTTCTTTTCTGACTAGTTCTCCTTTCTGCCTCTGTCTCTCTCTCATATTTTCTTTATTCAGCAATTTATTGTCTCCTTGTTCTTGACGTTCCACTTCTAGCTGTGCCACTGAGTTATACTGTTTACCTCAGAAATTAGCATGTTCTTATTTACAGTTAAAAAAAAAATCCCTCTAATTTTCTCAAGATACTTTTACAGTTTTCTGACAGGTTTAACTTTCACTCCTGTGGCATTTTAGTCCTCCTCACAATGTTCTGCCCAAGTATTTATTTTGTCTAAACAATAGAAACCAGGTTTTCATGGTCCCTCAGGCACAGAGGGAGTGAGGCTCAAGGTTACATATCCACACATCCTTATTAGGTTGTGCTTAGTCGCTAAGTCGTGTCCTACCCTTTGAGACCCCGTGGGCTACAGCCCGCCAGGCTCCTCTATCCGTGGAATTTTCCAGGCAGGGATACTGGAGCCAGTTGCCATTTCTTCCTCCAGGGGCTCTTTCAGACCCAGGAATTGAACACGCCTCTCCTGTGTATCCTGCTTTGCAGGTGAATTTTTTACTGCTGCACCACCGGGGTAGCCCCTTATTAGGTAAAACCCAATAGCTTTTGTTAGAAGATTCTTGATTTTTCCTAAGTATAAAAAGCATACAAAAAATAAACACTAAAAAAACCTTTCCTGGTGGGGTCCGTTTGACTTAAATAATCTGAGTAAAATTGGTACTTTTATTTTGATTAATGCCCTTCAAAATTGATGCTTCCCTCCTCCCACCCCCAGGCAGTCCCCAAACAAACACTGAGATATTTGTTTTTAGAAAATAGGCATTAAGTGCATCTTACAGTTTTGTCATAAAATGACCCAACTTCTTTTTTTAGAGCAAAAGTGAAAGTCGCTCAATTGTGTCCAACTCTTTGTGACCCCATGGACTGTGCAGTCCATGGAATTCTCTAGGCAAGAATACTGGCGTGGGTAGCCTTTCCCTTCTCCAGGGAATCTTCCCAACCCAGGGATTGAACCCAGGTTGCCCCCATTGCAGGTGGATTCTGTACTAACTGAGCTATCAGGGATGCCCTTTTCTAGATTGAGGCCAAACATCAGGGGCACTAACTCAGAGCAGGAGTGGTCAGATCTTGAGCTGAAACCCTCTAGCTTTGTTAGGTTTCAAGCTGTTAAGAATTAGGACTGAAAGTTGAATAACTTTTATTCTTGAATTGTCTGAATAAAAGCACAAGCATGGTAACTAAAGTCATGCATTTGGAATATATATCAATATTTTACAAATTATGGTTCCTAGGCATTTAAGTGAAATTGCCATGGTCTGAAAGAATCAGACATTGAAGAAACCATTTCATATTAATTGGCTTCTCATTTTCAGGGGCAAACCCTGCAGAATTAATGTGCAGACCCTTTGCACCTATGTCCCAATTAGAGCTTATTTTACAGGTCCATTAAAATGCTCTCCAATTCTTAGCTGGTGAGTTTGAGCTATTACCACTAGAAAATTTAATTTCATATTTTTCCATTAATTCTTTTTTATGACCAGGAGGGATTAACTTAGCTTGTACTGTGCTTATAAATAAAATAACATCCAAGGATTTATTTATTTTGAAGTTAAAATTGCTTCTAGCATGATATCCTCTTCCTCTTTTAACTTAATGGTATTAAGTAGGCAGAGAGCAAGTAATGTCCTTCTGTATAGTTGAGGATACACAGACAACAAAAGAAAATTGTTTTTCCTGTGGTCTAAAAACAGAACTAGATAGCATATTAAAAAGCAGAGATATTACTTTGCCAACAAAGGTCCGTCTAGTCAAGGCTATGGTTTTTCCAGTGGTCATGTATGGATGTGAGAGTTGGACTGTGAAGAACGCTAACCGCCAAAGAATTGATACTTTTGAACTGTGGTGTTGGAGAAGACTCTCGCGAGTCCCTTGGACTGCAAGGAGATCCAACCAGTCCATCCTAAAGGAGACCAGTCCTGGGTGTTCATTGGAAGGACTGATGTTGAAGCTGAAACTCCAATACTTTGGCCACCTGATGCAAAGAGCTGACTCATTGGAAAAGACCCTGGTGCTGGGAGGGATTGGGGGCAGGAGGAGAAGGGGACGACAGAGGATGAGATGGCTGGATGGCATCACTGACTTGATGGACATTAGTTTGGGTGAACTCCGGGAGTTGGTGATGGACAGAGAGGCCTGGCATGCTGCGATTCATGGGGTCGCAGAGAGTCATACACGACTGAGCAACTGAACTGAAAAACAGAACTAGTTAGGTCAGAGCCTCAGTGAGGAAATACTGGCCTCGTATTTATCTCTGTGGCAGGACTCTCTTAGCAAAACCAGCTGTGAAACTTCGTCAATTTTTGCCAACATTAGAGCCTTAAAAAAAAAGGTGGGGAGGACTTTAGTGTTCATTTGAATTTTCCCTTTACGATTTGAGCCTTGATTGATAGGGGGAAGGTATAGTATAGGGAGAGACTGGATAGAGGGAGAAAGAGGCAGCAGAGGAGCAAGTGGATGGGGAGTAATCTAATTAAAAGTGAATTGGTTTAATCAGGAGAAAAATCTTGTTTTGGAATATGGAGAAGGATAGCACTGAAAGCAGTTGGACAGGACGGTTTCAGGTTCTGAACTTAAAAAAAAGTATTCGTCTGGATTCTCACTTTCGTGGTCTAGCTTTTCTGAACAGAAAGGAGGTTCGTTGTTTATGCATTTGGCTGCACTGGGTCTTAGCTGTGGCACTCGGGGTCTTCATTGCATCATGAGGGGTCTTCCGTTGCAGCAGTTGGAGTCTCTAGTGGCGTTCTGGCTGAGTGGCTCTGGTGTGCAGCCCTTAGTTGCTCCATGACCTGTGGGAATCTTGGTTATCTTAGTTCCCTGACCAGGGATTGAACGCGCATCCCCTGCATTGCAAGGTGACTTCTTATCCAGCGGACCACCAGAAAGGGAGTTTACTAAAGGATAGCAGTAGCTTGCGGTATCTTTTTGGGAACTGGGAATGATGCTAAGGGTGGTACCACAGAGTTGCGCAAGACTGCCGCTGTTGCCGCCAGCTGTGTAGACGATACGAGGGCACCGGCAAAACCACTGCCCCTGGTGGCTGTCGGTGGAACTGCTGCGCCTGGGAAAGGAGTTGCTCCCACCACCCGGACTTGGTTTCTCAAGTACTATTGCTCGGATGCTCAGTCGTGTCTGACTCTTTGCAACCCGCCAGGCTCCTCTGTCCATGGTATTCTCCAGGCAAGAATACTGGAGTGGGCTGCCATTTCTTCCTTCAGAGGATCTTCCCCAACCCAGGATCGTACTAGTTTCCAAATCAAATTCTTGAGTGGGGATCACTGACTAGTGGAACGCTAGACAGGTGCCAGGACCTCACGCAGTATAGCAGGGAAAGCAAGTGTCTGTCATTTTGGCTTTTGTCCTATTTGGGAGGAGAATTTCTCAAACATAGAAAGGAAGTTTCAAGTATCCAGTTGCCAAAAAGGACAGATATCTACTACCTATAATGTTTATGCATGATGGTAATGCAATACCATTTTCCCATGAAAAGATTAAATGAGAAATTTTTGGATAGTTTGAACTTACATACTTTTAAGTATGCATGTATATGTCTGCCAGATAATCAGATGTGTATTATCATGATTTGGTTGATTAAATGTGTGTCTGTATTTAAAAATTAAATTACCAGTGTATACTTTAGGAATATTTCCCGTATTTCATGAAGAAGTTATTCCAGCTCTTGACACCTTTGCCATTAATGTGATTATTGTGGTGCATTCTAAATTTTTCAGCACAGCTTTCCTTGTGGCCACATCAATCTGAGTTCTTTGAGATACAGACCTCTTTAAACTGTCTTTCTGATGCTTTCACTGGAAGTTTTATCTCAAGCTACAAATACCGCCTTACAGCACGTTTGGACAGTCTCACTTAAAAAAAGGTTATTCCTGAAATGTATTTTCATGGCTTTCTGCTTTTAAAATTTTACTTTATTGAGGTGTAGGTGATTTACAATGTTGTGTAAATTTCTGCTTTACAGCAGAGTCATTCAGTTATACATATATGTATATTCATGACTTTCTTAATGTAATCACTTAGCTTGTTCTTCTAGAGTGGTTTTTATGAAATTACTGAACATCTCCTGAATGATAAATAGATTTCTTCAATTTCTTAGCTTCCCCTTGTGTTTGTAAGTCAAACCGGTTCGTGATCTCTAAGCAGCTGAAACTAGGGGTGTTCAGGGCTGTTTTAGGCTAAGATTCTTAAAACAATTCTTTGTTCATCAAAATGTTGGAAAGTGCACTCCTTCAGGAGGCTAAGAATTCTTATATAGGGCTAAGTTTCTTTTTTCCTGAGGGGAAGTTTGAGAAACACAGTCCTTATGTTCAGATATATATGAGAGTTCCTTGACACTTTTTCTCAAGGTTCCGTTCAAGGAAAAATAATATGTCTTTGCCAAAAGGTTTCTCTGCCGCTGTTCTTGACACTGGAGTTGGAAAGTCAAGTTTTTGCTTTAGTCTAATGAAATGGAAGTTTCTGGAAGGTCATGGGAAAAAAATAGTGGAAATTCTCCCTTGCTTTCAGATTATGCATTCCTCTGGGGTCAAGAACACTTGGAATCTAGGCTTAAAATAATGAGAACCATGGGGAATGGTCATAATTCCTTCTGTTTCATTAGAATCAGTCTGTTCTTGTTATAGTTGAGTGATTAGGAAGGCAGGGTGTAGTGAGTCTACTGGCTGATTCATTGTTTGACCTGGACTGAGACTTTAAAAAAAAAAAAAAAAAAGACTAAAGATATCCTGGGATGCAGTTCTGCCTTTGTTGCCTTTTTACTGAATATGGGTTTCTGGTCTTAAACCCTCTCCTCTTTAGAATGTACATCAGAACTTCGCCTTGAGAAGGGATAGTTAGGGAGTTTGGGGTGGATATGTACACGCTGTTCTATGTGAAATGGATAACCAACAAGGACTTACTGTTTAGCACATGAAGCTCTGCTCAGTGTTATGTGGTAGCCCAGATCGGAAGGGAGTTTGGGGGAGAATGGATACATGTATATGTATGGCTGGGTCCCTTTGCTGTTTGCCTGAGCTGTCATAACATTGTTAATTGGCTATACTCCAACAGAAAATAAAAAGTTAAAAAAAAATGAACTTCACCTTTGGTGTCATGCATGAGGGAAATTTAAAGCAGTGGCAGTGGTTCTTCCCCATTAGAGCCTGATCTCTTCAAGTCAGCTAGCATTGTCAAGAGAGTGTCAGCTCTGGCTTAAACTGCAGAGGCAGGTAAAGATACCACCCTATCATTCCTCTTTTCAAAAAATATTTATTCATTTGGCTGTGCTGGGTCTTAGTTGCAGCACAGGGGATCTTCAGTCGTGGCATGTGAACTGTTAGCTGTGGCATATAGGATCTCCTTCTCGGACCAGAGATTGAACCCCAGCTCCCTCCCTGCACTGGGAGCCCAGACTCTTAGCTCGGACCACCAGGGAAGTCTCATCATCCCTTTCCTTTTTAAGCTCTCAGATCCAAATGGTTTACAAAGAGGGATTTCAGGCTTAACTAGTGAGAAAAAATTTAATCCTCCACACTGTCACCTAATAGTCTGGTTCTCCTACTTTGGATTGTGGCATTCTGATGGCGTCTGTGGTTTGTCATCATAACACAACATTGAAATGTAGTGTGCGCTTCTGCCTCTTGCATCTCATGCTGAATCCCAGGGGACAGAGATGGGTAGAACCGCAGAGGCCTCCTTGGCTGAATCTGCGGTAGTGTCTTAGGACACGGGCCATCTTGCTTCAATGAGTGCCTGTTGACAGGGAAGGAGCCTGGGTGTCACACTACCTTGATGGGCCCATCGTAGTTTGTATTGAGTTCCTCTTGGGGGTGAACCCAAATCTGCCCTATAGCTTTACCTCATTAGACCTGGTTTTGTCCTCTTCAAGCATATTCAAATAATTTTTCCTTCTCTCATATTGTACCCTTTTAAATATTTGAAAATAGCTTACATCCTGTTCCCTCGAAATGTTTTCTCCCTAATTACATTAAACACTGTTTTTTTTTTAACTTGTTCTTCTAAACATTTTTAGCCTTCTCATCTCAGATTCCTTCTCTGCACCCATTAGAGAATGTCTCTCTCTTTTTTGAAATTAATTAATTTTTTAATTGAAGGATAATTGCTTTACAGAATTCTGTTGTTTTCTGTCAAACCTCAACATGAATCATCCATAGGTATACATATATCCCCTCCCTTTTGAACCTCCCTCCTACCTCCCTTCCCATCCCACCCTTGTAGGTTGATACAGAGCCCCTGTTTGAGTTTCCTGAGACACACAGCAAATTCCCCTTGGCCATCTGTTTTACGAGAATGTCTCTCTTCAAATGTGGTGAACCTGCTGTTGAGATCATTTCTGCTCTTACAAGACACAATTGAATGGTTATCTTATTTGGATTCGAACAATATATGTGGCCTACATATGTGTTCATTGTCTTCTAGGGCACTTTATGACAGCTTTGGTTCAGGCTGAACTTTTAGTTCACTAAAACTTTTAGGAGCCACAGCCTCTAGTAAAGTCCACCATTAAATTTACATGAGCTGTTGTTAAGACACCTTTTACACTTGAGCATTTGGCTTTCGAGATTGCCTGGTTGGTTGCTTATCTCAGACAAATATTGCGGCACCACTTTTGAGTCCTTTTCAACTTGAGAGCTTCTTGAGCTGTGATTTCCTTATCCAACATTCACCCTTCCCTCCCAACTTTGGTGCCCTGCAAATATGACAAGTGGATATTTAAAAATATATATATATATAATCAGCTAAGAGTAAGAAGAACACCTTACGCTCAAGGTGATTCTCTGAGGCAGGGTTGAGTCAACTGGGGTCCATAGGCCCAACACAACTTACCTCTTGTTTTGTAAATGAAATTTTGTCAGATCACAGCTACACTCGTTCATTAGTATACTACATATGGCCGCGTTTGTACTGCATGGGGCAGAGTTGAGTAGCTGCATCTGAGGCCGCACAGCTCAAAACCTGGATTATTTACTACCTGACCTTCTATAGAAAGAGTTGTCTGACCCCTGCTGTAAGATGAGACCAACTGATTTATTAACATACTTTATGTTCGTGTAGATACATTCTGTTTCTAAGCAAGACTATCTCAAACTCTTTCCATGGCTCATTAGCAAGGCTTCTTATGACATTTTTTTGTGTGTCTGCTTCAAGTATTTTATGTGAAAAATACAGTTTTATATACATGGTTATAAAATCACATTCTAAATTTGCTTTCTGTGTTTTTAAATTCTCCGATTGATTCTTAATATTTTAGGATTTGAAAACTCTTCTCCATACTATTACTTCAGCTGTTTCTTTCAAATTTGGTAATTTCCCCATCAGGAATTGCCTTAGAGTTTTAGGCACAGTCCCTGGAATTGGTATATGTTTATCTCTAGGGAAGAAGACTCGCTTTGGCATTAGAAAACTTCCATAACATGTATTACTACAAATATTATATAGTAATTTTGTGAAATTGTAGAAGGAGCAGAGAGATTTCATGGAGTCTCTATCTTTAGAAAAAGAAGAAAACCATCTTTGTTGTTCAGCCCACATTGCCTTACTCCGAAGCCTTTAGCAGCTCCTTTAGGATTTTGTCCTTGAATAGAATTGTTCAGTTCAGAAGCTACATAATCAGGCTTTTTTTTTTTTTAAAGTTTATTTACTTTTGGCTTTGCTGGGTCTTTGCTGCTCTTTGTGGGCCTTCTCTGGTTGTGGTGAGCAGAGGTTCCCCTTCGTTGCGGTGTGTGGACGTCTCTTCTTGCAGAGCGCAGGCTCTTAGTTACATCTCGAAGGCTCTAGAGCACAGGCTTAGTTGCTCCATGGCATGTGGAATCTTCCTGGACCAGGGATCAAACCTTTGTCCCTGGCATCGGCAGGTGGATTCTTAACCACTGCACCGCCAGGGAAGTCCATACTTTATTAAAGAAGGAAAATGGTAGTGGAGTTTAAAAAATTTTAATCAAAACACTTTTATCAAAGAATTGGTTATAGTGATGTCTGCCGTAACTGTTGGAAGTTAGATATTGCATCAAATTCTCTCAGCGAAGGATGGATATACAGTTGCTCACTGTATCTTTGTGAGCATGGAATCTTTGTGGCATGGTCCTTTTGTGAAGGACAGTGCTTACTCCACAGGGTGTGGGGTTTCAGGGTTCTGATTTTAAGGGTCTTCACGTAGCTGCGTCGTGGTTGCCACATTTAGTGTCGACTCAGCATCTCTAGGTCCCATCCTGGTGGCTCCTGGAGCCTGTCAGACGTCTCCGACCTCCTCCCCTGATTTCTGATTTCTTCAGGGGCTTTAGTGACGCTGAATTGCTGGTGGTTCCATGCTTAGAATCACTGGTTTCCCCTCTTTCTTTTATCCTTTGACCAGAGAACTCCCATGCCTGTTTCAGGCTCAGTTCTGTATCATCCCTTCAGGAAGTCCTCTCTCTCCTAAGCACCTGTTCTGGGCCTCACCCACACTGCACACACTGCGTTATATCATCTTATGCCGATGGGCTCTCGGAAATACTCTTACTAGGATGAACCAACTGCTCACCTTCCTCATGCCTCACTGGAGACGGTCTCACAAGGGCCATTGGAGGTCCCATAAACTTCTGCTTACTTCTCAGCCAGGAAACCCTGTCCCCACTGTTTGTAATGATTGCTTCTTTCATGCTCCTCTTTATTCACACTTTTCTCCGCACCCCAACTCTTGGTAACTGACCTTGCCTTGTATGGAAAAAATAACTGAGCAAATCCCTCAGCTTCTGTTCATGAAATCTACACACCCATTTGTTTGAGCTATTGCTTGCTCCTTGCATCCTGTCTCCACCCCCATTAGAGACTTTGGACCGTCTTTTCTGTATTCCTAACGCGGAGAGTCGGACACGACTGAGCGACTGAACTGAACTGAACAGGGGAACAGAGATATGCTTTAATCTTCTTAATTTATTTCTTTGGTTGTAGTGCATGGGACCTTCGCTGTTCGTTGTGACATGCAGGATCTAGTTCCCTGACCAGGGATTGAACCCAGGGCTTCTGCTTTGGGAGTTCAGTGTCTTAACCTCTGCACCACCAGAGAAGCCCCTGCTTTCATCCTTCAAATGTTGATCTTACTAAGCAAACAAACAAACACACCTTTGCTTTATGTCATGTTCCCTTTCTGCCATCCTCCTCTCTCATCTCTGTCCTTCGTGGCCATCGTTGTGAAGAAGGGGTGTTCCACAGAGGTCCTCGCTTTTTAATGATAAAGCAGCTCCAGTCTGGCATTTTCTGTCTCCTTGCCTTGGGTGTTGCTAAGGCCTTGTTGCTTGTTTGCTTTCTCTGTGGCTCACACAGGCAAACCCCCTCTTTGTCATCAGTGCCCCAGTAGCTTCTTTCCAGTGTCCGTTGTCATCTCCTCCTCCTATTTGTCCCTTTCTAAGCATCCTAAGTGCCTAGTCTGAGACCTCTTGTTTCAGTCCCCTACCACATCCTACTTCAGTTCTCTGGCTTCCAATACCACCTACTTGTAAACGACTCTTGACAGATGTATATTTTTGATCTAGATGTCTTTCCTGGACTTTGGACCAGTGTCTCTGGCAGCCTATTTTACTCATATTTTGATTGTCTCTCAGTATCTCCAACGTAACATAACCCGGTGGTGCTTCCTCCCAATTGCCTTTCCTCAGAAGTTTCCTATTTCAATAAATAAATGAATAATATTGTTGTCCATTCAGTTGCACATGGCAGAAATCTAAGAGTCATCCTGGAAACCCCTACCTTTTCCACATTCAGTCCATCACCAGTTACTTTAATCCCGCCTGTAAATATCTCTGCTATCTGTCTACTTCTCTCTAGTTTTGTTCAAGCCGTCATCCTCTCTTGCCTGTGCTGATCTGGAAGCTTCCTCACAAATCTTTCTCCTCCCAGTTTTCCTCACCTCTAATCTCTCTCTTTCAGAGAACCAGAAAGAACCGGAATCTGGTGATTAAGACTTCCCCTTCCAATGCCGGTGCTGTGGGTTCCATCACTTGTTGGGGAGCTAAGATCTCACAAGCCTCGTGGCCAAAAAACCTAAACATGAAACAGAAGCAATATTGTAAAAAATTCAATAAAGACTTTAAAAGTGGTCCATATTAAAAAAAAAAACAAACTTAAATCGGAGTCATCTTTGAAAGATCATTGTAGTAATTCTGAGCTTAAGGCCCTTTAGTGAGTTTCTGTTACTCCCCAAATAAAATCACCCTTTCCCTGGACCCACAGGCACTGCTTTCTGGTCCCCTGCCTTCTCTCATCTCTCTGTTCGCTTGCTTGTCCTCCGTGCTTCAGCCTCACTGGTCTTTTGCTGTTTCCCGTAATCCTCACCTCAGTCCTTTGCCTCTGCTGGCTTCAGGCTGCAGTTCCAACCTTGTTCTTTGCACCGCTAATTCTGTCTGATCATTCAGATCTCAAGCTTAAATGTCACTTCTTTGAGGAAGCCTCCCAGAGCTCATTTCTCCCTCTATCTCCTCTAATAGATTTGTCAACCATTGCCCTCCTTTCCTCTGTTGGAAGGAATTACTGGAACTGCTTCTGTACCTTTGCTCGTGTGTTCACGTGTCCACTGTCTTTCTCCCCACCTAGACAGAAAGCTCCACAAGGCAGGGGCTGCACTTGGGCTTTGTTGTTCGTAGTCATGTCGTTCATACAGGGTACTTGGCACTGAGTGCTCAGCACGTGTGTGTCTCATGAGATAGTTTATTGATACGGCAGCTTGGAATGGGGAAGTGCCCATTGGTACTTGTGTTGCAGTGTTGTATGGTAGTTAAGGCTAGGCTAGGCTCATGCTTGCTTGATTTTGCATCCTTGTTCCTCTGTGAACTTGAGCAGTTATGAGCCCCTGTGATCCCAGCATGGAATTCTGGGCTGACTTCTTTCTTGAGTTGACCAAACCTCCAAGGATGATGTATCATATCTGGGTTTACTTAGGACCACTAGTAGGCTGTGAAGAAAGCTGAGCGCCAAAGAATTGATGCTTTTGAACTGTGGTGTTGGAAAAGACTCTTGCGAGTCCCTTGAGCTGCAAGGAGATCCAACCAGTCCATCCTAAAGGAGACCAGTTGTGGGTGTTCATTGCAAGGACTGATGCTGAGGCTGAAACTCCAATACTTTGGCCACTTGATGCAAAGAGTTGACTCATTGGAAAAGACCCTGATGCTGGGAGGGATTGGGGGTAGGAAGAGAAGGGGATGACAGAAGATGAGATGGCTGGATGGCATCACCGACTTGATGCACATGAGTTTGGGTGAACTCCAGGAGTTGGTGATGGACAGGGAGGCCTGGCATGCTGTGATTCATGGGGTCGCAAAGAGTTGGACATGACTGAGTGACTGAACTGAACTGAACTAGTAGGCTAGGTCCAGATGTGAAAGCCTAGGAGATGGTATTTGTGCTAAGACAAATGAGCCTTAAATTATTTTGAGATGGGACTTCCCTGGTGGTCCGGTGGCTAAGATTCCATGCTCCCATGCTGGGTCTGGGGTTTGATCCCTGGTCAGGGAACTAGATACCAACCAAGAGTTCATGTGGTACAACTAAGAGGCAGCTCAGCCAAATAACTAACTGAATAAATGAATGATTTTTGAGCTGTTGTATGTCAGTTGAATCACCTTGAAAATGTACGGCAGAGCCGCTGATCTGCTTTCCCAGTGGACTTGGGGCCTTCCATATTGTTTAGAGTCATCAGGGTTCCTGGCATGACCTGTTCTGTCCCTGTTCTGTTCTTTGGTTTGATCTTGTTGCAGATCACGTGGCCTACAATGTGGGCAGGATGAGATTATTATGTTTTGAAGGTGATACCTTTCCCTTGACTTGTGATTGCTCTTAATTCTGTCTATTGCCTAAATTCTTCAACACCTAAGTAACAAATTGTCAGGGTGGGAGTGAGTGGAGCCCAGTGGCTGGCCTGGGGAAGAGAGTTCAAGCAAGCTCTAGGCATCTCGAGTGTGGACAGGATCATTTTTTTGAGGATTCTCCAGGGGGCTTCCCTAGTGGCTCAGAGGGTAAAGAATCTACCTGCAATGCAGGAGATCTGGGTTCAATCCCTGGGTCAGGAAGATCCCCTGGAGAAGGGAGTGGCAAACCACTCCAGTATTCTTGTCTTTTTTGATTCCATATATAAGTGATGTGTAGATTCTGTATTAAAATGACTTTTCACTTACACCTCACTGGATGAATGGTCTCTGGGAGAAACCCTTATATAATGAAACAATGCAAAGGAGCCTAGGGGGTTAAATGAAGATTGCTTTCCTATTCTAAGTCACTTAGTTATTTTTCTGTAATCTTAGGTTTGGATTTCTGGGGACCTTTATTGTAATAAGAGGGGTGATGCATTGTTGTAAAGTGTCTTGAGGTTCTATTGGGATTCTATTCTGGACCTTTCTGGAAATGGTGAGAACACTACTCACTAGCATATTGTGGTTAAGTACATTCTCCTTAGGTAAATACACCCTTGTGCATTTTCAGCATTGTCATAGATTTTTAAAAGTTGAAATATAGTTGATGTGCAGTGATATTATATGTTACAGGTGTGTAGTACAGTAATTTACAATTTTAAGGTTATATTTCATTTATAGTTATTAAAAAGTACTGACTGTATTCCCCCATATTGTGTAATGTATCCTTAGAGCTTATTTTAAACCTAATAATTTGTGCCTCTTAATCCTCTACCCCTTGTTGCCCCTGCCCCTTTACCTCTCCCCACTGGTAACCACCGGTTTGTTCTTTATATTTGTGAGTCTGCTGCTTTTTTGTTTATTCACTAGTTTATTGTCTTTTTTGATTCTGTATTAAAATGACAAGCCCCAAATCAGCCGATATAAGAATGACTGAGGTTGTATGCAGCATTTATGTGTGGTTCCTGTCACGGTGACCTTGCCAACTCCCTTAATATTTGGACGACTGACTGTCCTGAGCTCCAAGTGACTCTGTTTTGCTGGCACAGCCTAAATCCTTATGAGAAATTTTCAGTGATGAAGGGCAGTCTGAGTACATTTAAACTTGTAGCCACAAACCTAGCTCTCTGTGTAATGTAGTCTGATCACTAATAAAGGACCGTCATTGACTTTTAAATTTCTGAGCAGAGGGATTAAAAAAAAAAAAACAACCCTCAAACAGAAGTGTTCTGTTAATGAATGTGATAGACCCCTTTGTTGTTTGAAGCCAACCCTTCTGCTGTGTCTCTGAAGAAAGGGCTGTGTTGGGGCTGGGCTGCACATTTCCCTGGCGCTTTGCCCCACCCCCTCTTCCCTGAAAATATTTATGGAGATCTGGTGTGTTAATAAATTTAGAAGTGATTTAATGGCCGCATTGGCACGATGAGATAAAGCTGTTCAGTGTGTTGTTCGTTCTGTTTCTGGGCGGGGTGGAAGCGGGGAATGGAAAGCTCACTTTTTCCCTTTTGGAAACCTAATGTTCTGCTCTTTTGTTATCGCTCTTGTTCTCCAGGCATTAAGTGTCACCGAAACCCTGATTAAACCCTTGGAAAAATTCAGAAAAGAGCAACTCGGAGCAGTCAAGGTCGGTGTCTAATCTGAGCACACTTGTAAACAGCCAGCGTAGACACCTCTGCCGCTGGAGCACACACTCGCTTCACACTCTACAGCTGGGAAGGGGCTGTTGGAGACCAATGTGTTGTTGAATGTTTCAAATGTGTTGTATCCCCTTTGGGGGAATCTGAAAGCAAAAACAAAGCAAAAACACCTGGACTGGATGGTAAAACCTCTCGTACTCGTCTTTGACTACACCTTTTCGTATAGAGTTTTAAAAGTATCTTTCACCAACCAGCACATTTCCTGAGCCAAGCATCTTTGTCAAGAGGGCACTGATTTCCATGCCTGCCTTAGCTGGGTGTCAGAGTGTAGCATCATACGAGGGTTTAAGGTTAGAAGTGCTGCTGCACCGGCATGCCATTGAAACTGGAAAGAGAGTACTAAGTTATTCTGATATACTTCCTTCCATTTAATACAGATTTCTTGCGCTTCTGTTACGTGCTTGTGTTGTTATGGGTGCTGGGGATTTAAAAGTGAGTGAACCACAGACTCAGCTTTCAGAAGCTCTCAGATGTAGCCAGGATTTCTGGGAGGACTGCAGCAACTTTGCCACTGGGAATCTGGGATGTATAGCAACTTGTAAGGTTTGAGAACTGAGCTTTGAAAGTAGTTCAGAGAAACAATATCCACAAGCCTTTCCAGAAGGTTGTGCATGTACTTGAGGGAGGAAAAGGTAGCATCTGTGTGTTGCTGACCATTTTTGGCTGGGCCCAAGGAGAGGGGAATAAATAACAGCAGTTTTAAGTAGAAAAGAGAGTTTTTATGTTTGTATTGTTTTTTCCCTCATACCTTGGGGATGTGAGTTTTTTTTTTTCTCCTTCATAAGCAAACTATTAAAATCCTTTTCTGTAAATAAACATTGTGTTCTCCATGGCCATAGCTATACACATGGGCCCAGAAAGGACCAGCTTTTTATGGACTCAGTTCTTCAAGTGACCTGCTAACATATTAGACACTTCTTTTCGGCATAGTTTTCAATGAAGGGCTTTGTGTATTGAGTGGAGGTCAGTGGGGATACCCCCCAAATCCTCACCTTAGGATTGTTTGCTGAGCTGCACAAAGCTGCTGACTTGTAGCAGGACTTTGGGGGTCTGGCTTCACATTTTTGTCCTTGGGCAAGTAATTGGCTTTAGTTTCTTTCTTGTAAAATGACAGACCAGAGATCTGACTGCTCTGCTTTGCAGTTTAATGATTCTGTTTTCTCCAGTCTTCTTAGACTATTTTAAAACTTGACTGTCTTGGTACTTCTTCTTTGAACATTTCATTGGCAGGCACTGAATGTAAACGTTGGGTGGTGGTGGACAGATATTATATTATGGAAATGAAAAATGGATGTGACTTTATTAATAAATGTATTTCCTTTCTATTTATTTACCGATCAGGTTTTTAGAAATGTCTAGCCTCAGATTTTCCCTTGATTCCTTCTGCTTCACAAACCTGCCCAGCTTCTCATGCTGTTGTCATTCAAGGTGTGGTTGACCCTTGAACAACTCAGGTGTGGACTGTGTGGTTCTCCTTGGATATTTTTCACTAGTAAATACTATAGTACTACAGGATTTGCAGTTGGTTGAATCCGCAGATGTAGAACCTTGTATATTGAGCACCAACTATAAGTTACACTTGGAATTTGGGCTGCTCCCGTGTTGATGTCCCTGACCTCCGAGTTTTTCAAGTCTCAGTTGTATAGTCTGCAAAAATAAATTGCCATTTTAATGATTTAATTATTTTAATGCTTTTAGTTTATGTTTTGAGCTATTTAGTGGCCAAAATCTACCCTGAAGTCCCATTTCTTTCTTTCTTTCTTGTGTTCCTGGCTTCAAGTTTATGAAGGGTGTACCCTACACTCTTGTTCAGTACACTGTGTGTGTTGACTGTCAGTGATGGAGGCCCCATCACTGTGAGTCACAGGGAGTAGCCTTTTTTTTTTTTTTTACTGGCAGTTTTGCTTATTATAGTAAAAAGGGAAAGATAACTTTCTAGGTTATATAGTGACATATACGCATCTGTCTTTTTCATCAGGTTGTTAAATCTTTAAGAGAAAAAACTATGCTTATTTATTAATTTTCTGTTTCCACTTTCCCCCATCTATTTTCCATGAAGTGATGGGGCCAGATGCCGTGATCTTAGTTTTCTGAATGTTTAGTTTTAAGCCAGCTTCTTGACTTTCCTCATTCACCCTCATCAAGAGATTCTTTAGTTTCTTTTCACTTTCTGCCATTAGAGTGGTATCATCTGCATATCTGAGGTTGCTGATATTTCTCCCAGCAATCTTGATTCCAGCTTGGGATTCATCCAGCCCGGCATTTCACACAATATACTCTGCATGAGTTAAATAAGCAGTGTGACAATATTACAGTCTTAATGTCTTGTTTTCCCAATTTTGAACCAGGCTGTTGTTCCATGACTGGTTCTAAAGGTTGCTTCTTAACCTGCAAAGTTTCTCAGGAGGCAGGTAAGGTGGTGTGGTATTCCCATCTCTTTAAGCATTTTCCTCAGTTTGTTTGATCCACACAGTCAACGGCTTTCACGTAGTCAATGAAGCAGAAGTAGATTTTTTTTTTTTTTTAAATTAGCTTGCTTTTTCTATGATCCAGCAGATGTTGGCAATTTGATCTCTGGTTCTTTTGCCTTTTCTAAATCCAGCTTGTACATCTGGAAGTTCCCAGTTCACGTTCTGTTGAAGCCTAGCTTGAAGGATTTTGAACATTACCTTGCTAGCATGTGAAATGAACTAAGATCGTGGCATCCGGTCCCATCAGTTCGTGGCAAATAGATGGGGAAAAAGTGAAAACAATGGCAGATTTTATTTTGTTGGACTCCAAAATCACTGTAGATGGATACTACAGCCATGAAATTAAAAGATGCTTGCTCCGTGGAAGGAAAGGTATGACAAACCTAGACACCCATTTTCAAAAGCAGAGACATCACTTTGCCGACCATAGTCAAAGTTATGGTTTCTCCAGTAGTCATGTATGGATATGAGAGTTGGACCCTAAAGAAGGCTGGGTGCTGAAGAATGGATGCTTTTGAATTGTGGTGCTTGAGGAGACTTTTGAGAGTCCCTTGGACAGTAGGGAGCTCAAGCCAGTTAATCCTAAAGGAAATCAACCCTGAATATTCATTTGAAGGGCTAATGTTGAAGCTCCAATACTTTGGCCACCTGATCCGAAGAGCTGACTCAGTGGAAAAGACCTTGATGCTGGGAAAGAAAGAGGACAAGAGAAGAAGGAGAGGATGTGATGGTTGGATGGCATCACCAACTCAGTGAACGTGAATCTGAGCAAGCTCGGGAGACAGTGGAGGACAGGGAAGC
The DNA here is from genome assembly GCF_049115385.1 of Moschus berezovskii. Classification (NCBI taxonomy): domain Eukaryota; kingdom Metazoa; phylum Chordata; class Mammalia; order Artiodactyla; family Moschidae; genus Moschus; species Moschus berezovskii. The sequence goes on along the minus strand of NC_142478.1, from coordinate 13,107,147 downwards.
CTGGCGTGCTGCAATCCATGGAGTCGCAGAGTTGGACACAACTTAGCGACTGAACAACAATGATTCCTTTTCTACCAACCTCCACTCTGACTGACTTTATCTAATAAATAAACCAATTCTACCCTTAATTCTTGGCTTCCCAGGTGGCTCAGTGGTAAAGAATCCACCCACCAATGCAGGAGATGCGGGTTCAATCCCTGGGTCAGGAAGATCCTCTGGAGAAGAAAATGGCAGCCCACTCCAGTATTCTTGCCTGTGAAATCCCATGGACAGTGGAGCCTGGCAAGCTATAGTCTATGGGGTCACAAAAGTTCGGACACTTTCACCCTTTATTCTAGAAGAACCAGGAAAGGTTTTATAATCTGGATATTTGAATTTCTCCATCTGTGCTTCCTAAACACCAGTCAAGAACAATCACATGTTCTTGTTCCACTGGTTTGTTTACTTACTTGGAATACTTAAAAAATAACTTTATTTTCTTAGCATCTTTTAGAAAGTACCATGAAGCACTTTTCATGTGGGGGAGAAAAAACAAAAAAGTCTTTAAAAGTTGACTGCAGCAGAAGTTTTTGGATATCCTTATCAAAATGTTCATCTTGTCCTCCCTATCTGGAGAGGTTACTACCCTTTGACTTTATATGGAAGCTCTTCTATCTCCAGTTTCCAGAATTCCAATGACATGGGAACTTGTGGTTTTAATGTAATCGAAACTGCCAGGTGGCTTTTATAAATAGGATTTTTTAGGAGTCACTGGATCTTTCTTTTCTGCTGTTTCTCTTCTGTTTGGATATGTTCTCCATCAGTCGTGTCTGTTTGGTTTGAGCTTCAACTTCCATCCTGTAGGTTCTGCCACTTTTTCTCATGTGCTTGCCAGGTTCTTACCGCTGTGTAAAGAGACCCAATTCCCACTGCAGGATGCAGGTGGTTCTGTGCTTGTCCCGGTGATTCGGAGTTTTCCTGTTGGCTTCCCTCAGTTTTACATCCTCTGAAACTCTCCTCCCTTCCCTAGAAGCTTGTCACTTATTCCCAAGTGTCTTTACACACTTTGTCAATAACCATTGCCCATTAACTGTCAGGTTTATCCACAGGAAACTAATACAGGAGCCAGACAGCATCAGAGCCAAGTGCATTGTGTACAAACTCCAAGAAATACTAGAACTTGCTAAGGGTTACAATGGGACAGTATCAGTCAGGAGAACTTAGAGTTGCTCTTTTTCTGAAAGTGGCAGCATGCAAGTATCAAATGGATACAACAAAATGCTATGTATGATTTATAGAGCCTATTCAAACTCTGGGATTTCCTGGTGCTCAGTCAGAAAAGAATCTGCCTGCCAATGCAGGAGACCCGGGTTTGATCCCTGAGTCGGGAAGACCCCCTGGAGAAAGGAATGGCGACCCACTCCAGTGTTCTTTCCTGGAGAATCCCAAGGACAGACGAGCCTGGTGGGCTACAGTCCATGGGGTCACAAAGAGACAGACTCAACTGAAATGACTTAGCACAAAAAAATTTCCTGTTTTATTCAATAGAATAAAAAAATTAACCTCAAGAGTTAAAAAAAATGTTTATATCATAAGTGAAAACTTAGAAGCTCAGCCATTACCAGCCCAGCCATTACCAGACTCTGACCTCTTTTCAAGGCTGTGTTTAGTGAATAAACGTTGAATAGAAATCAACCTATTGAGATTCTGTCAGTTCAGTTCAGTTGCTCAGTCGTGTCCGACTCTTTGCGACCCCATGAAGCGCAGCACACCAGGCCTTCCTGTTCATCACCAACTCCCAGAGTTTATTCAAAGTCATGTCCATCGAGTTGGTAATGCCATCCAGCCATCTCATTCTCTGTCATCCCCTTCTACTGCCCCCAATCCCTCCCAGCATTAGGGTCTTTTCCAGTGAGTCAACTCTTCACATGAGGTGGCCAAAGTACTGGAGCTTCGGCTTCAGCATCAGTCCTTCCTATGAACACCCAGGATTGATCTCCTTTAGAATGGACTGGTTGGATCAGTCCAAGGGACTCTCAAAAGTCTTCTCCAGCACCACAGTTCAAAAGCATCAATTCTTCGGTGCTCAGCTTTTTTCACAGTCCAACTCTCACATCTATACATGACCACTGGAAAAACCATAGCCTTTGTTGGCAAAGTAATGTCTCTGCTTTTTAATAGGCTGTCTAGGTTGGTCATAACTTTCCTTCCAAGGAGTAAGCGTCTTTTAATTTCATGGCTGCAATCGGCATCTGCAGTGATTTTGGAGCCCCCAAAAAGAAAGTCTGACACTGCTTCCACTGTTTTTCCATCTATTTCCCATGAAGTGATGGGACCAGATGCCATGATCTTTGTTTTCTGAATGTTGAGCTTCAAGCCAACCTTTTCACTCTCCTCTTTCACTTTCATCAAGAGGCTTTTGAGTTCCTCTTCACTTTCTGCCATAAGGGTGGTGTCATCTGCATATCTGAGGTTATTGATATTTCTCCCAGCAATCTTGATTCCAGCTTGTGCTTCTTCCAGCCCAGCGTTCCTCATGATGTACTCAGCATATAAGTTAAATAAGCAAGGTGACAATATACAGCCTTGACGTACTCCTTTTCCTATTTGGAACCAGTCTGTTTTTCCATGTACAGTTCTGACTGTTGCTTCCTGACCTGCATACAGGTTTCTAAAGAGGCAGGTCAGGTGGTCTGGGATTCCCATCTCTTTCAGAATTTTCCACAGTGTATTGCGATCCACACAATAAACTGGCAATAAACTGTGGAAAATTCTGAGATCTGTAAATGACTGCAAAATACAGGTAAGATAACAGATCTGAATAATTTCTCCATTATGTTTGATAGAGCAGAAAAAGTGTGACTTAATCGTGTTTCTTTCATTTTAGTATTACAATAATAAAACCACTTGTCAGGCTTATTCTATGGCACAGTATGAGATATACGGTACGTATATCTGGGATATGCATTATGTCCCCTACTTATGAACCTTTAAGTTGGAAACTTCCCAAGATGTGAACGTGCGTTCTGTCAGCATGAGGCATGAGTGAACTTGCAGCTTGCCCTACATCTCCTGTTGCTGACGATCCTTCAGCTCCACCATCTCCCACCTCCTCTGTCTCCTCTGGTCAGTAACACTTTTTGCCTGTTCACTCCATGCCAGCCCCCATATAGCAGCCAGTGTCCTGTATATTGTACTGTAAGATTAAAAATGTTTTCTTTATTTCTGTGTTTGTTTTCTGCATATTTTTTTGTGACAAATATTACAAACCTATTACAGTACAGTGCTATTTATCTGCTTGTGTTAGCTGGGTATCTAGGCCAACGTTGTTGGACTTAGGGACAAATTGGACTTAGGAGCATGTTCTTGGATCACAGCTCATTTGTTTGTAGGGGACTTACTGTACAACTGTGAATTAAAACACTGTCCCATCTTCAAGAAATCGGCGGGTCTGTGGGGAGGATGTTAAGAAAATAAAAATAGTGAAAAGTGCCCTAGGGCTTTCCTGGTGGCTCAGTGGTGGGGAGTCTGCCCACCAGTGTAGGAGATGCAGATTTCGATTCCTGATTGGGATGGATTCCATGTGCCATGGATCAGCCAAGCCCATGGGCCACCACTAATGAGCCTGTGCTCTCCAACCCGGGAGCAAGAAGTGCCGAAGCCTGAAGGCTGTAGAGCCCGTGCTCCACAGCAAGAGAAGCCGCCATGGTGAGAAGCCTGTGCGCCACGGCTGGAGAGAAGCGCCCACCCACGACAGCTAGAGGAAAACCCGCACAGCAGGGAAGACCCAGAACAGCCAGATACAAATCAGTGTTCACAAATAAAACGAGAAAGACGCGCTCTCACAAGAGAAAGCATCAGTGCTCTGTATGGGTGGCCTGTCACCTCAGCTTTGGGCCCGACTGTCCCTCGTTTTGGACTATATTTCTGCACCTTAAGTAGCTTTGTGATCTGGGGCAAGTTACTTAAGACCTCTAAGCCTCAGTTTCCTGATCTTTAAAATGGGACCCATCATACCTGTCTCCAAAGGTTATTGCAAGGCTTCGGCGCGTTTGATGACGTATTTCTGGGGTCTAGTGCAGGGCCTGGCATATACACGGTTGCAGTCCTTTCATGAACCCCTTTGTGACTTGCTCTGTATCAGCTTGCTAACAGCAACTTCTTAGGTTTTACTCCACTCTTTTCCTGCCAGGTTCAAGCACTGTGGCCTGTGACTCTTCTGGTCAGACAGTGCTCAGGTGATGGATTGGTGACTTGGGAGCAAGTGTAGAGGAGCCAGCAGGGGCAGTTTTTCAGTGTCGGTGCCTCTGCAGCCATAGGCTTCCACCGTCCTGTGTTCTCTGACCAGTGTCCCCTGGGCATCTACCAAGGTGCAGGAATAAAGGCTGACTTCTCAATGCTTTGGAGAGGCTGAAAGGGCTTAAAGGCAGGAGAGGGTGTGGGTTGGATAGGGCAAATGAACCGTCAAGGAGGGGAGGTGGCATTGGTGCAGGAGTTGAGGGAAGGGGCCATTTCCCCACTGGAGAAGTCAAGGAGTGCTTCATGGAAGAGGTGGCATTTCACTTGGGTTGTGAGGTGTTGGTGGAACAGCGGAGAAGTGTGGGGATTCCAAAACTCTGGTTGGCCTGGATATGTGCAAGAAGTGCTCCTGCCAAGTGTGTTGCATGTGCTATGAGTTTTGTTTCTTTTAAGTATGGGCATTGCCATTGTATTAAGTCGCTTCAGTCATGTCCAACTCTTTGCGATCACATGGACTGTAACCTTCCAGGTTCCTCTGTTCATGGGATTTTCCAGACAAGACTACTGTAAGGGTAGTCATTCCTTTGTCCAGAGGATCTTCTCAACCCAGGGATTGAACCCAGGTCTCCTGCTCTGCAGGCGGATTCTTTGCCATCTGAACCACCAGGGAAACCCACGTGTGGGCATTACCCCCACCTTTTTATTTAAATAAAAAGAGAGTTGGAATCTCTAAGAACGTATTTAACTCTTGTCTAGACTAGTTGGGCCTTACTATTTGCTGTTCATAGTCTGAAAATAAAAGTCTTTTCTTTTCCTCATCCTAGAAAATTTGTAAAATACCAAAAATATGTAAAAAGGAAAGTTACCTGGTAATTTAAAATTTTCCCCTTTTTCTAAGATGAAACAAAATATTCTAGTAAATTTGGATTACAAGTGTTTTCAAACTTTTCTGAATTTTCTGTATTTTTCTATGGAAGTGTAATGTACGCTTTGAGCAAAAAATTGCTTCATAAAGAACATTTTATGTGTTAGGAATGTTAATTCCCTTTCTTCCATATTAATTGTGTCTTTTCCCCACCAGTTGTTGGCCTTTTGCCTTATTTATTGTATAGTTTTGATATCTAGAAGTTCTTTTGGCTTCTTCTGTTTCTCTTTTCCTTACAAATTCCTTCTCTATTCCGAGATCTGATGAAAATGCTCTTTTTTGGTTTCATTTTTTACTTGTGACTCTTTCAGTCCATCTGGAATTAATTTTGATTTGAGACATGGTTCTCTTTTTATTTCCAACTACTTAACCAGTTATACCACACCATTAGTTGAATAATAGTTTTTTATTCCATGATTTGTTATGACACCTTTGAATATATATACTATATATATGTTTTTGGCTTCCCTGGTGGCTCAAGTAGTAAAGAATCTTCCTGCAATGTGGAAGACACAGATTTGATCCCTGGGTCAGGAAGATCTCCTGGAGAAGGGAATGGCAACCCACTCCAGGATCCTTGCCTGGAGAATCCCACGAACAGAGGAGCCTGGTGGGCTACAGTCCATGGGGTCACAAAGACTCAGACAGGACTGAGCAATTAATGCTTTGACTTTTCTTTTCTTTCATATATATGTTTATTTCTAATATATTAAAAAAAAACCTGAGTATTTAAGTTTTCTTTCTTAGATTTAAAAATTTCTCTTCCATTTACATCGTGTACAGCTTATTTGACTGGTTATGCTGTTTTAAGCAACAGCTGTTCTTCACTGTTTTTTATTTTTTGCATGTGTGATTTTATAACAGATTACAAACTGACTTTCCATGAACCATCTTTAACTTGTAAACATTTTATTTGGCTTACTCATGTTTGACTTACTGAAGTTGAATGCTTCTCTGAAGACCTATAAAACCTTCTAGAACTAACGCCCAAAAAAGATGTCCTTTTCATCATAGGGGACTGGAATGCAAACGTAGAAAGTTAAGAGATACCTGGCAAATCTGGTCTTGGAGTACAGAATGAAGCAGGGCAAAGGCTAACAGTTTTTCCAGGAGAAGTACTGGTCATAGCAAACACCCTTTTCCAACAACACAAGAGAAGATTCTACACATGGACCAGATGGGCAATACTAAACTCAGACTGATTATATTCTTTGCAGCCAAAGATGGAGAAGCTTTATGTAGTTAGCAAAATCAAGACCGGGAGCTGACAGTGGCTCAGATCATGAACTCCTTATTGCCAAATTGAGACTGAAATTGAAGAAAGTAGGGAAAACCACTAGACCATTCAGGTATAACCTAAATCAAATCCCTTACGATTCACAGTGGAAGTGAGAAATAGGTTCAAGGGATTAGATCTGATAGACAGAGTGCCTGAAGAATTATGCACGGAGGTTCGTGACCTGGTATGGGAGGCAGTGATCAGGACCATCCCCAAGAAAAAGAAATGCAGGAAGGCAAAATGGTTGTCTGAGGAGGCCTTACAAATAGCTGAGAAAAGAAGAAAACGAAAGGCAAAGAAGAGAAGGAAAGATATAAACATCTGAATGCAGAGTTCCAAAGAATAGCAAGGAGAGATAAGAAAACCTTCCTCAGTGGTCAGTGCAAAGAAACAGAGGAAAACAATAGAATGGGAAAGACTAGAGATATCTTCAAGAAAAGTAGAGATACCAAGGGAACATTTCATGCAAAGATAGGCATAATAAAGTACGGAAATGGTATGGATCTAACAGAAGCAGAAGATATTAAGAGGTGGCAGGAATACACAGAAGAACTATGCAAAAATGATCTTCATGCCTCAGATAACCATCATGGTGTAATCACTGACCTAGAGCCAGACATCCTGGAATGTGAAGTCAAGTGGGCCTTAGGAAACATCACTACGAACAAAGCTAGTGGAGGTGATGCAATTCCAGTTGAGCTATTGCAAATCCGAAAAGATGATGCTTTGAAAGTGCTGCACTCAATATGCTAGCAAATTTGGAAAACTCAGCAGTGGCCACAGGACTGGGAAAGGTCAGTTTTCATTCCAGTCCTAAAGAAGGGCAATGCCAAAGAATGATCAAACTACTGCATGATTGCGTCATTTCACATACTAGCAAAGTAATGTTCAAAATTCTCCAAGCCAGGCTTCAATAGAACGTGAACTGAACTGTGAGCTTCCAGATGTTCAAGCTGGATTTAGAAAAGGCAGAGGAACCAGAGATCAAATTGCCAACACTGGTTGGATCATCGAAAAAGCAAGAGAATTCCAGAAAAACATCTACTTCTGCTGTTTGAATATGCCAAAGCCTTTGACTGTGTAGATCACAACAAACTGTGAAAATTCTTAAGGAGATGGGAATACCAGACCACCTTACCTGCCTCCTGAGAAACCTGTATGCAGGTCAAGAAGAAACAGTTAGAACTGGACATGGAACAGCAGACTGGTTCCAAATCAGGAAAGGAGTACGTCAAGGTTGTAAATTGTCACCTTGCTTATTTAACTTATGTGCAGAGTACCTCATGTGAAGTGCCGGACTGGATGAAGCACAAGTTGGAATCAAGATTGCTAGGAGAAATATCAATAACCTCAGATATGCAGATGACACCACTCTTATGGCAGAAAGTGAAGAGGAAATGAAGACCCTCTTGATGAAAGTGAAAGAGGAGAGTGAAAAAGTTGGCTTAAAACTCAACATTAAAAATACTAAGATCATGCCATCCAGTCCCATCACTTCATGGTAAATAGATAGGAATCAATGGAAACAGTGACAGACTTTATTTTCTTGAGCTCCAAAAATCTCTGCAGATGGTGACTGCCACCATGAAATTAAAAGATGCTTGCTCATTGGAAGAAAAGCTATGACCAACCTAGACAGCATATTAAAAAGCAGACATGTTAGTTTGCTGACAAAGGCCTGTCTAGTCAAAGCTATGGTTTTTCCAGTAGTCATGTGTGAATGTGAGAGCTGGACCATAAAGAAAGCTGAGCGCCAAAGAATTGATGCTTTTGAACTGTGGTGTTGGAGAAGACTCTTGAGAGTCCTTTGTGCTGCAGGGAGATAAACCAGTCAGTCCTAAAGGAAATCAGTCCTGAATAATCATTGGAAGGACTGATACGGATACGCCAATACTTTGGCCACCTGATGCAAAGAACTGGCTCATTGGAAAAGACCGTGATTTTGGGAAAGATTAAAGGCAGGAGGAGAAGGGGATGACAGAAGATGAGCTGGTTGGATGGTGTCACCGACTTGATGGACATGAGTTTGAACAATCTCTGGGAGTTGGTGAAGGACTGGGAAGCTTGGCGTGCTGCAGTCCGTGGGGTCGCAAAGAGTCGGACAGGACTGAGCGACTTAGCTGACTCATGTTAAACCTAAAACATAAGTTGTTTTCTTTTTTTTTTGTCACCGTTTAAAAGTCATTGAGTCTTTCAGCTGTTCCAGAAAAATCAATGGAGCGGCCTAAATACTGGGCTTATAGTTCCACATGGCAAAAATCTGCTGGGGCTCTGTAATGGCTGCCTGCCTCTCACTGTAATATGGACGTGGGCTGGCTGGTTAGCCCTTGCCTCCACTTTTCCCTACTGAGTTTACTTCCAACTTGACCCAGACCCACTTGAGTAATGCTGTTTCATAAAACAGTTTTCATTGTAATAATTTGATCCTCAATAGAGCCTTTTGTCTCATATTACTCTGTTTTGGTTTTTTATTGGAGTGCGATTGCTTTGCAGTGTTTCGTGTGTTTCTGCTGTACAGCATCATGAATCCGCCATATGTATGCACATATCCCCTTTCTGGTGCTGCTCCCTCCCCACTTCTATAGGTCATCCCACCCCTCTAGTTCATCACAGAGTTCCAGGCTCGCCCCTGTGTCATACAGCAACTTCCCACAAGCTGCCTGTTTTACATATGGCAGTGTATATATTTCAGTGCTGCTCTCTTCATTGTCCCACCCTCTCCACAAGTCTTTTCTCTGTGTCTGCACCTCAGTTCCTGCCCTGCGAACAGGGTCATCAATATTTATTTTTCTTGATTCCATATATATGTGTTAATATGCAGTATTTGTTTTTCTGACTTACTTCACTCTGTATCACTTCAACTGACTCAGTTTTGTTCCCTTTTATGGGTGATTTATTTTATATTTGTGTGTGTGTATATATATACATGTGCGTATGTATGTATAAATCCATATGTGTATGTGTATCCTATATTGCAGTGTTGAAGACAAGACCCCATTCTTTATTGAATGTTACTTGAACACACCCCCTTTTAAAATTCAGAATTAAGTGCCCAAAGTCATATGAGTACAAAGAAACAGAATATTCTATAGAGACACTGAGAAAAAAATGCAAGGAGAGACAATTATCTGAGTCTTCAGATTCGAAAACAAAACACAGCCGCATTTGTAGAGTATCATACCAGAGATGAACAGATGTATTTTCACTCAAATTGGTGGGCGTGATGTTGTTTCTTGGCTAGATTCTTTCTTCACAGAGGCTCGATAGCACCATTTTCTTTCATTCCAGACTTAACCCACATCCTCATTTACATACCCCACCATTTCCGCGTGTGCTGGGTGTTTTGGCTGCTGACTGTAGCATCATTGCTTCCTTTGTCCCCTTCTGCGATTCAGATGAAATCAAAGGAGTAAACACATTTTCAGTATTCTCTGAATACTAATCTGCAAAGATAGTAAGCATTTTTAACCACACGATGTTGTGTTGCCATGTACTTGTGGTAAATGCAGCTGTGTTACCTCCATTCCTGTCTGGTTTTAAACCTGAGAAACTGATGCTCAGAGAGGGCTGTGACCCCGGGGGCAGAGCCACAGGGTCACAGTGGCCACTGGAACCTGCGTCTCCTGACACCTAATCCAGTGCACACTCTACCATATGAACTTTTAAAAATAGTGGAGATTTTAAAGTAGTGGCCACATGTTCCATTTAGTTTATTTTCTGTTAGTCATTAAATTCATTCAGGAAGTGTGTCATAATAAAAAGCAGAAAAGAGAGAGTAACCATGTAATAATAATGCCTTCAGTTCAGTTCAGTCGCTCAGTCGCGTCCGACTCTTTGCGACCCCATGAATCACAGCACGCCAGGCCTCCCTGTCCATCACCAACTCCCGGAGTTCACTCAAACTCATGCCCATCGAGTCGGTGATGCCATCCAGCCATCTCATTCTCTGTCGTCCCCGTCTCCTCCCACCCCCAATCCTTCCCAGCATCAGACTCTTCCAGCAAGTCAACTCGATGCATGAGGTGGCTAAAGTATTGGAATTTCAGCTTTAGCATCAGTCCTTCCAATGAACACCCTTAAGCATAAAAGAAATAAAAGAAGTTGTAAATTAAACCTAGGGATTAAAGAACAAAAATGCTTCCGTTTCACTGAAAGTTTGACCATTCTCATGTATAGGTGAATGGTAGGATTACAGAATTTTAGGCTTGGTCCTAGGAATGAACTAGGACAAAACTGAATTCCTGATTTTTTTTTTTTTTAATATTTTAGGTTTTATGACAGTATTTTTTTTTGGCCACACCACACAAGGGCATGTGGGGGCCATGTGGGGTGTTAGTTCCCAGACCCGGGATGGAAGCCACACTCTGCTGTGGAAGTGTGGAGTCCTACCTGACCACTGGACTACCAAGGAAGTCCCCTGATATTTTAAACAGAAAAACTAAGGTTTTATACTGTTAAGTGTTTTGTTTTGTTTTTGCCCTTGAAGATGTGCGGCTAGTTGGTAATTAAACGTGAAGCAGAAATGGGGAGAAGCGTCAGTTCTGAGTCTTGTGCCTTCGTCAGTGTGGGGGTTAATTTAGCCTTTAGGTGAGCCGGCAGAGCTTTGTTCCCAGTGTCTCACATGGTTTGTAGTCCCATGGAGTGAAAAAAATGATGATAAATGCGGAGAAATACAACTTTTGTGCTTTGTTTACCCCTTTTGCTTAATAGGACGATCATGCCAGAAAAAGCCGGGACAGTTCATTATTTTTGACTTTATAAAATAGAAGCTGGAAAATAGGGAAGGGAACGTTCCTTTCTAGGAGGCCTTGGAGAGTTGGGGAGAGTTTGAAGTTAATAGAAACATTTTGACAGTAGGAGAACATCACGTGAGCTCATTGGTGCTGAGAAATGTTTATGAAAAATCTACTTATGTTGGCAGGCAATTTTGGGGGAGGTTGTCTCAGCCGTATTAAAAAAAACTGGTTCCTTGTTTTCTATAAAAGCTCCTCTAGCAAAAGGAAAACAAATACTATTTCTTGGCAGTGCCTGAGAAATGTTTGTGATGTTAACCAAAGGATCTCAGTAGAAGTATGTAAGTATTATTTTAGGCCCTGTGGACCTACTGATAAACATTCTAGACAGTGTCATAGCAATCACTGCTGAATTTTGGGTAAGTAGTTGACATCTCTGGTCAGAGGATTTTATTGTTATATTTATTAGTATAAATATAGACAGTTAGGGGAGATTTTTTTCCCCCAAGATGTGTTTTTTTTCCCCCTCCTCCTAATGATTATAAATAATTTTTATTTTTATTTTTTTTCTTTTTTAAAATTTTTATTTATTTTTTAAATTTTAAATTAATTTATTTGTTTTAATTGGAGGCTAATTACTTTATAATATTGTAGTGGTTTTTGCCATACATTGACATGTGTTCCCCACCCTGAAGCTCCCTCTCACCTTCCTCCCCATCCCATCTGTCAGGGTCATCCCAGTGCACCAGCCCTGAGCACCCTGTCTCATGCTTTTTTTAAAATTTAATTTTATTTTTATTGGAGGCTAATTATTTTACAATATTATATTGGTTGGTTTTACCATACATTGACATGAATCCGCCCCGGGTGTACATGAGTTCCCCCTCCCGAACCCCCCTCCCACCTCCCTCCTCCCCTTATCCTCCCTCTGGGTCATCCCCACATACCAGCCCCAAGCATCCTGTAACATGCATCGACCCTGAACTGGCGATTCGTTTCACATATGATAATATACATGTTTCAATGCCATTCTCCCAAATCATCCCACCCTCATCCTCTCCCACAGAGTCCCAAAGACTGTTCTATACATCTGTGTCTCTTTTGCTGTCTCATATACAGGGTTATCGTTTGCATCTTTCTAAATTCCATATATATGTGTTAGTATATTGTATTGGTGTTTTTATTTCTGGCTTACTTCACTCTGTATAATAGGCTCTAGTTTCATCCACCTCATTAGAAATGGTTCAAATGCATTCTTTTTAATGGCTGAGTAATACTCCATTGTGTATGTGTACCAAAGCTTTCTTATCCATTCGTCTGCAGATGGACATCTAGGTTGCTTCCATGTCCTGACTATTATAAACAGTGCTGCAATGAACAGTGGAGTACTTGTGTCTCTTTCAATTCTGGTTTCCTCGGTGTGTATGCCCAGGAGTGCGATTGCTGGATCATATGGCAGTTCTATTTCCAGTTTTTTGAGGAATCTCCACACTGTTCTCCATAGTGGCTGTACTAGTTTGCATTCCCACCAACAGTGTAAGAGGGTTCCCTTCACTCCACACCCTCTCCAGCATTTATTGCATGTAGACTTTTGGATAGCAGCCATTCTGACTGGTGTGAAATGGTATCTCATTGTGGTTTTGATTTGCATTTCTCTGATTATGAGGGATGTTGAGCATTTTTTCCTGTGTTTGTTAGCCATCTTTATGTCTTCTTTGGAGAAATGTCTGTTTAGTTCTTTGGCCCATTTTTTGATTGGGTCATTTATTTTTCTGGAATTGAGCTGCAGGAGCTGCTTGTATATTTTGGAGATTCATCCTTTTATCAGTTGCTTCATTTGCTATTATTTTCTCCCATTCTGAAGGCTGTCTTTTCACCTTGCTTATAGTTTCCTTTGCTGTGCAGAAGCTTTTGATTTTAATTAGGTCCCATTTGTTTATTTTTGCTTTTATTTCCAATATTCTGGGTGGTGGATCTTGGAGGATCCTGCTGTGATTTATGTCAGAGAGTGTTTTGCCTATGTTCTCCTCTAGGAGTTTTATAGTTTCTGGTCTTCCATTTAGCTCTCTAATTTTGTCAAGTATTTTTGCATCTATGTTCATCAGTGATATTGGCCAGTAGTTTTTTTTTTTTGTGGGATCTTTACCAGGTTTTGGGATTAGTGTGATTGTGGCCTCATAGAATGAGTTTGGGGGTTTCCCTTCCTCAGCAATTTTCTGGAAGAGTTTGAGTAGAATAGGTGTTAGCTCTTCTCTAAATTTTTGGTAGAATTCAGCTGTGGAGCCGTCTGGACCTGGGCTTTTGTTTGCTGGAAGATTTCTGATTACAGCCTCTAGTTCCGTGCTTGTGATGGGTCTGTTCAGATTTTCTATTTCTTCCTGGTTCAGTTTTGGAAAGTTGTACTTTTCTAGGAATTTGTCCATTTCTTCCAAGTTATTCATTTTATTGCCATATAATTGCTGATAGTATTCTCTAATAATCCTTTGTATTTCTGTGTTGTCGGTTGTGATCTCTCCATTTTCATTTCTAATTTTATTGATTTGGTTATTTTCCCTTTGTTTCTTGATGAGTCTGTCTAGTGGTTTGTCAATTTTATTTACCTTCTCAAAGAACCAGCTTTTGGCTTTGTTGATTTTTGCAATGGTCTCTTTTGTTTCTTTTGCATTTATCTCTGCCCTAATTTTTATGATTTCTTTCCTTCTCCTGACCCTGGGGTTCTTCATTTCTTCCTTTTCTAGTTTCTTTAGATGTAGAGTTAGGTTATTTAGTTGACTTTTTTCTTGTTTCTTGAGGTGTGCCTGTATTGTTATGAACTTCCCCCTTAGCACTGCTTTTACAGTGTCCCAGAGGTTTTGGGTTGTTGTGTTTTCATTTTCATTCATTTCTATGCATATTTTGATTTCTCTTTTGATTTCTTCTATGATTTGTTCATTATTCAGCAGCGTGTTGTTCAGCCTCCATATGTTGGCATTTTTAATAGTTTTTCTCCCGTAATTGAGATCTAATCTTACTGCATTGTGGTCAGAAAAGATGCTTGGAATGATTTCAATTTTTTTGAATTTACCAAGGCTAGATTTATTGCCCAGGATGTGATCTATCCTGGAAAAGTTTCTGTGTGCGCTTGAGAAAAAGGTGAAATTCATTGTTTTGGGGTGAAATGTCCTATAGATATCTATTAGCTCTAACTGGTCTATTGTATCATTTAAAGTCTGTGTTTCCTTGTTGATTTTCTGTTTAGTTGATCTATCCATAGATGTAAGTGGGGTATTAAAGTCTCCCACTATTATTGTGTTACTGTTAATTTCCCCTTTCATACTTGTTAGTAATTGTCTTACATATTGCGGTGCTCCTATGTTGGGTGCATAAATATTTATAATTGTTATGTCTTCTTGGATTGATCCTTTGATCATTATGTAGTTTCCTTCTTTGTCTCTTTTCACAGCCTTTGTTTTAAAGTCTATTTTATCTGATATGAGTATTGCTACTCCTGCTTTCTTTTGGTCTCTATTTGCATGGAATATCTTTTTCCAGCCCTTCACTTTCAGTCTGTATGTGTCCCTCGTCTTGAGGTGGTTCTCTTGTAGACAGCATATACGGGGGTCTTGTTTTTGTATCCATTCAGCCAGCCTTTGTCTTTTGGTTGCGGCATTCAACCCATTTATGTTTAAGGTAATTATTGATAATTATGATCCCGTTGCCATTTTCTTTATTGCTTTGGGTTCGAGTTTATACACCCTTTCTGTGTTTCCTGTCTAGGGAAGATCATTTAGCATTTGTTGGAGAGCTGGTTTGGTGATGCTGAATTCTCTCAGCTTTTGCTTGTTTGTAAAGCTTTTGATTTCTCATTCATATTTGAATGAGATCCTTGCTGGGTACAGTAATCTGGGCTGTAGGTTATTTTCTTTCATCACTTTAAGTATGTCTTGCCATTCCCTCCTGGCCTGAAGAGTTTCTGTTGAAAGATCGGCTGTTATCCTTATGGGAATCCCCTTGTGTGTTATTTGCTGCTTTTCCCTTGCTGCTTTTAATATTTGTTCTTTGTGTTTGATCTTTGTTAATTTGATTAATATGTGTCTTGGAGTATTTCGCCTTGGGTTTATCCTGTTGGGGACTCTCTGTGTTTCTTGGACTTGGGTGGTTATTTCTTTCCCCATTTTAGGGAAGTTTTCAACTATTGTCTCCTCAAGTATTCTCTCATGGTCTTTCTTTTTGTCTTCTTCTTCTGAGACTCCTATGATTCGAATGTTGGAGCGTTTAACATTGTCCCAGAGGTCTCTAATATTGTCCTTGTTTCTTTTAATTTGTTTTTCTTTTTTCCTCTCTGTTTCATTTATTTCTACAATTCTATCTTCTAGCTCGCTTATCCTGTCTTCTGCCTCTGTTATTCTACTGTTTGTTCCCTCCAGAGTGTTTCTGATCTCATCTGTTGCATTATTCATTGTATATTGACTCTTTTTTATTTCCTCTAAGTCCTTATTAAACCTTTCTTCCATCTTCTCAATCCTTTTCTCCAGGTTATTTGTCTGTAACTCCATTTTGCTTTCAAGATTTTGAATCATTTTCACCATCAAAATTCGAAATTCTTTATCAGGTAGATTCCCTATATCTTCCTCTTTTGTTTGTGTTGGTGGGCATTTATCTTGTTCCTTTAGTTGCTGGGTATTTCTCTGCCTCTTCATCTTGCTTATATTGCTTTGCTTGGGGTGGCCTTTCCCTCTTCTGGCCATTTGTGGAGTTCTCTTTATTATGTAATTTCCTCGCTGTGTGTGGGGTGGGACGGGTGACTTGTCAAGGTTCCCTGGTTATGGAAGCTTGTGTTGGTGTTCTGGTGGGTGGAGCTAGATTTCTTCTTTCTGGAGTGCAGTGAAGTGTCCAGTAATGAGTTATAAGATGTCAGTGGGTTTGGATTGACTTTGGGCAGCCTGTATATTGAAGCTCAGGGCTATTTTCCTGTGTTGCTGGAAAATTTGCGTGGTATGTCTTGCTCTGGAACTTGTTGTCCCTTGGGTGGTGCTTGGTTTTAGTGTAGGTATGGAGGCGTTTGATGAGCTCCTATTGAGTAGTGTTCCCGGGAGTCAGGAGTTCTCTGGTGTTCTCAGGATTCGGGCTTAAGCCTCTTGTCTCTGGTTTTTGGTCTTATTCTTGGAGTACTCTCTAGACTTCTCTATCTGTCATTTCCAAGGTGGTTCCCTCTGTTTTAGCTTCTGTTTGCTGGTCTCTTCAGTGTCTAATTTCCGCCCTGATACTAGGGGGTGGGTGGACACTTTTTAAGGCTCAGTTATTCAGTCCTGTTCTGGGAAGGGAGGAACACTGCAGACAAATATCTCTGGTGTCTGTGGGGAGTGCTCGCAGCGTCTCGGCCACACTGGTTTTGCCCCTGCTCACAGTGTGTGTGCTGTCCCAGTCTACACTGCACAGGCTCTAGGTTGCTCTGCCGGGATCTGTCCGAGGCCAGCACTGGGTTGCATGCACTTCCGAGGTCTGAGTGGCTCAGGTTCAGGTCCTCAGGTATTCCACAAAAGCGCAGACTTGGTTGGGCCTGCATTTTGTGCCTTCCCCAGTCTGAGCAGCTCAGGTGACCATGTGTTTGGTGAGCACGGTCGCTGCGACTTATCGCCTCCCCAGGCCCTGCCACTTGGTTTTCTGGGTGTACAACCAGCGCACTTTCTCAGGCGGATATCCACCGCCTGAGCCCAAGAAGTCTTGGTTAGCAACAAGCCTGCCTGCAGTTTGTATCGGATGCCTTTCTGGGGCCACAGTTGCCCCCTCCGGTTCTGGCTGACCTCCCTGCCTGTCTCGGCGGGGGATGGGGGATGGGCCGACCGCAGCCGGCTTGCTCTGCTCAGTCCTTTGTTCTGTGAGCGGGGCTGGCGGAGTCTTAGGTTAGAGCTTTCCGCCTTTTCGTGGGGAAGCTATCCCAGTCTGCTTTGCTATCCCCAGTTCTCTCAGATTGCCCTCGCTGCATTCAAGCCCAGTCCTCTCTCTAAGCAGTTCAGCGGGCTCCCCCCTGCCCTGCCCCTGCTTGCTAATGGTGTATGCAGGCGTCTGTGCTGCTTCTCCGCTGGGAGTTACCGTTTGGCGGGTAATCTGTGGGTTTTAATTATTTCTGTCTTTTTCCTCCCAGTTATGTGGCCCTCTGAGGTTCCAAGGCTCGCCACAGACTCGCCAGTGAGAGTGTTTCCTGGTGTTTGGAAACTTCTCTCTTTTTAAAGCCTCCCTTCCTGGAACGGAGCTCCGTCCTTACCTCTTTTGTCTCTCTTTTTATCTTTTATGTTTTTTCCTACCTCCTTTCGAAGACAATGGGCTGCTTTTCTGGGTGCCTGATGTCTTCTGCCAGCATTCAGAAGTTGTTTTGTGGACTTTACTCCACGTTCAAATGTTCTTTTGATGAATTTGTGGGGGAGAGCGTGGTCTCACCATCCTGTTCCTCCGCCATCTTGTTCCTTCCTCTCTATAAATAATTTTTAAATGTAGATAAAAACTTACTCAGTTTTATGTGAATTCCATTTCTATGCCAAAATCTGTAGCAAGTTTGCTTTTTTAAGCTTTATGGTTTTATTATGTTCTCATCCTAAAAAAATTTTTTTTAATGGACAAGTGAATGGCATTAATTCCAAACACTGATAGGTATGAGGGGTTGAAAATAATAGGCTAGGAAAAAAGTTCATTAAAGGAAAAAGCAAAAAGATAAGTGACTCTTGAGTCCTAGTGCTGTCTTGTTGATTAATAAACAGTGGCCTGGCTCAGATAGATTTTCCAGATAACTTTTTCACACTTCATGGTGCTTTCTTTTATTTTTGGATATTTTTCATATTTTGATCTTACCAGTCGATTGACTGTATATGCCTTTCCCCCCGTTTAATCATACTTGTCTATGTTTTTCTTATTTGTAGGAAGAGAAAAAGAAGTTTGACAAAGAGACTGAAAGAAACTATAGCCTAATTGATAAACATTTGAATTTATCAGCAAAAAAGAAAGACTCACATTTACAAGAGGTATTGTTTTTATTTTTCTTTTAACTTGTTTGTAAAATTTAATAATCAATGCTTGTCTTTTTTTAATGAGCTTTTCTTTTGAAAATGTTTCATCTAGGTTTATTAGAGATGGAAAAAATGACTAGGTATCGCCATGAATTAAAAAATAAAGCTCTTTTGGAATAAGCTAAATAAGACCTCATAGAGTTATAAATGCAGTGTGGGTTCAGAGTATTAGACGTTTTGGTTCTGAGTGTATTTTCCCAGGAACAACCATTTTAACTAACATAACTGAGAAAAGATATACTATTTTCAGGAATAGATTATTAATTAACTTTCAAGATGTGTTGAAAAAGTGAATCGAATAAGCTCCTATACCATCTGGCTTTTATGTGAAGGCAGAATTAATCTTACCTAACGCTGAAGATTCAGGAGTTTTTCAGCGTCTTTGGAAAGAGAGCATCTGTTTTACTTGTGTTAGTAGACTTGTTTCTTTTGGAGGGAGCCGTATGTGAGGAGAAAGGAATTTATATCTTGTGTCTCGTTTTCGCTGTTTTTTTTTTTTTTTTCCTGAATTCCCTGCCACTTGTTTTTCCTCAGTCACACCCTTGAATGGAAACTCAGTTGTTTACAATTTGGAACATATGCTTTCCTTAAACACAATGCTATTTTCAGTTGTAAAGATCTTGATTCATCCCACAGAAGTGTGACTTCTTCCCTGTGCATTTGTTTATTTTTAAACACATAAGGGATCCAGGCATAATGTACCTCTATAATACACACTTCGTGAAGTATCATCAAATTGACAATGCTGTAGAGTACACCTGGGTTGTGTTTAAATGTTACAGATTTAGTTGCAAACTCAGTGTGTATGTGTGTGCTTATTTTGACATTAACTGCATGTCACACCTTCTTTTGTCTCTGTAATGGGATTGGCTGATGTTTACATGGTGTTTGATGGTCTGTAAAAGAGAAAGGCCCCTTTGTACCATCTAATCCTGACTACAATACTATTTGAAGGCAGGGCTGCATTCTCTCCTCTTCCATATTGTGTAGAAAGCCTTGCAATTGTTACATGTGCTCTGTCAGTTTTGAAGTGACAGCTGTTGCTCGTAGAGGCTCTCTTTATGCCAGCAGTTTTCCACTTCCTGTTCTACTTGATCTCTGTTTCCAGGTATCCTGATGGGATTTCCATGCCTCAAGTCAATTTCCACCTGCACCTCATTCTCTAATTAGATATCATTCTGCCTGTTACTAGGGCAAAATCTGTGGCATCATCCTTGGCCTGTTCTCTCTCAGCCCATCTAGACCCTCAGCCTAGGTCTTCTTCAACTTCAGGATGTTCTCGGAATGTGGCCAGTTCTCCTAGCTTGCAAGCCTGTCACCCTGGCCCAAGTGGTGGGCATTACTCACATAAATGACTACAGAAGCCTCCCTACTTTTTACTCAGGGATCCCTACAGTTTCTTTTCTTTTTCAAGTTATTTTGCATTCATTTATGGATGTATGCATGCAGCTTTCCCCCTGGCTCAGACTGTAAAGAATCTGCCTGCAATGCAGGAGACCCGGGTTGGATCCCTGGGTCTTGAAGATTCCCTGCAGAAGGGAATGGCTCCCCAGTCCAGTATTCTTGCTTGGGAAATCCCATGGACAGAGGACTGGGTGGGCTACAGTCCTGGGGTCTCAAGGAGTCAGACACGACCAAGTGACTAACACTTTCAGTGTTCTTCATGCATAGGTGCATGCATGTTACTCTGTGTCACGATGACACGGGGATCGAACCTGTGTCCCCTGCACTGGGAACATGGACTCTTAACCACTAGGCTGCCAGGGAAGTCCTCTTGCGGTTTATTTTCTGTATGGCAGCAGAGTCAGCCTTTGTGTTGCTTTTCTTCTCCAAATGCTCCTAGAAGCTCCCGTCAGAGGCCCCAGTCCAGTCCGCCTTCTCTCACCCCTACATGGCGGCCTCCTTCTGGCTTGGCTCCATGGCCGAGGGCCTTGGTGTTCATCCTTCTGCCAGATCCGCATGACTCACTCCTGCAAATAGTCTTCCAGATAGTCTCCTCTCAGACTTCCCCCGAGTGGAGATGTTTTATCTTATTTAGGGTGCCTTCCTTTCTCTGCCTTTTTTGTTGTTGTTTTTCTTGCTTTTACAACCATTTGACTTATTACATATTCAGATGTGGGCTTTCCAGGTGGTTCAGTGGGAAAGAATCCACCTGTAAATGCAAGAGGCACGAGAGACTCAGGTTCGATCCCTGTGTCAGGAAGAGCCCCTCGAGTAGGAAGTGGCAACCAGCTCCAATATTCTTGCCTAGAAAATTCCATGGACAGAGGAGCCTGGTGGGCTATAGTCCGTGGGGTTGCAAAGCGTTGGACATGACTGAGCATGCACAGTGTACAGTGTACATTCGGTTGTTTCGTGGCTTCTTTCCATAGGATGTCCGCTCCTTGCAGGCAGCAGCCTAGTTCTCTTGAGCACTCTGTCCACAGTGCCTGGAATAAGACCTTTCAGGGAGCAGGCACTAATAAATGATTATTGAATGAACAAGTGTGAAGATTATGAGCTAGACCTTCAACAATTTCATCATTCCCAAAGATCATTAAACATTAGATTGGAAATTTGAAGAGACCCTCAAGATGAATCATTTTGGTTTTCACTTAAATTATATATTCTTGGGTCTTCTCTGGTGGTCCATGGTTAAAAGACTCTGTGCTCTCCATGTAGGGGGCATGGTTTCGATCCCTGGCTGGGCATCTAAGACCCCACATGCTGAGTGGCATGACCAAAAGATTTAAAAAGTTTACATTTTCTTTGCTATTTTGATCTGTGTGCTCCTTACAAATGTACAGAACCCCACTTGACCGAGCTTTCTGTTGCAAGAGTGAATGCCTTAAGGATGGGGATGCTCCTTAAAGGAAAGAAGGTTAGATGTGGCTTTGGCCACTCCTGGCAGTGGCTAATGTATTGCTGATCTTCAGTAAATTGAGTTGAGGTGCTTGAGAGATTAATAAAGGCTGCTGGGAGTGGTACTGAATAAAGGCGTATGTCCTTGTTATCAGCTATTCTTTCCTCTGGTTTCCAGTAAATCACTGGAGAAAACTGTGGCAGACAGCAGGCTGGCAATTTTGGTTTATTAGGACCTTTACCTCTCGCTCTGTATTGAACGGACACACTGGCTTCTGCCTCCATCACACCCCCAAATTCTCAATATTAATATTTGTACTAGAACAGTAATTGGATATTTGAGAAAATTCTTCAACTGCTGATGTTTGAAGTATATTTTTGTTTCCTTATGGCAGCTAAAAATTAGCACTTGCCATCTGCCTCTACAGATTAAATTCACTAGTCAACCTCTGAGGACCTGCTCCCAGGATTTATTCCACATTGTGCCCCCAATAAAACCTAACTCACAACTCTCACGTTGTATATTTTTTTTTTTTCAGTTGACCCTGAGTAGTCAGATAATTATATTTCCATAAGTATGACCAGAGAAATAGATCCCTTGAAGATCTTTGTGTGAGTGATCTGTTCCTGTATGCATATTTACAGCAGGCATGGTCAGAAGTGAAATTGATAATCAGTTTGAAGTTGTATGTTTAAAAAGTGACTTTTGTTTGGTCTAGTAAAAAGTATAGTCCAGTTGTGTGTTTTTCAATGCCACCAAGCAATGAACGCAGTTCTGGCACGACCTGGAAATAGCATCAGATCCTTCAGGTTAAGGGCTCAATCCTACAAGACTGCCCTACTAATGACTGGCAGATGCAAGCTATTGAATGGATAAACAACAAGGCCCTATTCAGTATTCAGTAATAAACCATAATGGAAAATAATTTATATGTATAACCAAATCACTTTGTTGTACAGCAGAAGCTAACACATTGTAAATCAACTGTACTTCAATTAAAATAAAAGACTGCCCCACTTCTAACACCAAATCCTGGTGTGCTTCTGATTAACTGACTACAAAGAAAAGGTTCCTGTGACCCCCCCACCCCTTCCTTGGGTTTGATTGATTTGCTTGGGCAACTCACAGAACTGGGAAACATTTACTTAAGTTTACCAGCTTGTTATAAAAGGTAATCTTAGAGGATTCGGATGAGCAGCTGAGATGAACAGGTGTACGGGACTGGGTCCAGAAGGGTCCCAAGCGCAGAAACTTCTGACCCTGTGGAGCTGGGGTGTGTCACTCTTCAGGCAAGTGGATGGATTTGCTCATGACCTGAAATGAATAGTCTGCCAGATATTTCTCCAGTAAAGATGGGTTTATTCAGGATCAGAAAAGTTGCTGTTTGGGGCCTTGCAGTGGTGAGCCAAGGGCACGTTCCCACTTGACACGTGAAGGAGACCCCGTTGATTGTGAGGGACAGGGAGTTGAGAGGCTATAGTAAACAGAGGCCATGGCTTTTCTTGGGCTGAGTCCTGGCCAGGTGAGAAGAGTCACCTTCCTTCTTTCTCTTGGGCTCTGTTGTCATTGGAAGCCATGAGCACTCCCAGTCTGTTGACCCAGCTCTGTTTGAGTTTTCTGTTTACTAATTTTTTACATTACCAACCTGGAAGCTTATGAACCCGTGTTCAAGAGTTGTTACAGAACTTAATCTGTAGTGCTTCCCCCTTCCTGAAGGCCAATGGGTGGGGCCAAGGTTCTAACCTTCTGATCAGTGCAGCCTTGGGGCCCCCCCAAAGTCACCTTATTAGCACAAACAGGAGTGTTCTCACTTGGGGCTCCCTAGAAATGACAGCAGACACTTCCCTCAGTCAGGAAATTCCAAGGGTTTTAGGAGATTTGTGCCAGGAACCTGGGACAAAGACCAAATACATTTCCCGTTATACCACTTATATAGCGATTGCCTTTTAGACAGAGTCAAGCTAAAGGAGTGTGCTGCTGGGTGTAATTTGGATGTCTGTGGTGGTGGCGTAAATGATGGGTTATCTGCAATCCCAGGGTTTCTGGTGATAAGATCTCTCCGTGCCTGGCACAGCAGTCCTGAACACTCAGAACATTGGGAGGCTGTGAATAGAAGCTGAGCAGCAATACAGGAGCACACCAGGAGAGAGAATCCACTCAAAAAAAAAAAAAAGAAAACAACCGTGGTCAGTCTGATCCTGGTGAAATTTTCTTGAAAGGCATTTCCCATTAACAGTAACATGAATGATTCACCCTTAAATCCCCCATAGCTCCATTTTAGTAAACACTCAACACACTTACATTGTTTTTCCTGGGAGTTGTGCGTGTTAGCTGCTGGTGGCTGAACTCAATCTCTGATCATTAGAGGCATAAGAAAATCATGATTTCTAGAGTATTAGGTAGAAAATTTGGCTTAATAAGAAACATTTTGACTTAGTCATGTTGGCTAAACAAGTAGTCACAGTCTGAAAGTAGAGTTTTCTTTTTTTGGTGGGAATTATGAGGATTTCCAGCGAGGAGAGAGCATCTCAAAGTGACCCCGAGAGACTGCTCTGAGCAGGCAGGGAAAGGAGTCAGGGTATGTGGAAGGTTGTCGCAAGGTCGGGGTGCGGGAGGCAGTCTGCTAATAGAGGAAAGCCAGACATCTCAAGGAATGCAGCATTCTTCTATGTATGTTGTTCAGCTGCTCAGTTGTGTCTGACTCTTTGCGACCCCATGGACTGCAGCACGCCAGGCTTCCCTGCCTTTCACCATCCTCCAGAGCATGCTCAAACTCATGTCCATTGAGTCCATGATGCCATCCAACCATCGCATCCTCTGTCGCCCCCTTCTCCTCCCGCCTTCGATCTTTCCTACCTTCAGAGTCTTTTCTAATGAATCGGCTCTTCACATCAGGTGACCAAAGTATTGGAGTTTCAGCTTCAGCATCAGTCCTTCCAGTGAATATTCAGGGTTGACTTCCTTTAGGATTGACTGGTTTGATCTCCTTGCAGCCCAAGGGACTCTCAGAGCCTTCTCCAGCACCCCAGATCACATGGATCACAGGCTTGTCTTCTGTGTATGGGAAGATGCAAGTGTCTGCACTCACTGAATTCATTGCTTTCATGTACATCTGTCTCCGCTGTCTGGGGCCAAATCCTGCTTCTTGATCGTTCACATCCTTAGTGTTTACCGTGTGTGTGTGTTAGTCACTCAGTTGAGTCCAACTCTTTGCGACCCCATGAACTGTAGCCCACCAGGCTCCTCTATCCATGAAATTCTCCAGGTAAGAATACTGGAGTGGGATGCCATTCCCTTCTCCAGGGAATGTTTGCCATAAGAGGTGGAGAATGTGATGGATGGCTGCCTCCTATGCTTTCTTGGCATCCCCCCAAGCTCCTCAGCACACTTACCTGATGGCTGGTGCATAGCTGGTATTGTTTTCCTGGGCTCAGAAATTTACATTTGAAAGGCTGGTGTTTACACATACAGCAGAAAATATTTCATTTCACAGTAAGATGCATTTATTATATTTAAACATTAAATAAAAAATGATATGATGCCAAAAAATTACCTATTACCTTTTTTTCCCCCAAAACTTAAAATTTTGTTGTAGTAAAATGTAGCAGGTGAAATGAAAGTCGTTCAGTCGTGTCTGACTCTTTGCGATCCCATGGACTATATAGTCCATGGAATACGCCAGGCCAGACGGTAGCCTTTCGCTTGTCCAGGGGATCTTCCCAACCCAGGGATCGAACCTGGGTCTCCTGCATTGCAGGAGGATTCTTTACCAGCTGAACCACAAGGGAAGCCCAAAATATAGCAGGATACGATTTTAACTATGTTCAAGGATATACTTTGTTCAGTGTCATTAAATACAGTCACATTGTTGTGCAGCCACCCCACATCCCACCTCCTAAAGGCTTAGATACTGAAACTCTGTACTTCCCATTAAACTGTAACTCCTCAGCCCTCTTCCCTCCAGCTCCTCACCATCATTCGACTTCCTGTCTGTGAATTTCACTCTTCCAGGTACCTCATGGAAGAGGAATCGTATGGCACCTGCCCTTTTGTGATTGACTCATTTTATTTATCATTGTTGATGAAATAAATGTACAGCGTTGTGAGTTGAGAGTTGTGAGGAAGTTTTATTTGGGGCAAAATGAGGACTATAGCCCGGGAGACAGCATTTCAGATAGCTCTAAGAAACTGCCCCAGCGTGGTGGAGGGAAGGTCAGTATATATGTGATTTTGTTGAAGAGGGCATGCATGTGTTTTTTTTTTTGTGTGTGTGGAAGGTTTCTGGTAGTTTTGTGAGGGTGACTGCAAGTCATGAGGAGCAGACATCTCCATGAAGGATTTTAGTGCTTTTCTAGATAGGAAGAGATACAAGAATTGGGCTCATAAAACCAGCTCCTGAAAATATGTAGCTATCTGAAGACCTGCCAGTTTTTCCCAGAGCACAGAGTGCTTCATTTCTGCTCTCCACCCTGAACTCCTTTTCAGCGGGTTTTGATGGTCAGCGGCTATAGCAGCTCATGATTTAGTCCTTGTAGAGGTACAAGGCAAGTGCCAGTATGTAGTTGACATCTTAATGTCCTCAGGCTTCATCCATGTTGAGCCGGACTTCCCCTCCATTCTGAGGCTGAATAATATTCCATTATCTGTGTAGATCAGATTTTTATTATCCCTTCATCTGTCAGTGGGCACTTTGGTTATTTTTACCGTTTAGCTGTGTCAATGTGGGTGAGCAAGTATCTGTTTGAGTCCCTGCTTGCAGTTCTTGTGAGTGTATACCCCGAAATGGAATTGTTAAGATCATATGGTCATTTTATTTTAAATTTTTTTGTAGAGAACCGCCATACTGTTTTCCACAGCAGTTGAGTCATTTTGCATTCACATCAGCAGTGTACAAAGCTCCAGTTTCTCTACATCTTCACCAGTACTTTTGGTTTTCTGTTTTGTTCTGGGGATAGGTCTGTTTTTGCTATTTCCTGTTTTTTGTTTGTTTTGTTTTTGATGAGTGTGAGGTGCTACCTTGTGGTTTTGACTTGTATTTCCCTAATGGTGAGTGATGCTGAGCATCTTTCCATGTGTTTAGATATGGCCTCTCTGGAGAAATGTCCAGGTAAAAACTACATGATGCCGTATAGGAACCGTTCTGAGGGCCAGAATTTTCTCCCCTGTTCCTCTGTGGAGCCATCTCCTCTCCCAGTGCCTTTCTAGTTAGACAAGAGAACCTGGAACCTTTTTTTGGAATAGTCTTCTGGCCATCTGGTGCCTGCTCGCTTCCAAGGGATGGGTGTGTTGAAGGCGTAGGGGCGTGAGTGCCAGCAGGTGGGCGTCAAGCCCAGCCTTGCCTTGGAGCCAGGTTCTTGCAGTGGGGCTGTGGCCACTTCTTCACCTGCTGTTTTCACTCAGGAGTGCTGTGGCGACTGGAGTTTGTTCAGTCCTCCTTCCCAGGCCACTTCATTCTTAGGTGCTTTGTCAATGGAAACACCGTTTGTGTAGTTCGGAGTCTGTGTGTATGGTTCCAACTTGTGTGTCAGCTGTGGTTGGGGTAGGTTTCTCATAAAGAGCTAGACTGCGTGATGTTCGGTCCTTAGGGGTCAACCTCATCACGGAGATGAGCAGGGGTTGGCAAACTACTTCTGCAGACAGTCAGATGCTAATAAGTATTTTACATTTTTGAAGACCATGAGGTCCCTCTTGCGACAACTCAGTTCAGCCGTCGTAGCAGGGCAGTCTACATTGATGATACGTGACGGAGTGGTCACAGCTGTGTCCAGCACAACCTCGTTTGGGAGAACAGACAGCTGGCCATATTTGGTCCATAGATGGGAGCTTTGCAAACCTCGGATAAAGAGTTTCACGTCACACCATCTCTAATCTGACTGCCTCCTTTGTTTCAACACAGGCAGATATCCAAGTGGAACAGAACCGGCAACACTTCTATGAACTGTCCCTTGAATATGTGTGTAAGCTTCAGGAAATCCAAGAAAGGAAGAAGTTTGAGTTTGTGGAACCCGTAAGTATAAACAGCAAGTTTCTCTGAGGGTCAAATGTTCGTGATAGAGAACAGGAATCTGTTTCTTTCAAGGTCTAATTTATGGTTGCTATAGGCTGTGATGCATAAACACGAAACAAGATGTTGTAAATTGTACATGGTGCACCCAGGTCGCTGTGGGGTCAAAATCCCACCAGCAAGTAGCGGTTCTCAGCCTTATTTGCACAGCAGTGTGGGATGAGTATTATCCCTTTGGCTGCATGGCCTCAGGGACTCTGCAATCAGGTGCAACTTCTCCCATCCTAGTTGTAACTCCACCCTTAACAAGAATTCCCATGAAGTTACTGGAACATGAGTGAGCTTGGAGGTGCTGATGGGATAATCTTTATTCTACTTAAGTTTGTTTCTAAGGCAAGTGCATCCATCCAAACCTTGGTACTTTCAACAATGACTGGTAACAAGTTACTTCTAATACAGTTCACAATACTTATGCAATAGCTCAGTTGGTAAAGAATCCGCCTGCAATGCAGGAGACCTGAGTTCAGTTCCCGGGTTAGGAAGATCCCCTGGAGAAGGGAAAGGCTATTTACTCCAGTATTCTGGCCTGGAGAATCCCATGCACTGTATAGTCCATGGGGTCGCAAAGAATCAGACACAACAGAGCGACTTTCACTTTCATACAACCTAAATTAAGAACCAGTATGCAGAACATTTGAAACTACTTTGTGAGTTACTCTGACATTCTTTGCACTTATTTTAGAAACACGTGATTTTCATTGATGCTTATATAGGTGTACTCTGAGAGCTTCACTTATTTCTATGTTAGTATATCTATGAATATATGTATCTTCTGAATCAAAGGATATTTCATACTGTGGGTTTTAGCAAAACTGCGCCCCCCAAAAACAGATGTTCACTGAGATCTGTGATTCTCAAGAGTCACTTTAATTTTAATATAGGCTTTACTGCATGTGATTAACAAAAAAGCTTTACTGAGATATAATTCACATGCCATACAGTTTACATATTGTATGTAAGATGTTGAGAAACAAACTGAAAAACCAAGTAATTGTTATTGAAAAATTAGCATCGGTGGAAGCTATGGTCCAGTGGAGCAATGGAATTCCCCTAGGTTAAACAGAGAAAACCTCCTTCAAGCTTTCTTTTTATGAGAAACCATAATAATGGCCTACTTTTTTTTTTTTTTTTGTGAACATTTACAATGCTCTGTCATTGTTCAGGTCATTGTTCTAAGCACTTTTCTGTGATCGTGCATGGATTCCACACAGTACTCTATTAAGGAGATATTTTAATTATGCCACGTAGCAAATGTAGACATCGAAGTAGGGAAATGTCAGTAATTGGCCTCAGTGGGGAATTGACCTCTGCTGGCCACTGGACGTCAGAGTCCCAAATTCCTCAGCACTACACGATGTGACATTCTGAAGACAGTGGATTCTGGGATTTCCTGAACTCACCTCAGGTCATTCTCACTGTAGGTTTGCTCACACGTGGAGCAGAGGCGGCTGCCCTCTGGTCAGGAGGGTCGGGGAGTTTGTAGCAAGCTCGGGGTTTGATTCCTGCCCTGCCTCTGCCCTCTCTGCCTCAGTCATGGCACATCTTTGTCAACGAAAGAGAGGGTGCCCTACACTGGGTGCCCTTTGAAAGAGCTTTTGACTGATCTGTATATCACTTTCCTCATAGGTTCTATCGGCCTGTAGGGATGAGGTTTCATTTTAAATGAATATAGGGATTCTCTTGACTGACAAGGACAAATGGGGGCTTCCCTGGTGGCTCAGTGCTCGAGAATCCACCTGCCAGTGCAGGAGACGTGGGTTCGATCCCTGGTCTGGGAAGATGCTGCATGCCATGGAGCAGTGAAGTCCGTGGGCCACAACCGTTGAGCCTGTGCTCTAGAGCCTGGGGTCTGCAACTGCTGAAGCCTGTGCACTCTAGAGCCTGTGCCCTGTGACGAGAGGAGCCTGCACCCCACAACCAGAGACTGGTCCGTACTCACTGCAACCAGAGAAGAGCCCACACAGCAAAAAGAACCACTATGGCCAGAAATAAATGAATCTTTTTTTTTTTTTTTTAAAGAAAAAGGACAAAGGGGTGATGTAGGATTCCATTTCTTCTCTACAGTGTACTATAAAAGCTATCTCATGGCTCTGCTGCTGCTGCTGCTAAGTCACTTCAGTCGTGTCCGACTCTGTGTGACCCCATAGACAGAAGCCCACCAGGCTCCCCCGTCCCTGGGATTCTCCAGGCAAGAACACTGGAGTGGGTTGCCATTTCCTTCTCCAATGTGTGAAAGTGAAAAGTGAAAGTGAAGTCGCTCAGTCGTGTCTGACCCTTAGCGACCCCATGGACTGCAGCCTGCCAGGCTCCTCCATCCATGGGATTTTCAAGGCAATAGTACTGAAGTGGCTTGCCATTGCCTTCTCCGCATGGCTCTGCTATTGAGGGAAAAATCGCAGATCCTTCATTCTTTTTTTAAGGGAGCAATTAATGAATAAAATGCAGTTAGATTTAGTTGAATTCTAGTGACTTGTTTTGAATTATTTTACATTAATGGAATCATAATGAGTTGTGGGGAAACATGTGGCTGTTTTATTTTTTCCCCGAGGGTTTTTTTTGTGTGTGTGTGCGTGCTAATGTTGCCTTTTCTCCTTTGTTTTAGATGCTGTCCTTTTTTCAGGGAATGTTTACTTTCTATCATCAGGGCCATGAACTTGCTAAAGACTTCAATCACTACAAAATGGAACTACAGATCAACATTCAGAATGTAAGGAAATGAAAGCTCTTTAAAAAAAAAAAAAAAAAAAGACGTCCGAGAGGTAGTTTTGATTTCTTTGGTATGTGAAAAGCCTTAAGAGCAGGCTGATGTGTTGGCACTAGGAAACTGAGGCTATGCTGCCACCTTCTGGTCAGTTCTCAGTATAACAGCTGCTCTCCAGCTAATGGAGGCTCAGGACACTGCCACCTGGCGGCTGCTTTTTTAAAAGACGAATTCATTTTCTATAATTTATTTTTCTTAATTTATTTTTCTTATTTTCCAAAAAGTCATGAGGTATGTTGTTATAATAAAATTTCACATTAATTTTCTTAATTTCCCCCCCAATTTTCTTGAGATATAATTGACACACAACACTGTATAAGTGGTACAGCTTAACAATTTACTAATTGCAAGATTTCCACTTTAGTTAACATCAGTCACCTCCTGTAGTTAAAATTTTTTTCCTTGTGACGATAACATTGGATGGCCACTCTCTTAGCAACTTTGAAACAGGCCATATGGTGATGTGACCTAGTCATCTACACTTTGTAAGACGGTTCTAAGGATAACTTCTGTTGTGTAATTCTAACTTTGATCTGTATGAAAGACAAAGCAGTCCTCCAGTTTTGATTTAAGGCATTTCAATTGTAATCTAAATTTCTTCTGTCCCCTGTATGACTTATCTGACTTTTATTCCCACATAGGCTCACAGTTCCGGTGGAATTTCTTTCCTGTATTTTGTGCATATTCACTAATATATTGGTGTTCATAGTTGCTGTTGGTCCTTTATTGTTATCTGTTAGGTCTTGAATAGAGAATTTTAAAGAACCTAATCTGTTAAACGGGCTTCCCAGGTGGCACCAGTGGTAAGGAGCCTGCCTGCCAGCGCAGGAGACTGAAGAAACTTGGGTTTGATCCCTGGGTCAGGAAGATCCCCTGGAGGCGGGCACAGCAACCCACTCCAGTATTCTTGCCTGGAGAATCCCACGGACAGAGGAGTTCGGTGGGCTCCAGTTAGTTCACAGGGTTGCAAAGAGTTGGACACGATTGAAACGACTCAGCACAGCACAGCTTAATCTTTTTAAACAGTATAATATGTGGTTTTGATCAGAAGGTAGTAGATGTTTTTCATTTCAAAACTTTAGTTGATTTTGGAAGTTGGAAGTCTCCTCCTTGCAAAGCTGTTCAAGTTATGCTTAGTGTAATTTCAAATGTTGTTGAGAGTACAGTGAGTGAGTTTTGGGACAAACTCCTAGCTCATCCTGAAAGACATACAGGGATAAAGATGGGAATCTCTGTACTGTTTGCTCCTGACCTTCACAATCTTAGAAATGGGAATGAGGGGTTTTTGTGTAGATCTTGTTTCTAAGTTATTTTGGTAGAGTTCCCTACCCTTGGGAATACAGATAATGAAATGCCTCATGTTTTGTAATTCATGTGTCAGTTGGATTTGAAGATTGTACATTCTGCTGAGTCATATGACTCAGAGTCGATTCCTCCCTTCACCACCCCCCCCATATCAATCACATAACGTAACACAGTTTAAAAATATGTCACAGTGTCTATGTGTGGGTTAGTCCTAACTTCAAAGCTGTCTCTGTCGGTAGAACATTTAATCCAATGATGCTGTGATGTATCAGAAGACTTCTGCAGACGGCGGAACAGTGCTGTGAAAAGCATGTTCCATAGTTAGTTTAGAAGAGGAGGTTATTGTCTTGATTTTTTTGTTTGTTTTTTCTCCACTACCTGACTGTGTAACAGTGTCTGTAGCTCACCTGTCAAAGGCAGGGCTGGTCTGGATGAGAACCTTCAGGCAGAACTAACCCGTAATTTGTGTAAAATGAGGAGGCGGGACCCCTTCTTATTCAAGAATGAAGAATTTCAGGGCGGCCACGTCAGAGCATTAAACCAAGGGCTCAGACAGCCGTCCGCGCGAGGGCCCGGGTGACAGCTCAGGCTACCTGCCTGAGGAGCCGCCGGCCCTGCGCGTCTGGGGCGAGGTGTGGGGACACGTCAGCCTCTCCCGGGGGCTCCGGAGGAGCCGCCCCTGCATTGCTCTTATGTGGGCCCCGGGGTCGGGGGCTCTAGTTAGCTTGTTGCTGTGTAGGCGCTAAGCAACGTCTGACTCTTCGCGACCCCACGGACTACCTTACATACCCCAGAACAGTCTGAGAGAGAGTCAGGATTTCAGTGGGAATGAACAGTACTCGGACAGGAACTGCTGTAAGCAAAGCTTGGAGACAGGCTCCCGGTTGAAACGGTTCACCTGGCCTATAGCCTTAGTCTATTTAGAACTGAGCGCACATACTCGGTAACCTTAATTTCCCACAAAGAAATGGGCAGACTGAGTCGCTGGGAAGAAGCCTGTGCTGTGTCCCCGGAGCGTCAGGTCGCCCTCAGTAAGCTGCCCGAGTGCCCCGCCGCCTCCCGTTCGGCCCGTCCGAGGCCGCCTCGCCTTCAGCGCGCGCTCCGCTCCCGCCTGCGAGCTCGTTCTCCCGCTTCAGCGAGGCCGGCGCCCCGGGACGCGCCGCGGTGCCTGTCCGCCCCGGGGAGGCACTGTGTCTGTCCGTCCCGGGACGCGCCGCGGTGTCTGTCCGTCCCGAGGACGCCCGCCTCGGGGCCCGAAGCCTGCGCGGAGCAGAGGGGGCGTGGGGGCGCTCGGAGCGAGCGGCGCGGGCGGCTGGGGGTCCGCAGCGCGAGAGCCCGGCCTGCGGCGGCGAGACGGGGCACGCGGGGACGGGCGCGCTCGCGCGCGGTGCGCCGCGGGGGCAGAGACCAGCACCAGCCGCCGCTTACGTAGTCCCAGCCCCGAACGCCTCGTCCTGTTCGTCGGTCGCTCTGTTCACTGCACACGCCTTCTCTGCTCGCCGCCCGGGGCCTCCCGCTGCAGCGGCTCCTCTCTCTGCGGGCCCCGGGCTCAGGAGTTTGGGTGCGCGCGCTTCGCTGCCCCGGAACAGCTGGGGTCTTCGCGGACCAGGAGTCGAACCCGCGTCCCCGGCACTGGTAGGCGGCTTCTTGTCCGCCTGGGCCACCGGGGAAGTGGCTGTTTGGCTTTAATTGACGCATGAGCTGTGCTCAGCCGCTCAGCCGAGTCTGACTCTTTGCAGCCCCGTGAACTAACTGTAGCCCGCCAGGCTCCTCTGTCCACGGGATTGCCCAGGCAGGGACACTGGAGTGGGTTGCCATTTCCCTTCTCTTGATGCGTAGCGGATTTAAAATGTAGTGTTAGTTTCCGGTGTACAGCAAAGTGATTCATACATGGAGATAGGTACATTCTTGTTCAGATTCTTTTCCTTTATACGTTACTCAGTTCAGTTCAGTTCAGTCGCTCAGTCGTGTCCGACTCTCAGCGACCCCATGAATCACAGCACGCCAGGCCTCCCTGTCCATCACCAACTCCCGGAGTTCACTCAAACTCATGTCCACAGAGTCGGTGATGCCATCCAGCCATCTCATTCTCTGTCGTCCCCTTCTCCCGCCCCCAATCGCTCCCAGCATCAGTCTTTTCCAGTGAGTCAACTCGTCGCATGAGGTGGCCAAAGTATTGGAGTTTCAGCTTTAGCATCAGTCCTTCCAATGAACACCTAGGATTGATCTCCTCTAGAATGGCCTGGTTGGATCTCCTTGCAGTCCAAGGGACTCTCAAGAGTCTTCTCCAGCATCAGTTGTTACAAGATACTGAATATAGTCCCTCTCGCCGTACAGTAGGTCCTGTTGTTCACCTGTTTGATGTGCGCCTGCTAAGTCGTTTCAGTCGTGTCGTATGCAACCATAGACTGTGCCCGGCCAGGCTCCTCTGTCCCTGGAAGTCCCCGGGCAAGAATACTGGAGTGGTTGCCGTGCCTCCTCAGGGGATCTTTCTGACCCACCGATCGAACCCGCATCTCTTACATCTCCTGCATTGGCAGGTGGGTTCTTTACTGCTAGTGCCACCTGGGAAGCCCTTTATGCATAGTGATGTGTACCTGTTAATCCCAAATTCCTAATTTATCCCTCCCACTTCCTCTTTGGTAAGCATGAGTTTCTTTTCTATGTCCGTGAGTCAGTTTTATAAGTAAGTTCATTTGTATTATTTTTCAAGATTCCACATTTAAGTGATAAGATGACAATTGTCTTTCTGTCTGACTTACTTCTTTGTGATACTTTTTATACTGTGTGTATTTATGTATTAAAGGAAATATACCCAGGTATTGACACCAAATCTTAGAGTTAACTGTCTCTGTTCTGTAATGTTAGAGATAATTTTGGTCAACTTTTAGGTATTTTCCTGTAGTAAAAAATGGAAAAACAGTTCTATAATCAGAAAAAAAGGAAAAGTTATTTTAAAGAAGAATCACCTATTTTCCCCCATCTGGTTTCACCTTTTCTGTTGTAAAAATGATTAGACCTGTTTTTGAGAGAGACTCAAGTCTTTTTCGATTTTCCATAATCTAGAGTAATTGATGGGCAGCAAAAAAGAGCAGGATGGCTTTTAAAAATTACATTTGTCCAGAAGAATGTAAATTGCGTCAAAATTAAAGGATATTTTAAAAAA
Source organism: Moschus berezovskii (assembly GCF_049115385.1). Taxonomy (NCBI): domain Eukaryota; kingdom Metazoa; phylum Chordata; class Mammalia; order Artiodactyla; family Moschidae; genus Moschus; species Moschus berezovskii. The sequence goes on along the minus strand of NC_142478.1, from coordinate 13,072,814 downwards.
TTAATTAAAAACGTTTTATGATCTCTATCCCCAGAGCGACTAGAATAGAATTCTTCTGGAAGAAGTAGAACCTGAGGAATTTTAGGGTGCTGGAGTCCGTAGAAGATACTAAGAACGGTTAATAAGAATTTATGGATATACACACATATTTTTGTTACAGTTTTGTGAGAAGAGTAGAACACCAGAATTGTGTGACAAAAAGAGAGATTGGAAGTGATTGTGTGAGAATAAGGACGTGATGGTTTCTGAGGGCCGCGTCTGTCCGTAACCACTTTGTAATCTTGTTGGTTCCTCCTCTTCTTGCCTCCAGACAGCACTGTTTGTGCTCCCGTCTCTGTTTATAGTGTCATGAATTAGCTTTTATAATCCCCCCCCAAAATTAAAAATGTATTTTCTCTTTCACTCAGATGTAAAATAATACAATTTTAGTTCTATACTGAAGATTCTCTTCTTTCCTTTGTTAGAGACTAATTGTCACTATTGAGAGGCTTGATTGCAGTTAAAATAATAATAACACTTATTTTGTTATCACATGCCACGTGTTAACCTATGTGCAATTTGTTTACAATACAAGTGTGTCGTAACATTTAGTCTTCAGAAATGTCCTGTGATGTAGATTTTCAAATTCTTACTTCCGCAGGTGAGGGAAAGAAGGAAAAATAACTTCCTCAAGTCATACTGCTTTAAGGCCGGGTGGCATTGGAACTTGGGCAGGCTTACTCCAGGGCTCAAAGTCACTGATTTCAGGTTTAATGTTGGTTTAGAAATAGGTTCACTCATGGAACGTCTGGGGTCAGTAAATGCAAGAGTTGGGTAACATCATGCCGTGGCCATTTGGCTTCCTTGGGCCTTAACAGTTCCTGGGTGACATGGGCGTCCCTTTAATGGTAAGACCTCAGACTTGGGACGGGTGGTAAGCCTCAGCTCGTGCCTGCCTCTCAACAGTTCTAACCTGTATTCCTCTTGTCCCCATGGAAGCTGTCCTTTAGGCGTTTAGACTCGATCACCCGTTGACCTGGCATCCGTTGCATACCACTCTTTACCTGGCCATCTCCCCCTTCATAAGGCTCTTGAGGGGGTGAATTGGGGATGCAGTGAGGGGTGTGTGTAGAGAGGCCTACCCCTTCTTTTCTGTTTTATTGTTTTGGGAGGTTACTAAAGCAGGCTGCAGCGGATCTACCCCTGCTGTTTTACAGCTCCTTCATGAAACCCTCCTCATATTTTTAATTATCCTCTGTCTTCTTTTGCTCCCTGGATGAGGTCATAGGGCCAGGATGAGAAAGCTTGAATGAAAAAGGGCAATCTGAACTTCAAATTGGTCTTTGCTATCTGCCTGTGTGTGCTGCGTGCATGGTCAGTCGCGTCTGATTCTTTTGCGACCCCAAGGACTGTACCCCACCAGCCTCATCTGTCCATGGGATTTCCCAGGCAAGAATACTGGAGTGGGTAACCATTCCCTCCTTCAGGGGATCTTCCCAACCCAGGGACTGAACCCAGGTTTCCTATATCTCCTGCATTGGCAGGCAAATTCTTTACCACTAATGCCATCTGGGAAACCTTGCTATCTGCCTATTAAGCTTTATTTCTGGCTAAAACTTGCTGTGAACAGTGCCTTCTCTCCCCTCTCTGCCAGTTTTATAAATACTCTGATGTATTTGAATTCCTGCTTAGTCCCCACTTTGAATCCTCCTCCCCCCCAACAAGTAATGTAAGAATATATTTATTATAAGACTTAAGACTCACTGGTTTAGAAATGGGTTTTTTTTTTTTAAACCAAAGCATGCAAGGAAAGGAAATACAGCAATGGTGTTTTATAAGCATTAAAGATGCTAGACTATCTCATAGGTTATTATGAGGATTAAAGCACTGTAAACTGATTTCAAAGCCTGGTGTGCTGTATGCATTTCACGGGTTTGCAAAGAATTGAAAACGACTTAGAACTGAACAATCAGAATCACAGTGTAAACGCTTTGATATGACCTAGGAACATTTCATGCAAAGATGGGCTCGATAAAGGACAGAAATGGTATGGACCTAACAGAAGCAGAAGATATTAAGAAGAGGTGGCAAGAATACACAGAAGAACTGTACAAAAAAGATCTTCATGACCAATAGTCACGATAACGTGATCACTGACCTAGAGCCAGACATCTTGGAATGTGAAGTCAAGTGGGCCTTAGAAAGCATCACTACGAACAAATCTAGTGGAGATGATGGAATTCCAGTTGAGCTATTTCAAATCTTGAAAGATGATGCTGTGAAAGTGCTGCACTCAATATGCCAGCAAATTTGGAAAACTCAGCAGTGGCCACAAAACAGGAAAAGGTCAGTCTTCATTCCAATCCCAAAGAAAGGCAGTGCCAGAGAATGCTCAAACTACTGCACAGTTGCACTCATCTCACACACTAGTAAAGTCATGCTCAAAATTCTCCAAGCCAGGCTTCAGCAATATGTGAACCGTGAACTCCCAGATGTTCAAGCAGATTTTAGAAAAGGCAGAGGCACCAGAGATCAAATTGCCAATATCCGCTGGATTATGGAGAAAGCAAGAGAGTTCCAGAAAACCTTCTATTTCTGCTTCATTGACTATGCCAAAGCCTTTGACTGTGTGGATCACAATAAACTGTGGAACATTCTGAAAGAGATGGGAATACCAGACCACCTGACCTGCTGTTGAGAAACCTGTATGCAGGTCAGGAAGCAACAGTCAGAACTGTACATGGAACAACAGACTGGTTCCAAATAGGAAAAGGAGTACGTGAAGGCTGTATATTGTCACCTTTCTTATTTAACTTATATGCAGAGTCCATCATGAGGAACGCTGGGCTGGAAGAAGCACAAGCTGGAATCAAGATTGCTGGGAGAAATATCAATAACCTCAGATATGCAGATGACACTGCCCTTATGGCAGAAAGTGAAGAGGAACTCAAAAGCCTCTTGATGAAAGTGAAAGAGGAGAGTGAAAAGGTTGGCTTGAAGCTCAACATTCAGAAAACAGAGATCATGGCATCTGGTCCCATCACTTCATGGGAAATAGATGGGGAAACAGTGGAAACAGTGTCAGACTTTATGTTTTTGGGCTCCAAAATCACTGCAGATGCTGATTGCAGCCATGAAATTAAAAGATGCTTACTCCTTGGAAGGAAAGTTATGACCAACCTTGATAGTATATTAAAAAGCAGAGAAATTACTTTGCCAACCAAGGTCCGTCTAGTCAAGGCTATGGTTTTTCCCGTGGTCATGTATGGATGTGAGAGTTGGACTGTGAAGAAAGCTGATCGCCAAAGAATTGATGCTTTTGAACTGTGGTGTTGGAGAAGACTCTTGAGAGTCCCTTGTACTGCAAGGAGATCCAATCAGTCCATTCTGAAGGAGATCAATCCTGGGTGTTCATTGGAAGGACTGATGCTAAAGCTGAAACTGCAGTACTTTGGCCACCTCATGCGACGAGTTGACTCACTGGAAAAGACTGATGCTGGGAAAGGTTGGGGGCGGGAGGAGAAGGGGACGACAGAGAATGAGATGGCTGGATGGCATCACCGACTCTGTGGACATGAGTTTGAGTGAACTCCAGGAGTTGGTGATGGACAGGGAGACCTGGCGTGCTGTGATTCATGGGGTCACAGAGAGTCGGACATGACTGAGCGACTGAACTGAACATTTGTAGTCTAACATTTTTATTATTTGATGATCTCTTACTGTACACCTGGAATTTAGAACCAGAAATTGCTAGATTCCAGTCACTATTCTTTTGTGGTTGTTTAGTTGCTAAGTTGTGTCCAGCTCTTTTGCAACCCCATTATAGCCCACCAGGCTCCTCTGTCCATGGGATTTCCTAGGCTAGAGCACTGGAGTGGGTTACCACTTCCTACTCCAGGGGTTCTTCCTGACTCAGGAATCGAACCCACATCTCCTGCATTGGCAGGTGGGTTCTTTCCCGTTGAACCTCCAGGGAAGCCCAGCCATTCTAGTATTTGGGCTCTGATTTTTAAAAATGTAAAGTTTGCCCTCATTCATAATTTACCTAAAATGGTACATTAAAAATATAGCTGACCTTTTCCCTCCCTGGTGCAGAGTCACCAGCCTCTGAGGCAGGAGGGCAGTGAGGGTGGGAGGGTACAGAGGCAGAATGCACGGGAGGGGTCTGGAAGATTGAGAAGATTGGTGACATCAGGTGGGTATGTTTGTGGAGCACGTAAGTAAATATATCAGGAACAGTGAGAGCCAGGTTTCTTACTGTCTTAAAAGAAATGCGCAGAGTTGGAAAGGGGGCTTCCCATGGTAAAGAATCTGCCTACCAGTGCAGGAGATGCCAGAGACGTGAGTTCGATTCCTGGGTCGGGAAGATCCCCTGGAATAGGAATTGGCAACCCACTCCAATATTCTTGCCTGAAGCATCCCATGGACAGAGGAGCCTGGCGGGCTACAGTCCATGGGGTCGTAAAGAGTTGGACAGGACTGAGTGACTGAGCAGAGCACACGTGAAACAGGAGTCAGCGAGAAGGGGTCCCCGCCGGTCAAACCTAGGACAGTTTGAGCGTTGACTTAAGTAAGGAGAGTTTTGGATGCAACTCGTTAGGCTAATAGCAGCGTGTGTGTCTGTGCGTGTGTATGTGTGCTAGCATTTGCATATATATAGCAGCAGCATGCACATATATGTGTGCATATCTATTAGACACATAGAGATGGAAAGAAGTGAGAGATGGGGAGAATCTGTAAAGTGACAAAGAAGGTGACTACAGTTAGGGTATAATCAGCTTTAAGAGGCGGACAGGAAACCCCAGAGTGTAAGAAATGGGAAGGCAAGAGATGGCCGTCAGCAAATGAGTCCCACCCGCTCTGCAGCCCCGTACATTTTTAGAGTACACAAATGAATTAAAAACAACCTCTCAGCCTGTGTTTAAAATAAGCCTCTGTGGTGAAGTTTCTCCTTTACAATCTTCATTTATCAGACTTTCCATCCCCCTCTGAAAATGGACCATTCTATAATTTTTCTGCATTTAGAACCCTTGGTAACCCCTTTCATTGTAAGGAGGAGAGAGGAGGAATTTCAATAATCATTTTTCATCTCAGCTCCTCCACAGTTTCACATCAGCAGTTTTTCGGTATTAATACAATTATTTTTGAGTGTAGATGAAAGAAATGTCTGGAAACTTGGTGGTGCTGACTCGTCAGGTTTGCCTGGGTAATTTTGTCACTTCACCTTGCATGTCCGTTTGCAGTCTAGCCATTTGACAGAGATATTGACATCCCGTCTCCAGGGCTTCAGAAATGTGATTTGTCTCTTTAGATATCAAAGACATTATTCGTAGGTGAGATTTTCTCCCCCCTTCTTTATTCTGTGAAGAAATGTCATTTTTCAAGTGCAATTACCACGGCCTGGGAAAAATGACACTGATTTTTAGTAGTTTGCAATGTAGAATTAAGTTTTTCAGATTCTGAATACTTAGATATATTGCTGGTAATGAGTCAGATTGATTGTTGCAAAGGAAAGACTTCGTTTTATGGCTTATATATATATATTTTTTTTTAAACCTAAGATTTAATAAATATCGTGAGACATGCAGGCATGAATTCATATGTTGAATAATGGAATTATTCTTGGTGTTAGAAATCGTCAAAGTAAATAACCTCTTATTAACTACCTCACCACTAATTTTTTTCTTTGCACAATGATGTCAACAAAGAAGAGACATGGAAAGGATGGGCACATTTTGAGAAATTGGTAGGAAAATGCCACAAATTTAATTATAGCTATCTAGAGACTTGAAAATATACTTAAAATGACTTAAAAATGGACTTAAAACTTACATGTGTTTTTCAATTCATTTCAGACACGGAATCGTTTTGAAGGAACAAGGTCAGAAGTGGAAGAACTTATGAACAAGATCAGACAGAACCCCAAGGACCACAAACGAGCAAGTCAGTTCACAGCGGAAGGCTACCTGTATGTACAGGAAAAAAGTAAGAGACTCCCGCGGTGGTGAATAACTCTTTAAAAATTATTTAAAGACTCTCACTGTAACTACTCTCTGATATTTTGGGAGTAATTTTTCCTGCCACTTTCTTTGCTGTCTGAAGGTGTAGCTTACAGTTTTGGGGGGGAAAACACATTCCTTCCGTAGGGAAAGGATGGTGAGATTAGGAACTCTGTGAGCACCCTGCTTTCCAGCAACAAGCCACGATTCTCTGTCACACTTTGTTAAAATTTGCTGGCAGGGGAGGAATGACTTGGTAGCACCTGAAAGCGAGGTGGGTATTAGCTTTTTCCTCTTTTCTTCTCATCCTCATCGTTAACAGCAACACCCAGCCACCCACATACTCATACTCATATGCACCCGCTCCCCAGAGCCCTGTCCTTCCATGTTGAAGTTGAGAAGGGCGTATGTCTCTCCTGCTTTCACATCATTTCTTGTATGCTTTGTCTGAGATCGTTTTTTGTCCTTGTTAAAATTATCAGGGCAATTGCATATGACTATGAAAAAATTCCTAGATGACATGCTAACTTACCTCACTGAGTTTTCAGCATTGTTTTTGTTTTAGTGAACGTGCAGTGTGTAGAGTATCCTTATTCTGAAATTAAGGCACCCCATGATGCTTTCAGACCTTTGACAGTCTGGTCTTACTTGAATGATAAGGCTGTTGCAGTTTACCTCTTTAGCTGTGGAGCCTGATTGCTGATTAGTAGGAGTAGTGGGCTTCCCAGGTGGTGCTAGTGGTAAAGAATCCTCCTGCCAGGGCAGGAGATGGAAGAGACTAGGCTGCGGTTCTTGGATCAGGAAGATCCCCTGGAGGAGGGCATGGCAACCCACTCCAATGTTCTTGCTGGGATAAGCCGATGACCAGAAGCGCCTGGTGGGCTACCGTACTTGGGGCTGGAAAGTCAACCATGACTTGGGGACTGAGCACGCACACGCAGAAGTGGTGGTGTGTGAGAATGTTTCTGTATTTCCTGTTTCCCTCCCCTCCGCCCTTGGCTGTAGTTAGGGTGCTTTAGAGTTTTCATTTGCCAAGTGTGACTCTCGCAACTGGATTTCCAAACTGACCAGTTTTGTAGCAGAGAGACTCAGGGAACAGCCACGTGATCGGGGTGTTCATGTTACGTGCAGTGGGAAGAGTGGTGGTCCCTTTTCCATCTGCCCTTCTTTAATGTGGGCTTAGTCTTAATGTCGGAGAAGGCAATGGCAAGCCACTCCAGTACTCTTGCCTAGAAAATCCCATGGACGGAGGAGCCTGGTGGGCTGCAGTCCATGGGGTTGCAAAGAGTTGGACACGACTGAGTGACTTACATACACAGACACACACACACACAGACACACACACACACCCCTGTGTTGCACCCTCTCTGTCATATTGCCTGACGCTTGGACAGTGTGAAAACCCGTCACTAATCTCTGTGCTTAGGGCTGGTTGAGTGGGGTCCGGTGGCAGCAGGAGGGGATGGCAGCTTAATCAGTGAAGCACCTTGATATCTGGGCAAGAGATTCTGAGGCTTGGCTTTGCCATTTGGTCTAAGCCTAAGATTTTTTAGATTAAAAAGGTAATATACTTATCCTCTCTTGAGGTGTTTTTCTTGGTGTTGAATGAAATACCTGTGCAGTATTTTTATGAACCATAGAACAGAGTGTGTATGCTTGCTGTTGATAACACACACACACATACCAGGGTTTCCCATGCTCTGGCCCAGCACTAAGGATGCTTTGAGGTGAGATTTATTGTCAAAGAGTAACCCCTTTCATCTCCCCTCCACCCGAGGTGATGTAATTCATTTTTCCTAAAGCTAAATGCATTTCTTTTAAGTGAGTCCTTTCCTCCCCTCCTAAGTTTGTTCTTTTTGATTTTTAGGCTTTATTTGTTTTCAGATGTGATGATGTTGATAGTTGGTGTTGACTTTTTTTTGAAATTTTAATGTCCTTTCTTGATAAAAGAAAAAATTATCAAACTGTATAAGACCTCGCTTTTCCTTTGACGTGGTGGAACCGTTCTAGGTCTCCCGACTTGGGACCATTTTCTTTTAAGAGCTCTGATTGTTGTAATACTGACTAAGTGAGAGGTAGAAAGTGGTTCCAGAAATGCTCTGATGCGTATGTGGACAGCTCACTCTCATGTTCTTCATGCGTCATTTGAATTTAGTTTTCTTCTTGGCTGCTCTGGGTCTTGTTGCTGTGCGCGGGCTTTCTCTAATTACGGTGAGTGGGGGGCTCCTCTTTAGTTGCGTGCACAGGCTTCTGTTACAGCGCGTAGACTTCGTTGCTCTGAGGCATGTGGGATCTTCGTGCCCGTACCAGGGATCAAACTCTTGTCCCCTGCATTAGTGGGCAGATTCTTAACTGATGGACCATCAGGGAGGTCTCATACTTCATTTTAAAGTTTAACTTTGATAGTCGACATGCTTTTCTGCACTGTGATTCTACAGTTCTATTATTTTGAGAGGCCAGAGTTGAATCCAAAACCATCACATATATCTGGTGGAATTCTTGAAATTCTCATGAGCTATTCATACATAGACACAAAAAGTATAGTTTACAATTAAGAGATTTTCATGTATGAGATAACTGTCTAGCAGATTTTGTGAAAAATGTGTCTTTAAATTCTGTATTTGTTGCCGAGAACTGTTAGGACCTTTTCTCAAACTGCCTCTGTGCGCCCTCTCATTCCCCCTAGTTTTCCCTTGTCTTAGATTAGCTGTGTTGCTGACTTGTTTCCTTGAGCTGTATTAGTTGCCATTTATTGGGTTTTTTCTCTTTAGCAATATAGAATTCTGCATATCTGTTTGTGTATAAGGAAACATGTAAAGTTCTGCTTCTTGTTGAAGGGCCTCCTCCATTTGGTTCCAGCTGGGTCAAACACTACTGCATGTATCGGAAAGCGGCCAAGAAGTTCACCATGATCCCGTTTGAGCACAGATCCGGGGGGAAACTTGTAAGTGTTCCTGTTTATGCTTTGTACTGTCTGTGAGGTGGTCTTTGAGGGCATCATTTTAATGGTATTTCCATTCACTAATGATATATACCTTGTGTTTTGTTTTTAGAATGAAAAGATTTTTTTTTCTGAATAAAATTGGCCAGAAAATAATTCCCATGCTTTCTGAATTGCTGGCATGTGGTTTTTAAAAAATATTTTAAAAATGTTTATTTATTTGGCTGCCTCAGGTCTTAGTCCTGGCATGCGGATCTCTTATATGTGGCATGTGGGCTCCAGTTCCCTGACCAGGGATTGAACCCAGGGCCCCTGCCTTGGAAATGCAGAGTCTTAGCTACTGGACCACCAGGGATATCCTATTGGCATGGATTTTTATGGTCAGATTTTTTTTTTTTAAAGGAAGAATTATTTGATGTCCCTGTTACTGGAAGATACAGTTAATACCTTCACCATGCTTTCCTGACTCAGGGGACTGACTGCTCAGGATTTACAGGGGAGGCCTGACGTGTACATGTGGCGGTGGTGCTTTAGTTGCTAGGTCACGTCCGACTCTTGCTATCCCCACCACTGGCGATAGCCCTCCAGGCTCCTCTGTCCATGGGATTTCCCAGGCAAGAGTGCTGGAGTGGGTTGTCATTTTCCTCCTCCAGGGGATCTTCCCAACCCAGTGATTGAACCCACGTCTCTCACAGATTCTGTATTGACTGAGCCACGTGCACACACAAATTCACATAAATGAAAAGATTATAGAGTAGATGATCTGAAATGAAGTTTGCTGCTTTTCACTCAGACGGGAACCTTCTCACTTAGACACTCGCCATTTACTTTACCTCCTGTAGAAATAAACACCGCAGCAACTCGTGATACAGGAAAAGTATGCAAGAAGCCCACAGGAGCTGTCTGGGTGGAAAACGTGGTCTTCGTTTTAAAGCAGAAGCTGTAGCTCTTAGCAACGATAATAGTCAACACAGCTCCTCTCATTAACATTGACTGTAACTGGTGACACATTTTAAGGTTAATTCATTGCTTGCTGGGTGGATGGGCATACTTTTGCTTCTGTGAATACAGAATTAACCCAAGTTCACTTCTGTTTACACATACTTTGCATCTTCCTGAAACCTATTTAAAGCTGCTTATAATAGAAACACATTTTTGTGATATCAAAATGCACATGGAAGATCGGGGCCAGGGTAAAGAAGAGGAAGCGAGGTTGTCATCCCTGGAGGGGGATGGGTTTTGTTGTTATTGTGCGCTTTTTTTTTTTAAAGAACACAGTCATTTATTTTTGTCAAATGTAACTGAAGTTTAATGGGTACAATCAGGAATAATCTGTTAAGAACATATCAGAGGCAGAGAAGGCAAAATTTACTGTTAAGTGAAGCATCAAATCTAATAAAAGAGCAAATTCCAGGAATGATCAGCAACTGTGCGCCACTCATTAACCAAATGCTCGTGATTGCTTTATGCCTCTGAGGGCCACTGATATGACCAGAAGTTGTAGTGAGGGGATAAATGTGGATTGACTTCTGTATCTCTGTACACTTTTTCCAATTTTTAAACATTTTATATCTAGTGGGAGGACAATTGTTTTATGATGTTGTGTTGGTTTTTGCCATACAGCAACACGAATCAGTTGTAGGTATTCATGTGAACCCTCCCTCTTGAACACCGCCCCCCGTACCCTTTAATGACAAACCGAGCATGAGGTTGGAGTGCGAGTTGCCTATCAGAGCCGACTCAAGTCCCGAGACACATCTGCTTAGTGGTGTCTTTCTGTTTAGCCCCAAATGATAAATACATTAAAAATATGATCCCTGTGATATTTCGAATGTTTTTACATCTGAATGCTGGTTTAATATTAGAGATCTTCACAGTCCAGAAAATACTAAAATATTCTAGAAGTGTTTCTCAGACTCCTTAGTTTCTTACTGAGAACCTGTTTTTGCATTGCTTCTGTCTCCTGTTTTCTGCTGCTTTTTAAAGCTCTTGGAGAGGGTGGTTAACTGAGATAAAATGGTACCATGAACACTCAGTAAAGGTAAATTCAAGGTGATTCACTTAGGAAACAACAAAACACATAGATGTGTTGTGAAGATCCCCGGGAGAAGGAAATGGCAATCCACTCCAGTATTCCTGTCATGCATGATCCCATGGATGAGGAGCCTAGTGGGCTACAGTCCATGGGGTTGCAAAGACTTGGGCACAGCTGAGCACACACACGCATAAATGGAATGGTTCTAGCTTTAGATGATCACAGTGGCTGATACAAGGTCCTTCATGTACTTTTAGGTAGATTGCTATGGAATGAAGCTTCTGTAGGTCAGAAATGGTTACCTGTGGGCTGTTTCATGTGGTATAATGCAATGTGAAATGCAAACACATTAGCATTTTTTTTAACAAGAAGGCAATAAGAATAACTATAAATATAGACATGTAGAAACTATATTGTTAATCCACCTTTTAAAATTAGCATCAGGTCTGGTTTAACGTTACTGTAATTGAAGCAGGGTCTAAAAAATCTTAAGGTCAGTGACAGAAATGGCTGCAGTTCTAAATAAACTGGTTCAAAAGAGAAAAGAATAGAGGAACCTAAAATCTGAACCTTGCCTCCCCTCCCCCCATCAAGTATAGGATACTTAACTCTGTATGTGTTTATACTGTAGTGTTTGAAAATGCTTAAAATGATTCTTTGCAGGGAGATGGAGAGGTCTTCTTTTTGAAAGAATGTACCAGGAGACATACTGACTCCATTGACAGAAGGTTTTGCTTTGACGTGGAAGCTGCTGACCGGTAAGTTATTGGAATTACTGGACTTCGTGGGAGGAGTCGTTTAAGAAAATGATTTAAAAAATAGTTAATTGCAACTTGGATTTCTGTGGCCTGGGAGACTGTTATCTTTCTGTTTTTCCAAACTGTGTATTCACTGTGGGCAGTTCTGTGTCGGTCACTGTGTTTGGCTGTGGAGTGATAGCTTAGTCTTGGCCGAGTTTGCAGTCACTTTAACTAGTGTTGTTGCTCAAACAGTGACCTTGGGGCATTTCATTGTTGATCCAGGCCTCCTTTTCTGGCACTAAAAGTGTTTAAGGCGTGAAGATGAGGAAGTAGGTGGTAGAGCTAGAAAGAGGTGGTTGTGGCTGTTCATAGAGTAGTACTCATTTTTCTGTGTGGGCATTTTTCATGTATATATGGAAAGGTAATAGAAGGTCACAGGCAAACTCTGTTTATTCAAAGACTAGTTTTCTTTTTTTCTTGTGATATGACTTTTAGTTACCTAGTTAGAAAAGAATCTTTGCTGGAGGGAAAGAGGTAAAAAAAAAACAACAAAAATACAAAGCTCATTTGTCAATATTACTCCCTGTCTGGCATTTATTTCTGTGTCCTTCCATAGTACTAAGGAAAATCATGGTGCTCATAGAATATTTCTTTTATAATGACTGATGGTATGAAGGTTTCTTGCCAGCCCTAATTTTGGGCAGCAGTGGACTCTAGATAATGATGTTTCATATTTGAATAATAAAAGTTTACAATATGAGATTTTTTAAACACAAGTTCATTTCAGATCAGGACCCAAGAATACAAAAATAATTAATATTTCCTCTTCTGTCAGATGATATAACTGAGTCTATGGGGTTCATTCAATAAATGTGTTGAAGACCAGGTACATAAAAATGTGTGTTTATGCACCATGATAATATGGAAATACAATGAAAAGGACAAATTGTATAATAAGCCTTTTGCCAAGACTGTAAAAAAAAAAGAATGTCATTGTAAAAGAGGTTAAATTTCAAGCCAGTAAGGATAAGTTCAAAAACTTTAAGAAGAGATTTGGGCTGTGTAATAACAACTTGAGCGTAAATATGTACGCATGCACCCATTGTAAGCATTGACTGAGTTTTCTGTAAGTACCAGTGTTCTCAATTCTTCTCTTCTTTACCTCATTTTATCCTCAGCCTAGCTCTGTCAGGTAGACATTATGCTTCTCATTTTATGATGAAAAATGGAGCCCTATGTGGTTCTCCTAAGGTCATGTAGCTAGTAAGTGGAAGACCTGAGATTTGAACTGTTGCATTTGCCCCTGGAGCCCAGGTTCTCAACTGCTGTGCTGCAGGCGTCAGAGTGTAACTATGTAAGTGTGTTGCCTCTGAAATAGTTGACAGAGGTGAGTCAGCAGTGATGTCTTATCAGAAAATGTGTCAAATGAGGTTAATCTGCATTTCTTTGAAAGGGTAATTCTAGTACTTCCATTAATTGTTTTAATTTTGTATTTTATTTTAATTTTGTATTTTTCCCAGTCGTGTGCTTTCTCTAAGACCTTGATCATGCCAAATGCTCTTCTTCATTGAGATCCTTATTACAATAACTATTGAATTGACCCAAAAATTTGTTTGGGTTTCTTTGCAAGATGTTATGGAAAAACCCAAAGAAACTTTTTGACCAACCTAGTACTTTCCACCCCTCACAAAGGTTGATGAGTGGTTACTGTGGAGTTACTTTCATAATGATGGTATTTTGTACGGAGACCCTCAGAACTGGGGAAGATAGATCCCCAATTCTATCATTACTTTGTCAACAAAGGTCCGTCTAGTCAAGGCTATGGTTTTTCCAGTAGTCATGTATGGATGTGAGAGTTGGACTATAAAGAAAGCCGAGTGCAGAAGAATTGATGCTTTTGAACTGTGGTGTTGGAGAAGACTCTTGAGAGTCCCTTGGACTGCAAGGAGATCCAACCAGTCCATCCTAAAGGAGATCAGTCCTGGGTGTTCATTGGAAGGACTGATGCTAAAGCTGAAACTCCAATACTTTGGCCACCTGATGCCAAGAGCTGACTCATTTGAAAAGACCCTGATGTTGGGAAAGATTGAAGGCAGGAGAAGAAGGGGAAGACAGAGGATGAGATGGTTAGATGGCATCACCGACTTGATGGACATGAGTTTGGGTAAACTCCGGGAGTTGGTGATGGACAGAGAGGCCTGGAGTGCTGTGGTTCGTGGGGTCACAAAGAGTCGGACACGACTGAGCGACTGAACTGATTTTAGTGGTTTTCAAACAGTTGTATAGGGATGTCTTTTTTTCCGATAAAAACTTTACACTTAGGCATATATAAATAAGAAAAAAAGAGAGGTCCCTTATTAAAGTGAGGTAGGGTGCCTGGAGGGCTTCCTAGGTGGCATTAGTGGTAAAGAATCCACCTGCCAGTGCAGGAGACATAGAGATGTGGGTCAATACCTGGATTGGGGAGCTCCCCTGGAGGAGGGCATGGCAACTCATGCCAGTATTCTTGCCTGGAGAATCCCATGGACAGAGAGGAGCCTGGCAGGCTGCAGTCTATGGGATCACAAAGAGTCGGACACGACTGAAGTGACTTAGCATGCACACATGCTGGGGACCTGGATCCTTACCCTCTCAGCTGCCTTCTTCTTGAAGAAATCACTGATTTACTTCCACTAATGCCCAGAGCTGCTTTCTGGGAACTGGGTGGAGGCATACCAGTAATCTAGTTTACATGATTCAAGAAAGGCATAGAGAATCTAACGTTTATGATGATAACTGAAGGTGTATTTAGAGTCAGCTGGGATTGACTGAGACGCATTCCAGGCAGAGTGATTAATGTGTGTGAAGTTCTGGAGACGAGAGAGCGTGGTCCATGTGAGGTCCCCCTGGGGATGTTCACCCAGCATTACTGGAGCAGAGAGCCAGGGAGGACAGAGATAAGGCTGGACAGTGGGGGTCAGGGCCTGACCTTGAGGTTTTGAGCTTCATTTATTAAATGGTTTTAAGCAGGGCATTGAGTGATAGGTTCATATTTTTCAAAACCCACTGTGGCAGAGTAGAGAAAGTTTAGAAATGGCAGGAATGGTTGGAAGGGTTATGGGTTGGTGTGGTGGTGGTGGAAATGGAGGCCAGAGTGACTGTTTTAGGAAAACTTTTAGAGAGAAATTTACGGAGACATTGGCTGTTGGATTCCAGGGTGAAGGAGGGGAAGGTTTCTGGCTTGAACAACTAGGTGGTGCCATTTACTAAGATGGGAGAGCCAGAAGTCACAGGGATGGAGGAAGATGATGCCTTCAGTTGTGGGCCTGCTGGGTTAGCTTGCTGTGGGCCATTCAGCGGTACACGTAGCAGGCAATTGGGCGTGGCCCTCGGTAGCATCGGACTCGCGCTGACCTTGGACCTCCTGCAACTCTCCATCCTGTGACTGTCACCGCAGTCAACCAGGCTGGTCCTCCCCCGGTCTGGGCAAGCTGTCCGTTTTCAGCTGTTGCACCTTAAAGTGCTATTTCCCATTGCGGCTTTTGTTTTTCCATCCGTTCACATGGTTTCACCCTCAAAGTATCTCTACAATCTGTTCTGTTCTTATTTTTTTCCGTGTTTGGAACTGCATGTAGACCTTGTAAGTTCCTTATTTCGGTGTGCCTCAGTTCCCTCCCTTTTATCTTTTCCTTGGTAATTTCGCTGTCGCTTCGATACTTCGGAGGACTTTGCTGCTTTCTCCTTGGACTCCTCTCCTTCAATCCTCTGTTCCTCCCCTTCCCTCAGCCATTTCCTGCCATGCTCACTCCTTAGATCTTATCACCAGGATGGGTACCCCGTCTGTCATCTCAGTTGTGAGGCTTCCTCCTTCCAACACCGCCTTCTATTCTTCTCTGCTTACTCTTCCCTAGTAAGTAGCCTCCGCTTACAATCAACTGATCCTCCTTTTCTCAGCCCTCACACCCTCGCTTCTTTCCACGCGTGGATGGAATTTCAGTGTGTGAATCTGTCATTTGTTAAAGTCACTCTTTTCAATACACTCAACGCCATTGCCCTTCTCTGCCTTGATTAGAGTTGTTTGCGCAGCTCCAAATTAAGGAGGATTCACCTCTGCCTTCTCTCTTCCTGGAAAGGTATGTTCAGTCATGTTCACTGGGCTCATTTCAGATTCGTGACCTGTGGCCTCAGATGGGCCATTAATCCTGACCACAAATCATCTTCCATTTTCTTAGCTCCTTCATTCTCCTGGTTGATGAATATTTTATATTTTCCCTTCTCTCTAAGCTTCTGGGACTGCCTCCCTTTCGAAGAGCTCTTCCACTGAAATGGATACCCACTCCTTCATCAGTGCCTTCCCTCTGCTGCCATGGGGACTGTCAGCGGCCAGCCCCTGTCCAGCTGTTTCCATTCTCTCTTCGCCTTCCCTCCTTACTTGTCCAGGATGTCACACAAGTAGTTCTTCTTTTGCTTTCTTATCGACACCTGTTTTGCCCTTTCTACTGGACGATTCCCCTCAGTCTACAGAACACTCTTAATTTCATCCATCTTAAAAAAAAAATACCACCACCGTCACCAGTGAAAGAACCGTGTCTTCCCTTTTGTCTGCTGCCCATGTTTTGTTTCTCACACCCAGCAGAAATTATCATAAGTGACCAGTCCAGGTTTGATGCATGATACAGGATGCTTGGGGCTGGTGCACAGGGATGACATGGAGGGAGGATATGGGGAAGAGGGAGGTGGGAGGGGGGTTCACGAAAGAGAACACATGTACACCAGGGGCGGATTCATGTCAATGTATGGTAAAACCAACCAATATATTAATGTAAGGTAATTTGCCTCCAATAAAGTAAATTTGAAAATAAATAAATAAATAAATACATTTAAGAATTAAAAAAAGAAACGCCTGTGTTCAGGCCTCCCGTGTATGCGGGGCTCCCGTTCCCTCCCTCCCGCTCTCCTCTGGGCCCTCTCCCGTCGGGCCCTTGCCTCCGCCCCCTGCTGCGGTGTCTCTGAAGCTCATCGTGGTCTCGGCGTGCCGCCTCCAGCGTCAGTCCTTGGTCTTCCTGTTCTTTCCTGGCGGCAGCGTCTGATGTCACTTTCTCCTCTGTGATGCCCTGCTCTCCTTGGCTCAGTAACCTCACTCCTGCTTGCTTTTTCTCCCACCCCACTGGCTTTTCCATTTTTAGCTTCCGTTGCCAGATTTCCGCATTTCCTGGACTTCTTGTTGTTAGAGTTCTCTGGAGCTCAGTACTTTTTTATTTTTCCTTTAAAATTTTATTTTTTAGTGAAGCATGAATTTATTATAATTATTATTTGATTTACAGTGTTGTGTTAATTTTTGCTGTACAACAAAGTGACTCAGCTATATATATGTGTGTGTGTATATATATATGTATAGTTCCTCTGTCCATGGAAGTCTCCAGGCAAGAATACTGGAGTGGGTTATCATTTCCTTCTCCAGGGGATTTTCCCGACCTAGGGGTCGAACCCGGATCCTCCCGCATTGTAGGCAAATTCTTTGCTATCTGAGCCAGTAAGGAAGCCCGATATATATGTGTGTATGTATCTATATCTGTCTATCTATCTATATATAAAGATCTTCATGACCCAGATAACCACAGTGGTGTGATCACTCACTTAGAGTCAGACATTCTGGAGTACAAAGTCAAGTGGGCCTTAGGAAGCATCAGTATGAACAAAGCTAGTGGAGGTGATGGAATTGCAGTTGAGCTATTTCAAATCCTAAAAGATGATGCTGTCAAAGTGCTGCGCTTAATATGCCAGCAAACTTGGAAAGCTCATCAGTGGCCACAGGACTGGAAAAGGTCAGCTTTCATTCCAGTCCCAAAGAAGAGCAATGCTAAAGAATGTTCAGACTACTGCACAATTGCACTCATTTCACATGCTAACAAAGTATTGTTCAAAATCCTCCAATCCTCTAAGCTAGGCTTCAACAGTATGCGAACCGAGAACTTCCAGATGTTCAAGCTGGATTTAGAAAAGGCAGAGGAACCAGAGATTAAATTGCCAGCATCCATTGTGTCATAGAAAAACCAAGAGAATTCCAGAAAAACATCTACTTCTGCTTCATGACTGTGCTAAAGCCTTTGACTGTGTGCATCACAGGAAACTGGAAAATTCTTAAAGAGATGGGAATACCAGACCACCTGACCTGCCTCCTGAGAACCTGTATGCAGGTCAAGAAGCAACAGTTAGAATCAGACATGGAAGAACAGACTGGTTCCAAATAGGAAAAGGAATACGTCAAGGCTGTATATTGTCACCCTGCTTATTTAACTTATATGCAGAGTACATCATGCGAAATGCCAGGCTGGATGAAGCACAAACTGGAATCAAGACTGTGGGGAGAAATATCAGTAACCTCATATATACTGATGACACCACCCTTATGGCATAAAGAGGCTCTTGATGGGGTGAAAGAGGAGAATGAAAAAGTTGGCTTAAAACTCAACATTCAAAAAAGGAGTATCAAAGCATCTGGTCCCATCACTTTATGGTAAATAGATGGGGAAACAATGGAAACCAAAATCACTTGAGACAGTGACTGCAGCCGTGAAATTAAAAGATGCTTGCTCCTTGGAAGAAAAACTATGAAAAACCTAGATAGTGCATTAAAAAGCAGAGACATTACTTTACTTCACCAACAAAGTCCATATAGTTGAAGCTATGACTTCTCCAGTAGTTATGTGTGGATATGATATTTGGACTATAAAGAAGGCTGAGCACTGAAGAATTGATGCTTTTGAACTGTGGTGCTGGTGAAGACTCTCGAGAGTCCCTTGACTGCAAGGAGATCGAACCAGTCCATCCTAAAGGAAATCAATCCTGAATATTCTTTGGAAGGACTGATGCTGAAGCCCCGATACTTTGGCCACCTGATGCAAAGAGCTGACTCATTGGAAGACACCCTGATGCTGGGAAAGATTGAAGGCAGGAAAAGGGGATGACAGAGGACAAGATAGTTGGATGGAATCACTGACTGGATGGACATGAGTTTGAGCAGGCTCCAGGAGGTGATGAAGGACAGGGAAGGCTGGCATGCTGCAGTCCGTGGGGTTCCAAAGATTCAGACACAACTGAGTGACTAAACAGCAACATATATATTTGTGTAAGCCCCATATACACATATCTGTATATATTCTCTTTTATCTCCTCTTCCGTTCTGGTTTATCACAGGATATTGAATATAATTCCTTGTTCTATATAGTGGTACTTTGTTGTTTTGTCTACCCTATATATATATCAATACTAGTTTACATCTGCTAATCCCAAGCTCCCAATCCTTCCCTCCCCTTTGGCAACTACAGGTTTCTTCTCTATTTCAGGAAGTCTATTTCTGTCTCATAAATATGTTCACTTGTGTCATATTTTAGATTCCATGGAGCTCAGTCTTTAGATGTCCTCTCTCTAACCATCTTGTCCAGCCTCAGGACTTTACATGCTATCTAGGGCAAGCCACTCCTGTACTCTTGCCTAGAAAGTCCCATGGATGGAGCAGCCTGGTGGGCTGCAGTCCGTGAGGTTGCACACGACTGAGTGACTTCACTTTCACATTTCGCTTTCACACATTGGAGAAGGAAATGGCAACCCACTCCAGTGTTATTGCCTGGAGAATCCCAGGGATGGGGGAGCCTGGTGGGCTTCCGTCTGTGGGGTCGCACAGAGTCGGACACGACTGAAGTGACTTAGCAGCAGCATATGTCTGTAAAAACTCCCCAATTTATTGTCTATACCTGGATCTCCTTTGTGAACTCCAGGTTTTTATAGCCATTTTTATAGTTGCTTCTGGGGTGTGTGCTAGGCATTTCAAACAGTGCCAGAGTGGGAGCGATTGACTGGTTTTTGTAAAGTCTCCAAGAATTCATGGGGGAAACAAGGTATATACTCTCTGTGGGCCCAACATTTTATATAGGTATGATAATTCAACCTTATCATGAAATACTAATAATATATAAATCTTTTTTTTTTTAAGTAGTGTATTCTTTTTCTCTAAAGCTTTTTGTTTAACTTAGAAGACTTTCACGTGTGTATCTCCTTGAGTCTCTGGGATCCCGTGACTCTTCAGTATAGGGTTCTGCTGTCTTTGGTTTGTTTCCTCATTTCTGAACAACTTTAGTCTGTTCAGGTTGGATATTACCAGTGGATAGTGTATTTGTGAGCCCCTTACTTTCCTTTTACCTACTACTGGCCGTGTATGGCTGTTGGCCTTCTACTTCAGAACAAAATCAGGAAGGAGGGAGGGAGAGTCACTACCCTAATTCTGGGGATTTTTAAGGCCTAATTTAGCAAAAAGTTTGAATGGGATTGGCTCTTATTTTGTCTCTTTCCCTGATTCGCGGTCAAGCAGACTATTGGGAATTAGAAGTAATTTGTTCCTTGTCTATTAGATTAGGAATTCCTTGAGGATAGGAGTCTCATCTCATGAACTGCAATACCCAATGCAGTGCTTTATATGTGATGGGCATTCACCAAATTTGTGCTGGATTAAATGAAATTGAATTGTTGCTTAGCAGTGACGGGACCGGGATTAGATTCAGTCAGGCAACAGTCAGTGAACTGTCCTTTTCTTCCATGCACACTGCAGCATTGTGAGCACCTGTGTTTGCATTCTGCTGAAAGAAAATGCACTTAACCCATTTTGGAGTTCATGGGTATTGCAGATAGGTCTCCAATGGCGTGTGTACAGAATTTCTATTGTGGACCTTCATATACAGCATTTCACCACTGACTGCATGGTTCATGTGAAGTTCTCTTGTTGTCTTTCCTGGTTTCAGTCTTTGCTAATTTTTTATTCTTTATGTTGGAAAAGCAATCAAGTTAACACTGTGACAATAGGAAATACTTTAGAAACTGCAAAATGGAGCCTGGCCTTGCATTTGACCTGTGTGCATGTAAATCAAGAGCATTCACTTCATTGTCACATGAGTTCAGCTCAGATTTGATTGCACGTAACAGAAAAACTCATAATAAAATACATTAAACAGTGTAGAAGATGAGTTTCTTCCCTTTGTTAGTAAGCCTGAAGGTGATCAGGTCAGAGCTGATACACTTCTTGGTGTCAGACATGCCCCCTTTTGTGCCTTTACCTTGCTAGCCACCTGAGGGCAAAGATGCCGGCTCACGTGTACTATGTAGCCTTGCCTGTTGTAGTAGGAACACTTTCCAGAGGAAGTACACACTGGTTTTGCTCATATACCTTTGGCCTTGGTGGAGTTGTGTGGTTATATCTAGCTGCAAGGGAAGCTGGGAAGAACTGAGACAAGGAAATGTCTGGGAACAAAGGAGAGCAATCCTGGACTTCCGTGGTGGTTCCGTGGTTAAGAGTCTGCCTTGCAGTGAAGGGAGTGAATTCGATCCCTGGTCAGAGAGCTAAGATCCCATATGCGGTGTGGTGTGGCAAAGAAAAAGATTTAACACTGCATTTGCTGAAAATAGGAAAAATAATTATTTAAAAAGAAAAGAGCAGTCCATGTGTTGTTCTAATATGAATACTTGGGAAATCTCTTGCTAAGAATGAAGGGGAGAATAGCTGGTGGGTTGGTTTCCAACTTGCTGTTACTGCTTTGTGTCAGTGGTTAGGAGGGTGTGTGGTTCGCTTTCCTTTCCTCTGTCCACTGAAAGCTTACTATAACTACTTTAGATAAGAGGTAGTCAAGAACACATATGTTAAGCACAACATTAGCAAAGTGAAAAGACAAGCCACAGAATGGGAGAAAATTCTTGCAAAAGACACATCTGTAAAGGCCGCGGTCCCCACCAGGGACTGGTTTTGTGAAAGACAATTTTTCTATGAGCTGGGGATTGTGGGGAAGGTTTCAGGATGATTCATACACATAGCATTTATTGTGTACTTTATTTCTCATCTAATGCTGCTGCTGATCTGGAAAGAGTTCCGGTCCACAGCCCAGAAGTTGGAATCTCCTGAGATAAGAGACTTGTGTCCAGAATATATAAAGAACTCCTAACTCAATAATAAAAAACAAATAACCCAATTAAAATGGGTAAAAGTTCTAAATGAGACATTTCTTCAAGGAAAATATACAGGTGGTTGATAAGCATGGGCTTTCCTGGTAGCTCAGCTGGTGAAGAATCCACCTGCAATGCAGGAGACCCAGTTCAGTTCCTGGGTTGGGAAGATCTGCTGAAGAAGGGAAAGGCTACCCACTTCAGTATTCTCACCTGGAGAATTCCATGGGCTGTATAGTCCATGGGGTCACAATTGGACATGTCTGAGCGACTTTCATTAATAGGCACATCAAAAGATGCTTAATATCATTAGCTAGTAGGGAAATGCAAACCTAAACTGCAGTAAGATATCACCCACTAGGGTAACTATAATTGCTGCTGCTGTTGCTGCTGCTAAGTTGCTTCAGTTGTGTCCGACTCTGTGCGACTCTACAGACTGCAGCCCACCAGGTTCCCCCGTCCCTGGGATTCTCCAGGCAAGAACACTGGAGTGGGTTGCCATTTCCTTCTCTAATGCATGAAAGTGGAAAGTGAAAGTGAAGTCGCTCAGTCATGTCCTACTCTTAGCGACCCCATGGACTGCAGCCTACCAGGCTCCTCTGTCCAGGGGATTTTCCAGATGAGAATACTGGAGTGGGTTGCCATTGCCTTCTGTCAACGATAATTGAAAAGTCAAATAATAACAAGTATTGGTGATGACGTGGAGAAATAGGAACTCTTACATACTGATGGTGGAATTTTGAAATGGTATAGCTGTTTTGTCACTTCCACTGTATAATCATAAGGGATTTGATTTAGGTCATACCTGAATGGCCTAGTGGTTTTCCCTACTTTCTTCGATTTAAGTTTGAATTTTGTAATAACAAGTTCATGATCTGAGCCACAGTCAACTCCTGGTCTTTTTTTTTTTTTTTGCTGACTATATAGAGCTTCTCCATCTTTGGCTGCAAAGAATATAATCAATTTGATTTTGGTATTGACTATCTGGTGAGTCCATGTGTAGAGTTGTCTCTTGTATTGTTGCAAGAGGGTGTTTGCTAAGACCAGTGCATTCTTTTGGGAAAATTCTGTTAGCCTCTGTCCTGCTTCATTTTGTAAACCAAGGCCAAACTTGCCTGTTACTTCAGCTATCTCTTGACCTCCTACTTTTGCATTCCAGTCCACTATGATGAAAAAGACATCTTTTTTTTTTTTTTTTTTGGTGTTACTGCTAGAAGGTCTTGTAAGTCTTCATAGAACCATTCAACTTTGGCTTCTTTGGCATTAGTGGTTGGGGCATAGACTTGGATTACTGTGATCTTGAATGATTTGCCTTGGAAATGAACAGAGATCATCCTGTCATTTTTGAGATTGAAACCAAGTACTGCATTTTGGACTCTTTTGTTGACTATGAGGGCTACTCCATTTCTTTAAGGGGTTCTTGCCCACAATAGTAGATATAATGGTCATCAATTAAATTCATGTTTTCCTCTCCATCTTAGTTCACTGATTCTTAAAATGTCCATGTTTACTCTTGCCATCTCCTGTTTGACCACTTCCAATTTGCCTTGATTCATGGACCTAACATTCCAGGTTTCTATGCAATGTTGTTCTTTAAATAGCATTGGACTTCACTTTCACCACCAGTCACATCCATAACTGGGGGTTGTTTCCACTTTGGCTCAGCCTCTTCATTTCTTCTGGAGCTATTTTTACAGTCTTCTCCAGTAGCATATTGGACACCTATGACCTGGGAAGTTCATCTTTCAGTTCAGGCACAATAAAGGACAGAAATGGTATGGGCCTAACAGAAGCAGAGGTACTGAGAAGAGGTGGCAAGAATACACAGAACTATACAAAAATGTCTGAATGACCCAGATAATTACGATGGTGTGATCTCTCACCTAGAGCCAGACATCCTGGAGTGCAAAGTCAAGTGGGCCTTAGGAAGCATCATTGTGAACAAAGCTAGTGGAGGTGATGGAATTCCAGATGAACTATTTCAAATCCTAAAAGATGGTGCTGTGCAAGTGCCGCACTCAATATGCCAGCAAATTTGGAAGACTCAGCAGTGGCCACAGGTCTGGAGAAAGTCAGTTTTCATTCCAGTCCCAAAGAAAGGCAATGTCAAAGAACGCTCAAACTACCACACAGTTGCACTCATTTCACGTGCTAGCAAAGTAATGCTCACAGTCCTTCAGTCTAGGCTTCAACAGTGTGTGAACTGCGAACTTCCCAATGTACAAGCCGGATTTAGAAAAGGCAGAGGAACCAGAGATTGTATTGCCAACATCTGTTGGATCATAGAAAAGGCTAGGGAATTCCAGAAAAACATCTGCTTCATAGACTATGCTAAAGCCTTTGACTGTGTGGATCACAAGAAATTGGAAAATTCTTAAGGAGATGGGAATACCAGACCACCTAACTGCCTCCTGAGAACCTGTACACAGGTCACGAAGCAACAGTTAGAACTGAATGTGGAACAGTGGACTGGTTCAGAATCAGGAAAGGAGTACATCAAGGCTGTATATTGTCACCCTGCTTATTTAACTTATGTGCAGAGTACATCATCCAAAATGCTGGACTGGATGAAGCACAGATTGGAATCAAGATTGCCGGGAGAAATATCAATAACCTCATGTATACAGATGATTTCACTCTTATGGGAGAAAGAGAAGAGGAACTGAAGAACCTCTTGTTGAGGTGAAAGAGGAGGGGGAAAAGCTGGCTTAAAACTCAACACTCAGATAATGAAGATCATGGCATTTGGTCCCATCACTTCATGGCACATAGATGGGGAAGCAATGGAAACAGTGACAGACTTTCTTTTCTTGGACTCCAAAATCACTGCAGATGGTGACTGCAGCCATGAAATTAAAAGACGCTTGCTCCTTGGAAGAAGAGCTATGACCAACCTAGACAGCATATTAAAAAGCAGAGACATTACTTTGCCTCCAAAGATCTGTGTAGTCAAAGCTATGGTTTTTTCAGTTGTCACATATGGATGTGAGAGCTGAACAATAGAAAAGGCTAAGCCCAGAAGAATTGAGGCCTTCAAACTGTGGTGCTGGAGAAGACTCTTGAGAGTCCTTTGGACTGCAAGGAGATCAAACCAGTCAATTGTAAAGGAAAACAGCACTGCATATTCATTGGAAGGACCGATGGTGAAGCTGAAGATCCAAAACTTTGGCCACCTGATGCTAAGAGCCTACTAATTGGAAAAGACCCTGATGCTAGGGATGATTGAAGACAGGAGGAAAAGGGGGCGACAGAGGATGAGATAGTTAGATGGCACCACTGAATAAATGGATATAAGTTTGGGCAGTCTCTGGGAGTTGGTGAAGGACAGCGAAGCCTTGTGTGCTGGAGTCCATGGGGTCACCGAGAATCGGGCATGACTGGGTGAACTGTAGAACAACAAATAGCTGTTTTGAAACTTAGTCGGTTCTTCCAAAAATTAAAGTTACATGACTCAGAAAATTCTGCTCCTAGCAATATAAAAAAGAGAAATGAAAACCTAATGTCTAGCTAAAAACTTGCACATGAATATTTATAGGAACATTATTCATAATAGCCAAAAAGTAGAAATGATGGAAATATCCATCAACTGATTGATAGATAAAGGTGGTATAGCCATATGATAAAATATGGTTTGACAGTAAACAGAAATGAAGAGCTAATAATACATGCTATGTTTTGTTTTTAGGCAAATTTAATGTAGAGCCTGAGACTGTCTTTGCTTATATTTTATTTAACACAGGTTCGTTATGGGAATAATTTCACAAGGCAGTAGCATGTAGGATGCATAATGTCTCTTAACACATACTTTCTCTAATAGCGTACATGTTATCTCTTAGCAAGTTAATACAGAAATAGCATAATCCAAACCAGTGACAGATTAACTAAACTATCATTCCAGGGAAGGGAAGATGAAGGGAATACATGTAGTTGAGGAGTACCTTTTTACAGGTCGGCTCTTGGAAGGAGACAGCTTGACCCATTGAGAGCAAATGTGGAAAGACCTGGTTCCTACAAAACGAAGGTGCTGGTATGGATGGACAAAATATTCTTTGTGGGGCTGCTGTTAGGTTTTTGCCTCTGCTGGTCCCCTTCACCACTGCAGGCGTTAATGCCCCAAGGTCTTCAGAGAGCTACTTAGATCAGTGGAAGGTAGCCTTGCCCAGACCTCACAGACTGCGTGTTGAGTTTGAATTCCCACCATCCCATGGTTCCTTCTTCATGTGTTCTTACTGATAACCACCCAGCAGTGCCCTTCACTACTTGAACTACTGAGTGCTTTTGGTATTCACAGATGTGGTTGATGCCCTCCAGATTCACAATTTCACTTTTTTTTTAATTAAAATTTTTTTAATTGAAGTGTAATTGATTTGCGCTCTTGTTAGTTTCTGCTATAGAGCAAAATGAATCTGTTATACATATATGACATATATCCACTTTTTTAAAGATTCTTTTCCCATATAGGTCATTACAGAGTGTTGAGTAGTGAGTGTTCCCTGTGCTGTACAATAGGTTCTTATTAGTTATCTATTTTAATTTAAATTTTTAATTGGAGGATAATTGCTTTACAATGTTGTGTTGGCTTCTGCTGTTTAACAAAGTGAATCAACTCTATACCAGGGATCTTTCCCAGAGTAGTATATCTCAACTTCGCTCTTAAAAACTGTATTTTTGTCATGAACAAGATTTGAAATTATGTCGAACCACTGCCATGTGGATGAACCTTGAAAGCAGTCTGCTGAGTGAAACCAGCCAGTCATGAAAGGCTGGATACCGGATGATTCCATTTATATGACACATCTGGAACAGGGAAATCTGTATAGGTAGAAAGTAGAGTAGTCATTGTCCAGGACTGAGTATTTGGAGGGAAATAAAGATTAATGGCTGATGGGTGTGGGTTTTTTTTTTTCAGGTGGTGATGAAATGTTCTAAGATTGATTTTCATGATTGTTGTACACCTCTGTGACTGTATTCAAAACTATTAAACTGTATGCTCTAGGTAAATCTTATGGTGAGTTATATCTCCAGTAAAGCTTAAAAAGGAGCAATGCTGAAAATAAATGCTGTAACTAAAATCAGGCTTTTAAATGGCTATAAACATTCACTACTTCACGCCCAGCCACACATCAAGTATCATGGGCTGTGAAATGGTCACGTCACTGATTTTAGGTTGGAGAAGAGCGTTTTGTATAGTTACCTCCCCCATGGCAAGCCGTAGCCTATCAAGAGAGACAGCTTCCTTTCCTGGAGGATGAAATAGCACCTCCCCCCAGCACACAATTTTGTTATATAATGTGCTTTTCATTTTCACTGGCATGCATGCCATGTGCTCCACTGTGCTGTGACCCCATACCCTTGCTTGGTGAATAATTACCATCCTGTGCCATTCTCCCCCACGTCGCATTCAGGCACCACTTAAAGAGAGCACTTGCTGTTTGGCTTTCATTAGTCTTAACATTTCAGATATATATATATATATATATATAGGTTTGGTTTGATGTTGCCTCATTCCTGGTGTATTGCACCTGAGAGGATGCAGGCAGGATACTTCTTGTTTTTATAATTCACCCACTTATATTTTCATGATGATGATAAGATGAAATCACCCCTGTATCTGAAGCAGTATGCATTTATACCAGAGACTTTATTTAGCATCTTGTGTGCATGGTAATGCACTCTTTATCACTTTAAACGAGGGAGTTAAGAACATACTGCTTCCAGAAGCCCATGTCATTGAACTGAATAATAACAGAGATGTTTCTGTAGCACATCAATTGGCATAATATTTGCAAGTATTTTTCTAGTGTGTGTCTCTCAGGCAACCAAACAGACGTTGACTGTGTTTGATGCTGAGGATGGGAGGGACAGCCAGAGACTAAAAGACCTAACTTTAAGGGAGCTCACAGCCTGGGAGTGTTTGCAAACAAAAAGCAGTTCAGAGCTCTGTCCAAGGTGCTTAGGGAACTGAGAAGCAGTAGGAAATAGGGCTGTCTGCCAAAGTGTGTACTAGAAAAATTGATTGTTAAATTTAATCTTAAAGATTTGGTCACAGTTTGGAAACTCGGAGGAAAAGAGACCCAAGATACAAGGAATCATATAATTCTTGGGAGAACATGTTAAGATAATCCTTGGAGTCTGAGGTTCTCAACAGTGAGTGACTTTTCATCTGGGGACATTTTGATTGTTGCAGGTGGGATGAGGAAGGCAGCAGGGGTACAGGCTGTTACTTCTGCTGTTCGGTGAATGGAGGGCAGTAGTGATGCTAAATGTCCAGCCCAGGGAAGCCCTCTCCAAGAAAGCACCGGCTGGTCTAGCCCGTCAGTATGGTCACTGTTGAGAAGCCCTGTTGTAAAGCTTTTGAAAAGACAACTCCAAGAGTTGGTGCGATTGAATGGAGTTGTACTGTTTTCCTTTACATGTTCACAGGAATGTATTTATGAGGTGTACATTTCAGTTAAAAAGAAGTGTAACAGCAGCATAACTGGTTACAGTGCAGGGGATGAATAAAGGCACGGTGCGCATCATTTAGTAGTTCTGCTCAGACACCAGGCAGAGAGAAGAGGAGCGGAAGTACCTGTTAAAGAATCTTGGTAGAATTGGTAGAAAATGGAGTGGCCAGAACTATAAGCAGCATTTCTTGTTTATAGGCTTCAGTGTTTTTCATAGAATGTAAGATTTTTTTTTTTTTACCCTAAGGATGGTACTGTTAATAATGGCATGCTGAAAGCTACATTTTGTACTGGTTCCAATATTTAAATGGAAATCTGAATTGACCTTCATCTGAATTTATTCATGGAAATGCATGCTGAAGGACCCTGGAGTGTGGATCGTTGAAAAGTTTTTTAGGTTTGTAAGTACCTCATGCGACGAGTTGACTCACTGGAAAAGACTCTGATGCTGGGAAAGGTTGGGGGCGGGAGGAGAAGGGGACGACCGAGAATGAGATGGCTGGATGGCATCACCGACTCTGTGGACGTGGGTTTGACTGAACTCCGGGAGTTGGTGATGGACAGGGAGGCCTGGCGTGCTGTGATTCATGGGGTCGCGGAGAGTCGGACACGACTGAGCGACTGAACTGAACTGAACTGAAGTAAAGTTGTAGAGAACAATTGTATACAAGGGTTTTTGTAGACACATGTTTTCATTTCTCTTGGATAGGTATCTCTGAGTGGGATTGCTGGGTCTGTGGGCTATGTGTGTGTGTGTGTGTGTATGACTTAAGAAAACAGAGTCTCTTCCTGCCAGCCACGTATGAGAATTCCAGTTTCTCTATCCTCTTACCAACCTTTGATTATGTTCGTGTTTTTCTTTACGCTGGTCATCACTAGTGATGTTGATTGAATGCTGTTCCATATGCTTTATGGCCATTTATATTTCTAACATTGTGAAGTGCCTATTAAAATTTTTTTTTCATGTAAAATATGTTGCTGGTCTTTTTGTTATTGAATTTGTAGGATTTTAAGTTTTCTGGATACTAATCAACCATATTGTGACTATATTAATGTGAATATTTTCTGGGCTCTGTGGTTTGCCTCTTCATTTTAACAGTGTCCTTTGATGAGAAAAACATTCTTCTTTTGAAATTCAGTTTATCACTTTCTCGCTTAGTCTAATCCTTTGGTTTGTCTGTCCTTTTTGCCAGTTCTGTAGTACTATTATTACTGTAGCTTTATAGTAAGTCTTGAAACCAAGTGGTATGATTCTGCTGATCTTTTTCAAATTTGTTTTTGCCATTCTAGATTCTTTCATATAAATGTTGCAATCAGTAGAAATTTGTCGGAATGATTTTAAGTATTCTGGATACTAAGCCTTCATCAGAATCCTTCATCAGAAAACCTACAGGTCAATATTACTAATATGGAACCATAATAATTCATAAGTCTGGCTTTCCATTTATTTAGTCTTAAATTTCAGTAGTGTTTTATAGTTTTTAATATCGGGTCATGGATATCTTTTGTTAAATTTCCCTAAGTATTTTATGCTTCTGGGTGTTATTCTTAAATGTATTTTATTTTTCATTTTATTTTCCCAATATACTATTATTATATAAAAATGCAGTTGGTTTTTGTGCCCAATAATATTGCTGAGTTGATTTATTGCTTCCTATGGTTTCTTTAAGGATTTTTCTTTAGTATACAATGGTATCATGTGTGAAAAAGACAGCTTGCTTTCTTTCTTTCCAGTCTGAATGGCTTTTATGTCTTTTACTTGTCTTTTTGTACTGCCAAGACCTCCAACAATATGTTGAATAGAAGTGGTGATAATTGGGCATTTTGCCCTATTCTCATCTTAAGGGGAAAAGCATTCATAATTCAGTGTAAAGGATGAAATTTGGTTTAAGGCTGTAGATGCCTTTTATATTGAGGAGATTTGTTTTTTTGGTCTGTTCCTAGTTTTAATCATAAATATATGTTGACTTTTGAAAAAAATGTTGGTATCTGTTGAAATGATCATGAAATATTTTTCTCGAATCTGTTAGTAGGTGAATTGCATTGAATTTTCTAAGATAAACTAACCTTGCATTTCTGAGATCAACTCTTCTTGGTAGTGATGTATTAACTTCTTTGGATTATGCTAATAATTTTTATGCTAATATTTGGTTGATAAGGAAAATAAAAGCAGCAGTGGCTCAGTCATGACTGACTGCAACACTGTGGACTGTAGCGTGCCGTGCCCCTCTACCCGCCAGACTCGTCTGTCCATGGGATTCTCCAGGCGAGAATACTGGAGTGGGTTGCCATTCCCTTCTCCAGGGGATCTTCCTGACCCAGGGGTTGACCCTGGGTCTCCTGCACTGCAGGCAGATTCTTTACTGTCTGAGCCGCCGGGGAGCTCTTTTTTGGTAATGTGTCTCTGATGTTCACATCAGGGTTATGGTGGCTTCAGAAGAGCTGAGGAGTTTTCCAGCTGGATCTGTTACTTCAGAGTGACTGTGTGCTTTTTTCTTAAGTGTTTGGGAGAATTTACCTGTGAAGCCATCTTGGTCTGTTTTTGTGTGTGTGTGTGACGTTTAAAAATTACAGATTCAATTTATTTAGTATGTAAAGTGATATTCAGATATTCTATTTTTATGTGTCATTTTTGATAATTTGTTAATTTCCTCTAAGCTGTTAACTTTATTGGCATGACCTTCTTCATCATATCCACTATTTTCAAAGAGGATCTATAATGATACCTCTTTTTTAATGTTTGGTACTGAAGACTTACTTTTTTCTCAATAAGTCTTGACTAGAACTTTATTAATTTGTTACTTTTTCCAGATGACCCATATTGTCAATATGTCATTGGTTTTTTGCTTCTATTTTTATTTCCTTTGGATTTTCTTTTTCTTTTAAACATTTAAGATGAAAGCATGACTTTACTGTTTTATTTTGAATAGAGACATTTAAATCTAAATTTCCTTCTAAAACTACTTTAGCTTGCATCCCACAAACTTCGATGTATAGTGTTTTCATTGTAATCCAGTTCCAAAGAATTCAAATTTTTTATGTGATTAGAATATAGGCTTTGAGTTTTAACTCAGATGTTATTTAGAATGAAGTTTTAAAAATTCCCAATGGATGGGGAATTTCTGTATACATGTTATTTTTTTTTTCTACTTCTCTTTTGGTCTGATAACATAGTCTGTATTTTATTAATGAGTCGAAGTTTACTAGACTTGTTTCATTGTCTTAAGTGTGGCCTATTAGTAAATGATTCATGTGTGTGTGAGAGCAATGATTTTTCTGCTGTTGCTGGGTGTAATGTCCTATAAATGTCAATTAGATCAAGTTGGTTGTTACTGTTGCTCAAATCTTTGGTACTGTCTTGATTTTTGATAATGTTCTATCAATGACTAAACTAGCGATGTTAAAATTTCTAACTATATGAGGACTTGCTTGTTTTCCTTTGATTTTGTAGTTTTTGTTTCCTATACTGAATATTCGTGATCTTTTTCTTTGTGTGTGCACATTTATGATTGTCTTCAAGTGACCATTTTATCATTATGAAATGTCTGTTCTGGGATAATCTTTACTGTGGAATCTACCTTGTTTGATATTAATTATAGCTGCACTAACTTTCTTAGTGTTACTTGGCGTATGTTTTTCATCCTTTTTCTTTTATCCATTTGTGTCTTTATGCTTAATTTTTTTTTTGTAAACAACATATAATTGAGTCCTGTGCTTAAAAAAGTCCAGTGTATTAGCCAGGGTTTTAGCTAACGTGTATATAGTATAGTTATGGATATGCATTGGTTTAAGCCCACCATCTTGGTTTTGTTTTATATTTGTCCCTTTTGCTCTTTGTTTTTCTGTTCCTCCTTTGCTGCCTTCTTTTGCAGAACTGAGTAATTTTTAGTAATTCCATTTTATCGCCTCTATTATATGATTTCTAGTTATACCTCTTTGTACCTTTATTTGAGTATGAGGTGCATTTTATAGTTAACCTGTTTTTTACCTTTTCATAAGCAGTATAAGAACCTAGAAACAGTAGACTTCTAATTACCACCCTTTTGCCCTCTGTACCCTTGTTTTATATATTTTAATTCTGCATACACTCTGAGCCTAGTTGTATGTTACTGCTTTCACTTTATGACATCAGTGATCAGTAATCTTTTGAAAAAAATTTAATGTTTTATTTACATATATAAGGGGTGTGTGTGGGTGTGGGTGGGTGGGGGTGTGGGTGTGGGTGTGGGGTGTGGGTGTGGGTATGGGTGGGTGGTTTCTTGTCTTTTAGTATCAGTGTATTTATCCATTCTGATTTTCTTCATTCTTTTCTGCAGAACGAAGTTTCTGTCTTGTGCTGTTTCCTTCAAGTCCCTTAGGGTAATTTAATTTGAACATTACTTGTAATGCAGATGTCCTGGAAAATTCTTTCATGTTTTGTTTGTCTGAAAGTGTCTTTATTTTGCCTTCATTTTTGATGAATGTAGAATTCTGGATTCATCATGTTTTACCCCCAGCACGTCTAAGAAGTCATTTTATTTTCTTTAGCGTCCATTTTTCTTTCCTCATGGCAAGTCATCTTTCTTACTGTTCTTTTGGATGTTGTCTTTTTCTCTTGCTGCTTTCAAGATTTTCTTTTTATGACATGCCTAGATGTGGTTTTCCTTGTTTTATCCTGCTTGGTGTTCTTTGAAATTATTGGATATGGGAGTTGATAATTATTCTCAGTTTTAGAAAATCTTACCCATTAGCTCCTCAAAGACTTCTTCTGCCCCCCTTTCTCTTCCTTCGCTTTCTGGGATTCTGATTGCATTATGTTAGACCATTTGAGACTGATTTCAGTTGAACCTGCAGGATTTTAATTTACAAAGGTGGCTGAGGGCTGACATGGAGAGGCTAATGCCACTGAAGAGAATTTTATCCTTACAGTTTCCAAGGGCAGAGAGCAAACATGCTGTGTAGGGGCACACGGGGAAACACCAGGGTTTGGTCAGGAGTCTTGAAGGAGCAAGGGAAAATCCTAGACCCTCTTTACTGGGGTTTCCAAGGGGAGGGCAAGGCAGAAAAGGGAAAAGCATAGGGTTGGCTGCTTTGAGTTATGTTGGTGGGTTCTAGGCTGTAGGGGTGATTTTCAGTTGTCTGGCCTGGGGGTGACTTGGGGCAAAAGAAATTCTGACTGGGTGTGTGAGAATTAGGGATATAGACTTGAACTTGTTGCTTTGCCTTTGGAAGTGAACTCTTCACTACTGTGGTTTTATTTTCTGTTTCTTGCGTATCCACTTGTCTCTTTTTAATAGTTTCTATTCCTTTGGTAAAATTCCTATCAATTTATTCATGTTGGCCAGCTTTTTTAAAAAAGAGTTTCATTTATTTACTTATTTAGCTTCATTGCAGCTGAGGCATGTGGGATCTTATGTTCCCTGACCAGGCATTGAACCCGGGTCCCCTGCATTGGGAATGCAGAGTCTTGACCACTGAACTGCCATGAAAGTCCCTTGGCCACCTTTGACATTGGATCCTTGAACATATTCAGAGTGGTTTTTAGGTTTCAGTTTGACAGTCTTCCCCAGCCCCCACCATTTGAATACCTGGGCTATTTCTGGGTCTCTTTCTTTATGATTTTGAGTTACTTTTCTTTGCTTCTTTGCATGCCTTATAATTTTTTGGTGGAATACCAGAGATTGTGTGTAAGAGAGCAGTAAAGACTAAAGGAAGTACTCTCCATACCTGGTGAAGGGCACACCCATTTTTCCGTCAAGCTACAAGTGTGCAGGACTGTCAGGGTGGTTGGCAGTTGAGCTGAGATTGGGCATGGTTGTTGTTAGTCACAGGCTTCCTGCGATTTGAGGATGCTGTCAGAAGCCTGTCCAGAAGCTCGTCCGCCCTGTCCCTTATTCTTACGGCACATACCCCTTTTAGCTCTGCTTTCCAACTGCCCCTGTGCATCTGGGGGCACCCTGTGGGAAGGAGGGAGAAGGTGGACCCACATTGTTCCCTTAGCCGTGTCTTCCAGGGGCGGGGTCTTTAACCTCTGGGTTCTAATGCCTAATGATCTGAGGTGGAGCTAATGTAATAATAATACAAATAAAGTGCACAATAAATGTCAATAAACGGAATGCACTTGAATCATCCGGAGCCACTGTCTGCCCCCATCCGTGGAAAAATTGTCTTCCGTGAAACTGGTCCCTGGTGCCAGAAGAGTCGGGGACCACTGTTCTAGAGGTTTAAGCCAGCACACCAGCTCATGTGCTCAGTCTCTTCAGTCGTGTCTGACTCTTTGCCACCCATGGACTGTAGCCCAACAGGCTCCTCTGTCCATGGGATTCTCTAGGCAAGAACGCTGGAGTGGGTTGCCAGGCCCTCCTCCAGGGGATCTTCCTGACTCAGGAATTGAACCCATGTCTCCTGTGTCTTCTGCATTGCCAGCAGATTCTTTACCCACTGAGCCATCTGGGATCAGCTCATACTTACCTTTAAAACTTTCTTAAAATCCAGCTTTCCTCCTCTCTTACAGCTTCCTCTTTGTCCAGCTCTTCCCGAAGGATGAGAACAGCTGTATGTGTGTGCATGTGCGTTCTCTCTCGGAAAGGACTCGTTACTTCCTGTGTTTTAGCGTGGTGGTTTTTTTTTTTTTTTGCATCTTCAGTTCTGAGATGTTTATTAAAAAAAAACCAAACTACTGTAATTTTGTAGGGATTTAGTAGGTTCTCCATCTTGTTCAAGTCATTAAGGTAAAAATGATGTTTTCTATAACTTCTGCAGTCAGAGCAGAAGCAGCCGTTCTCGAACGAGAATGGGTTGAATTCACTTTTACTGGAGAAAATAATCCTACTTGTGGCTATATCACTGCTTATTTGCTCTGTTTGAAACACCTTTTTGGTGGGCCGAAGAAAGTTGTCATTAAGTCTTCCCCCTTAGTAAGCTCAGGTTACATGCTGTAACTGTCTCTGGAAAAATTCATAGATTTATATTTAAATTTTTTCCCCCAGCATCTCTTGTGAGAAGCTGATTATGACTGCTACATTTCTAAAACTTTTAAAAGTGTTTTACTTGGCTTTGTCACTTTCCTCTTAGAATGAAATTTAGTGCAGGGCTTGTAGTATGCTGGGATTTTTTATTCCCCCTCTTCCTTTTCAACATTCCTCTTACAAAAGCATTAGAATATTCCAGATTTATTTCCATCATAAGTTTTAGTAGCTGCTGCTTAGTTTTTTTTCCTCTTAACTTCTCTGTTTACAATAATATCTCATTAATTGACATCTTATAAATGTGACTGTTTCTCTTCGTGCTTATGTTGTTTTATATTTTCTTAATTTACAGGCTCATTGATCTGTCTTGGAGAACTAAGAAAAACCCATGTCTTCCACATACTTTGACCAAACAATAAAAACTACAGTTGAAAGAGGATTAATAGATAGAAGGTCGAATGGAGAACACAGATACTAGCTTTGTAAGGCTGCTTCTCATGCATCAGTCTTGGGTTGCGTCTGATGCCCAATAGTCCATATTTGTTTTGAATGAATGAATGAAAAGAGATTGAGATGGTGGTTTAAGAATAAGAACCTGTTTAACCTGAGTGTTTCTTTCTTCAAATTTCAGTTCTCCACCTTTGCTGTTTAACAATTTTGGTTTAAAGTAAAGACAGACTATCCCAGCCAAGGGCTCTCTTTGGTCTGCTTCAGGTTTCCTTCATGAAGTTTATCCAGTTGCCTTTGTGTTCACCAGGAATCTGCTTTGCTGGGCATGGAGTAATCTGCAGACCTTAGCACACTGTCTGGCACACAGTACATACCAAATGTTAATTTGGTTGATTTGATTATTTGATGAAGGAAGAAGAGGAGGCCGTGTCCTCCACTGGACACACTGCAGCAACATCTATTCTGGAAAACCAAGTTAGAACATTCTCAATCCTGGTTTCTGGCTCCAGGGAAGTCACTAACGTTCTTCCCTTAGCTTGTCCATGAAAGGAAGAGATAATTGCTATTTCTGTCTTTGTGTGGGCTTTACTGGTGGCTCAGGTGATATAGAAGCTGCCTGCAATGCAAGAGACCTGGGTTCGATCCCTGGGTTGGGAGGATCCCCCAGAGACGGGGAATGGCCACCCACTCCAGTATTCTTGCCTGGAGAATTCATTGTTTCTCTCTTTATGTAAATGTGAACAATCCAGCACTTTGTTGTAAAATTTTCTGCTCTTCACTAGCCTCATGGTCACCAGGTTGTTCTATGTGTCCACTAAATTTTATTAGAAAAGCATGCTTTATCAATAAAACATGTCTTTCTTTCGAAAACTGGAGAATTTTTATATTTTGTTTCAGTGGTGAGATCCTGTTAATACTGTAAAATGTGTCCATAAGTCTCAGTTTTGCTTAATGATTTCATAATGGATTATTACAGATAAAAGGAAGAAACTTGAGAATTTTAAATGGTTGAAATGTATTTCAGTGCCTGACATTTTATTTGGAGATAGGAGTGGTAGTGGATGGCTTTGGGCAGCTTGTGTGGTAGGATGGAGCTGCTTGCTGTAAATCTGGTGACTGTTCCCTTTAAGAAGCATGTGCCGAGTGTGAAGTATTCTGGGGAATCACTGCAGTGTGATGGATTAATTCTCTGAAGTGGAGTTGTTGTGAGTTACTGTGTTGTTATTTGTCAAAATGGAAACAAAAATAGAATTCTGTCCTTGTAGGTAATAGATCTCTACTTAATCTCTCATCTTTCAGCAGGTAGGTTGGTTCGTTCTCCGCTGTATTCTTCAACGAGCCAGGGGCTCAAGTCGGGATCGTCATGCCTGGGAGACAAGGAGTAGAATAGTGTTTTCGTTTTTATGCCGCATTGGATTTCTATCCAGATATAACGTGGCTGTTAGAGCTGAAGCCTGACAGTTGCTCTTTTATTTACGTTAGTATCTGTAATTCTAGCTTCGTAACTCCTCATCATTCAACACTTTTGTCTTCACTCCAAGGTATCAGAACCAGCCCTTGTCTCTCCTATCTGTTGCTCTCGTGCAGTTTGGTTAAGAATATTCAACTGTCTACTGGTAGTAAATGTTCTCTCCCCCCACGTATGAATGGAGAACCCTAGGGGAGAGCAAAAAGAAACTAGCAAGTAAAGAAAATTTCATCACGATTCAGGTCTGATTTTGAGTATTCGAAGTATGAGTGCATGCTATGCGTGCGTGCTCGGTCTCTCAGTCATGTCCGGTTCTCTGAGATCCTGTGGACGTTAGCCCACTAGGCTCCTCTGTCCAGGGAGTTTTCCAGGCAGAAATACTGGAGTGGGTTGCCATTTCCTCCTCTAGGAGATCTTCCTGAAAGCCTATTCTAAGTATCAGTTCAGTTGAGTCGTGTCTGACTCCTTCTTGTCCATCACCAACTCCTGGAGTTCACTCAAACTCATGTCCATTGAGTCGGTGATGCCGTCCAACCATCTTATCGTCTGTCGTCCCCTTCTTCTCCTGCCTCCAGTCTTTCCCAGCATCAGGGTCTTGTCAAATGAGTCAGTTCTTCACATCAGATGGCCAGAGTATTGCAGTTTCAGCTTTATCATCAGTCTTTCCAGTGAATATTCAGGACTGGTTTCCTTTAGGATGGGCTGGTTGGATCTCCTTGCAATCCAAGGGACTCCCGAGAGTCTTGTCCAACACCACAGTTCAAAAGCATCAATTCTTCAGCTCTCAGTTTTCTTTATAGTCCAACTCTCACATCCATACATGACCACTGGAAAAACCATAGCTTTCACTAGACAAACCTTTGTTGGCAAAGTAATATCTCTGCTTTTTAATATGCTGTCTAAGTTGGTCATAACTTTTCTTCTAAGGAGCAAGTGTCTTTTAATTTCATGGCTGCAGTCACCATCTGCAATGATTTTGGAGCCCCCAAAATAAAATCAGCCACAACAGTTTCCACTGTTTTTCATCTATTTGCCATGAAGTGATGGGACCAGATGCCATGATCTTAGTTTTCTAAATGTTGAGCTTTAAGGCAACCTTTTCACTCTCCTCTTTCATTTTCATCAAGAGGCTCTTTAGTTTTTCTTCACTTTCTGCCATAAGAGTGGTGTCATCTGCATATCTGAGGTTATTGATATTTCTCCTGGCAATCTTGATTCCAGCTTGTGCTGCAAGTATTCTAAGTATCAGTTCAGTTCAGTTGCTCAGTTGTGTTCAGCTCTTTGCTAAGTATAGTATGTCTTTATTTGCTATGGCTGTTTTAGCTGTCACTAAATCCCTAACTAGTTATTAATGGTATATTGTAAATGATCTGTCTTTCATTCTTTATTCTTGGAGTGGTAGACTTCTTACTCATTATTTTGTTGCCCATAGCATATGGAAATACGTATTTCTCAGATCCATTCGTTTATTTCTCTTTATTTTGGTCATTCTGTCTTATCCTCTGAATTGTCTAACACATCTTTTTAACCACCCCTGCTCAGCTTCAATCCATTTGTCACTGAGCAGCCATTGTTCATGTACATTTTTTTTTCTTTACCATAAATTTCTTAATTGGAGTATAGTTGCTTTACAGTGTTGTTACTTTTTGCTTTAGAGCCAAGTGAATCAGCCACAGGTATACATATATCCTCTTTTCCTTGACTTTCCTCCTCATTTACATCACCACAGAGGCCTGAGTAGAGCTCCTTGTGCTATCTGATAGGTTCCCATTAGTTATCTATCTCATTCACAGTAATGTGTGTATGGGGCTTCCCTGACGGCTCAGATGGTAAAGTGTGCGTGTACCAATCCCATACGTTTGTTCTCTACAGCTGTGCCTCTCTGTGCTTTGCAAATAAATAAGTTCGTTTTTCTAGATTCCACATATATGTGTTCATATAGAATGTGTGCTTTTCTCTTTCTGACTGACTTCACTCTGTATGTCAGTCTGTAGGACGTGGAAGCAACCTAAATGTCCACCAACAGAAGAATGGATAAAAGAAGATGTGGTACATATATACAGTGGAATATTACTCAGCTGTGAGAGGGAACGAAATTGTGCCATTTGCAGAGACATGTACATGTTTAATCTGATCATGTTAACTGCCTACTAAAACCCTTCAGTGACATGTAGGATTTGTTTATGCTATTAAGTCACTTTTACTTGTGTCCGACTCTTTGGGACCCTATGGACTGCAGCACGCCAGGCCTCCTTGTCCCTCACTGTCTCCTGGAGTTTGCCCAAATTCATGTTCATTGCATCAGTGATGCTATCCAACTGTCTTATCCTCTGCCGCCCTCTTCTTCTTTTGCTTTCAATGTTTCTCAGCATCAGAATTTTTTTCCAGTGAGTCAGCTCTTCATACCAGGTGGCCAAAGTATTGGAGCTTCAACTTCAGCATCAGTCCCTCCAATGAACACCCAGGACTGACTTCCTTTAGGATTTACTGGTTTGATCTCCTTGCAGTCCAGTGGACTCTCAAGAGTCTTCTCTAGCACCACAGTTCCAAAGCATCAGTTCTTTGGCGCTCAGCCTTCTTAATGGTCCGACTCTCACATCCATCCATGACTACTGGAAAGACCATAGCTTTCACTATATGGACCTTTGTCGGCAAAGTGATGTCTTTGGTTTTTAATACTCTCATCTAGGTTTGTCACAGCTTTCCTTCCAAGGCACAAGTGTCTTCTAATTTCATGGCTACAGTCACCATCCACAGTGATTTTGGATAAGTAAACCCTCAGCATGACCAAGGAGGCCCTGCATGGTGGAACCCCATCTTTCCATGAAGTTGCTCTGCCGCTGGTTTCTAGCACCCGTGATGAGACTGATCCCAGCTCCTCCAGAGTGTGCTCTCCTTGCTGTGTGCCTTCTCAGCCTAGGGAACGCCATGACCCTCTTCCTTCTATTCGTTCATGGCTCATTTATCCTTAAAGTTTCAGATTAAATGTCCCTCCTGAGGGAAGCCTAACTTCCAGGGTTAGGACAGGCTTTCCTTTCTTATGGGGTTTCCGTGGTGGCTCAGACGGTAAAGAATTTGCCTGAAATGCAGGAGACCCCGTTTCAATCCCTGGGTCAGGAAGATCTCCTGGGGAAGGAGATGCCAACCCACTCCCAGTATTCTTGCCTGAGAATCCCAATGGACAGAGGAGCCTAGTGGACTATAGTCCATGGGGTTGCAAAGAGTCAGACACAACTGAGCAACTAACACTTTCACTTTCTTCACTTCCTTTCTTACTGCCTTTAAGATCACCTTAAAAATCCTGAAGTTGCCCAAAGAGATTGGCACGTTCACCGACAGCTCTCCTAGACCACAAGGATTTAGCATAATTGAAATTGAAAGGTTTTCTATTTGGGCACATATTTCCTGATGACCTTCTTACTTCCTCTTTTTCTTCTAGGGAGCTGGCTTTGCTCATTTACACTCACTTGACTCCTTTGCAACATTCTTTGTGTGTGTTAAGTCGCTTCAGTTGTGTCTGACTCTTTGCAACCCTGTGGACTGTAGCCCGCCAGGTTCCTTTGTCCATGGGATTCTCTGGGCAGGAATCCTGGAGTGGGTTGCCGTGCCCTCCTCTATGGGATCTCTCTGACCCAGGAATGGAACCCTCATCTCTTACATCTCTAGCATTGGCAGACAAGTTCTTAACCACTAGCGCCCCCTGGGAAGCCCAGAATTCTGTGCTGCTGCTGCTGCTAAGTTGCGTCAGTTAATTGATTATTTATGATTTATTTATCTTCTGCTTTCTCTGCTAGACAGTATGCTCAGCCCAGTACCTAGCACACGGTAAGATATTTAATAATTCCTGACCTCCTGGGTCAAGACAAAGCATAATAGCTCATTATCCAGTGGGTGTTGAAAGAACTGAGTGGTTGTAAACCCTGTCTTTATATCCCATGACAGACTTCGCCGTTTTTGACCTGGAGTCCCATTTTTTCTGCTGGTTTTGTCATTTCCTGGATTAGAAAATCTGTTAGCTTTCTATTATGTATTTGCTATAGCCCCTCCCTGTCCATTTTATATTTATTTCTGTTAATTATATATGAAGTGTTTGAATCCATATACTTTTGGGAGAGGTCTTTAGATATTTTTTCTGCTTTGCAAGAATGGAGCATTCATGTAGACCTGAGACCCCCCGTGTGTAAATATTGTTTTATCACTTAACCGATGTAAAGAAAAACACGCCTGCCATCTGAAGTTTTCCCTCACAATTTTAATTAACTCCCCTGAGCCCAGTGTGGGTTACTAAGAATAAGGGCCAGAATCCCCACGTCCCAGTCGAGGCACTTCTTGAAACAGCCTGGTTTTCTGGGCATCTTGCCTCAATTCTTGCTGCAGAAGGATGCTGTGCGTAGCGGAGCGAGAGGAGGGGGCTCTTGGCTGTGAGCTTCGCAGCGCCAGGGAGACGGCAGCCCTGGGCCGCTGCTGACATGTTTGGGGTAGACCACTCAACAGTCATATAGCTGTTCAGGAGTGAACATAGGGGTTGACAGTTGATTTTTAATGTTTAGGATTTTTTTTTTTTTTTGACGTGGACCATTTTTAAAGTCCTTTAAATTTGTTACATATATGTATGTGTGTATTTGGGGGGCTATGTGGCATCTTAGTTTCCTGACCAGAGATTGAACCCCCACCTCTTGTATTGGAAGGTGAAGTCTTAACCTCTGGACCACTAGAGACATCCACAAGTTATTTTTTTCCACAAAATTCATAGCCTGGAGAAGGTGGTTGAAGACATGGACCTATCAGTTGTAGAGACTTGGTAGTGAACTTGAAGCAGATGACTTCTCAGGCTCTATAGCCATCACTTGGGGAGAAAGCCTAACACTTATGGGTGTGAGTTTTGGGAACACAATGTGTTTGCCTTGGGTATGGTGCTTTTGGAGTATTGCATGCTTTAAGTACTTTATAAAAATTGTAGTGGTTATTGAATTGCTTTTGATTCTTGCCACTTGCTTTGCTTATAAAAGATTATCCAGTACTTGAAAATGAAGTGAAATACTGTTCCAGGAGTGATAACTTTAAAAAATACTGTATATTCAGTATTAAATGGGAATGGATGTTTACCATTTCAACCATCTATTTTCATTTCCAGTTGTCTGTGGTTTGGAGTATTCTACCTTTTCATCCCTTTCCCAAAAGTTTATTTCTCATCCTTTTTATCAAACATACAAAATTTGTTTTGTTGGAGAAACCACCAAAGTTTAAGAGGAATAATTAATAGCTTTTCTACCTAGCACTCCTTCCCAGCATGAGGAGTTTTCAGGCAGACTGTCTAAATATCCAAATAAACTGAACTAAGAAAGATCAGCCACTGGCTCTAAGGACCAACCCAAGGCTCTGAGAAAACATCGAGGAAACCCCTCAAACGGTTGACAGTGCTGGGATGGGATGAAAATGACTTCTTGGTTTCATTCTGCCTGTGCCTAGGTAACAGTAAACTTTGTGCCGAGTCACTTCAGTCGTGTCCAACTCTTTGTGACCCCATGGACTATAGCCCACCAGGCTTTTCTGTCCGTGGAATTTCCCAGGCAAGAATACTTGAGTGGGTTGCCATTTCCTCCTTCAAGGGGTCTTCCCCACCCAGGGGTTGAACCCGCATATGTCTCTTGCATTGGCAGATGGGTTCTTTACCACTAGAGCCACCTGGGAAGCCAACAAGCATATGTATCTTTTATAAATAAAAATGTAATCCTCACTACTGCCCCACATCCATTGGATGGCTACTTTCAAAGAGAGAGAGGAAGAAAATTAAGTGTTGCTGAAGATATGGAGAAATTGGAACCCTGTGCAGTGTTAGCAGGAATGTGCAATACTAAAAAGAATAAAAGTAAAATTACCATTTGACCCCCCCTTGTGAGACAGAAAGTTTTCTCCCTATTACAGAACGCATCTGTACTCCAAATTTCTGAGTGTCTCTAAGCAATTCTCTAATTCTCTGTGGAGAGCAAGTGTCCTAAGATTAAACTTGGCTTTGGCACTAGGTGGAGTTCATGAAGACCCCCCAGATCAAGGCCTCAAGGCTGCCCCCTGCCGCTTCAGATGACAGTCACAAGTCCAGATTGTCATCTGTGCTTTCAGCTATAAATCAGGTGTTCCCATGACCCTGTCCTTGAGTTTGATGATTTGTTAGAATGGCTCACAGAACTCAGGAAAAATAGTTTACTCACTGTTGTTGATTTATCTGTGTGTGTGTGCTCAGTCATGTCTGTCTGTCTGGGACCCCGCAGACTGTCACCCACCAGGCTCCTCTGTTCGTGGGATTTCCCAGGCTTGAATACTGGAGTGGATTACTATTTCTTCCTCCAGGGGATCTTCCC
Organism: Moschus berezovskii; assembly: GCF_049115385.1. Classification (NCBI taxonomy): domain Eukaryota; kingdom Metazoa; phylum Chordata; class Mammalia; order Artiodactyla; family Moschidae; genus Moschus; species Moschus berezovskii. Next base: position 13,029,484 of record NC_142478.1, on the reverse strand, counting down.
AGTTTATAATAAAGGATACTTTAATGAGAACAGATGGAAAAACCCATGAAGAGAGAACACAGGGCAAAGTATGGAGGAAGGGACTTGGAGCTTCCGTTTCTGCTATTGGGGTACTCTCCATACAGTATCTCCATGGGCTCGCCACCCTACAAACGTTCTTGAACCCCAGGGATTTTTATGCAGGCTTCATTGTGCAGGAATGATTGGTTAAATCATTGGCTGTTGGTGCTTGAAGTCAACCTCCAGTCCCTCCCCACTCCTGGGAGGTGTATGGATGAGATGGAGCTGAAAATTCTAATCCTCTGATCACATTGTTGGTTCCCCAGGCAACCAGCCCACATCCTGAGGCTTTCCAGGAGCCTCAGCTCATTAGTATACAAAATGACACATCATTTTAAAGATTCCAAGTTTGTCCTTCCTGCCTACCTCCCTTTCTCTATGCACCACATCTCATGCAGGATCTTAGTTCCCCAACCTGGGATCGAACCAGTGCCCCTGGCTTCAGAACTTCAGGGTAGTCGCTTTAAGGATTTTTGGAGCTGTGTGCTGGAATATGGGGTCAGGAATTAAACATATATTTATTATATTACATCCTACAACTTCACTTCTGAGTATATACCCAAAAGAATTGAAAGCAGGATCTAGTAGCAGCATTGTTTACAGTAACCAGGTGGAAACAAGCCATGCATTCATTGATGGGTGCATGGATAGAAAAATGTGGTATATACATACAATGGAATACTATTCAGCCTTAAAAGGGAAGGAAATTCTGACACGCTGCAACAGGGATGGAAATGGAGGATACTTTACCAAGTGAGATAAGCAAGTCACAAAAAGACAAATACTGTATGAGTCCGCTTGTAATAGTCGCCTAGAGTAATCAAGTTCCTTGAGACAACAGGTAGAAGGGTGGTTGTCAGGAGCTGGGAGGGAAGGAAGTGGGGACTTGTTGTGTAATGGGTACAGAGTTTTAGTTTTACAAGATGAAGAGTTCTGGAGTCTGGACTTAATACTGCTGAACCATGTCGTTAAAAATGGTGTAGATGTAAATTTTATGTTCCGTGTATTTTATCTCAGTTGAAAATTTAAAAGAAACAATGACCACAATGCAACATTAGAAAGTGGAAAAGGAGGTTTGTTTTTTTTAGCAGTCAAGGAATAACCTCAACTATTCCTGGTGTCTTGCAGGCCTGGTGTTTCCTTGACCATGCAGGCGTTTTCAGAAGAAGAGAGGAAGCAGTGGTTGGAAGTTCTGGGTGGAAAAGAAGCTGTAAGATATAACCAGTGGTTGAGTTTATTTCAAATACTTTAGAGTTGACTTCTATTCATTTTCATGTTAATTTTGCTTTATAGTATATGAAAAAAGTTCCCTGCTGAAGCTGGTTTCTGAATTCCTCTTAGAAGCATTTGGTAGTCTAGAAATTTGGTTTGAGATAGCAGCAGCACACTTGAGACTGGCATGTCGTTATTTTTTATTTTTCTTGACTTTGCCGCTCAGGTTCACTTTGCTTGAGGAAGTCATCTAAATTCTCAATTGCTTCTTCCCTACCTGTGAAAGTACTTTGGGTGATGAACACAATAAATGCTTGCAATTCATTTTGATCTCAGTGGAGATGGAACAGCAAATATGAGGCTGTGCAGGCAACATTACAAGTGACTGCTGTACTTATTTGCTTGATTTAACAATTTCTGGTTTAGCGTAATGAGCCACAGTGCGCAGTGTTAGGTAGCCTTAGTGAATGGGCCTCTGTTCAGATTGGTTTGAGGAATAAATTAAAGGCAGGGATAGCAATCCAGAGGCATGGGACTTCAGTCTGTCTGTCATTTTATTCAAGCACTACCTTTCCTCTCAGAGGACTGGTGGCGTCTGGGAGTTGAGAACTGGGCAGGTCATATATTGAATGGGGGACTTAGCAAGGATAATTAAAGAAAATACCATAGGACTGGTTTAAATCAACTCTGCTTAAAGTATTATGACTCATAACCAGCTGCCAATGCAGGTACCAGGTGGGCTTATCTGGCAAGCATTTGGCGTTTCAGCAGAATTTAAAGAGTGCAGTAGAAGAGGGGTCATATATGGTAAAAAGAGAGGTGTCAAAACGGAGCTTGTGAGACGGGCAGAAGATAGTGTTAGCTGAGGGGGCTGGGCAGGCCCTGAGAATATGAAGAGGGTGGGCAGCGACACATGGAGCAGTCTTGACGTGGTGTTTGAAACATGGAAGCCCACATTACATATTGTAAAAATAGATCCCGCATGAGAAAATGTATCATCCTTGGAGGAGAAAAGCATGATCAAATATGTGTATCATTTTCTTATACTTGATCTGCATTTAGCTTCCGTGATTTTAGTTCTGTTTTTTCTTAATTTGTCCTTGAAATTTTCAGCTAGGAGTCAAGAGTACTTTCAACATTGGTAGCTGCTGAGATCCAAAACAGTTTGTCCTAATCCTCTCTAGTAAAGGCGCTGACCTAGACTTGTCCCCCCAGAGATTCAAGAAATGCTTCGGAAAGTGAGTTTGCCTATTTGTATAGCAAAATGGTCATATGGCTAAGTCATGAGGAAATAAGTCTGTTGCCAAAGGCAGTGTAACCTTGACACATACATCCTCTCCTTTAGAGTAAAAAAGCCAGGTAATTAATTTGAGATATACAGATAAAGGCAAGTCTGCATAAAGAAAATAAATATTCAGCTATGTATTTAGGTAAGGGCACTGGAAGCATTTCATAATTTTTTTCAGGTGACGTATGTGCCTTGAAGATAATGGGACAGCACTAGAATTCTCAGAGGCAGCCTGGGATCATCACTTTGATATTTCAGATGTGGTTATTGAGATTATGGCAGGAGTCATGTCTTTAAGCAAACAGCAGATTTTAGCAATGGTGAATAAATGAGCTTCATCTTCCTCATTAAAATGCAGCAATTTGTTTGAGCATTACAAATTTACATGAACTTTCAGTCCTGGCCCTTCATATTATTTTTGTTACTTTGGCAATGCCTTGGTGAGGGGCCAAGGAGACTCAGAGTTCTCCTTTTTGTTACCTGTCTTTGCCTTTGAGCCCACGATAGCGATTAACCAATGTCAGTGTATTTTTTGGACAGTCCCTCGGTGTGCCTAATACAGTAGAATAATTTTTATGGATTTGCTGAAAATATTGTTTCCCCTTTTTCTCTTTTACTAGCTGTTCCCTAGTTTTAATAGAGCCATCATCCCAAGACCAGAAGGAAGTAAGTGCTAATGTATAAAAATGACTGTTGTCTCCCTTTCTCATGAGTTCCTCTGTTTTTATTACTGATGTCAAACTGCTGCTGGGTGCTGCTCTGTGTACTCTGTCTGTGTTAGTCTGCTAAGTGGAAGGTGTCTTATCCACTGAGGACCTCTTCAGACTTTTCTTGACTGCTGAAACTCACCTTGATCTTTCCCATCTCTGAGCCTTTTTCATTCTAGTCTTCCTCAATGAAAACTAAAATACTCTATCACTGACTTTGGTATTTGTTTTTATAGCCATAAACGAATACACCAGAGTTTCAGGTATGCATCTGTAAGCTTCCTAAGTTATAAACTCCTGTGGGTAGGAACTCTCCACCAGGTCCTCTGCTCCCAACCCCTCTCCCCTCCACACTTGGTATCCTTTTTCCTTCCAGTCTCTCGGGCGTGGGCTGTACAAATAGTTTAGCATTACACCTTAGAAAATAAACCAAACACAACCAAATGCGGTCAGATATTCTAGGACAATGATCTTCCCTTGCACTGTATGTACTAGAGGAAAAGGGAATAATCTTTGGCTCTTGTACTCTTGATTTTAACTGAGATCAGATGAAGATATGATCAAATTTGCTGGATTCTTTATGAATCTACTTTTCATATCTTCGGAAGAATGAAGCTACATTTGTCAGATGTCCACAGTTTGGAGACGTTGTTAAATAAGCCACGATTTCAAAGTGATTGTGGTGTGTGTATCACTTAACCTGGCGCTGGAAATTCACCAGGTGCCTCGCAAGGTTGTCAGTCACAGAAGCACCTGCTGAAGACTCCCCTCCCTCTTCTTTCTCTTCTATTGTCCTTTCTTTTTCCTTCCTTTCTCCTCTTTCTTTCCCTTATCCCCTCTTTCTCTCCTCTCTTCCTTTCTTTTCTTGTTTTTACCTGAGAAATGAAAACATGTTTTGGAAAAATAGTTTTGCTAAGCAGAAAAGTAGTTTTGCTAAGCAGAAAGAAACACTTACATTTTATATATCCGTAAAAAAGTAAACCACTGCCCACTTTTCCTCATTAAAATGCTCTCCAAGCTTAGCTTTAAACCTGCAGAGTTTTTGTTCATAAATTGTTCCATGCTATCCCTTCTGAGAACCAAGGATTAGTATTCCTGCTTCTGAGTTCTAAATACGGAATAAAGCATTCACTTTCCCTGAGTGCATTTTTGAAACAAGAATTGTCTTTTATTAGAGTCCTCAAATACATCAGCCTAATTAATAGCAAAGTTTTCATATTAGAAAAAATATAAAATTGTATTTTCAAAGTAATATTTTTTTGCTACATGAATCATCTTTTAAATTCATTATGAAAATAATAAAATAGTAAACATATAGAGCATGGTATAAAATGTGAAAAAAGTTTCTAGCTCATTGTTCAAATACTATTGTTAAGAGTGTCTAAGAATTTTTTCCTCCTAGGTTAAAAAAGAAAAGTTTTGTGTTATTTCCCCAGCTTGTCATGTAATTTAAGAACTTTCACTCATGTCTATAATTAAAAAACAAACCTGAGTTGTTGGATTTTGGGCAAAACATTAACTATTTCTAGATAGCTTCCTCTAAAGGTTAATTGTAATCACTTTCTTTTTCACTATTTAAAATATTTTTGTTAACAGCTAGTTTAAATCATAAATTTATTTATATATGTTGGTAATGTTAGTCATGTCCAACTCTTTGAGTCCCCATGGACTGTAGCTTGCCAGGCTACACTGTCTATGGGGATTCTCCAGGCAAGAATACTGGAGTGGGTTCCCATGCCCTTCTCCAGGGGCTCTTCCCAACCCAGGGATCAAACCCAGGTCTCCTTTCTGTAGGCGGATTCTTTACCGTCTGAGCCACCAAAGTAGTATCTGTTGTTAGTGAAGGTCCTGATACTACAAATGCTCCTCTTCTATGAAATTCTGATTTACGTTATTTAAACAGGGAGGGCATGGCCTTTAGTTTTCTTTTTTTGAAGAGGGAAATAAAAAGTATATTGGACCTAAATAATTTTGTCTTATTTTTGTCAGCAAGAAAAATGTGAGTATTTGCACCTTTAATATTTTACAACTGTGTTTCTTCTAGGTGCACAGCTAGATAAGATGGGATTCACAATTCTTAGAAAATGCATCCGTGCAGTTGAGACACGAGGTAATGTGATTGAATCGTTTTATTCATGAGAGGCTATAGGTATGTAAAATCTTAGGGTCGTTTCAAATGCTTTTTGCTTGGTTAAGTAGAATGAAATATTTTAATGCAAAACACACCTTCTAGGCATCAGAGATTCAGTTGTTCATTTACTCTGAGCGGGGTAGGGGAGGAGGGTGGCGGGGGTTCCTTTTCATTTACACGTTTCCTCCTTGTGTCAAGCTCTGAAGTCAATAGAAGAATCAGCAGTGCTGGACTTGGACAGCCGGTCTTAATCACTTCTTGTTTACATGCTAGTAAGGTATTTCCATCTTCACTTGTCTTGTTAGCTTCCAGTTTAAAAATCAGCATCACTGAGGTATCTTTTATGTATGCTAAAATTCATTGATTTTAGCTGTAAATTGATAACTTTTGATGAATGTGTTATAGTTGTGTAGCTACCACCACTGTCATAGAAGATTTCTATCTCCTCAGCCTGCATGCCATCCTTGGCCCTTGGCAACTACTGAACCACTTTTTATCACTTGTGTTCATTTTTTTAAAAAGCTTTATATGTGAATGGAATTATGCAGTATATACTCTTTTGAGTGTGGCCTCTTTTGTTTAGCATAATGCTTTTGAGATTCATCTTTTTGGGTGTACTCTTGTGTGCTAAGTTGCTTCAGTTGGGTCCAACTCTTTGTGACCCCATGGACTGTAGCCCGCCCGGCTCCTCTGTCCATAGGATTCTCCAGGCAAGAACAATGGAGTGGGTTGCCATTTCCTTCTCCAGGGGATCTTCCTGACCCAGCAGTTGAACCGTCATCTCTTATATCTCCTGCATTGGCCAGCAGGTTCTTTACCATTAGCAACACCTAGGTGTACCCTGAGTGCTTTTGTTTTATTGCTAGGCAGTATTTCATTTTATGGATATACTGCATTTTGTTTAGTCATCCACCTGTTGGTAATATTTGAATTGTTTACACTTTAAACTTCAGGAAAGATAATCCGTCCCCATTTTGGTTCCCTGACTTAAAAGCTCAAGGGTCTTTTCTTTCTAGTCCTTAAGGAAAAACAGGGCCTTGGCGCTTTGCAGCCACTGTGGCAGACTTTGGAGAAACTAAATACAATAAATTTGCAAAACAGGCTGTTTCTGGGGGCTGGATTTCTCTTTGTTTAGAGTCTAGTGAAGTATGGATAAATTGAATATTTAATTCCCTCTCACATATTGTTTATCCCAGTCCTACTCTGAATGACTTAGTGGAATGAAGCATTACACTCACATTTTCTGTCAAAACAAGGTCTTTGTTATAAAGCCAGGACTGCCACCTGTGAAATGAAAGTGTTGGCTAACAGATGAATGCGAGCTGTTTTATGATTTGGGGATTTGCCCATCGATGATAAAAACCCCCACAGAAAGCTTTTCCTCCATTCTCACAGTGGCAGTTTGGGCAGTGACACGTTTTCACTCATTTAAACCTGCACTGAGGTTGAGCTGACAAATTTCTTCTTTTTCCTAATGCTTCAAACATTTCCAAAATGGGGATACTGTGATTTTTCATATCTCTCACTTCATCATTCATGTTTCTCTTTTTCCTGAGCTTCTTAAGAGCCTTTATGATATCACTTGCATGGTTATTTTTTTTTTAGTAAATACAATTCTTTCCACAAAGGATATAATTTATATCTGCTTGTCTCTGTCTGGGCAGATAAAAGTCTATCTAGAATGCTTTCTGATTAATCTGTAGTTTTATGGAGTGTTATATTCTTTGGCTTCCCAGGTGGTGCTAGTGGTAAAGAAAGTGACTGCCAGTGCAGGAGATGTAAGAGTCATGGGACTGATCCCTGGGTGGGGAAGATCCCCTGGAGGAGGGCATGTCAGTCCACTCCAGTCTTCTTGCCTGGAGAATCCCATGGGCCGAAGAGCCTGGCGGGCTACAGTCCATAGGGTCACACAGAGTTAGATAGGACTGAAGCGACTTTGCACACATGCACATGTTCATTGAATGAAATATGTATAATAGAATCTGCATGTATTGAATGCATTTTATTATAAACATGTGAATTTTTTATAAGTTAGATTTTTCCCATTTAAGATAAAAAACAAAAATGCATATGTTTTTCTTTTCAAATCTTTTGTCCCTCAAGGTCTTTCATTACTAAAGCCTTTTGTTTTTAATAGAGTAATAGGCTAAAAATAGAGTTAAAAGGATCAACTGTCAGATCATGTTACTCAGTATGATGAGGAACCTTGTGGAATCTCTGAGGCTTTTATCCTGAATTTGGAAGTTCCCTCAGGGAATATTGCTCTGAATGATTTCCCCTAAATCAGCTATCATGGCTATTGATTTTTTTTTGCTGCCAGTGTTGTTGCATCACCTTTTTTCATCAGTCAGGATAAAGCTAGTTTATGTTCCTATAACAGGAAGCTGGAAATTCTCTGCGGCTTAAGACAAGACTTATTTCTCACTCAGACAGTTGGTAGGAGGGCTTTGCCCATCACTGCTACCTGGCTTCCAGGTTCCTGGTTGCCTTGCTTGGAGGACTTTGGACCATCAAGTGAATACTGTGGCTTTGATGTGAGTTTCATTTGCTCATAGCTGATTGGTCAGAAATGACCACATGGCCTCACTCAGCCCCAGAGTGTCTACATAGCAGACCCCTACCAGGAGCCTGGAAAGCAGGCAGAGAACCAGGAGTATCTGGTGAAAGCATTAATGACCACTATGCGTACTTTGTGGATCTACATGCCTATGGTCCAGAGGCATTTAATGAGATCTGTTTGAAGAATTATTTCTATTCACATTTTTCAGCATTTTAAACAAAGACTATCATTTTCTCTGAAAACTACTGTTTTCATATGTTTTGGTTAAAGCAGTTAGTGTACCTTTTACCTAACATGTCTTTTAAAAATGACACCTGGCATTTTTATCAGCTTTTGAAAGTCACTCGGTTGTGTCCAACTCTTTGCGACCCCATGGACTGTAGCCCACCAGGCTCCTCTCTCTGTCCATGGGATTCTCCAGGCAAGAATGCAGGAATGGGTAGCCATTCCCTTCTCCTGGGGATCCTCCTGATCCCCAGTGTTGAACTCAGGTCTACTGCATTACTGGAAGATTCTTTACCATCTGAGCCACAGGGAAATGGCATCAACTTTGTGTTATCATTTAAATATGTACAAAGCATCAGACAAATGCCTAAAACTTACTGTAGTCCTCAGCCCCCTAAGAAAAGGTAACATTTTTACTGATGTATCTACAACACATAGTGATGTAGATAACATATATACTATGTGACACATATGTAGTATAATATATATTGTCCTAGATGGGACTGTTAGCATTTAGCATTTACTGTCCTTTTGGCATCCTAACAAACCCCATTTCACTGTAATATCAGCATCAGTTAACAGATCCTACTCTTCGTTTCTGTGGAGTTGTTCATGAAGCTAAGGCACACGAGAGAGTCAAATCAACGGATCTTTCATCCACTTATCGAGTATTTGTTAATGATCTTGCTTATGTTTTCCAAGTTGAAGGACTTCCGGAAGCATCTGTTCTCAAACACTGCTGTGCCATGGAATCACCTGAGATCTTTAAATAACGCTGCTGCCCAGCTCTCACCCCCAGTCAGTCTGATTTCATTGCCTTTGGGTGTGAACTTGGAAGCCGGCATTTTCAGTGTTCCCCAGGTGATGCTGATATGTAGTAAAATTTAGGAGTCCTAATAGAGGAGTTTCTTATGTACTGGAGCAACAGAATACAGAGTTGTTACCTTTATAGTGTCCTGCTACATGGGGGACCTTCAACTTCTGTTTTAAAGTAACCCAACGTAAACCCAGACAAACAACAGAAAACTTCCAAAGAAAATAGCTCCATGTTTGTTTCCTTCCCTCAGTAGCAAGTGATTTGTCATAGTTAAACTGTAGTTCTCATCTGAAGCCAGTATTTATGGAGCATTCATGGGGTGAATATAGCCTTGCTCTAGGCTTTTGGGATTCATATTGAAGGTTGGTTACATGTAATGCTCAATTCATGAATTGTAGACAAAGCATAGATATTTGTAAGTAATTTAAGTATTTCAGGTACTAAGCAGATCCTGAGATGGGGATTTCTGTACAAGCAATTTATGAAGGGCATGCACTCAGGAGAACTCCTGAAAGGGCAGCTGGACTGAGATGGGGAAGAAGTCCAGAAGGTTGCGGTTTCAGGCAAAGCCCTAGGAGGGTAGTTTCATCCTTGCCTTGCATAGGAGGTGTAGAATGTAAAATATATCTCAGAGTTTATCCTGTCAAGTCAGTTCCAGGATTCCCCTAATCCTTGATGTCTAATTTAGTAATCTTCCATCCATTGACCTCCACTTGCTCCTCGGATATAAATTCCCACTTGGCCTTGTAGTATTCAAAATGGAGCCTGGTGTTCTGTTGATGTCTTCCCCTACCATGTATGCTAAGTTGCTTCAGTTGGTCTGATTCTTTGCGACCCCATGGACTGTAGCCTGCCAGGCTCCTCTGTCCATGGGATTCTTCAGGCAAGAATACTGGAGTGGGTTACCATGCCCTCCTCCAGGGGATCTTCCCGACCCAGGGACTGAATATGTACTTTTTTATGTCTCCTGCATTGGCAGGTGGACTCTTTACCACCAGCGCCACCTGGGAAACCAGTCTTCCTGAATTAAATTGGCCTTTTATTGCTTTGAAAAAAAAATAAGTATTTCAGGTACTAAAATAAAACTGTTACAAGATTGTGTGGATGAAGAGAATTTGAATATACAGCTAGATTGCTGAGTGTGTGTCTGTGTGTGTGTGTTCAGTTGCTAAATCATGTTTGGCTCTTGTGACCCCATGGACTGCAGCACGCCAGGCTTTCCTGTCCTTCGTTGTCTCCTGGAGTTTGCTCAAATTGACGTCCAACCAGTTTTGATGCCATAAACCATCTCATCCTCTGCCTCCCTCTTTTGCCTTCAGTTTTTCCCAGCACCAGGGTCTTTTCCAGTGATTCAGCTCTTTGCATCAGGTGGCCAAAGTATTGGAACTTTAGCATCAGTCCTTCCAGTGAATATTCAGGATTGATTTCCTTTAGGACTGACTGGTTTGATCTCCTTGCAGTCCAAGGGACCCTCAAGAGGTTTTTACCAGCACCACAATTTGAAAGCATCAATTCTTTGGTGCTCAGCTTTCTTTATAGTCCAACTCTCACATCCGTACATGACTACTGGAAAAGCCATAGCTTTAACTATATGAACCTTTGTTGGCAAAGTGATGTCTCTGCTTTTTAGTTTGCTGTCAAGGTTTGTCAGAGTCTTCCTTCCAAGGAGCAAGCATCTTTCAATTTCATGGCTGCAGTCACTGTCCACAGTGATTTTGGAGCCCAGGAATGTAAAATCTGTCACTGCTTCCGCTTTTCTCCCTTCTGTTTACCATGAAGTGATGGGACCAGATGTCATGATCTTAATTTTTTGATTGTTGAGTTTTCATCTTAATTGAAGTCTGTGTTTTAGAACAGCCTTCTTTGAATTTAAAGGAGTAGAAACGTATATTTTAGCATTTAGAGAGACCTCACCAAAGACGTGGAGACAGAAAAAAGCCAAATGGAAAGGAAGCATGAAGAAGTAGAATAAAAGAAATACTCAGGTGTTTGCATTTAATTGACAAGACCCTGAATAAGCCCTCGAGGGTGGTGGGTAGCAGAATAGCAGGCTTAGAGAGGTAAATATCAAAGCTAGTATTAGTGACCATATGTGGGATAGAGGGGCTGAAGAGGCACGTGGGAGGGAGGGGAGAGCTCAGGTTGCTCTGGGAAAGCGTTGCTTTCTGTGAGTGAGGAGATGTAGGTTCCAAAGTGGTGCAATAAAGAGAGGCCTTTCAGAATGTTACAGGTGGGACAACTTTTTTTACCCTTTCAGGCTCTTAGTTTCTGAAAGACTGTAACTAGGAAGTTCATTCCTCCCGTCTACTCCCGTCCCGTCTGTGAAGGTCAGAGAACTAATTTTTGTACACGGTAGATTTTACTGCTCATTAAGTGTATCTGTTTCCTCTTTCTATCCTTCCCCTGAGTTGTTTTATTTTTTAAACTTTTTATTTTGCATTGGAGTATAGCCACTTAACAATGTTGTGATGGTTTCACGTGGACAGCAAAGGGACTCAGCCATGCATACACGTGTATATCCATTCTCCCCCAAACTCTCCTCTCACTCCACCTTTGGATTGTTTTAATCCTGAGATGTCCATGTTTCCTCATTTGGCACTTCTGTTGCCTGGTATTGTTAATTATATACTTGTTTTGTTTCAGAACATGGAGAATAATTTTCTTTTGTAAATAACTTAAACTGCCTCCCATGCCCAGTACCTGGTTTGTTGGTTTTTTTTGGAATTGAATGATACCATGTTTTTCAGGTGCATGCACTATAAAAT